>NC_141821.1:27555201-28268951 GCF_982586985.1 Callionymus lyra
GTACTTCGGTTTATCTTGAAGGATTTTACTTTTGATTTGGGTCTTTCTTTCTCTTGGTTCAAGTTTGGGCTTTTGATCCAGTTTACGTTTGACTATTTCCGCAGCTTTACTAACAAAACTACTTGTAAAATCCAGCTCCTACAAGTGGGGGAAAAAAAGTGGGTTAGTTTAGCTAATTAACAACGTTTGGACCAACAATGGAACTGTATAAATCGTTGTTCAGCACACTGAGTTATGCCAAGTTGTTTAATAAATATATTGATAAAATATATAGAATGGTATCATAGTTTTAGATGGCAGTCAAGGCCTTGCAGCGTTTGAAGACCCGAAAGAACTATAACAATAATGTTCCTTCATCGGCAGGCGCCTGCTTTCCTCTATGGTTTTGTAATGGACTTTGGAAGCACATGACTCTGAACACTCTGAAAATGTTCTTTCTGCTGTTAATATACGAATTAACAAAGGAAAGAATTTCTGGACTTGGAAAGAATTGTGCATATACCCTCTTATATAAATATATATATATATATATATATATATATATATATATATATATATATATATATATACTGTATATTGAACATGTTTCTGAATTTTAATAACGTTTTACATTATTTTTTATATTTCCCCTGAAACATTTGGCAACATTAATATTTAAGATATTTAGACATTGTTCTTTTGAAAATAATGACTTAAGTTCTAACATCAAAAGCTATGAAGATTAAATGTGCTTTAGCAAGTTTCCATTTTTTTTCTGTTAGTATCATTATAAACACAGGAGTAACTACTTCATTGTAAACTTTTATTTGAAGAAAACAGGAGTGGCTGAATCTTTTTTTCATGACGGTTTGTGACAGAAAATCCTACACAAAAGCCTGATGATTTTAAAAACATGATTAGTTTTGGCAAACTTCTGGAAGTGACTTACCTCAGCGTCATCATCTTTATCGGACTCCTCATCACTAGATTCATAATTAGTGCCATTTGTATCCTTCACTTGCGTCTTGTTATCAGCACACCGTCCTGTATCGTTGAGGGAAAGGTCTTTCTCTCCTTTACTGCTGGACTGCTGCTTCTTTGCTGCATCTTCTGCCTCTTGGGAAAGATCTCCCTCCTTCAAATGCAAGTTATTCAGTTAAAAAAAAATAGAACAGCTGGCAAAGGGAGTTTTTGGACACAAAAACATGCAGAACAGTATGTACCTCTTTTAGTTTTTCCTTCTCTGCTTTGTCAAGCCGTTTTCGTTCCTTCTGCCTCTGTTGGGTAAGAAAGAGAACAAGACTAAACAAAAGGACATTTTAACTTCAGAGTAGAAACAGAATAAGACGATCTACCTTTTTCTTAATACGTTTTTTTTCTGCCTTGTCTTTGTTCTGCTTTTCTTCTTGTAACGATCTGGCTTTTCTCTCGGCATCCTGGTAAGAATAGGGGAGTCATTCACTTAGAGTTGAAACAATTTATTAAACATGATAAAATTCGACGTATTAACTCACGCTTTCTTTCAAGTCTATGCAACGAGGTGGAGAATGGTAGAACGATGTGGGCGGTCTTTGGAATTCAGTGTGGGTGAGCCCTTCAAAATCATAGTAATCCTCACAACTTTCGAACCATTCTTCAGAATCCTCATAGTCGTCCTCTTCTGCTTGTAAAAAGTTCATTTCTGATGGGGATAAACAGTTTTTAAAAACTTGACAGTCAAAGATTCTCTGTTACAACAAGTGTTGGTGGGGTCAAAATGTTAATATACTTTTACTATAGATTATTATTATTATTATTATTAGACATTATGAATTATGCTTGGTCTATTATTTTGTTTATCACTGCCTCACGTTGCAACATTCCCAGTGACCTAGAATCTGAGTAGTTTAAGTACACATCTAGAAAGACAAATATAAACATTGCCAACACATTTCAAGGGCGATATAATGATTTGCTCAGCTGCAAATGTACGTGTCAAAAATACCCAAGTTGTTCCTGGACGATTAATTTTTTTTTTAAAACAACACTAAGAAATTGTTACATAGAATTTTTACTTATATTATTCAGATATACCTTTGAGGTATTTCTTATACAAAATGATATGTAGTTGTTTGTGCGATTACTTATCAGTCACCTAAATCAAGATCAAAACGTAAGGTTGCCTTTATGACGAAACAAATACCAGCCTTGTTTCAACATAAAAAACTAAAAAACAATCAGAAGGACCCATCTATTAAGTCCAACTTTAAAGGAACTTCTATCCTTTTGTAAAAAGGTTTTCAATGTATGACATCAAAAAGGTATAATAACAGATAGAATATGGATGTAGTATAAATAAAGCCAGTTTAAAATAAGTATACTTTACCTACTACCCGGTATAGCTGGGTGATGCGGGTGCCGCCAGACTCAAAAACAGTCACAACAGATTTCTATCAGAAGAGACAATGGTTAGAGGAATCAGTGATTAAAAAAAAAAAACACATGCCTTTCTCGGATCATGGTGACCTGACTCCTTCAGTGCATGCAACGCCTACTTCCTTTAGTTTCACTTCTCTTAGCCAGGAGAAAAGGAAACCGACAGCAGCCACGACAAACAATACTAACTTTTATTCACACTGGCAAATACAAACGTTTTTACAGAACACTTTTCCAACGACAGAGGTTTTGAACCCTTTACAAAATAAAACATTATAAACCTCTTAAATTGGAAAAAAAAAACGAGTAAAGAAAAACCCATGAAAAAGTTTCTGACGGATGGTTAAATGGGGTCAATAAAGTAAACATATTATGGTTAATATGGAATTTCACGACAACACGGACTTATTTTCAAACTCTTTGGTGTATTTACTCGAACTTCCTCTAAAACGAATGTGACTGCAGTAAAGTAAAGTAATATTTTGTTGGCCTAACAAATTTAAGATATAAAAGAAACTTACATTGGCGGCAGTACATCGCGGCTCTGCAACAGACAGAGAAGAAGTGATGAAGGTTCGGAGGAAGTTTATCTCAAACAGGTCCGCGCTTTGGTTGAAGACATGGTTTTAAAACCGAGAATGTTTTTCTTACCTTGCTTTGCTCTCACCAGCGGCATCTCTGCAGAGCGGCCCTGACCGGTAAACATTGATGTCAACTAGCTATACGTTTTTAAAAACCAAAAAAAACTTCAAAGCGACTTTCGGCCGCGGACACGGCGCACTCGTTAACTTCCGCTACACTTCGGCACACTGCTGCGTTTTCTTCGTACTCTGCGTATGCGCACTGTGGTTGACGAATCGCTTTCCTGCTGTGTAGAGGAGGAGTCTGGGTATTATTGGGTCACAGGTCATAATGAGGTTGTGGGAGAAAAAAATACGACCGTTTAATAGGAATTAAATAAATACTCAAGTGCAACAAAGTACTAGGAAAGAGAATGTTGATATATATATACAACGTTCCTTTCATTTTACCAAATTATCCTCTTATTTTAACCAAAGACAACACACATCTAGTTGTATATCAGAAATATTCTTATTTTCATGAAGGAAACTAAATCAAATATGGACATTTAATATACTGTATATATATATATATATATTTACTATCACTCTAAAAGATTGAGATTTTGAAATGGCTATCAAAGTATCATATACAATATAGTAAATAATATATAAATCTGTGTGTGGATCCCATATTTCCTTTTTGTATTATTCTACTAACATTTTATTGTTATGTTATTATAATGTTTGTATTTATGACTGTTTTTTTATGTTCCATATTCATACTGTATGTCTTAATATAAGGTGTTTGTATTTTTATTTTTTTCTCAATTTCCACAAATGTGGTGAGACTAATAAAAAAACAAAACAAGAGCAAACTAAAGCTAGCATTCATATTATTCCATTAGTGTAATTTCATTTATATGCCTTCAAGTCTTTCCTCATCTAACATAAATTGTTCATACATTCACACGATTCATATGTTGGCAAAAACTAAAACTAACCCTAACTCACAAACTACCATTGACTCATTCAATAAATGAAACCTATATAGTGGTGCTTGGTTTCGTTTTCTATTGCTCTTTTGTTATCTTATTTGATTATTTTATTCTGTACTGACAACACAATAAATCAAATGTGATGTGTTGACAATACTGGCAATAAAAGTTTCTGAAGTTTCTAAATTAGAATATTTTTGTTTCTCTACATTAATACATTTTCCCAAATTGGCGCTATCCCTACTCATGGACTACCTTAGGACATAGGAAACCTGGTCCTGAGTTTTTTCGTGCAGATCGACCAGACTCTTCCTCTTTAGCTGGAGAGAATTGCTTTTGCAGATTCTCCACATCCTGCATCTTGTAACAGGAGTCCCCGGTGCAGACCAAAAACAATTGTTAGAATAAAACTGTTCTATTCATATATGCCATACTTAAATGAATGCTAGAGGGTAATTAAATATATTGTTATATTAAAACGGCTATATTAATAAATTATATTCTGTTTGATGTTGCATGAGGAGGAAACTTATTAGCTCACAGACACACACACACACACACTTACAACATGCACACATACAGTACTGATCACTGGGTTGAGACCAGCTGAATTCAGTATCAAGCAACAATAGAATAAACATTCTCGTCTGCCTGGGAACAACGATCGAGAAACTCACAGCAGGACAACAACACCTGAGAGACTCCAGAAGGTCAAGCAGAAGACAGCAACCGACGCCCACAGCATGACGTCGGCCCGGGAACATTTAAACTGTACGACTACCTGAGACAAAAGGCCAAGTTCTTCCAGCGTTGGGAGAAAACGATTTAAAAGGAGGCCCAGGATTGGAAGCTCTTCTCGAATGGACTGCTAAAATTGCTGTGTCACACAGAGAGGCCCAGTAGATCCTCAAGCTTTCATTTCATTTGCTCGGAAGTGGTAATAAATGACCTGAAGATACTCTAGTATGATCACCCGGGGGAGAGAGTGAGCAGGGACGCCGTGTTAAACTCAACACCTGCATCTCCCAGTAAAGTGGTTAAAGCAGATAAAACCAGCAAGTGAAGCAGTTTTTCCACCTTGGATACAAACTCTTACTGTAGACCACTATTATCTAACACTTAAAATGAAAAAAGAAAGAATACCTTAAGAAATCACGTTCTACTTTTAATGTAGAAGTTTGTTAATTATCAATAAACAAGAATTATGTCCAGTAGATGTGCAAACACGCGTTAACTCCTTATTCCTGAGATACATTTTCTAAATGAAAGCAACAACATAATTCTTAGGTTTAGCTCAGAGAATGTTTTAACATATGACAAAGATTTTTGGTTCGATAAGATGATTGTCATCAAGTTGTTCATAACATTTTGTCGAACAAGAAAAATGCACAAACAGAGCAGACATTCATTAAAAACATAAAAAGAAAGATAATAAAAAAAGGTTAATTTTTGAAATCAAGAGAACATTTTCACAGCAAATGTTAAGTAACTTTTTAAACAAGGTCCCATGTTATGCTTTTCTGTTTTCATACCGTTCTCGCTCATCAATGAAATGTGATAATTTGTCTGGTTTCTTAATTGTTCCCACACTTAAAAAGAAAGCCAAACAAGTCACAAAGAAGCTGAATTTCTTCATCATCAACACGATTCATGAGAAATGTTTAAGTATTAAAGGTGGCTCTCGACTTTTCATGTGATTGAGAATAAAATGAGACCTTTCACATTCTTAATCTAGTTCTAGTATTATGAGTAACCCATTAGTTTCAGTGGAATTACCTCCTTTTAAACATCAGGATTTCTGGAGGAAGAATTGGATTCATGTTCAGGGGTCACCTTTAAAAGTTTGTTGCTTGTTAATTCATAGTCCTTCCATGACGAACAGAAAAGGCAATAAGTCGGTGGTAAACACCGCAGAGAAGGCCGATCACCCCGACCATCATTCCACAGATAATGCTGAAGGCCCAGCGTGGCCCGAGGAGGGTGTAGACCTGGGAAACATACACAGGTCCTAAGGTCCTTGCACCGCTGCCTGAGGCCGTCAGCCATCCCATGTACACACCCTGAGGAGGATACAGAATGATAAGAAACTGCTGTCAATACAAAAACAGCTGTATACCGCTATGGTCATTCAATAAATAGATCAGGCGTCCCAACCTTCAGATGTCAGCATTATATTCATGCAACCAACGTTCAACACTGAATCAGCAAGAGCTCTGAAGTGGTTAAAACAAGACTGTGTATTTGCATCCATGTATATTTGACATGTTTCTAGTTCAACACTGCAAAAAACCTGTTTCCTTCAACTGAGGAAAATCTCTCTAAACTCAGGAAAATGGTGTCAAAACACAATTTGGAGCTGATAATCAATGTGTTTGTGTCTTCTCGTTTGGACTATTGTAACAGTTCATTTTCGTGTCTAAACAAGAAGGAGCTGTCTCGCCTGCAGTTAATACAAAACTCTGCAGCGAGAATTCTGAGCCGCTCTGGTAGGAGAACTCACATTTCCCCGATCCTTAAAACTCAGCATTGGCTGCCAGTTTCTTTCAGGATCAGTTTTAAAATTCTGATTTTAACTTTCAGAGCTATTCATGGTCAGGCTCCTCCTTCCATCAGTGATCTGATCCAGCCTTACACCCGACCTTGGGCTCTGGATCAAGATCTGCAGATGCTTCTGCGCACACGCTTCCGGACTCTATTGACTCCTTCAAGAAGCATCTTAAGAACCTTTTATTTGAGCAGGCTTTTTCTTAATTATCTTTGGGCTGCCATCTTTGACTTTATGTTGTCCTGGCCTTTTAAAGCATGTATTTTAACTGTGCATCATTTTATTGTTTGAGCGCCTTGTGACCTTGGTCTTTGAAAGGCGCTTTACAAACCATTGTTTTTTTCTCTTGAAGGAGGGAAGAAACATACCTGTGGTTTGGGTCCAAGTATTTTGGAGTAGAGGGTGTAGGACATAACGTTGCATGCAGGGTATCCCACTCCAATCAGGATGTCGGAGGAGATGTACTGGGCAAGACGAATGGCAGGCGTGTACTGACACCAGATCTGCTCAGGAGGACAGCCGGTTGGTTCCATCGTACTATTGGACAGTGGGTTTACCACTGGTGTTTCACCGACAACCGAGTTGTTCGCCACGTCTACAGGCGGAGAAGAAGAAAATGTTTTAAAACCTTAGGGGCCCTCTTTAAATTACAGGATTACATCACTTTTTAACATGTAGGAAATTAGAAAATTAAGGAATGAAATCAAGCATCAAACTGTGATGTGGCATGTTTTAAAATGTTTTATCAGTGAACTAGCATCAACTTTTTAAACAGTTAAACAGGGGGCACTAGTGAGTTTGGTCAGACAATCAACCCAGATGACCAAAGACCAGAATGGGTGTTAAAAGGCCAGTCTTTGGATTCCATATACAAAGTCAAACTTTTCATGAAGTTCAACTATACCCACTTTGTGTTTTTCTTTTAAAAAACATGTTTTTGGCTCGGCCCAATTTTCAAATTGATGTCTCACGATCAATTCGAAAAATGTTGAGACGTTTGGAAGACAACTTTTTTTTAACAACATATTAATGGAGTAGACCCACACGCAGCCAGTTAAAGTAACATCTCTCTTAAGTTTTGGTTAAAAAAAAAGAAGAAAAAAAGACAATTTACCTGCCCATTGGATCTTGGGATACTTATTTCCCCATGGAAGCAGGATAAAGAAGCCACAAAAAATAATGGCCAATCCTGCTAGGAACACTGGACGATCTCCAAACCTAGATAAAAAAGGGTCAGTAAATAATTAATAATCCAAAACATGATGCATCTACCGAAAAGTTCAGACTATAAGCTGCTATTTATTTCCAACAACTTTAATTCCTGTAACTATTACATGAAGCAACCAATCTAGAGATTTTTAAAGGAGGCGCTCTAAAGGAGGAGATAATGTCCTGAGGTAGACGGTAGTTTAATCTTGTTTTGAACAGTCAACTTGTGCATCGTGGACATGCACAAAAAGAGAAATACATGTGATGCAGCTTTAAAGTTAAAGGTGAACAATCTTCGTATTGATGATGGAAATAGAGACACTAAACGTAAGCTTGAAGCTTGTAAATTGTGATCTTGACAACTCTGGTTATGGTTTATTTTTAGGTGTGCTCTTAAGTCTAGGAATTAATATATGTGTAGCTTGTGTCAATACCTTTGAGAGGCCACTTTAACCACCAGAAACACCAGGATAGATTCAAACCCAATGCAGCAGATGATGATGCCGTTGTACAAAACAGCATCTTTCCTTGTCCAGGCAAACATATCCATCGACAGGGGTGTTGCGATTCTACATGTTGAAAAGACACTTTCGTCAGTTTTTTTAAAGAAACATTTAAATACAGCTATCAACTATAAAATACAGACGTTTCAAAAACGGCAAAGATGAACATGACTGCAAAGAAAAGGATGTTGGACGTCAGAACTGCTATTGGATCAATAGCGTTTTCGGGGATGTCATCGATGTCAACTTGGTCTGGAATAATACAAAATAAAAATACATGGTTAGTAACTGTATCTTTTATCTCCTCCGATTATTAAGATACATTTTATGTTTGTTTTACAGGTGAAGTAGTTAAGATTGATCCTGGTGTAAGTTTGATTTAAAGTATCCCTATTTTATATTGTAGTGATGCCCTTTTGTTCAACTTCTACTGTGTATCTTGCTTCCAGCCCTACAACAAGTAGGATTGAAGTAATTTTCCCTCAAATCCTACACACGATATTCCATAAAGACAATGTGAAAACCTTGATATTTTGAAACACCAAGACCCTTCATACAGCTGGCCCTGCTGTCTAAACTCATAGATTGAGAGGAAATGTTCCACAGTGTGGGAGGTTAACAAGAACCTGAAGGTCACTGACAGAGCTGATGGAATCTTTTGGAACCTTTCCAGAAGGACAACCATGGTAGAGTTGCTAGACTAACGCCATTTCTCAGAAAAGGCTTGCCTGGAGTTTTGCATGGGGAATCCCAGACAATGAAAAAAAAACATTTTGGTCTGATGAGATAAAGTTTTGACTTTTAAGTGTGTCCAGCCTGAGCCTTGACCTTAATCCATATAAATGATGAACATCCTTGGAGAGATCTGAGAATGGCTGTTTTGAGAAACATGAGAACATTCCAAATATTTTGTAAAGTTCCTGAATGCACCATCAACACCATGCTTAAACAATATGAAGACAAGAAACTAAAATGATCTTAAATAAGCAATTATACCACACTTAACTACTCTAGATATACAAAGATGCAGTCTGTGAGAAAAATACTTGATTTACTACCATTTTACTTACTAAATACCTGCTTGAATTAAAATGATTTTGTTTTTACAAAGTAAGACTTTCCCACACATACAACAATGTTGAAAAAGTTCACAGGAAAAACAAACAATTAAAATGCATTTTATATTTGTCAAACAATCTGGTTGAAAATACCTTCTGCTGCGTAGTTAATGGCAGAAACATGGCTTCCATCATCATCAACGCGGTACTCTCTGTGGGTCAAGATTAAAATCAGAGTTGCTTTTGAAACATTTTTACTAATGTTACTTGTTGTTTAGTCAAGTACATAACAAATATTATGATACAATGTTAGCTTTAAGGGCCAGAAATCCAAGTAGTACTCTGTGTATCTAGTTATTCATTGAGGGAAAAGATAAGAACAATTGTCTGACAGTTTTGAGCCCATTGAAAACATTATTATTGATTCTTTAATTAAATCAAGAGATTTGAATTAAACAAATACTCAGAATACACAAGGAGACTCACCTAAGTACAAGGACAACCAGCAGGATATTAATGAGGCCAAACATGGCAGCCAGTAAAGCGGGAGCAGTGTACATGTTGATCTGAAGGTGAATCGGTTTAAACATGAAACCAGTTTCACCAATGAATGACAGGCCCGCCTGTAGAGCTGACACATGAACAAAACACAAATGAGACTGTTCCTTTTCGGCTAATTTATCATCGTATTTACCTGGTCCCAAGATAAACCCAAGAGCTTGACAAGCACTCATATTGGCCATGGCATTGGTCCGCTCCTTTAATGATGTTGCACCAGAAACGTATGACCTCACAACAGCCACGTTACCTGTGATAAACAAACGAAGATTCAAATTCAAACTATAGGAACTAGGACAAGAGGTATCGGGAGTACCTGCTCCAAAACCAACAAAGGCTCTGGCCATGAGGATGTGGATCTTGTTGTTGTTTTGGGGCAGGTAGGCGTAGGCATAGTAGATGTTGGCAGACAAGTTGATGAATATGGAGACGACCAATGGCTCCCTGCATGGTCGATGGTTTGACCAGAATCCAAATAAGGGGGAAGCTATCATCTGACCAAGACTATACGCTGCGACCACCCAGCCGAGGAAGCTTGCATTTGCATCACCATCAACCTGTAGATCCAAAAAACAACCAAGATGAAGACACCAACTCATTCTATATAGTAAGTAAGTAAGTAATTTTTATTTGTATAGCGCTTTCCCAGACCAGGGTCACAAAGCGCTTAAACAATCAAAACAATATTCAATAAAGTATATACTTTAAAGGGCAAGATAAAACTGATAACACAACAGGAGTTCCAGAAAATCAAGGAAAAGCCTGAACAAATAAAAACGTCTTAAGATGTTTCTTAAAGGAGTCAGTAGACTCCATCAAGCGCAAAGAGAGATGAAGATCGTTCCAAAGCTTAGGAGCAACAGCCTGGAAGGATTTCTCTCCTCTGGTCCTGAACCGTGTGCGAGGAACCATCAGTAGATTCTGATCCACAGACCTCAGAGCCCGAGCTGGGGTGTAAGGCTGACACTATTGATAACCATCTCTTTCACACGTACCTCCTTCAAGTATGGCCAGAGTGACGTGATGACAATAGTGAAACCTGGTGAATAAATAAAAGTTGTAAGCACATGTGCACATACATTGTTATCACATGTCTAAACTGTATACACAGCAACTGTAAATGTGACTCGACACACATGGACCAGGTGAAGATCTCACCCACACTGCTGAGGAACATAGTGAAGTACATGACTCTGATGGATCTCCAGCGACAGTTGTAGTCTTTATCCAGAGACTCATTACTGTAAACAAAGACAAACAAACGGCCATTGGAAGAGTTTTTTAGGTCAACTTGGTGGCGATCAAACTCTGGACTTACCTGCTTGCATCATCCCTCAGCAAGGGAGTGTTTTCGTCGGAATCAAATGAGTCGGACATGGTTGTTTAGGACCGTAGAAAAATAAAAAGAAACAACCTATGGTCCAGAACTCTGCAGGAGCTACACAAACTAGCACGATTTAGCTAACATGGGGAGAAATAAATTTGCCATGTTGTATTTCTATACTAGTAGCTGGCTATAGAAAATAATATCTATTGTTTCCGAATGGTCAACACACCTCGGTCCATGTCAAACTAAATGTCAGAAACTAGTTCCAGATCGGAGATCCTGAAAGCTAGACCTTTAAAGATCCATTTCCGGTTCAGTATTTTAAAAATAAGATCCAAGATCGATATTTATTAGAATACAGGCCGATTTACTATGCAGATTGGTATTTGTAATAATAGAGGTACATAAGCGCTTCATTATTTTTGTTTTTAATCGATCATATTCCACTTGCTAGTAACAATTTATCCCAATTTCCGCTTTTACTTTGTCCGCAACCATGTCAACATCCGGGCTGCAGTGCGAGGCTTGATCACGTGATAATTTGACGGCCTTACTGGACGTTTTAGTTCATATTTTTGTAAACGCGACAATTTAAACTGTACCTTGCACCCGTAACAAAATGTAAATCACACAACATATTTATAAAAACAGTCATACACTTTAATTGGCATGGGAAGTATTTACAGTATGCACATCATACCAACGATACAAATGTGAAACTCGCAACCATCTTTACGGGGATATGACCGTTTATACGTTGTGAACAAGACTTTATGAATATTCATATGGACAGGAAATTCAAGCAGCTGGGTTTTGATGAACAGTTCACTATTTTCACAATGACAATGACAGATTTAATAACCTGGTTCAAGACAATGAAGGATGAGCTTAAATTGTATGTGTACACACAGCCAATTAAATGTATTATTTACAGGTTAACACTTGTTTCTCCGTTCCTCTGATGCATTGCACAATCAGAATTCTTAAACAGCATTCAGTTAAGAAAAAAATGAAAGAGAATAAGAGATAGACTGTATCCATGTTGAGAATGTAAAATGGAATTGTATTCAATCGGAGATTCTTTCCCACAATAAAGTAGCAAATAAAATGAAAAAATAAATAAAACACTTTTTTTTTTTATAACTGACATTTGCCTTGGAAAGTAGAAACACTGTCAGTTTTCTTTAAGTTTGATTAATCACCTCTTTGATTAAGGAATGGCAGAGCATATTCTTGAAATGTACATAAATCATCGAACAAGGGTTCGCACTTTGATTGCCGATATATTTTATGGTGCATCTTTTTTTTTTTTTTTTTGCAAGTCCTTATGCACTAGCAGAGAGCTGCAGCGCTTTCCCTCCTTTCCTGCTTCTTCAGCAGCTGGATACGGTTGTGCACATAAAATTTGATTGCTCTCCAGTCTCGATGATTGCTCACCAGCATTGGACATAGTTCTAGACAACGTTCACAATCAGCCTTGGCAGGCACTCGTAGCTCCATGAGATTTCTGTTTAGATGGGTTTCCACGGCTACACGCTCTGCTTCTGACCATGGACGCTTCAGGACTCCACGTTTGCCTGTAAGAAAAACTTATGTTCAACTGTACAGTCACGCCATAAACAAATTATAAGGCTGCTAGATATATATACACATGTTCATTAAACTAAGAAGTAGATACGGCTTAAATATCTCATCATTTAACGTACCCGACTTTTGTGGTGCACTTCTCCTATTGGTGGTAGCTTTAGGTGTTCTGGCCACTGAAGCCTTGGGTGCCTTCTTCTTTCCGGGTGGCCTCCCGGGTCTTTTCTTCTTTACCGGCACTTCCACCTTCTCCTTAACCTTTTCCTTTTCCTTTTCCTTTTCTCTTTCTTTTACTTCTTCAGCCTCAGATTCTTCTGAAAACGAGTCCCCAGAGTTGCCAGACATTACTGTTAGAAAGATAATTCAGAATTCAGCAAATACACTCGGAAACATTTACAGCTGTATCTTGTACAAACTTTGAACATTTTTCTGTTGTCGTATCCACAACACTTTTTACATGGGATATTTGCTTTACTTATTTGCAACACTTAATTGGAAAAAACAGTGACGACACATGCGGTGACAATGCAATTTATGATTAAATATATATCTGGTTTTAAATAGAAAAAAAAATGTTGGCATCAATAAGAGATGATTCAACCTCCTCCAACCTTCAAAATGTAACAGAAAAAAGTAGAACTACAATTATAGTGCTACTCATCTGAATACAATAGAAAAGCAAGTTCACATTTTTTTTAACATGACTCATATTTAAACTAAATTAAACAACATAGCGAACTTCCTCTTAAAAATGAAAAAAAAAAAAAAATTATTCTTAATGTTAGATATTTCTCATGCGAATATTTACCATCCAACTCCAGGCAGATGTGCTGCAAGCTCATGCCTCGGAAAAGCACACCCTCTTTCTCACCATACAGCACCACACGGCCCACACTTCCCATCAGTGCAGGATCTTGTGTTATTGTCGAGCAGTTTTGTGTAACATGGTACTCATTTTCCAAGAAGTCCTCCAGCCGTTTTGTTGTGGTGTTGTCCTCCTCACCCTCCTCCAACAGTAGCAGCTGTGTGAGGATGGCAACCTGGCGGCGACTGCGGGTTGCCGTCATCGCTCCAGGGTTCTTGGCACCACTAGCTCGTGCCTGGTTCCTTAACAGGTCTGTTCCACGTAGGGGCGTAGTGGGTGAATGATATGGGCGGGAAAATACATAGGGGCTGTCTGGGTCGACGCCCACATTGGGACTGGTTTGCAGTAGCAGATCTAGGCAAGACTCGCAATGAGGTGGAAGAATAAGTGGTTGGATGCGACCACGTTTTCCCAGCACACTTGCACGTGGAAGATGACAAAGCACCTGCCTCTCAAACGGTGAAAGGAGGGCTTCCATGCTGGAGGGAGAGCTGTTGCCTGTGCTAGCCTGAGGGGTGCTCCGTTTGTGGTAATCCTGAACAGTCAGTTTCGCAACCTCGCACTCACGATGGCGATTAAAAAGAATAAGCAGCGATAGGCTGGAGTGGCACAGCTGTCGCCAGGCCTCGGCCGAGTGAGGCGACCGGGTTAAAGAAATGAATGAAGAGTGCTGCTGTTGGCGCAGGTAGAGGACCAGACAGGAAAGTGATCCAAGCAGTGGTGAAATGTGTTGTCTCTGTGCGCTAGAAAGACAGAAAAACATCATCATTATAACTGTGTAAAAAGGATGCATTTATTTAAATTAAGTAATTCCTACCTCACTATTTCTGCATCTTTTTCATCTGGTACATCAGCCTCTGCCTCTAGACTTAGCTCCAAATCCTCCTCTGGGTCTATGTTTGGCTCAGGTGTTGGAGGCGGTACCAATTCCTCTTGGTACTTTGGGGTCTCAAACTCCACAATTTGTTGCTCTTCTTTCTTTTCTTTCTTCATTCTTCTGCCCCTTCTAGGGGTAGGTGGAGGTGATGGGCTTTTAACTTGGGCCATCATCTGGGCTGCCGTTCGTTTTGATCCCCTTTTGCTTGTTGCTGGTGGAGCCGAGGCAGGGGGTGAAAGCGAGAGGGAAAATGAAACAGCCCCTGGGCTGGACCGGGTGACTGGGGACTCCCTTTCACTTGCGAAGAGTGAGGGTGGACCAGGGCTTGAAGATTGTGGGACGCCAAAGGAATGGCTATGAGCTGCAGAGGAATGAGGGTGCGAGGAGCTGCCATTTGCAGAGCCTTGTGAGTGAGCAAGCTCTAAAGCCGCTCGAACTTCAGGCTGGTTGGCGTGATGCTTTTCCAGATGGCGTGCAAGAGAACGAAAGTGACGTCCACAATAAGCACAATGCTGCCTTCGGCTGACGGTGGCACCACTAGAGCTACCGATATTTATGTTTATGTTATTATTGATGTTGGTGGTTGGGGGGGCAAGAGGGTTGTGGGAATGAGATCTAGAGCCAGGCCCGACCGGTGCAGGGCGAGAGAAGGATGAACAAGGACGGCCAGGCCCTCTAGAGGAAGTGGGTGTGCTCTTCTTCTTCGAACTTCCTGCAGTTGGGATCTTGCGTTTCTTGCGGCGGCGAAGCATTCTACCCCTTATCTCCTCCATTTCTTCTTCCTCTTCATCGTCATCATCGTCATCATCCTCTTCCTCCTCGTAGTCTTCACGATCCGAGTCAGATGGTTCAGAGTGGGTAAGCGGGGAGGAGGAGGGTGACAATGACCAAGATGGGGTAAGATAGTCAGAAACGGAAAGTGAGAGGGGATGGGGGCCACCTTCATCCTCCTAGTGAGACAGTCAGTGACAAGGTAAGCATCATTTGCAACTAAAATGTGAGCCTGCGTTAATTTGTTTCATTTCTTACCAAGCCATTTTCTCCCCAATCAGTCAAGCTATAGTCCACGGTGATCTCCTCTCCTTTTGCAATGTCTCTAATCGCTATGACAACCAAACGCACCTGTGTCCCACAGTGCACCTCACGAATTCTGCAGTTGGGTGGAGGATGGAAGAGAACTGGACCCCTTACGCCACCTGCACCATCTTCTCCAAGTTCAGGTACACTGGAAAGCAAAAATCGAGAAATTGTAATTACGGCACAGAAGAAAACCATTAAGAAAAGCTTAAAAAAATAATAAGAGGTAATAATAAAACAAGAGGTAATTTATTTTATCTTTCATCAATACTGTCACTTCTGATTAAAATTAGAGATGTATTGAATCACACCTAGACGCACGTGTTAACTACATATGAATAATCTATTTACACCAAGTAAATTGATGCCATCTGAACATCAGCATAAGTATGTATGGCCATTGTACATACTAATGCAGCATTTAGAAGGGGTCCATCTTGCTCCTGCCTCCTGATGACAAATTAAGATTCAGGTTTCCTTAAGGATTTTTTTTTATTGAATTACATAAAATAAAATAAATCTGGTCATGTGTGTGACTGCAGCCTCTTGACATCAAGCATTTTCTTTTTGTTATTGGAGGTTTGCATTATACGAAAACACCTAAAATTAATGTTTGACGGTAGATTTAAAATAAACAATAAATATATTAGCATATTTATCTGGTCCAGTTCCTTTTGGAAGTGGACTTTCATCACAATTACAAAGCTTTTTTTTTTTGCCAACATGTTTTAATTTGTTATAAAACTGCCTTTGAAGCATTAAATGGAGCCTAAATTAATACACAAGATGAAATACTGAAAACAAGTTAAAATGATAGAATTTAAGAAAATCTAATGAGAAACCCCATTCAGTATTTGGTCAAGCATTTTATCTTATTAAACCTTCCACTTTGCTTAGCAATGTTTGTTAGGTGCATACCTAGTAATAATGCAGGTCACCTGTTTTAAAACGGAAAAAAAATTAACTTACCAGAGCTGGGTCGGGTCTGAAAGATAGTAGGGACTCCCAGGTGGGTGTAAATGATCCTCAGCACCCTCAGGGTATTGGCCGTCCCCTGAAAAGAAGTTTAAAGACCTCGGTTAGCTCGGTAATTTGAAGACAAAAACTTTTGGATTTAATGACTATTGACGGCTAACTTTGCAACATAAGGGTATTTTTTTATAAGATGGTAAAGGTACCTGGACTATAGCTGTGTTCAGACATGCTCTCTTCCTCCTCATCTTCTGTAACATAAGCTCGGTCGCACACCTTCACTGGTGTCCCCTTTCTTTTCCGCCCACACACTCGGTTGCTGAATTTAAAAAAAAAAGAAAAAAAGCAGGTAAGTAACTGCCATATTATATATGTAGGCGAGGGCATTGAATGGCGTTTTGAAGTGGTCAATGCGATTAAAAACAAAACATCTATCGAACTCAGCAAGAACATGGGTTAGCCGGACATGATCACACAACAAAACAACATCAACATTAACAGTCTGACACTGTGGTGTGCAGTACAGGAGCACCTCAGGGGACAGTACTGGCCCCTCTCCTCTTCACCATCTACACTTCAGACTTCTGCTACAACTCAGAGCTGAGTCTCGTCAGAAGTATGCTGACGACACTGCCATTGTTGGATGCATCAGGGACAACAGCGAAGACGAGTATAGGAGTCTGATAAGTGACTTTGTGGACTGGAGTGAGAGGAACGACTTGCAGCTGAACACCTCAAAGACCAAGGCGCTGGTCTTGGACTTCGGGAGGTCCAGGACAAAGCCACGTCCAGTGTCCATCAGAGGCGACGAGGTGGAGATAGTGGACAACTATAGGTACCTCGGTGTGTGGATGGACAGTAAACTGGACTGGTCCTGCAATACAGACCATGTATATAAGAAGGTTCAGAGTAGACTGTACTTTCTGAGGAGGCTTCGATCATCTAAAATCTGCAAGAAGCTCCTCTGCATGTTCTACCAGTCTGTGGTGGCCAGTGTCATGTTCTATGCTGTGGTGTGTTGGGGTGGAAATGTGTCCAAGAGGAGTGTCAACAAGTTGGACAGGTTGATCAGGAGGGCTGGCTCTGTGGTTGGAATGAAGCTGGACTCACTGATGACAGTTGCTGAGAGGAGATCATTGAACAAACTACTGTCCATCATGGATGATGACAGTCATCCTCTCAACATTGTCATCAGTGAGCAGAGAAGCAGAATGAGTGCACGGATGCTCCTACCCAGGTGCAAAACAAATAGACTCAGGGACTCATTCATCCCTCTGGCTATTAAATTGTACAATTCTGAGTTTGGGGGCAGGAGTGGAGTGAGAGTATCTGGATGTTCTGTTCCATGTTAGTCTTTGTATCCTTTGTCTTTGTTGTTTTCTTTGACTCTATGTTCTTTGTCTTTATCTTTATACTTAGATTGTGTCATCTTGTTCTTCCTCTTATGTTCTTTTCTTATTTTATTTTTTATGTATTATTTTTTATTGTTTATGAAAAATTGCTGGCTACTGGAAAAAACAATTTCCCGAAGGAGACCTCCTGAGGGATCAATAAAGTTTTACCTTACCTTACCTTAAAAATGAATAGTAGTGGGATGAACGCAAGATAAAAGACATAAATATTAGGAAAAACATGGATGACAAAGGGATTTTTTCCCCCTGCCGGGTCCATCCTAAACTAGGCTGTAGAGTGTAAATTAAAAATGGGGTGCTATTTTGCAACAATGTACAGTGGCTGAAATTCACTCTCAATATTTGCAACCATACATATAATTACATAAACTAAAAGATAGGTAAATTACAAAACCACGATATAAATGTTATACGAGGTATGTGTGTATTTGCTGCCACAAATCTCTGGCAACATTTTCAAGTGCGACCACCATCCATGTTTACTGAAATTTTCCGTCACAACACAAATTTCATGAATTTTTATAAATTCATAATAAATAGTAACTGTGCTTTATGTTTCCTTTCCTGTAAATTTAAAGAACCTATGGCTTGTTTGTTCAATCTGGGCAATTAATATGCTTTTTCTATGCATATTTTGAGAGCCACCTTTTCTAGTTTAACCTAAATTAATTTATAAGGAATAATAACATCATTATTATACTGAAGCCCAATTGTTTCGTTGTTTATGATACCAACCATATTAAAATGAGGTAAATATTAAGCAAGTTATGGCATTTAAAAGTGGCATTTAGAAAAAAGGTTTACAACTAAATATTGAACCCTATTGCCTATTATTAAGGAGGTGGAATAGGTTTTATCAAAGGAAAAAGAAAAACATGAATATAGGGGTTTCATATAAATCATATAGATATTTAAAATGTTACACACACATACCTACGTAAACAGTGTTATGATTACACATTCACAATACATTGATAAGTAAATAAATAAATAGGTAATTTCCTGAAATGGTAACATGAGTTTGAGGACATTTTTAGGATTATCTGGAATTTATCTTAAACACATAAGCATGCATTGAGCAGGTGAGCGTAAAAGAGCAGTTTTCTTATAATGTATCTGTCGGACGGATGCTAGCATGCAGGCTAAAGCTAACCATTTAGCCACAACAGCTAGTGTAGCGTTACGTCAAAATACCGAAAAAGATAAACGCTCCAAGAAAAAGGGACACAATACAGAAATGTGATCCATTTTGCAATGGCTGACATGTAAAAAATAAATAGATACTGCCAGCCCACCCAGCTGCTCTGGGAAAATATCCTGAAGAATAATGGGGTCCGCTAAACAAACGAGCTCACATATTGGGCTCAAGCATGCCGGGAAGAAAAACTCCGACGCTTAAATCTCCTAAACAGTCGTCCTCACTCACCCCCGCGACGGCGGCGGTTTCCCCCCGTCCCCGTCGCTGTCGAGGGTCGGTGGCTCCCGGTAGTCGAAAGGCGACCGAACGTTCTCCGCCATTAAGACTCCCTTTCCTCTCGCTGCTCTGAATAGACGCACTGTGCGCATGCGCGGCTCCACATCCTTCGAGTCTCGGTGATAAAATGGGGAATCATTTTATTATCGCCTCAATATGACACATCGCACAAAGTCTTATTCTCGTATTAGGTTTCCTTCTTTTCTGATCTCCCTTAATGGCTGTATTAGGGGGCAATGAAAGGCGTCAGGTCTTTAAACAGATGGAGTCAACAAATGACCTACTGTATGTGTGTTTTATAGGTAGAATACCACATAGAAAGAAACATTTCCTCAAATAGTTCCCTTGAGCTCAGATCGATTCTTGCTGTGCGACTGCAGCCATTTATTTCAGTGTGCACTACATCCCATCACCATAACCACTATTGCTTATGTCAGTCTCCATCACTGCCCCATTGATGCCTGGAAGATACAATCATTCTTAATACTCAAGCTCAGGGGACACAGTTCAAGTCTATAAATGGCATTCTTTAAAATAGGAAATCACTGTTGCCCATGAACTAAGAGGTTAAAATTACAAATTGTTGATCTTTTGTATTTTATTTATTCATCTTTGCAACAAAATAGCCTGTCAGGGAATGAACCAGAAGTGAAGTTTCACAATAATGATATCAAAAGTATCAAAACAGAACAGGTTTGCACCTGTGTTTTAAAAATGGTTATGTTGAAGATATAGCAGCAGGAGCCATGGCTGACTTTACCCAGACAATAGGTTGGAATGAAAAATTCATGATGTCAGGGTGTTACTCGCACATCATCGGACAGTGGTCTGGGATACTAACAGTGAGAGAGGATTAGCTTGTGTGCCAAAAGGTTAATTCCGTCATGCCATTTTGATGGTAGCACTGGACATGAGTTGCATGCTGAAACATCCTAGACAGAAGAATAGATGGTCTATTTTCATATAAAAAATATAATTCACGCTTCATCAACACATTTCGTGGAAATGGACAAATTTACAAAGTAAAAAATGGACATAATTAGAGAGTTCTGGTTTTCTCTATCGTGGCCCTATTATGGATCAATATATACAGTTTATATATATATTAAAACCATTTTGAAAGAATAATGACTATTTACTAATACTATATTTCATTAACAATTAATTGCCAATTAAGGCAAAATTATAAGTTAGAACATTTCTTTATTAGGTCCTATCTGAAAAGTGAACCTTAATAAATTCAAGCAAAGACATTAGAAGAAATGAGGAGTCACAGTTTTAATAATTTCATAGTCTCCTGTTGGTAACTGTGAGGAAGCAGGTCACATTCTTCAGCCATACATGATAACATTGATTGTTATTTTCATCAAAAAACTCAAGCATCCAACTTTAAAATCAAACTCAGCAGTTCTCAGTCTGACGTCAGGTGGCTATTAATACCCTATTAATCACCAATGATAACCTTTAGTTAACACAGAAAAATAAGCTTTAGGGTACACCGCTCTAAAAGCACGTTTGTCAGTGTAGCAGCACATTCAAGTAAAACATCAGGAGAACCTGTTGACCATAGCAGCAGTGATGAAACTTCATCTCGATGAAGAGCACGAGTCTCAAGTCTATTCAAACAAGTTCTTTCTTCTTTTTTTTTTTTTTTTTTTAAATCTTTCTGATTAGATGTATTCGTAAAGCTATTAAAACAGTTAATCGCTACACAGTCACAGTTTATCAGTCTTTGATTTCTGGCTACATTCTTGCAGGTTAGAAATATTTCAAATGAAGTGTAAGTAGTGAAACACATACAACAAAACAATTCACTCACTGTATATAAAAGGCTGGCCTAACGTCACTCCAGCACAAACCTCATACCGTTATTCAGGCTGCACACGTTGTTGTTTGAGAAAACAGCCACAACATCAAACTGGAGTTCATTCTAGCGCTTACTGTGGAAATACCAGTGTCTGGGGGAAGCTGTGTATAGATCTTTGTTAGAGGGGCTTAGCTATGTTAGTTGACCTCTAGTATTCACGAACGCTTTATCTATATAGAGGTGGCTGAGTAAGTCCATTCACAGATGGTTTTGGGAGTCGCACAAAGATTAGATTTCTTGTGCTCCTCCGCTCTCCGTGTGTAGGATGTGGAGTGTCTGTACAGCGTGGTCGGTCCAGTGGATCAGTTCCAGCAGCACCCGGTAGGTCCAGATTTTAAGGCCGAATCCTCCGCCGGCGCCATCCACTTCCTGTACAAAAGGAGAGAATATGTAGTGCCTGTGGGTTGTGACCCGATGTCTTGTTAAAATGGAGACCAAACCATCGAGTACATTTTATATACATATGTTTTAAAATGTTTGTCACGCTCAAGCGTATCAAATCGAATTTAAGAACAAGTCAAAAACAACGCAAATAAACACAAAATGGAGTTTTAAATAAAGGTTTTTATTATTAAGGGAGAGAAAAATGAAACGCTCATGGCCCTGTGTGACAAAGTTCTCCAGCTGAGCCCAGGCCTGATTACTGCCACACCTATTCTCGGTCAAGAAATCGCTTAAATAGGACCTGACTGAAAAAGTGAAGTCGACCAAGATCCTCAAATGCCAGACCTCATGGTATAATTTGTATGCCTCACGTGGATATGTTTGTTTTTGGGGGTTACAGCTGTTTTCTATTATTATTGTTGTATGTGTGATTGCTCCTTTGTTAAAAGAACACCAAGAGGATGTTCATCTCCTTGTTGCATCACAAAATGTATTGTGCCAAAATGCCGTTTCAACCACAAATGTTAAATCGCTTAGGCTGCAATTTCGATGGAGCTCCACTCCATCTTAGGAATATCTAAAACAAACTGTTCTTACTTCATAAAATAAAATGAAATCAGGCCATTACATGAAGTAATAGAATATTTAGGCCCGTGTGTATAAATACAATTGGAAACCATTACTCGAGGTTGCTGTTTTTTTTCAATTTATCATGGAGTTTTTTTTTCAGTCATTTTTTTTCAGAATTGAATTAATGAATTATTAATTAAAATTTTCTTTATTTTATTTTCCTTCAAATGAACGTTTCAAAAGCAATTCTGTTGCTACACAAAAGTGAAAAAAAAATGTACATATATATATTGATATATATACATTCTGTGGTTTCCATCTGAATACTGACTTCTGATTCTTGTTCAACTGTAAAAAAAAAGGTCAGAAGTCAGTATCAATTCTTCTGCAAGGATAAATAAAAAAATAGTTGCACAGTTCAGCCAATGAGGTATTGTTCTTCCAGGACCTGGCCCACAATCACAATCACATTCATTTTTAAGATATACATTTTTTTATAAAGTAGCCAATGGTGAATTTACTCTTATATTGTCAAATTAAATTTTAATTTAAAGATAACAGGAGGAGTATAAAATGCCGTTTAAAGGACACTCTTGCCCTGATGTAAGTTTTCAACAGAACAGCTGCTCAAAACAACAGATTATAAACCTGACAGTCTAATTTATACAATTTTATGTATGATTGAAGTTAGAACGAGCAGGAAGGATCCCACTTATCTTTGAGTTCATTCAGTTTCCTCAATTTCCTGCATGTGCTCATAGATTTAAAAATGAAGATAACAAAGCCCGCAATATATGATACATTGTTAAAGGTAGGTTGCGGTTTTATTTGAATTTTTTTAATCAAAACCTGACCTATAACCTGACCGATCTCTAATCTAAAAAAAACAAGATATCCATCAGACAGAACTCAATAATATACGCAACTTTTTTAGACACCATTGCTTGTCATCAGAACCTGCCATTTTGAGTCACCAGCCAATTGGGACCGATTAGGCTCCAATTTACATCTTTGCATTATATTTTAAAAATTAAAGTAGGAGCATTAAAACTAGTTTGTTGTATTAATAAACATAATGCAGCAAGGACTGTCAATATAATACCATCTGCTCAGTCCAAAAAAACCTGAACTCATCATTGGCTCCGGGAACTTTAACTGACCATATGAGTGATGGAGAAGTAATTTAAGTGACTTTTTATTGCCACTTACGCTGGTCTGTCAGATATTGTTGATCTACTGGTAAAATGCAGACAACAATCATTGAGAAAAATGTGAAACATTTATTCAGTGGCCGTACTCTGGACAACAATACTTTGTTTCTCGTCATTGGTACGAGAGGAATGACGAGGCTGGATCTAGAAATCGTAAACTGCTAACAAGGTCTGTAGAAGATCATTATGGCAGCGACTGAACCTTATAATGAACTACTTTTTCTGATTTATTTTAAGGGATAAAATAAATACTTGAAATAGTGGTGGGTAATACTAATAATAAAAAGTAGGCCCTGGGCTGCAAAAGTACAGCCAAATAGCACTTTGTGACCTTTGGACCACACAAAATAAAGACGATTGAGTATTTGAGGTGAACTACTGTATATCGGTGTCAATATAAAAATAAAAAAAATACCTCTGTACATTGCATATCAGGGGAGACAGCCATTTCATCGGACCCCACCAGATCTTTGGTGTTGTGGAGCAAGTGTTCCAGACGTAAGCGCACACTCTTCCTTAAGAATTCGTACTCTCCTTCAAGCTCCCCCCACTCTTCTTCTTCCTTCTGGATAACACAGTGGATAAGGCCTAAACACTGTCGCAGAGCCAAGTGCAACAACTGCACCTGCTCCTCAGTACTGGGCTCTTGGCTCTCCTGGGAAAGGGCCACCATACGGCCGCCATCTGGGGTGTGGTCCGCCAGGAAGGTCTCCCTCTCTTTCTGAAAAGGAGAAGCAAAGGATGAGGATTTTCCTGGCTCAATGTGATGCAGAAGTGTGACTGTCTTTGGTTGAAAAATAAAAATAAAATACAAAAATAAAGGAAATTATGTTGATGGATGAATGAATGCACACTCCAATAGAAGGCCCTAGGAGGGATGTGGGAGTATCACACTTATTGAGGTGGTTGTTTAGTACAGGTTTTCGATCTGGACCACATCATACACATTGCACATGTAAACACGTTAGATTTATATAACAGTTAAATCGCAATAAAACCATCATAATATAATAAATCCCTCCTCTTTCAGGGATGCAGCAGGTAGCTAGCTGTCCCAGCACAAGCGAACCGCTACTGCGTGCCTGGTAACCAAAGGGGGGAGTGACGACCTGGCAGTGCAAAACTCACGTATAACTGCAGCAACTCGCAGCTCTCTGCGTGCAGCAGCCGGGCCAGAGCCGCGGCTCGACCGGTCCGCGTTCCAGTCGCCGCCGGCGCGTCCGGCTCCGTCCTCTGCTGCTCTGCCATTAGCACCGCCTCACCGAACCGAACCAAAAATGTCCCCCGATCTCCCTGGAAGAGTCAGATACTCCAGGATTTCGACGCGTTTTTTTTATTTAAAAACGACGTACTCAACGTTGAGTATCTAATCTGTTTACACCCGGGAAGGAGATCCGGTCAGCGGCTTCCACTGGAGACTGTTTGCGTCTGTGCTCATGTTTGCAGGACCGAGGGATTTAATTGGCTGCGCAACAAGCGGGGGGAGAACAAGGGGGCTTTCACCCAGAAAAAGAGCGTCACACGGGCCCACCCATCCGCCGATGGGGGCTGTACTTTACGACCAAAAAATACGCTGAGATCATGGAGTTTTTTTGCTTTGGACGACATACTACAAAACTGTATTTTAATTATTCTAATATAGTGTAAACGTTCCTCTTTTAGGTCCCACTCTTTATTTAGTAATAAGTAAGTATTTTTTTGTATAGCGCTTTTCCAGACCAGGGTCACAAAGCGCTTAAACAATCAAAACAATACTTGATAAAGGACCAGAACCTTCAACTGAGAAAAATCTCTAAACTTGGAAAATGGTGTCACAACATGGTCTGGAGCTTGTT
The DNA here is from genome assembly GCF_982586985.1 of Callionymus lyra. Taxonomy (NCBI): domain Eukaryota; kingdom Metazoa; phylum Chordata; class Actinopteri; order Syngnathiformes; family Callionymidae; genus Callionymus; species Callionymus lyra. Next base: position 27,580,482 of record NC_141821.1, read on the forward strand.
ATCCATGCGTTTGTTTCTTCTCGTCTGGACTACTGCAACAGTTTATTTTCATGTCTAAACAAGAAGGAGCTGTCTCGCCTGCAGTTGATTCAGAACTCTGCAGCGAGAATTCTGACCCGCTCCACTAGAAGAACTCACATTTCTCCGATCCTTAAAACTCTTCACTGGCTTCCAGTTTCTTTCAGGATCAACTTTTAAATTCTGGTTCTTACTTTCAGAGCTATTCATGGTCAGGCTCCTCCTTACATCACTGATCTGATCCAAGCCTTACACCCCAGCTCGGGCTCTGAGGTCTGTGGATCAGAATCTACTGATGGTTCCTCGCACACGGTTCAGGACCAGAGAAGATAAATCCTTCCAGGCTGTTGCTCCTAAGCTTTGGAACGATCTTCCTCTCTCTTTGCGCTTGATGGATCTACTGACTCCTTTAAGAAACATCTTAAGACGTTTTTATTTGTTCAGACTTTTCCTTGATTTTCTGGAACTCCTGTTGTGTTATCAGTTTTATCTTGCAGTTATACTTGTGGTTTTGTACGTTTAATTTTCCAAGGTTTTAAAGATATTTTTGCCTTTTAAGAAATAATTGTGGCGACTTCAACCACCATCATAAATATGTGCCTTTATTTGACCATTCTTTAAAACCAATATCTGTAATAGCTGAGGGGATTTTTTTGTGAAAAGCAGTTATGGACACTTTGTCTGGCAGGATTGAATTATCCATCCATCCACTTTCTACCACTAATTCCATTATGGGTGTCCCAGGGGGGCTGGAGCCTGAGAGGGAAGGGACAGGACAGGACGCCAATGTGTGGGCACACAAAGAAATACAACCGTTCACGCACACACTCATACCTACGCACAATTTCCCCAAATTCCCAATCAACCTCTGTATGTTTTTAAAATGTTGTAGGAAACTGGAGTAAACCCACACACCACAGGAAGAACAAAGTCCACACAGAAAGGTCACAAGTTGCCTCTCCCCCAAACAGGGGATTGCGCCAGCTGCCAATTCATTTTATTTATTTTGTTAGTTCAACTACTGAAAGAATTTCCCCTTCTTTCAAGTCATTTTATTGGCATCAAATACCTGCACAGGTTTAACGCTGCTGTCAGACTCAACAACAGAAACTGCTTAAAACAATATCTGCAGTAGTCAATATTTATATTTTAACCTTTATTTGCCTGTGTAATATTTATGTATGTGTACATTAGTGTAAAATCCCCGAAAGACCCTGTAAAATAACGAAACTGCCCGTCACTACCTATCAATGTTTATATATTTCACATTTTTGTATTTATCAGTTATTGCAAAGCTACTTTTTTATATAAACATGTAATTTATATTGTGGTTCTATTGTTGCTCATCCCAAGCACCTCTCGATGTCACCAAATGATACAGAAAGAATGATTTTTGTTAAAACGTCTGTTAAATAAATGTCGACATACTTGACTGTGTGAGTGGGAATCACTTAATTTCACCGTGGCGTTTCACAAGGTTCTACTTTCCACTTCCATTTACATGTAACTGCTTGGTCAGATCCTCAAGCGTCACAAAGTACATTTTCAAAGCTTGACTTATGACAAACTGATTTCATTTTTAATATGAGATTCTCTGCTGTCCTAACCTGTCTTGAGATCACATAATTTCCTGTGGCTGAACTAGTCTTGTCTCTGATAAACTAATTTTCCAAAGAAGGGCCTTAAAAATACAAAAAACACAACTCATGTAAGTAAGTAAGTAATATTTATTTATATAACGCTTTTCGAGACCAGGGTCACAAAGCGCTTAGACAATCAAAACAATACTCAAAAAAGTACATACTTTAAATATCAAGATAATACTGAGAACAACACAGGAGTTCGAGAAATTCAAGGAAAAGCCTGAACAAATTGAAACGTCTTAAGGTGTTTCTTAAAGGAGTCAGTAGACTCCATCAAGCGCAAAGAGAGAGGAAGATCGTTCCAAAGCTTAGGAGCAACAGCCTGAAAAGATTTCTCTCCTCTGGTCCTGAGCTGTGTGCGTGGAACCATAAGTAGATTCTGATCCACAGACCTCAGAGCCCGAGCTGGGGTGTAAGGCTGGATCAGATCAGTGATGTAAGGAGGAGCCTGACCATGAATAGCTCTGAAAGTAAGAAATGTAGCTCCTGTTTTCATTCCACATCCTTGCATTAATACAAAATAAGACGTATTACCTAAAATTGAAACCATGTTCTCACATGCTGTCTTTTTCTTCCGTGTAGACTAATGTAACTCTCTCCTTATTAGCATCATCATGATGTCTCTTTTTCTTCTTTAACTTGTCCATAACTCTGCAACTCAAGTTTCCTACTGGTTCCATATCACTGCACCGGCTACCTGTCCCTTTTAAGATCCTATCAAAAATGCATGAGCATGAATCTGTGCAAATCCAAGCATAGTTCCTTTCAACCTCCCAATCAATGTAGAATAACAGGAGCACAGATGTCGGGTTGCATGTCCATTATATTTTACTACGTCTCTACTCTCACATATGGTCACGAATGATTGGTAGTGACCGAAAGAACAACATTGCGGATACAAGCAGCTGAAATTAGTTTTCTTTGTCTGGTGGCTGGGATCTCTCTCAGAGATAGGGTGGAGAGGCTTGGAGTAGAACCTTGGAAATCTGATTAGGATGTCTACAAGATGCCTCCCTGGTGAGGTGTTCAGGGCATGTCCCACTGGTAGGAAACCAAGGGCATGGCCATGCTGGCGAGACTATGTCTCTCAGTTGGTCTGGGAACGACTTGGGGTCCCCCAAATCATAGTCTGATGTACTTCGACTTTCTTGCTTTTTTGTATCTGCTCTTTAATTTTCAGAGTCAGGCATCCTGCTACGCCTTCTTGCTCCCAAACTTGTTTCTCCCTTCTGCGTCTATATTAACAGGTGTTCTATGTCTTTATCTGGCTTCTTTGATGACTGTGACAGCTGATTATTTGTCGGCCTCTTTCCAAGTGCTGTAATCTTATTTTCACTGCTGATCTTTACATGAACTCTTTTGTGTTGTCTCTTGCTTAATCCATCAAGTCCTTTAATTGACTTACACTCTTTCTTTGTACAGCAAGGACCATATTGTTCCTGATCCTTGGACTTGTCTCAATCGTGTCCAATGCTTTGTCAAGTTTCAAGTAAAAGCAGTTGTTTTAAACTCCTACTGGATCTACTTGTTTATCCATTTGTGAAACACATAGTGGAAGAGATTCAAAAGATTCAAATTCAATTTGGTAAAAGTTGACCTAACACATTTCTATTTAATTGTTTGACTAATGTAATTTTTGTTGGGGGTTTGAATTCATATTTGGGAAATAAAATACAACTTTATTTTAATTAATTTTTTTAAACGTTTTCTTAAACGATCATATAGGGTCAAAATTAAGCTGCAGTCATCAATTCTACCTCAAGATGGAGACAAAAGCCATGTTAAGATAGATAGATCCGCGCCAACAACAAAACATTTGTTGATGACAAGAAACATACAGTCTGTGAAAAAGAACATCAAAACATTCAAGGAAGCCTCACAACATCAAAATAGGGGAACAAGAAAAAATGAGAATAAAAACAGGCACTATACAAAATGACTGAAAATAATTATATTATTATCTGGAAAATCAGGTCCATGTGAAATAGCATGTACACAATACATAAGGTCACAGCTTTACTGGTAGCACATACAAAAAATAAATTCCCATACCCATGAACATGTATAGACTATGCTGTACTTGTACATGTACAGTAGATATTTCTTGTACATCTTGTAAATGATCTTAGTAAGTTGCGCCCTGCGTTTGAAAATGAAGTGAGATTTCAGAAGAAATGCCGTTCAAACTAACAAATCACTACTAATGAAGTGTAATCAATCCTTTTATTAGTCATTCATTTTGATCCCTGTTAGTGGACATATTCAACTTTTCAATGAGTTTTTAAACTACTTTTTAATATGCCAATCATAGGTCATAATGACAAAAGTCTTTGCCAAAATCTCATTCATTAAAAATGCGTGGAGTTTGAGGTGCAAAAAGTCTCAGGGGTTAAATTCCACTAGGGGGCGTTGTTGCAACTTTTCTCATCACCACTCTGCACCTGTGTATATATTCTTTAGTATAACATGTCTGATCTAGCATGTATATACGCTTGTTTTCAGACAATGCTACGTTGTTCTTCAATGGAATCACCCATGGAGGTCAACTAAACAGACTTTGAAACTTGATTAAAAAAAAGAAGGAATTTAAAGATAAAATAATGAAGTCAAGTGTTTAACTTTTTTATTTATTTCACCGAATCATCAAGAGAGCAACCATACAAACACGATGAGTGCATGAGCAAATTCAGTACACTGTGCGTCATTTGAAATTCTTGGACTGTTGTAAGGGGCTGTCAAACAAATAAAGGACGGAGAAAAAAAAACTTTGAAAAAAGGTCAAAATCGAGTAATTCAACATTATGCCATGACATTTATGAAGATAAATAAGCTAATTTTCTTCTTTAAATCAAATAAAATATGAAGCTTTTTTTAATTTAAAAATGTTTTGAAGGATTAATATATAATATATAAAAAAAGATGAAGGAAGAAAGTAAAAAGTGTTGTGTTTGATAAAAATAAATACAAAACACATTTGTTGGTAAGCTATTAGAACCATTCGTACGTGATCATACTTGAGCTGACTGGAAAATAAAAGTTATTGTGATATAATGCAATATTTTAGGCGTCTTAGTTTTAAATAAAATGGTAAATTATGATATTGTTTGAATATTTATATCTAGAACCCCTACTGCTCTTAAGGGTGATGATTACAAACCAGTTTTTTCAATAAATAAATAATCTATTTGAAAATATAAAGTTAGTTACGATTCAAAGGAGGGTGTATGAATGCCTGTCTTTCTGTGTGTTACAAAATGCTCCGGTGTTCTAAGGTTTTTAAATGAAACCCTCTTCGGGCACTGAGATGGATCAAGTCCTCAGTAAGAACAGACGGAGTGGACCATAAGGCCTGCTCAGTTGTAGTATTCAACAACAAAAAAAAGAATGGATAAATAATACAGAAAATAGACATAGACATGGATAGCCTAGATATAACTATTTAATATATATACTTTATTATTGAATTTCATAGACATTTATGCAGAAATACTTATAGGTAAAACAAAATAATAATTTTGATTTCCTCGTTCTTCCATTTACTTACCAGTTATCTTTTGAAATCTTTGTTACAGTTGAACAATCATGAACTTTAAATAGCGTGCAGAAGCACATTCATGCCATTCTTTCTCAAATAACTTCCTGAGTCTTATCCTTTATCATGTTCTTTATAGCGTCTTTTATTTTCCATTTCAGGTGCTTCTATCTATTTGTGGTTACTGCATTAAATTTGTGATTAGTTAAGAGACAATACTCATATTTGTCAGGATGGAAATATATTCAAAATGTTTTCAATCTCAAATTGCTGGTTATCTCGGTCATTATTAAATTCACATTACCTGGCATTTGATAATACCCATAACTGGTATTGCTCACCTGGTAAAGTGGTCGACATGTGACTGGATGGTCACCAGCACAATATCTCGTTGTTCATATTAAAGACAGAAGGGGGTGATAAACAGACTGAATTGATCATAAACGTGATGGAGTGTTATTTAATATTAACTGCTAAAAATTGCCAATATTTCTCAATGATGATACATGGTGTGCTTGTGTTGTTTAAATAAATAAGATTCAAAAAAGTCTAATGAAAAAATAGGACATTGCTAGTGGTGTGCGAAGAAACTATGAGGTGTGGTGTGCTAACATTCTATGTGTTTACCTTCGTCATGGTGTCTTTCTTGTTTCAGATAAAATAGTCATCACTCCTCATGTGAATAGAAAAAATGCAGGCTGTTTGGGTGTGGTGCTTGACGTGGAAACTTGTACTGCTCTGAGATCTGGGGTAATACATACAAGTGTTCCATACACTCCTTGCTAATGCTTAATACTATAAAAAAAAGAGCTTTGAGAATCTTACATTATGCCAGCTACAGGGCACACACAAATCAGTTATATATCAAATCCAACATTCTTGAACTAAATGACTTGATACATTATCACACTGTACAAATGATGTACAAGGCTGCAAACAAAAGCCTCCCTAACGTGCGAAAGATCTTTTGACAGAGAAAATACAGAATCTTAGAGGAAATATGAATTTCAGACAAAAAAGGATACAGGCTACTTTAAAATCAATTTCCATATGGGTAACAGATGTTAAACAATGAAATGTATGGTACTAGAAAACAATGTGAAACATTCAATCACACTTAATGTCTTCAAGAAAAAGTTAAAAATTAAACCATTGACAGAATGATACATGAAGAAGCTAATCAGACATGGAGTTGAGACGGCATGGGAGGATAATAAAGGGTAATACAAGGAATATTTTTTCATTTAATTAAGGACAGTAACACACCTTTGTAATTATGACCAATCAAACCTAATAATAAATAATCATTTGCCAAATAGGTCACAGCAATGTTTTGCTCTAGTTTGTTTGGTCAACATGTTGGTTTTAATCAATTTTATGTGAGTAATGTGAGTCCTGTCATCGAGCTGTCATGTTTATCCACTTGAATCTAGTTTAAATAAATAAAACGTGTACCTCAGTCACTGTAGTAGTAGTACAGTATTTATCTAATCATACGACGATTGTTATAGACTGAAGAATATAGTTCACCTTTAATTAACAAAAAACAACTGACATAAAGAGTATCCTTCTGATCTTTTATTCATATTTACAAATACAGCCTATGTCTTTCCTAAAGCTCTTACTCCTACTTTAAGTAGAATGCCAAAAAAAGATTATGAAGCTATTCTCTTTTGCAGCCCACGAAAAGGGAAGTGAGAAATTTAAAACACTAATCGATATTTTTCAAGTTCCACCATTTTAGTATAGTTTTCATTTGTAAGTAATGCATTGTGTATTTGGTGTTATAATTCTCATCACACCAGGAGAATTAATCTTGAGTCCAGAATCCTGTTGTTCTCAGATGACAAGGTCTTGTTGACAAAAGCTATAATCTTTAATATCATATTCGTCAACAACAGCAAACGTACTTACAAGATGTTTCTTTTATTTTGGGATCTGTAGATAGATGAAGTCAAATGAATAGTAAAGTAATGCAATTTTAAGCTTGATGTGTCGTCACAAAACATATCTAACCTATGTAATCTTTCTGAATCTTTTTTATTTTAATTTTACTTTGTTAAGACTTTCACTGTAACGAAAATTAGTTAGGGCTGCATTTGCTTCTGATAATGTTTTGGATAATTGGTCTTTCTCGCGGCACCTATTTTACATTATTTCAAGTCTCATCTCCTTCTTGCCTTGAAGTTGACCGTGGGAAAAGGAGATTTTTGGAAGAAGCTGTATTTAACTATTACAGCTTTCCTTTAAGCCATTGCTGCTTATCCTGTGTCGCTCGTGATTTCTTTTGATAGAACAGCAGGTTAAGCCAGTTTCACAAGCTAACGCTCTGCTGCGTTTGCGATGATGTTTGCTCTTATCTGTGTTCTGAAGATTGTATGATGCCAGATAAGTGGTGTTGAAAGGTAAGAATCTTTTTTTCAATTTTATAACTAACAGTCAGTAGTCAGTGCTTTAAGGTCATTCGTGTGATCGAAGAGGCAGGGGTATTACATGTTGTTGTTGTACAAATGTCCTGTAGAAAGAGTGTTTGTGTTGTGCGTGAGAGAGAAATTTAGAAGTTATTCATGAGGAATAAGTTTGTTTAAAGAACAAGTTTTGGTTTCGATTGGGAGCAGCAGAATCTCGGTAGACAGATTCTTTACAGCTCTCTGTTTATAATAAGATATTATATATAAGAATTCATTGAATCAGCCGTAATTATCTTCTTGTTGTTTTGAATGTGTTATAATTTCCGTGAATCAAAATGTCGGTCTTTCTGAATCACTGGAACATGTTTGAAACACTGCTTATTGAAATATAGATTTGTCTGCAATTATTTAAGTAGTCTGTTTCATTATGTTACAATAAACCCACTTCATGTTAAAGTCCAAACTCAATTTTACAAAAACAAAGACATTTCAGCTGAAGGGATAATTGTGCTTTGTCCTCTAAGTGTCATTAGTGTGTCCTTTCAAGGTTTGTTGACAGGAGACAATAACTACTAATACAACAGACAAATATTTAATGTATTAAATGATCATTCTTATCACCCCCCCCTTTCTTTTCTAAGGTAAAACTTAAAGAAGTGTTGTCTCTGGATGGTATCTGAACTCAAGATGGTTTGCCAAAAATGAACCGTGGGATTTTTTGAAGCAAATCTAACTTGTGAGTGAGTTAAGCATTAAGAATGTTAACAGAGAAAAAAGTATATGACATCACAACTATTGAGTCTTGTATAAATGCCTACTGATTATTCACGTTGCGATTGTCTTTCAAAGTGAGTCATGATTGGAGGATTAAACTAGACATTTGAATGCGAATGACAATACATTGTAGTTATTTTGACCATATACTAATTTTGAAATCATAGCCTTATAAACCTTAAAGTGCAGTGGGTTTTAAAAAGAGCTAAATGAGATGAACCGGGCAACTAAGTCCTAATCTAAATGTGGACGTCTTCCTCTCCAGGATGCAGTAATTCTCTCGTAATGATATTGTTTTGAAGTAATTACTTCATAAAGTTGTCCTCCGTCCATAAGCATATTCACATCCAACGCTTACTTAATTGACATACATGAGTTGAACCAAACCAAAGTAATGATAAAAATATGTATAAGATTATATAAGTGAATATATTTTTTTGTCTCTGGTCATTTCAGGTTCCCTAAGAACGACACTGAGAATTTCAGTGGAAAATTTGGCAAGATGACGTCTGCTGTTGTTTTCTGTTTGTTGACAGGTGAGTCGTTCCATAACAAAGATTTTTTGACGTTCAGATTTGTTATTATAACTATTGAAGTAGACAATTAAAGATAACTTATCATCTAGTACCTTTGCAAGTACATCATAAATATAATTGTTATTTATAATCAAATATTTTTCTTTCCTACATGGCAATAATTTACATAGCAACCAATTTTGAACTGACTAGTAGAATGTATGCTTGTTAAAATGGCCACAATTTGTATATGTTAATAAATCATTCAAACCAAGTATTTTTGAACAAAACAAAGTAAAATACTAAATCAAACAAACGATATTGAGACCAGACCATGGCATATTTAAGACACATTCATCAAATTATATATTTACTTTTTGTTGTTAAAACTGTGAATTTATCATTTTTTACAAGTAAAATATCTGCTTTTTTGCAGTTATCTTCAGCGATCACTTCAGTGCCACACTTGAATCTGCAAACACAACAACATTGAAAACGTTGACTTCAACTGAGGCTGTCCTGACTGGACCTTGGTCCTTATCACGCACATCTTCTAGGACCAATCCTTCATCACTAGAAAGATCAACCACCAACACCAAAGAGGTGACAGGGGAGGACCTGAGTGTATTATATGCCAACGGACGCAGCGAAAGAACATCAGCAAATCTACAGGTCATCCAACTTCCTTTAAATAGCACTGCTTTGGAAAACACTGGTACACTAACTGATTTAATTCCAAACAGTAATGCCTTAAACTCACCACAGGCCACCACTGCTGTAAGCAAAAGAGGAGTAACGAGTGTAAGGGCAACTTTGGAAGATATTTTAACAGAACCGGGGATCATAACTCACACAACCAATCAATCTAAATTATCTACATCAAATCTAACAACCTTCAATAGAGAAATATCAAGTAATATTCAGAGCAAAACTAGTCAGAAAACTACCTTGGAAACTGATGAAAACACACAGAAAATTACCAAATCACAAACCTCGCCATCCCAGGATGACGTTACTGTTTCAAACATCCAATTTATATCCCAAACAGACTTTCCCAAAACAAAGAATGTATCACAATCTCTAACAACCTCTGCAGATGAAGCTCAAGAGGTACAGACAAACGCCTTTGTGGTAACCACATTGGTAACCACTAATTTTGAACTTGGTAATATTCCTTCATCAGATTTACCAGAAATGCACAACCGAGAAGCTGAAAATACAACAATAAGTATTTCTACAAATAATGTGTCAGGTCACTCTTCTGGATCTGATCTAGATCCAATACCAGCACATTCGTCCCATTTGTCTGTAGGAACAACAACAAGATTACCCACAATACACTCTGAAATGGTAACTCAGAGTTCAACTGGAGCTTTAGTACCAAGAGAATCAACTGCACCGAGTAACTCAAGTCGCATTCTCCCATCAACAGATATTTCAACCTCTGAGATAGAAAGTATAGGGACTGTAACACCCTTCAGCAGAACACAGAGTAAGTCTTATACACCAAACAAGGCAACATCAAGGCCATTTACAGTGTATAAAACAACTACAACAGAATTACATGCAGAAACAAATTATTCACCAATTGCATTGGCTTTACCTGGAGAACAACAAGCAACATCGACAACAACACAAATGTCAGTTACAGTAAAAGGAACAATAAAAGCAGTAACACCCCCTGCAGCAAACACTGCAAATGGAAAGACAACAAAAGAAGTTAGCATATCATATGATCCAACAATAACATTTTCAAGAGCATTCCCCCGTGTGAATTCCCATTCAACATCAACAAGCAAGGGTATCGTACCTGGAACCACAAACTCAGTCACACTGTCAGAAGTGTTGACATCAGTAACAAAAACAAATCCATGGCAGACACAGATAGAGGGTATATTTCAAACAACAGAATCAGAAATATCTCCACCACAAAGACTTCGAACAACTCATAAAATGGATTCAACAAAAATGTCATTTCAAAGTCAAAGCATGACAGTTCAGTCAGTGGCTTCCACTTTGAATTTAGAACAACCCACGACAGAGATTCCATCATCACCAACAAAACCAAAGCTATCACCAAAGATTAACACGCATGCAGAAACAGTGTCCACAATAACGACTGCCACTCAGGGGTCAGCTGTACCACAAGTGACACAAACAAAGGGTCAAGGACCAGTTTCAGATGAAAACACATCTCTCAGCCAGAAACCTTCAACAATTGAAAGAGTGACATCAAGAGTGAAGCTCACGGAATCAACAAGCACCCAAACCCAAACTATGTTCACCAGCCTGTCAGATTTCAGTACACCCTATTCAGAAACAAAAACTGCGACACAAAAAAATCAAACAGCAGGCACATATCTTTCAAATGCCCCTACGCAGACCCATTTGGCATCGACACAACACACAAAAAAGCCTACTAAAACAAGCGCCCAAAACCAACGTATGTTCAGCAGTCGATCGGACTCCAGTACACATCGTTCAGAAACATTGACTGAAGCACTAAACACCCCAGAAAGAAGTTCATATGTTTCAAATACACTTAATAAGGCCCCTTTGGCATCAACACAACCAACCCAAAATCCAACTAAATCGAGCACCCAAAACCAACATATATTAACTGTCCTGTCAGATTCCAGCACACCTCATTCAGAAACAACAACTGAGACACTACATACTCAAACAAAGGCGTCCTATCTTTCAAATACACCTACCCAGACTCATTTTCCATCAACACAGCCCACTAAAAAGCCGACTGAAACAAGTACTCAAAACCAACTTGTACTCAGCAGCCGATCATACTATAGTATACATCATTCAGAAACAACCACTGAGACGCAAAAAACTCAAACAAGAAGCGCATATATTTCAAATTCACCTACTCAGACCCATTTGGCATCAACACAACCCACTAAAAAGTCCACTAAAACAAGTACCCAATACCAACATATATTCAGCAGCCAGTCAGACTCCAGAACACATCATTCAGAAACAACAACTGAACCAACCACTGAAGCACTCAACACCCCACAAAGAAGGTCACATGTTTCAAATACACCCAATAAGACCCCTTTGGCATCAACACAACTCACTACTAAATCAAGCACCCCAAACCAACCTATATTCACTGTCCTGTCAGATTCAAGCCAATCCGAAACCACAACTGAGATACTACATACTCAAACAAGAGGGTCAGATCTTTCAAATACACCTACTCAGACCCCTTTGGCATCAAATCAACCTACGCAAAATCCCACTAAATCAAGCACCCAAAATCAACATATATTAACTGTCATGTCAGATTCCAGTACACCTCATTCAGAAACAACAACTGAGACACTAGATACTCAAACAAGAGGGTCAGTTCTTTCAAATATACCTACTCAGACCAATTTGCCATCAACACAACCCACTAAAACAAGTACCCAAAACCAACCTATATTCAGCAGCCGGTCAGACTTCAGTGAACACCATTCAGAAACAACATCCAACGCACTAAATCCCCCCAAAAGCAGCTCATATGTTTCAATTACACCTACCAAGACCCCTTTGGCATCAAATCAACCTACCCCAAATCCTACTAAATCGAGTACCCAAAACCAACCTATATTAACTGTCCTGTCAGATTCGACCCAATCCGAAACAACAATTGAGATTCTACATACTCAAACAAACTCAAATTCACTTACTCAGACCAGTTTGGCTTCAACACAGACCACTAAAAAGCCTACTAAAATGAGCACCCAAAACCAACCTATATTCATCAGTCGATGGGACTCCAATACACATCGTTCAGAAACAACAACTGAAGTATTAAACACCCCAGAAAGAAGCTCCTATGTTTCAATTACATCTAATAAGACCCCTTTGGCATCAACACAACTCACTACAAAACCTACTAAAACAAGCACCCAAAACCAACCTATATTAACTGTCCTAGGAGTTTCACCCTATTCAGAAACAACAACTGAGAAATTACATACTCAAACAAGAGGGTCAGATCTTTCAAATACACTTACTGAAATCCATTTGGCATCAACACAACTCACTTCAAAACCTACTAAGACAAGCACCAAAAACCAAACTATATTAACTGTCCTCTCGGATTCCAGTACACCGCATTTAGAAACAACTACTGAGACACTAAATACTCCGACAAGAGGGTCATATCTGTCAAATTCACCTACTTGGATCCATTTTGCCTCAACACAACCCACTGAAAAGCCTACTAAAACAAGTACTCAAAACCAACTTATAATCAGCAGTCGATTAAACTCCAGTACACATCCTTCAGAAACAACAACTGAAGTACTAAACACCCCAGAAAGAAGCTCATATGTTTCAATTACATCTAATAAGACCCCTTTGGCATCAACACAACTCACTACAAAACCTTCTAAAACAAGCACCCAAAACCAACTTATATTCAGCAGCCGAATAGACTCCAGTAAACACAATTCAGAAACAACAACCAACGCACTAAACACCCAAAAAAGAAGCTCATATATTTCAAATACACCTGCTCAGACCCCTTTGGCATCAAATCAACCTACGCAAAATCCCACTAAATCAAGCACCCAAAATCAACATATATTAACTGTCATGTCAGATTCCAGTACACCTCATTCAGAAACAACAACTGAGACACTAGATACTCAAACAAGAGGGTCAGTTCTTTCAAATATACCTACTCAGACCAATTTGCCATCTACAATACCCACTAAAACAAGTACCCAAAACCAATCTATATTCAGCAGCCGGTCAGACTTCAGTGAACACCATTCAGAAACAACATCCAACGCACTAAATCCCCCCAAAAGCAGCTCATATGTTTCAATTACACCTACCAAGACCCCTTTGGCATCAAATCAACCTACCCCAAATCCTACTAAATCGAGTACCCAAAACCAACCTATATTAACTGTCCTGTCAGATTCGACCCAATCCGAAACAACAATTGAGATTCTACATACTAAAACAAACTCAAATTCACTTACTCAGACCCGTTTGGCATCAACACAAACCACTAAAAAGCCTACTAAAATGAGCACCCAAAACCAACCTATATTCATCAGTCGATGGGACTCCAATACACATCATTCAGTAACAACAACTGAAGTATTAAACACCCCAGAAAGAAGCTCCTATGTTTCAATTACATCTAATAAGACCCCTTTGGCATCAACACAACTCACTAAAAAACCTACTAAAACAAGCACCCAAAACCAACCTATATTAACTGTCCTAGGAGTTTCACCCTATTCAGAAACAACAACTGAGAAATTACATACTCAAACAAGAGGGTCAGATCTTTCAAATACACCTACTCAGACCCCTTTGGCATCAACACAACTCACTACAAGACTTACTAAAACAAACACCCAAAACCAACCTATATTCAGCAGCCAATTAGACTCCAGTACACACCATTCAGAAAAAACAACTGAAGCAATAAAGACCCAAACAAGCTCATATGTTTCAAATACACCTAATAAGACTCCTTTTGCATCTAATAAACCTATCCGAAATCCCACTGAATCAAGCACCCCAAACCAACCTATATTCACTGTCCTGTCAGATTCACGCCAATCAGAAACAACAACTGAGATACTACATACTCAAACAAGAGGGTCAGATCTTTCAAATACACTTACTGAAATCCATTTGGCATCAACACAACTCACTACAAAACCTACTAAGACAAGCACCAAAAACCAAACTATATTAACTGTCCTCTCGGATTCCAGTACACCGCATTTAGAAACAACTACTGAGACACTAAATACTCCGACAAGAGGGTCATATCTGTCAAATTCACCTACTTGGATCCATTTGGCCTCAACACAACCCACTGAAAAGCCTACTAAAACAAGTACTCAAAACCAACTAATAATCCGCAGTCGATTAAACTCCAGTACACATCGTTCAGAAACAACAACTGAAGTACTAAACACCCCAGAAAGAAGCTCATATGTTTCAATTACATCTAATAAGACTCCTTTGGCATCAACAAAACTCACTACAAAACCTTCTAAAACAAGCACCCAAAACCAACTTATATTCAGCAGCCGATTAGACTCCAGTAAACACAATTCAGAAACAACAACCGACGCACTAAACACCCAAAAAAGAAGCTCATATCTTTCAAATACACCTACTCAGACCCCTTTGGCATCAAATCAACCTACGCAAAATCCCACTAAATTAAGCACCCAAATTCAACATATATTAACTGTCATGTCAGATTCCAGTACACCTCATTCAGAAACAACAACTGTGACACTAGATACTCAAACAAGAGGGTCAGTTCTTTCAAATATACCTACTCAGACCAATTTGCCATCAACACAACCCACTAAAACAAGTACCCAAAACCAACCTATATTCAGCAGCCGGTCAGACTCCAGTAAACACCATTCAGAAACAACAACTAAAGCTCTAAACACCCAAAACAAAAGCTCATATCTTTCAAATACACCTAATAAGACCCCTTTGGCATCAAATCAACCTACCCCAAATCCTACTAAATCGAGCACCCAAAACCAACCTATATTTACTGTCCGGTCAGATTCACCCCAATCAGAAACATCAACTGAGATTCTTCATACTCAAACAAGAGGGTCAGATCTTTCAAATACACCTACTCAGACCCCTTTGGCATCAAATCAACCTACACAAAATCCCACTTATTCAAGTACCCAAAACCAACATATATTAACTGTCCTGTCAGATTCCAGTACACCTCATTTAGAAACAACAACTGAGACACTAGATACTCAAACAAGAGGGTCAGTTCTTTCAAATATACCTACTCAGACCAATTTGCCATCTACAATACCCACTAAAACAAGTACCCAAAACCAACCTATATTCAGCAGCCGGTCAGACTTCAGTGAACACCATTCAGAAACAACATCCAACGCACTAAATCCCCCCAAAAGCAGCTCATATGTTTCAATTACACCTACCAAGACCCCTTTGGCATCAAATCAACCTACCCCAAATCCTACTAAATCGAGTACCCAAAACCAACCTATATTAACTGTCCTGTCAGATTCGACCCAATCCGAAACAACAACTGAGATTCTACATACTAAAACAAACCCAAATTCACTTACTCAGACCCGTTTGGCATCAACACAAACCACTAAAAAGCCTACTAAAATGAGCACCGAAAACCAACCTATATTCATCAGTCGATGGGACTCAAATACACATCGTTCAGAAACAACAACTGAAGTATTAAACACCCCAGAAAGAAGCTCCTATGTTTCAATTACATCTAATAAGACCCCTTTGGCATCAACACAACTCACTACAAAACCTACTAAAACAAGCACCCAAAACCAACCTATATTAACTGTCCTAGGAGTTTCACCCTATTCAGAAACAACAACTGAGAAATTATATACTCAAACAAGAGGGTCAGATCTTTCAAATACACCTACTCAGACCCCTTTGGCATCAACACAACTCACTACAAGACTTACTAAAACAAACACCCAAAACCAACCTATATTCAGCAGCCAATTAGACTCCAGTACACACCATTCAGAAACAACAACTGAAGCAATAAAGACCCAAACAAGCTCATATGTTTCAAATACACCTAATAAGACTCCTTTGGCATCTAATAAACCTATCCAAAATCCCACTGAATCAAGCTCCCCAAACCAACCTATATTCACTGTCCTGTCAGATTCACACCAATCAGAAACAACAACTGAGATACTACATACTCAAACAAGAGGGTCAGATCTTTCAAATACACCTACTCAGACCCCTTTGGCATCAAATCAACCTACGCAAAATCCCACTAAATCAAGCACCCAAAATCAACATATATTAACTGTCCTGTCAGATTCCAGTACACCTCATTCAGAAACAACAACTGAGACACTAGATACTCAAACAAGAGGGTCAGTTCTTTCAAATATACCTACTCAGACCAATTTGCCATCTACAATACCCACTAAAACAAGTACCCAAAACCAACCTATATTCAGCAGCCGGTCAGACTTCAGTGAACACCATTCAGAAACAACATCCAACGCACTAAATCCCCCCAAAAGCAGTTCATATGTTTCAATTACACCTACCAAGACCCCTTTGGCATCAAATCAACCTACCCCAAATCCTACTAAATCGAGTACCCAAAACCAACCTATATTAACTGTCCTGTCAGATTCGACCCAATCCGAAACAAAAACTGAGATTCTACATACTAAAACAAACCCAAATTCACTTACTCAGACCCGTTTGGCATCAACACAAACCACTAAAAAGCCTACTAAAATGAGCACCCAAAACCAACCTATATTCATCAGTCGATGGGACTCCAATACACATAGTTCAGAAACAACAACTGAAGTATTAAACACCCCAGAAAGAAGCTCCTATGTTTCAATTACATCTAATAAGACCCCTTTGGCATCAACACAACTCACTACAAAACCTTCTAAAACAAGCACCCAAAACCAACCTATATTAACTGTCCTAGGAGTTTCACCCTATTCAGAAACAACAACTGAGAAATTACATACTCAAACAAGAGGGTCAGATCTTTCAAATACACCTACTCAGACCCCTTTGGCATCAACACAACTCACTACAAGACTTACTAAAACAAACACCCAAAACCAACCTATATTCAGCAGCCAATTAGACTCCAGTACACACCATTCAGAAAAAACAACTGAAGCAATAAAGACCCAAACAAGCTCATATGTTTCAAATACACCTAATAAGACTCCTTTGGCATCTAATAAACCTATCCAAAATCACACTGAATCAAGCACCCCAAACCAACCTATATTCACTGTCCTGTCAGATTCACGCCAATCAGAAACAACAACTGAGATACTACATACTCAAACAAGAGGGTCAGATCTTTCAAATACACCTACTCAGACCCCTTTGGCATCAAATCAACCTACGCAAAATCCCACTAAATCAAGCACCCAAAATCAACATATATTAACTGTCCTGTCAGATTCCAGTACACCTCATTCAGAAACAACAACTGAGACACTAGATACTCAAACAAGAGGGTCAGTTCTTTCAAATATACCTACTCAGACCAATTTGCCATCTACAATACCCACTAAAACAAGTACCCAAAACCAACCTATATTCAGCAGCCAGTCAGACTTCAGTGAACACCATTCAGAAACAACATCCAACGCACTAAATCCCCCCAAAAGCAGCTCATATGTTTCAATTACACCTACCAAGACCCCTTTGGCATCAAATCAACCTACTCCAAATCCTACTAAATCGAGTACCCAAAACCAACCTATATTAACTGTCCTGTCAGATTCGACCCAATCCGAAACAACAACTGAGATTCTACATACTAAAACAAACCCAAATTCACTTACTCAGACCCGTTGGGCATCAACACAAACCACTAAAAAGCCTACTAAAATGAGCACCCAAAACCAACCTATATTCATCAGTCGATGGGACTCCAATACACATCGTTCAGAAACAACAACTGAAGTATTAAACACCCCAGAAAGAAGCTCCTATGTTTCAATTACATCTAATAAGACCCCTTTGGCATCAACACAACTCACTACAAAACCTACTAAAACAAGCACCCAAAACCAACCTATATTAACTGTCCTAGGAGTTTCACCCTATTCAGAAACAACAACTGAGAAATTACATACTCAAACAAGAGGGTTAGATCTTTCAAATACACTTACTGAAATCCATTTGGCATCAACACAACTCACTACAAGACTTACTAAAACAAACACCCAAAACCAACCTATATTCAGCAGCCAATTAGACTCCAGTACACACCATTCAGAAAAAACAACTGAAGCAATAAAGACCCAAACAAGCTCATATGTTTCAAATACACCTAATAAGACTCCTTTGGCATCTAATAAACCTATCCAAAATCACACTGAATCAAGCACCCCAAACCAACCTATATTCACTGTCCTGTCAGATTCACGCCAATCAGAAACAACAACTGAGATACTACACACTCAAACAAGAGGGTCAGATCTTTCAAATACACCTACTCAGACCCCTTTGGCATCAAATCAACCTACGCAAAATCCCACTAAATCAAGCACCCAAAATCAACATATATTAACTGTCCTGTCAGATTCCAGTACACCTCATTCAGAAACAACAACTGAGACACTAGATACTCAAACAAGAGGGTCAGTTCTTTCAAATATACCTACTCAGACCAATTTGCCATCTACAATACCCACTAAAACAAGTACCCAAAACCAACCTATATTCAGCAGCCAGTCAGACTTCAGTGAACACCATTCAGAAACAACATCCAACGCACTAAATCCCCCCAAAAGCAGCTCATATGTTTCAATTACACCTACCAAGACCCCTTTGGCATCAAATCAACCTACTCCAAATCCTACTAAATCGAGTACCCAAAACCAACCTATATTAACTGTCCTGTCAGATTCGACCCAATCCGAAACAACAACTGAGATTCTACATACTAAAACAAACCCAAATTCACTTACTCAGACCCGTTTGGCATCAACACAAACCACTAAAAAGCCTACTAAAATGAGCACCCAAAACCAACCTATATTCATCAGTCGATGGGACTCCAATACACATCGTTCAGAAACAACAACTGAAGTATTTAACACCCCAGAAAGAAGCTCCTATGTTTCAATTACATCTAATAAGACCCCTTTGGCATCAACACAACTCACTACAAAACCTACTAAAACAAGCACCCAAAACCAACCTATATTAACTGTCCTAGGAGTTTCACCCTATTCAGAAACAACAACTGAGAAATTACATACTCAAACAAGAGGGTCAGATCTTTCAAATACACCTACTCAGACCCCTTTGGCATCAACACAACTCACTACAAGACTTACTAAAACAAACACCCAAAACCAACCTATATTCAGCAGCCAATTAGACTCCAGTACACACCATTCAGAAAAAACAACTGAAGCAATAAAGACCCAAACAAGCTCATATGCTTCAAATACACCTAATAAGACTCCTTTGGCATCTAATAAACCTATCCAAAATCCCACTGAATCAAGCACCCCAAACCAACCTATATTCACTGTCCTGTCAGATTCACGCCAATCAGAAACAACAACTGAGATACTACATACTCAAACAAGAGGGTCAGATCTTTCAAATACACCTACTCAGACCCCTTTGGCATCAAATCAACCTACGCAAAATCCCACTAAATCAAGCACCCAAAATCAACATATATTAACTGTCCTGTCAGATTCCAGTACACCTCATTCAGAAACAACAACTGAGACACTAGATACTCAAACAAGAGGGTCAGTTCTTTCAAATATACCTACTCAGACCAATTTGCCATCTACAACACCCACTAAAACAAGTACCCAAAACCAACCTATATTCAGCAGCCGGTCAGACTCCAGTAAACACCATTCAGAAACAACAACTAAAGCTCTAAATACCCAAAACAAGAGCTCATATCTTTCAAATACACCTAATAAGAACCCTTTGGTATCAAATCAACCTACCCCAAATCCTACTAAATCGAGTACCCAATACCAACCTATATTAACTGTCCTGTCAGATTCGAACCAATCCGAAACAGCAACTGAGATTCTACATACTAAAACAAGAGGGTCAGATCTTTCAAATTCACTTACTCAGACCCGTTTGGCATCAAAACAAACCATTAAAAAGCTTACTAAAATGAGCACCCAAAACCAACCTATATTCATCAGTCGATGGGACTCCAATACACATCGTTCAGAAACAACAACTGAAGTACTAAACACCCCAGAAAGAAGCTCATATGTTTCAAGCAAATCAAGCACCCTAAACCAACCTATATTCACTGGCCTGTCAGATTACAGTACACACTCTTCAGAAACCTCAACTCAGACACTACATACTCAAACAAGAGGGTATATATATCTACCAAATACACCCACTCAGATCAATTTGGCATCAACACAACCTACTAAAACAAGTGCCAAAAATCAACCTTTATTCAGCAGCCTGTCAGACTCCAGTACAGACCAATTAAAAACAACAAGACCACTAAACACCCAAAAAAGAAGTTCATATATTCCAATTACAAATCTTCGCATGTCAACAACAACCTTGGTGACTCCGCATTCATTAATAAGCAAATCATCTTCCCCACACATAGATTTGTCTAAAGGAACACCAAGCACTCCATCCTCTAATCTAACATCACCTGTGACGGAACTAACAACAAATGTAGGTACATTTTCAAATAATATCAAGGACCATACAATAGTTGAAACTGCTGATAAAGTAAACACATCTTTTGATACCCTGACTTCAACACTCACATCACCCAGGGTTGTTTCAGGGTCATCTGTCAGTCGTCAAACACCTGCCATGTTTCCTCTTTCAACTCATCAGACATTTTTACAAGCCAAGACATCGTCTCCATCTGTAACAGGTTTGAATATCAGATCACCTTTCACTTCGTCAAGCCCACCTCCAGCCACTGTAACACAACCCCCCAGTGAGCCTCTCTCTGTTTCTTCATCTCAAAGAGGGTTCGTTTCATTCCAATACCTGCCCAAAACTTCTTCTGTAAGGTTGTTAGATTTTGAACACCCAGTTGTGATTCGGACCAGGTTTTCAGTTTCAAATGAAGAGAACACACAAAAAATTGAAATGTAATTGTTAACGAAAGTGTTGAGGATATCTGATGCTCATCAAAATGTGACGTTCTTGTTCTTATGTTTTATTTCAATTCAAAAGATCTTGGTTGAATAAAGAAAACGTAAATGGATTTCTCTAGTACTACTGAAAGCTCATAATGTAGCCCAAGCATTGACAACAAATAACTGTACATATTTTATACCTTTATAACTTGTGTTCTTTTTTGACTGGATCTTTGTTTTGTTATTTTTACCTGTGACCTTGATTTGGGAAAAACAAAATGGGTGTACATACAATAAAAAACCTGTGAAACTTGAGTTTTGTCATCTTTTATTCTATTTAGTACAGATTTAGCAAACCTGTCACCTGTTTCCGATATGTGAATTCTGTGTGTGTGCATAATTATTCGGGTGTGGCTGCAGTTAGAATTCAATAGATCAATAAATAAAGAGCATATGTGTGATCCTTGATCAATGAGCTGTGTGTGTTGTGGTAATGCGATGTGGGAGACAGAAGAGAATTTTTAAGACAGTTTGCTCACATCCACGACTCACAAGTTTTTTGAATGGTTGTTAAAAGATACGAGTAAAACAATTTAATTAATACCTGTAAACACAGTGTTAATTTTACTTATAAAGAATGTAAAATGAATTTAAGTGACGCTACTTCTCAAACTTTCACTTATTGTAGGTGGTCCTGGTACGTATCCCACGTGAAAAACAAGGGAACACTGTAAACTGTAGATATACTGTTATTCTCAGGTGTTTCATAGGCACTTAAACTGCTGTTGTGTTCTTGATGACAAGATTGTATAAATCTGCCTTAATGAAAAGTTGAGTATGAAACCCTGAAGCTCAGAATCTGCGCCCTAATTAAGTGCTGTCCCGAATTCTTAAGAATTGAGGAATGTGGAGCAAGTGTAAGGCCTGCATCATCCTCAGCTCTTCCAGAATTCCCTATGTAGTAAGTGGTATCCCAGAATGCCCTGTGCATTAAGACTGAAAAATAGCGGCAAACACAAGAAAGGGATTGAGATACAAATGTAAATAGTTTTTTTTGTAAATGACATTTAATTTTTATTTTACAAATATCACAAGATTGTCTTAGTTTAATCGAATTTTATAAACTACATACCTCTTTGTAGCTTAGCATTTATTTTTATTTTTTACAATCTTTCGTCGCTTTGCGAAGGAGCCGCAGTTCAGCTTCTAAATATAATTTTTCTCTGTGGCAAAGTTAATTTTACATTTATATATGATGATAATATAATATATAACATTAACGATGGTTAAGATTGGTGTTTCGTTAGCAAGCTTAATGGCCATGAGGTGACCAATGGTGTGGCGTAGCAGGGGGTAAATCTTCAAAAAATTCAGGTGCGATCAGAGGCCCCTCCAGTCGTTCTCTCAAGCCACTATTTTTCAGCCAGCTACTGTATTTCCGTTATAAGGACTGCAGAAACTAGGGGCCTGAGATTACAGCTGTGCAACCAGAACCCTCTCTTTGCTATTATACACTCAGTAAAGAAATAAGGAAAATAATCATCTTTTTTCATTGATATTGAAGGTACTGTGATTATGTTTAGGCTACAGGAAAAACGAAATAACAACAGTAACAACTGACAGGAAGCCCTTAACTATTTTTTATATGGAGCAAGAAAGCTCCTAAACAGAGTAATTAGTGGCAGGTGAACTCTCCATATTAAAAAAAATACTGCTGCTCTAGTGACGAAGTATTCTGTTTTGCTACCTGAACAGATATCAATGCTCGGTTGCATACATCTTTTTAACCATCCTGCCATAACCTTACATTTATTTCTTGTTTTGATGCAGGAAGTTCATCAAAGAGGCTGACTTGGGAGGGTAAAGCGGAAGCAAATAAGGCTGGCAAAAAGTGGGAAAACCTTAAGACAAGGTAATGTGAAAACCACTAATTTCACATAATTATTTAATCTCTACTTCTTAGTCTTCTGTCTTCATGATTTATTTACCTCACCTTTCCTCCTAATGTTTACGAAAGACCTTCTCTATGAACTCCTTTTCCTTTCCTCTTTTCTGTCATCTCTGTTCCTCTTATTTATTATCTAATTTCTCTCCTCCCATCCTCTCGATGCCATACATTCATCCTCTCTTCTTTGTGTGTGTTGCACTGAAAAACCTCAATACTTAATCGTGCACTGATGGTTGGGAAGAAGCCAAACTCCAATGTTTTGTTGCATGCTTCTAATGGGCTATTTGTACACACCTACACTACTTCCTAAAAAGCTCCTTGTGTGTTTCTCGTCTTACGTAAGTGGCCAAACTAATAAATTCAGAAGCCTTATTGTAGAAGTCACAACAGAACCTGGATTAATCATTTGTGGGCATTTATGTAAGACAAGAAGCACAAAACTGTTCTAATTTCCCGAAGTATATTTTTGGTTATGTTTTTATTTTCGTGCTCTTACACTACAGCCTACCTGGTTTTTAATTGAATGTTTCCCATGTTAATGTAACTGTTGTGAGGCTAACTAATGTCAAAACCCATCTTTCTTGACTCACTCACATGTTTCAAATGTTGAAGTCTTCATGTCCAAGTAAGTCCCTCATCATGACAATGTTTTGAAATAATTTGTTTATAAAGTTCCCCCCGTCTGAAATCTCGGTGAACAAGAGGTTACGAGTGCGAAGTCCATTATGACGTAATAATGGCATCACCCCTACTCCAGCCTGCTGTAATCTCTCCCTGCCTGGAGGTGGAGACTTCTGGGATAGAGTCAATGGGCTCGTGCAATGGCGATAAAACTCAATGCTTGACCAATCACAGCAGGGTGGGCGTGGTTATGGTAAACAAGATTTTATCTCCACGAAAAAGGAAGTGTTTTAATTAAATTGATAACTAAAACATAATATTTCAGCTGTGACTCTTATTTCAAAGTCAAAGTTGACAGGTTTATGAAGCTAAACATATTCATCCACAATCGAATACCAAATATCTAGAGCAGTGGTTCTTAACCTGGGTTCGATCGAACCCTAGGGGTTCGGTGAGTCGGTCTCAGGGGTTCGGCAGAGCCTCCGCCGCTGAGGTCCGGACACACCTGGATTATCGTGTAAATTCGTGATGACATGCCCTGCTTGGCCATCACTGGCTGCATCATGCTTCACTGTTTGGCCAATCCTGCTGCGGTGAATTTAGTGCGCCCAGTAGTCAACGTCCGACTGTTGTGATAGTACGTCGTGTGATTTCTTTGTTCATATTTTAATCCATGTTCCATGGGCAAAAGAAGAAAGTGGTCGGACGAATATATACAACATGGATTCACATGTATCACGGATTGTGACGGGAGTGAGCGTCATATCTGATCTCATGATTTGCAACGCCAAGTTAAGCACCGGCAAAACTAAAGGAACAGTTCTTGTAGCTGCGCTGGGACGGGAAATACAAGAAATCATATTTTATTTTTCACTAAAGAGGGGTTCGGTGAATGCGCATATGAAACTGGTGGGGTTCGGTACCTCCAACAAGGTTAAGAACCACTGATCTAGAGGATATAGACTATAGTCCAAAAAATATCACAACAATTCAATATAGACTATTTTAGAAATTAATGAAATCGTTTGTTTTTTTTAAACCATCTTATTCATGTGATATTGTCAAAGATGACAGATTTATACTATAACTGGCATGAAGATGAGGACATCAGTCTAATAAAATAATTTAAATTGTCTTTTAAGAATTTCACCCAAGACCATGCATGTGCGTGTGTTTGTGTGAAGAATGCTGCTGAGATATGAAAAAAACAGTAGCCAATTGAATAAGTTTCCCTTTTGGGTTTTTACAGTCAGTGCCTCACCAACCATGAAACTCACCGCACGTCACTGTTGATCATAATCTTATGTGATTCTTTTCACGTTACAGATTTTTAATTTTAAACCTTTGGAGACAAAGAGTGAGATACAAATATAGACCTATTTTATTTACTATATTAAAGTGTATTTTGTATTAAGTATTATTCTTTATAAATTGACTCCTTTATTACAAGTAACATTTTCCAGTCTGGGCATATTGGTGTGATTGTGTATGTATTTAGTCTAACTTCCCGAAACAACGTCTCTGTCTGCACAGATATTGTCTCAACTCTAAAATAGGCTCAGTTCAAGTTGACTGAAACTATGTAGTCCAACGAAAAAAAAACCCTGCATCACATGATTCTTCCGTCAAAATAACAATAATGATAATTAAAAAAAACAACCGACTTCTCACCATTTGAGTTTGTTACTTTTAGTCCAGTTCATTTTGCATTGTTTTGTGAATAAATGTGTGTTTTTTTTGCTTTATTGAAACGTCATTATAGAGAAAACCAGATTATGATCATATAGTTGCTCACTGAGGTGGAACGAACCTCATTGGAATGTTTCGCACTTTGATAAGGTTACAATGGGTCCATGGTTTTTGTCCTTGTTGTTTTTTCTGAAATATTTTAACGGAATAGTGACTCACACTTTGCGTCACTTCCCTCTACTTTAGCAGTATATAAGTGTCATTGTTTCCAAAGTTTCTCCATCAGAAGTTTGCTAGAGATAGATGGAATTCTGAACCCTCATCATAAAAAAGCTACGTTGTTTCTAAATACTACTCTATTGTAGGTGAGTAATGGGTTTTGAATTCTTCCTTTCTAATTGTATTTAACCTATTTGATTGCCTCATGCTGCTCTGCTTGTATTGATGATGCTCACCTTTATTTAATTTGTCTCAAACGACTCAAATGTTACATCTGGGTTTATAAAGCTTTCCTTGAGGTAATTTTAGGGCTCGGTAATTGTAATCTGACTGTCGGTAGTCGGATAGTAGTTTTGCCCCCCAAAAAATAAATGAAGTATCTCAGTTTTATTCTCTGCATTTACGTTTTGCATTTCTAACAGTCAACATTTTTTCAGGTCTATTTTAATTAATTTAAATTAAGGAATTTATTTTCATTTGTTTTACTTTTACCTGCAACTTACTTTTACTTACTACACAAATGTAAGTCTGCCATTAGTTGTTTTGCTTAGTTTTTGAAAAACATTTTGACATGAGATTTTATCACAATATTAATAAACTATCGATTCTGATTCTTTGACGCTTTTGTAAATACCTGTCTTTTTTTCAAATGGAAAAGGAAATGCTCAATAGTAGTTTAATCACCATTATTTACCAACATTCACAAAAATTCGCAGTTGTAAATTGATTTCTACATCGCTAAAATATTTAGTTACGCATTTATACATAGTTAGTCTGAAGTTGGTCTTACATTTATTCTGTTGAATTTTAGGAAGCAAAGTTTAGTGGAAATCCAAAAACAAAAGAACATCAACCCCCCCCCAAAAAATGTATTTGAATTATAATGGAAATACATTTTCTGTTCACCAACTTAAATAGATGAGTTGTCCATGAATTTGTTTGTGAACTACTAGCCACTACTGGAAAATAAAGGGTGGCTAATCTTTCCAGCCACATAGCTCTGTTGCACATAGCTTCAAATACTGGAAGGCGAACATTTCTGCCCTCGTCCTAGTGTAGGGATACAAAAAACAAAAACACACACCTTATTCACCATATTTAGACAGTTACAAAAAGAACACACAAATAACTAAAACTTAACACAATTTTTATTTTGTCTTCATATTAAATTCTCAATGTTGTTTTCCTATTCAGCAGATATGATGGGTATTCGAATAGTGTTTTCACTTCTCATTATTTTAGGTAAGTAGCTGAATTATTTGTAAACAATTTGATGACTTAAATTATTCTCCAAATGATCTATTTCTCAACAATTAGTTACACCCACACAAGAAACAATGACATTGACCACTGAAGAGACAACAGTAGAGTCAATGACTACTGGAGGAACAGCAGAAACCGTAGAGACAATGACCACTGGAGAATCAACAGCAACAGTAGCGTCATTGACCACTGGAAGATCAACAGCAACAGGAGAGCCATTGATCACTGGAGGATCAACAGCGACAGTAGAGTCAATGACCACTGAAAGATCAACAGCAAAAGTAGAGTCAATGACCACTGGAAGATCAACAGCAACAGGAGAGCCATTGATCACTGGAGGATCAACAGCGACAGTAGAGTTAATGACCACTGGAAGATCAACAGCAACAGGAGAGCCATTGATCACTGGAGGATCAACAGCGACAGTAGAGTCAATGAACACTGGAAGATCAACAGCAACAGGAGAGCCATTGATCACTGGAGGATCACCAGCGACAGTAGAGTCAATGACCACTGGAAGATCAACAGCAAAAGTAGAGTCAATGACCACTGGAAGATCAACAGCAAAAGTAGAGTCATTGGCCACTGGAGGAACAACAGCAACAGTAGAGTCAATGACTACTGGAAGATCAACAGCAACAGTAGAGTCATTGACCACTGGAGAATCAACAGCAACAGTAGAGTCATTGACCACTGGAGGATCAACAGCAACAGTCAAGTCAATTACTACTGGAAGATCAACAGCAACAGTAGAGTCATTGACCACTGGAGGATCAACAGCAACAGTAGAGTCAATGACCACTGGAAGATCAACAGCAACAGTAGAGTCATTGACCACTGGAGAATCAACAGCAACAGTAGAGTCATTGACCGCTGGAGGGTCAACAGCAACAGTAGCGTCATTGACCACTGGAAGATCAACAGCAACAGGAGAGCCATTGATCACTGGAGGATCAACAGCAACAGTCAAGTCAATGACCACTGGAGGATCAACAGCAACAGTCAAGTCAATTACTACTGGAAGATCAACAGCAACAGTAGAGTCATTGACCACTGGAGGATCAACAGCAACAGTAGAGTCATTGACCACTGGAAGATCAACAGCAACAGGAGAGCCATTGATCACTGGAGGATCAACAGCGACAGTAGAGTCAATGACCACTGGAAGATCAACAGCAACAGTAGAGTCATTGACCACTGGAGGATCAACAGCAACAGTAGCGTCATTGACCACTGGAAGATCAACAGCAACAGGAGAGCCATTGATCACTGGAGGATCAACAGCGACAGTAGAGTCAATGACCACTGAAAGATCAACAGCAAAAGTAGAGTCAATGACCACTGGAAGATCAACAGCAACAGGAGAGCCATTGATCACTGGAGGATCAACAGCGACAGTAGAGTTAATGACCACTGGAAGATCAACAGCAACAGGAGAGCCATTGATCACTGGAGGATCAACAGCGACAGTAGAGTCAATGACTACTGGAAGATCAACAGCAAAAGTAGAGTCATTGGCCACTGGAGGAACAACAGCAACAGTAGAGTCAATGACTACTGGAAGATCACCAGCAACGGAAATGTCAATGACGGCTGTAGGATTAACAGCAACAGTAGAGTCGATGACTACTGGAGCACTAACAGAAACAGAACAGTCATTGACCAATGGATCAACAGCAACAAAAATACATTCTACAAAAATAACAACTGTAAAGACAAATACAGAGCCTAAATCTCTAGGAGTGGTTTTGGTTTTTGTGGTGGTACAGCCATACGTTGCGCAGCTCAGTAATCCTGCTTCTGAGGCATTCAGAAATCTTGCTGCACAGCTAGTTGTAATAGTGAGTATTTTTCTTTTGTATATACTAACCACAGGCTACATGACTAAAAATAATAATTATCATATGCAATCTCAAGTTTTTGTCTTAATAGTCACATGGATGCTATTGTTGTCAATAACATCCACAATGTTTTTTACCTAAGCAGGAATGGATTTAAAAAAAAAAAAAAAGAGCAGTGATGTTATTTATATGTTGACACTTAACAAAAAATGTATTTCTATTTGCAGTATGACCAAATCTACAATGCAAAATACGGATCACTTTACCTCTTTGCGGTCGTCAAATCATTCCGGTAATATTTTTGCTTATTTTTAGTCTGCTGATGTTAACACTTTAAATGTACAATTTGAGATTCTCTGTTACATCATTAATTATGTTTTACTACATGTAACATTCTGTTGCAGTCCCGCATCTTCCCTCACACGAGCAAATAACACTGAAGCAGAGGTGGATGTGGTGTTCAACAAAACTGCCGGCGACATTCCCTCTACAGAGGGTGTTCAAGAAACTTTTGTCGAAGCTTTGTCTAACCCAAATAACACCTTTAATGTTTCAATTGACCCAGAATCTGTCAAAGTTGTCAGTAAGTACATCAATTCACGAATATACAGCACAACATTGTGTTTAAGATATATTAAACATGTAACACTCTTTAACATAACTAATTTATAGGTACAACTCCAACAACAAAGGAATCAACAACAAAGGCAGCAACTATGAAACCAACAACAAAGGCAGCAAATATGAAACCAACAACAAAGGCAGCAACTATGAAGGCAACAACAAAGGCAGCAACTGCGGCTAAAACAAATAGTGCAGTTTCTGAATCCCTCAGTACTAGAATAGTAACCTTCAGATCTGTTGGAGAAATCTTTACAGTGCACTTGTTGGATCCATTGACTCCACAATTTAAAGCACGAGCATCAACTATAAAGTCTAAAGTAAGTTATTCAAGTCTCATTTATCCGAAGTTTTGGATATGCAACTGAAATTACTATTAAGACAATGATGAATACAGAAATAGATGGTTCCCCCCCCCACCCCCCCATTTGCTTTTCATTGCAATAATCAAATAATGTTTAACTTTATAGTAAGTTTAATCTTGGTGATTTGCTGAAAGAAAAAATTCTATTGAGACCTATGTTTTTTTAAGAGATTTCCTTACAAATTTGGAATTACATTTAACGCACTAAAGCAATATTCTGTTACGTTCTTATGGCATTGGATGCATATAACAGTGACAATTTTAGAACCTGGGTCGTGACACAAAAAAGGTGCATGCACTTTTCCATAGCCAAGTTTATTTATATCAAGAATAAGGAAAGTGCAAAAAATGTATGTTTTTTGTTATGACCCTTGGATATTTTTGCTGGGATTAAGATGTACACTGGAATCCACGCATTTCCTAGAAAAGGAGGCGGCTTGGGGTGTCAACCAAATCAAATGAATACGTAAAAAGCTGAAGAAAGTGAACTATCTCGCCTAATTGGCTTTTGTTACTCCTATAACATCTGACTGGCCAAACCGTGGGGTTCTGACTATTGCCAAGGCAAATTCACAGATGGGGTAAGGTTTTTGTCAGACCACCTAAGAAGATTTAAGGTCATATTATTTAAGTCTAAAAGAGATCCTGACAGATTCTATGGTTAGGCAATAACCATACAGAGGTGCTGATAGTTCAAGAATGCGATTTTTAAGATCAGGAACGGTGAAAAAACTTTTCTACTTTTGGAGAAGTCCGATGCATTGTGCCTTTTGCAAAATGGGGAACTGGACCTGCTAACACCATCTGTTCTTAATGTCTAGTATGAAAGTGGAGAAAACTCTGAATATTTGAATATTGACGTACATGTATATATCACCTCACTGTACTGTTTACATCTCTGCAGCTCAAACCTTTCTTTGTGAAGTCCTTCTCCTCATTTCGTAACTTGCTGGTGGTTTCATTCAGGTAATGTGAAATTGATATCTTTAATAAACAGTAGTCTTACAATATTTTACCCATTTGTTTTTGCAGGAATGGATCAATTCTCAACAAAATGAACATGAATTTCCTAGCCGACTCTGTTCCCAATGACAAGCAGATTAAACAAACCATAATCGATGCAGCTTCCAGCATCACAGAATTCCACATTGAGCCAACATCGATTACTGTGAATGGTACAGATTATCCATTGTTAGATCGAGATAAAAAATGTATTTTGTTTTTATTATAATATCTACTATAATTTTTCATCTGTTGCAGAGGCTTCCAGTGCCGTGCTTCACAAGATCAGTCTCTTCACTGCATCCTTCCTCGTGTTGTTTTCATGGACAGTGTCTTCTCAGTAGTTGGGCATATTCCCAATTAGCATAAAAATTCGAACTGGTATGAAAAGGGACTTTTAATGAGTAATCATTCACTTAATACACCGTTTAAAAATACAGAAAATATACAATACCAAATGTACATCAAAGGACAAGTTAAATTGTTTATACCTTTAAAAAATGAATGTATGTTCCATGAAGATGAAAATTTCCACCATTAGTATGCTTTATCAGCAAGTAATAAAATAAAAGTACATAGTTTTATGATTTTTAAGCTTATTAAAAAATAAAATCATTTTAAGAATTTTAAAATTACCAATTGACCTCTATGTCACAATATCAGAATGACAAAAAAAAAACAACAACCTTACAATGATCGTTACTATTAAGTGTTTTTTAATCATTATTTCAGTTGTCCTGTATGATTAGCCAGCTATTTAAACAGATGTTACACTTATTTATATAATTATACATTTATAGTTTGTATTGTTATCCATGACAGCAAACAGAAAAGCATGACAATGAAAATAAAAAGTTTGAATAATTGTGTGACTCTTATCATGTTCACAACCATGCATGCTTCTTTATTTTATCTTCTCATTTTAAATCAGGAGTTGTTTAAAGGAGGCAAACAAGACAAGACACAAGTGCATATTAGATATATTAGATTAGATACATTAGACACAGCAGACAATAGAAGGTACAGCAAGTTTCATAAAAGCAACAGAAAAAAGAAAGTTCAAATTAAAAAGAACAAAGCGCAAATATAAAGATTATAGATCAAAGGAGAAAAACAACAAAGATTTTAAGAAAAGGATACACCCTGCTCCTGCCCCCAAAGATTTATAAAATCAAATAGCACAAGGAATGAATGAGTCCCTATTAGTCTATTAGTGTTGCATCTGGGGAGGAGCATTAGTGCTCCATCTGCTTCTCTGTTCACTGATGACAGTGTTCAGAGGATGACTGTAATCATACGTGATACATACAATATAAAATTAACTTCGCTTTCAGTCTTTTAATAGTTTTTAAAGGCACAACAGAAAGAACAGGATTTGTAACTCTATTTCTATGAATGGGTGCAATGCCCTTTATTAGCTTAACAATGGGTTTCTCCCCAAGACTTTAAATCGGTGCTGAGAAAGATCAATTACCGGCATGGGTCAGTGTGGGCCTTACACCTCAAGAAACCTAGCTTGACGTCATTTTCTTATAGAAAGACTTTTCACTGGGTAATTCCTTTGCCCGAGTGAATTACTTTGCTATGGGTTACATTATCTGCACAAATGAGTCCCAGTCAGGCCATCAATTTTAAAACCTCCAAAAAACACTGCAATGAGGTGTAAATTTGGGCTATGTGACGTTGTCAGTATGGTGTCACAATAGCAA
Source organism: Callionymus lyra (assembly GCF_982586985.1). Taxonomy (NCBI): domain Eukaryota; kingdom Metazoa; phylum Chordata; class Actinopteri; order Syngnathiformes; family Callionymidae; genus Callionymus; species Callionymus lyra. Next base: position 27,613,305 of record NC_141821.1, read on the forward strand.
AATTTCTGAAATCCATACCAGTACCAGAACATTTTTTCAATACCACAACTTAAGTAAATATAGAAAACAAACAAGCAAGCTGGCAGGAAATCCAAATGCAGAGGCAGGAAACTGGAATGAAGCGTAAAATAATTTATTAACAAAAAAAGCAGACAAAAAGGTGGTGAAAAAATAGGTACAACAACAAAAAGAGCAGGCAAACAGGCACTGACAAAAGGCACACAATCACTGATCACTTGATTAGGGCGAAGACTCAGATCCAACAGAGATTTGACGTCAAGACAGAGACTGACAAACAAAGGAAGGTTTTTAAACACAACAATCACAGGGAAGACACAGGTGACAAGAATCAGGGCAATCAGCTCAGGAGCATAAGAGTAAGTGAAACAAGACAGGGATCAGGACTTCAAAAGGTAACATAAAAAACAGAACATGACACAGTGATGGCGAGATGAAGCCTCATGAACCACTGAAGCCTCCCAGCCAAGTAGTTCATCTTTGGAGCAAAGGCTTGTGAGGCTTTTGCACCACCATGCCAACAAGTGGACAGTTGGGAGCATTGCATATTTTGTGTACAAATGATTCTGATAATAAAGAAAATGTGCTTGACCAACTTGTTTGCTGAAATACTTATTCATTTTTATTTAAAAAAGCATTTTTTCAACAGTGCTTGGCTTCAGTCGGTTTCTTTTTAAAAATAATAATTTTACCAGCTTTGGAGAAAAAACTTGTTCACAGGGAACAGATGACGCAGATTTTCATGGCTATTATGTACAGAGATTGGTGGATTATTTTAAACTTTTCCCAGTATTTAAGTGGGTCCTTGCATCTTTTAATATTGGGTTCGGCAAGGTAGGACTTGACCTCCACAAGTACTGCTGTACTGTAGCATCCAAACGACGCCACAGTTTGTTTCCTAAAACAGAAAAGCTGTATGTAAGTGACTACTAAAATAACACAAGGGAAATGTGTACAATTAACCGATTTTAAAGGATTACCTTTAGTACCAGGCAGAGAAGCTTATGCTGAAGAGCAGGAGGAGGATGCCGCTGAAGTGGATTATAGGATTGGAGCATGACAGCAGCACACTTGGAAATGTATCTTTAAGGTAAGGTAAGGTAAGGTAAAACTTTATTGATTGAAATTGTTTTTTTCCAATAGCCCAATACATACAGCAATTTTTTTTAGAAATTCAAAAATAAATCAAAATAAAATAAGAACAAGAGAAATAAAGAGAAAGAACACAATTACACAATCTAAGTCTAATGATGAAGACAAAGAACATAAATCAAAGAAAAACAACAAAGACAAAGGATACAAAGACTAACATAGAACAGAACATTCAGATACTTTCACTCCACTCCTGCCCCCGAACTCAGAATTGTACAATTTAATAGCCCGAGGAATGAATGAGTCCTTGAGTCTATTTGTTTTGCACCTGGGAAGGAGCATTCGTGAACTCATTCTGCTTCTCTGCTCACTGATGACAGTGTTCAGAGGATGACTGTCATCGTCCATCATGGACAGTAGTTTGTTCAATGATCTCCTCTCAGCAACTGTCACCAGTGAGTCCAGCTTCATTCCAACCACAGAGCCAGCCCTCCTGATCAACCTGTCCAACCTGTTGACATTCCTCTTGGACACATTTCCACCGCAACACACCACAGCATAGAACAGGACACTGGCCACCACAGACTGGTAGAACATGCAGAGGAGCTTCCTGCAGATGTTAAATGATCGAAGCCTCCTCAGAAAGTACAGTCTACTCTGAACTTTCTTATATACATGGTCTGTGTTGCAGGACCAGTCCAGTTTACTGTCCAGCCACACGCCGAGGTACTTATAGTTGTCAACTATCTCCACCTCGTCGCCTCTGATGGACACTAGACGTGGCTTTGTCCTGGACCTGCCGAAGTCCAAGACCAGCTCCTTGGTCTTTGAGGTGTTCAGCTGCAAGTGGTTCCTCTCACTCCAGTCCACAAAGTCACGTATCAGACTCCTATACTCGTCTTCGCTGTTGTCCCTGATGCATCCAACAATGGCAGTGTCGTCAGCATACTTCTGACGAGACTCAGCTCTGAGTTGTAGCAGAAGTCTGAAGTGTAGATGGTGAAGAGGAGAGGGGCCAGTACTGTCCCCTAAGGTGCTCCTGTACTGCACACCACAGTGTCAGACGTGATGTCCTTCAGCCTGACATACTGTGGTCGGTCAGTAAGATAATCCGTAATCCAGGAGACCAGACCAGGGTCCACATGCATCTGTGTCAATTTGTCCTGCCGCAGAGTGGGCTGGATAGTGTTGAAGGCACTAGAAAAGTCCAGGAACAGGATCCTCACTGAACCGCTTCCTTTATCCAGGTGGGAGTAGGTCCTATGCAGGAGGTGAAGGATGGCATCTTCTACACCAACTGCTGGCCGGTAGGCAAACTGCAGGGGGTCCTGCGCGTGCTGGACTTGTGGCCTAAGATGTTTGAACACCAGTCGCTCCAGTGTCTTCATCAGCTGCGAAGTCAGTGCCACCGGTCTGTAATCGTTCAGCACGCTCGGTCTGATCTTTTTTGGGACTGGAACAATACAGGAAGTCTTCCACAGAGTTGGTACTTAGTACCTAGGCTACCTTGGTACCTAGCCGTAGACTGAGGTTGAAGACATGCTGGAGTGGCTCAGCTAGTTCAGCAGCGCAGGTCTTTAGCAGTCGAGCAGACACCTTATCAGGACCAGCAGCCTTCCCTGGACGAATCCTCCAAAGTACATCCTGTACCTGGAGTGAGGTGAAGCTGGGAAGTGGTTGTGTGGAGCTGGGGGGGCACAAGAAGGTGGGGCAGGTCTTGAGGCGGGCAGCAGTGAGTGTGCGGTGACCTGCTCAAACCTGTTGAAAAAGTTGTTTAGTCCATTTGTGTCCTCCACCGTGTCCACTGCAGTCAGAGAGGCCTTGGTCTTGTGTCCAGTGATGGTTTTAACACCATCCCAGACCTCTCTTATTTCTTCTCGGCTCAGCTTCTCCTCCAACCTCCTCCTGTAGGTGTCCTTTGCCTCCCTCAAGCATCGCTTCACCTCCTGCTGAGCTGATCTCATGGCGTCCCTGTCCCTGCTCCTGAAAGCCACTTTCTTCCTGTTAAGGACATCCTTGACCTCCTTTGTTACCAACGGTTTATTATTAGGGTGACAGCGGACAGTCTTAGTAGGTTCAAGCAGAAATTTAAATAATCCGTTAGACAGTGTGTCTGTCCCTCGATGTCCTCACCATGAGACCTCAGCAGCACATCCCAGTCTGTTGTTTCAAAGCAGTCTCTGATGGCGTCCTCCACAGCTGGTGTCCACTTTCTGATTGTCTTAGTGGTCACAGTCTGTCTCTGCACCAGAGGAATGTACTGTGACTGAAGGTGGACCAGGTTATGATCGGACCTTCCAAGTGGAGGAAGAGGTTTGGCTCTGTAGGCATCCTTCAAGTTGGAATAAAGAAGATCAATTGTCCTGTTATTCCTGGTGGGACAATCCACGGCCTGATGGAAAGTAGGCAGAGTAGAGTCCAGGTTGGCATGATTAAAGTCTCCAGAGATGATGATAAATGCGTCAGGATGTTGATTCTGAAGTCGAGCTGTCATTGTGTGGATCTTCAAAATCTTGACAACACAAGACTTTCTTCACAGTAACGTGTCCCGGGCTACACCAGCGTTTATTCACGTACATGATCAGACCTCCTCCTCTGCGCTTCCCACAAGCGTGTGTGTCTCTGTCCACTCTGACGGTGCTGAAACCAGGCAGCTCCACGTGTGAGTCCGGAGTCAGCTGAGTGAGCCACGTCTCTGTGAAGATCGACAAGCTCCTCTCTCTGTAGATCCGCTGGTTGTTGAGGGCAGACAGCTCGTCGATCTTATTTGTCAGTGAATTGACGTTCCCCATAGTGATCGTTGGGACAGTGTTGCCAGTGAGGGCAAGCTCTGCAACTGGTAGATGAAAAGTTTGTCTTTAAGGTGATGCCTCAGACTTTCAGCCAGGTCTCTACTCTCCCATTTCTGAAGGAATCCAAGATCCTCCTCCTCCAGTTCACGGTGTAGCATCGAAAGCAGGAGGATAACTTTTGATCCCGACACCCTTTTTTCTTCAGAAGGCTATCCAGTTGCCTCATGGAATGGAGACAACACCTAGATAGACAGATAGATGTAAGATAGAGTAAATAATAAATGAAAGTGAATTGGGTACCTTAAGACATTCTGCTATAATTTAACTGCTTTCTGAAGAAATTGGTTGGATATCGGTAATGCCCACCATCAGATCATATATCCTTTGGAGCATCTGGTAGGTGCTGTTCCAACGGGTGTCCACCCCTTGGATAAGCTTTAGGTTTGGACGACACATTTGGTTTGTCACCGTTACCAATCTCTCCAAAGAACTAGACAATACAAAAAGTCATTTTTTCAAGCACAACTGCAGCAGCAACTTAAACAAATAATTCCCCAGAAATACATGAGTCAGATAAAGAACTCACCTTTGCAGTTGTGCTGCTCTTGAAAAAACACAATTCTGAGGGATTGTGCCCTGATAGCGCAAAGCACAGGGTTTTGCTCCACCACTTTCTTCACACAAAGATTGATGCAATGTGCTACACAATGTGAATGCTGCACATTTAGTGCCTTTGCCCATGCACCTATGTTTCCTGCACCATCTGTCACAAGGCCTGTAACTTTTCCAGTTATACCCCATTGTGACATCAGTGCTGATTTTACTGTAGCCAAATTTAACGTTGTATGCATGTGAGGGAAATGCTGCACCCCTAAAACAACAGTTTGTAGCGAGGTGCTAGCATCTATAAAATGGAATGTCACAGCTAGATATGTGTCAGTGTTCAGGGAGGTCCACTTATCTGCAGTCAAGCCTCACTGCTGTGGCTTGTGAGACGAATAATTTGGCCCTCTCCATCGACTTCTCATATCTATCCTCCACCTTTTAAAGGCTGAGGAGGGAACTTTAAGGTTAAATATTGGAATATTGGGGAAAATGCTTAGTGTACTTATATACATACCTGCCTAGTTGGGATAACATAATTCATCTTCATCCTCCACAATTGTGAAGGGCTGTGAGTCCTCAATGATCATTTGACCCACGACTCATCCAGAGCACTCCACCTACGTCACCAACACACGCCTTGATACAATTTCTGGAAAATCTTCCTGGATAACTTGATACACGCTTCGAAGCATCGACAAAGTCGTACACATAACTAATGGTAACATTTTTTTCCCGTGATACAAACATACATAAACAAAACCAGCAAATATTATACATTCAAACAATGCTGATGGGAAGAGGTGAAAAATAGAGCATTATTTTCTTATGAAATTGTAAACAAGTACAAAAACCTAAAACTATTATACATTCAAACAGTTCTGATAAGTTGCCTTGCTTCCGGTTAGTGTTGCCCGACTTTTACAATAAAGTAAAAAGTACAAATTTAATTTATTTCAAATAAGATGCATTTTTGCTTACAAGTCCGGAGGGAGGCACCTTGTGACTTTTCTACGTGGAGTTTGTATGTTCTCACAGTTTTGCATGGGTTTACCCAGGGAACTCCGGTTTCCTCCCACAGTCCAAAAACATGCAGAGTTTGATTGGGAACTAGGTGCAATTCGTATGTGTGTGTGCAACAGACTGGGGGTCCTGTCCAGGGTGTCCCCTGCCTCTCACCTGAAGAAGCTGGAATAGGCTCCAACCCTCAGACCCCCCAGACTGAGGCAAAACACCTCTGAGGAAAAGGGAAAAATACAACAAAAATTGTCACTGCGTAGGGAAAATAAAATGGCAATAAACTATACTACTCTGGCAAATAAAACCTAAAAACATGAATAAAAATCGCTCCAGAGAGAAGGAAAACAAAGGCTATGAACAAAACTATTGAGCTGCTCTGAATGCGTCCTTAATATTTGAGAAAATCATGTCTGAAATGTCTCCCCTGGTTGCAAAATCCACATACTAGTGGAAATGTGGGAGAACTGTCTTCAGGTTAGCCTGGTTAAAATCCCCAGCCACAATAAAAACCCTCTCAGTGTGGACAGAATGCAGCTCACTGATGGTTTTGTACAAAACACTCCCTCCACACATGGCCTCCCTTTTATAAATAAAAAGCTCTGCAGTTTATCGTCAACAGTTCGATGTCGACTCGTCCTGATAGTACTTCCCACTGCAGATGATAAACTTTATTATCCAGGGAACGAACGTTGGAGAGGAAGATGGACGGATTGAGTATGGGTAAGCCTTGAGCTTCGCTGTCAGTCCACCTCGGAAATATGTATTTGAATTAGAGTTTCTTTAACAACTCTTCTACTGCGTACATTTGTTCTTGGTTTTAATAAACATGGCAGATTCACCCTCTTTATTTGGTTAAAGGCAGGTGACTGTTGTGGGAGAAGTGCAGAAGAGTATGTAAGACTGTGTCATTGAAAGGTCAACATTTAACTTCAAGCACTTGCATTTATTGTCTGTTTTAGTTTATTATTGACTTCTTAATCTAATATTGAGTCAGAGATAACTAATTCCAACCACGATTGTAAATTAAATTAGGTAAGTAGCACACCAACATAGCCGCCTGTTACACAAATTTAAAATGTTTAAAAAAAAAAAAAAGTTCATAGTAAAATAATGAACAAATAAAAGCTGTCATTTTTAATATCATGATCTTGCAATTTAAACATTATTTCCACTTATTTTATGTTGCAATTTTACTCATGTTTGATATTAATTCTATGGTCATTTTATGTAGGCTCATACACAAATCCATGGATATTATCATTATGGTCTTAATTTAATTTAATATTTCCACACGGAAACGGCTGCCTAAAGATAGACTTTTCCTCTTCCTCTCATCTCTCTACACTGGCTGTACCCAGAGAGAGCTGGACCATAGATTCAACATCCATTAAGCAACAGTCAGCCGAATTATTGTGACCTGGGTCAACTTTCTCTACAGCCTACTGTCCGCTGCAGCTGTGAAGACCAGTCTTCAACAGGACTTTCATGGCAGCTACACCAACACACATGTGGTCCTTGAATGCACAGGGTTACGCTTTATCTCTGCTCCTTCAGAGTGAGGTATTTTTCCACTACAAGTCTCATTGCACCTTCAAGGCTATGGTGGGGATGCCCCCCATGGAGCCCGATATTTGTGTCATCACTCTTTGAGGGATCCATGAGTGACAAGGAGGTGTTTTGTCAGTCAGGGATTAAATCACTCTTTACACCTGACATGGCCATCACGGTTGACAAGGGCTTCTTGGTGGATGACTGTTCAACGTCCTGCCTTCATCTCCAAAAGGACACAAATGTCAGAGTTGGATGTTCTGAAGACGTAGTCCATTGCTTGTTTAAGAGTGCATGCCGAAGAGTCAAAGAAAATGAACTTTTTGATGCAACAATCCCTCTGTCTATCTCAGGGAGCATTAACCAAATCTTCACAGTTGCATGTTTCCTCACAAACTTCCGTTTCCAGTAAGCCTTTGATCGGCCTGCTTGATAGTGAGCTCTTGCAATAAATGCCAAAAACAGTCGCTTTAACGACTACTTGTCCGGATATTATGCGCATATCACTAAAGATATGTCTCAAGCATCTCGGATCTATGATCGTGATGCTCTTTTCAACATCAGAGAGACTTTACTCGCGACAGTTACCAATGTCCCGTGAGTTTGTTTCTGGCTCCGCTTCAAATCGACTTGGACTCTGTGGAATATCCTTTGATCTCTCGAGTACCGGGCGATTTCCACAAGGGATCGAGTCGGTCTGGCGTAGAGGTCAGGATGAGACGCACAGTCGCGATCGCTCGGAACAACTCTGACGTCATCGTACGTCATCGATGTTTGATCGACGTTCCTCTCACTGAAGTGTGTGACAACACGTCAGCGCTGCCGTCTGCCCAGACCTCAACGAAAGGTGTTAAGAGTTTTTCATTTCCTCTCTTTAATTCGGCTTCTACTACCGAGTTGAACGTGAGTAACAGCTGTCACCCACGTGACCGCTGCTGTTCACTTCAAAAGATCCTGCTCTGCGCGCCTGTCAGTGACGCGGCGTCATCAGTGACGTCATCGGTGCTGAATGTAGGACTTCTGAATGTTCGCTCCATTACTAATAAACCCTTATTCTAAATGATCTTTTCACAGGAGTTAATTTGGATTTATTATGTCTTTCTGAGACCTCAGTAATTTCAGGCCTATTTCTAAGCTCCCTTTCTTGTCCAAGATCTTGGAGAAGGTGGTGTCTGAGCAGCTGTCTTTGTTCCTGGATCAGAGTGACATCCATGAGAAGTTTCAGTCTGGCTTCCGTAAACATCACTCTATGGAGACAGCTTTACTGAAGGTGTCCACACATGACATCATGATATCGGCTGACTCTGGTAAATTCACTGTTCTGGTTCTTTTGGATCTGTACTCAGCCTTTGACACAGTTGATCACCAGATCCTGCTGAAAAGACTGAGGGATGAAGTGGGACTGTCTGGGTCTGTGTTAGAATGGTTCTCATCATACCTTTCTGGGCGCAGTTTTAGTGTATCTGCCAATCAAATGAGGTCTGAATCGGCAGATCTGATGTGTGGAGTCCCTCAAGGTTCTGTTTTGGGTCCTTTATTGTTTTTGCTGTACTTGATTCCCCTCGGTAAAATCATTCAGAGATTTCCTGATGTTTCTTATCACATTTTTGCTGATGACATCCAGCTCTACTGCTCTTTTGATTCAACTGAGCCCCAGAGGCTGAACAGCTTTGTCAATTGTTTGCTAGAAATCAAACAATGGCTGAGTGAAAACACTGCAGCTAAATGTGGATAAAACTGAAACTCTGGTGATTTCTCCTGATGATAAGGTTCCAGGGTTGAGTCAGTACTTGGGTGACTTAGGTCAGTCTGTCAAACTGAGCCTGAGAAACCTGGGTGTTATATTTGATAAAGACATGTATCTTGTTCGACACTGCAGAAAACTGACCAGAAACTGTTTCCTTCAACTGAGAAAAATCTCTAAACTTAGGAAAATGTTGTCGGAACATGATCTGGAGCTTGTAATCCATCCGTTTGTTTCTTCTCGTCTGGACTATTGTAACAGTTTGTTTTCATGTCTTAACAAGAAGGAGCTGTCTCGCCTGCAGTTGATTCAGAACTCTGCAGCGAGAATTCTGACCCGCTCAAGTACAAGAACTCACATCTCTCCGGTCCTTAAAACTCTTCACTGGCTTCCAGTTTCTTTCAGGATCAACTTTAAAATTCTGGTTCTTACTTTCAGAGCTATTCATGGTCAGGCTCCTCCTTACATCACTGATCTGATCCAGCCTTACACCCCAGCTCGGGCTCTGAGGTCTGTGGATCAGAATCTACTTATGGTTCCACGCACACGGCTCAGGACCAGAGGAGAGAAATCTTTTCAGGCTGTTGCTCCTAAGCTTTGGAACGATCTTCCTCTCTCTTTGCGCTTGATGGACTCTACTGACTCCTTTAAGAAACATCTTAAGACTTTTCTATTTGTTCAGGCTTTTCCTTGAATTTCTCGAACTCCTGTGTTGTTCTCAGTATTATCTTTATCTTTAAAGTATGTACTTTTTTGAGTATTGTTTTGATTGTTTAAGCGCTTTGTGACCCTGGTCTCGAAAAGCGCTATATAAATAAATATTACTTACTTACTTACTTACTTAAAAGTGATTCATTGAGTGATTAACATTCTGACTAAAATTTTGGTTTGTGCGCTTTTTGAAGAGCCCATCATCAACGTTTCTGTAACTCAGCCAATCATACACATCGGTCGATCCCTGCTCTTAGTTTTACTATTTTTAAAATTATTATTATGATTTTATTTGCAGTGTCTTTGTGTATGTTTGTGATGAGTGTGTAGAAAGTATCTCTGATGTCCTGGTGCAGAGGACAGATTGTTAATAAGTTTGCTTTAAGTTTTTTTAATAATTTGATTTATTTTGTATGATGTATGAAATAGTTTAATTCAAATGAATTTTCATTGGTATCTTAACAAGGAGCATAATAAACATTATTATTGATCATTAGCAGTCAAAGTGTTGATTTCCACATGTAATTTATATTGTCCAAGTTTATTGTAAGACTATTTTCGTATGATTCTATCAATGGTATAGGCAGGGAAATGTACTGGAAAAGACTCTACCTAGAATATTTTTCACTAATCTGTTCCATCCCAGATGCCTGATCCTGGACAATGTTCTAGAGTCCCCTTTAAATCATTTGGGAAATAATTATGTGTATCACTTGTCTGTGTTTCATCTATGATGCCTGAAAAGATGACAGATAAAATAAGATGTGTTATTTAAAACAAACTAGATTCTCAAGGTAAACGACATTCATGGAACAGGTTTCTTAATCGGGGAGGAACTTGAAGCAACTTCTTTTTGTCATGAAGTCAGTAAGGTTGTCTTATTAAAGTAAGGTGTGCACCTTTTAAATTATATGATTGCAAAACAGACTAGGACAGGGAACAGGTTACACCCAGGACAAATGGGAGTGACAAAATTGCTTTAAGCAAGAAGAACAAATAAGTTGCTCAACAACATACTTATGTCTACCTATTGTGTCTCTACAATATATTGATATTTTGAGAATGTTTTAAAGATCAGAAAACATTTACTACAAAAATAAAATTCTGATATTGAATATTATTCAGATACAAACCAACACACTATTACTATTATTATTTTTTTTAAATGCCTGAATACCTTATGTAATAAATGCAATACTGTACATTCACAACAATAATCAATACAACACATACTTTTCTTAACTTGGAACTAGAAACTGATATTTAATCTCAACTTTTAGCTCATTGATCTGGAGGGAGAGACATGAACATCATATGTATAGTATCACCCAACACCATGGAGACAGAAATATTAAGCATCAGTTAACAATAAGACAAGCAAAACCAAAGGAACTGTGATGTTAAAAAAGGCTCTTCTGTTTGAATCACAAGCTGTTACATTTATTTTCTGTTCAAATAAAGTGTTTCCAAAAAAACCCCAGAAACGCAAAAGCTTTCGTGCCATGGCTGACCTAATTACTGTCTCAAAAATAACAATGTGCTAGCTTGTTGGACTCCACCCTTTAGATTATTTCTTGTCTTGCCTTCTTGCCTCGTGTTTAACCAGATTTTAGTGGATTTCAATTTTCTTATTTTGGCCTGTTTTTTGTTTAACCTCCACATGTTTCTGTTACTCCTCCTTGGACCTTCCCAGGATAAATTGGTGGAAGTTGTTGAACAAAGAAAGTTTTTTCTGAATTCTGAATAATTGGACTGGGGAAGTACAATTGAGGGGAAACTGCTTATTTCCATTTTTTAAATCTGTGTTATCAAGTGAAGGATGTAAGAGTGACAAGTGTGAAACAAAGATGGAAGGAGTACTTCTGAGTACTAAAGAAGTAATGAACAGAATGAGAGCGAAAGGGAGGAGTTGGTTGCGTGGTGGTAGAAAAGGGTTTTTTGGTGCCCGACTTCAATGGGGATGCGTAGAAATTCACCAACTGTACAAAAAGACCTTGAAGATGTAGGAAAGAGAAGTAGAAAAACTATATTTTGGTCGTTGACCATCATCATCTTTTTTAATAAATACTTTTGATGGCTTCGACGCAAAAACCTTCTATATACCAGCCACTGACATATATAATTAATATATATATATATATATATATATATATATATACTGTATATATATATATGTCAGTGGCACGTACAAACAATTTTGCCCTTACTCTAAATTAAAGCTTTCACATGTTTATTGGGTAAAAAGTAAATGAATCAAGTTGAATTATTCACACTCATTTACATCCCTGTAAAAGGAGAAATGTGTTATTTCGTTAAATGATGACAAGTAAGAATATCAGAAAAATAAATATTGATTTAATTTTTATGATTGACGGTTTGAAATGGCATTGGTATAAAACTACTGTTTGGGTTAAGGGTTAAGGGAATCATGTTTTTCTCTTTCTGTCAAACATGTATCTAATCAATGTGAATAAAAAAAACAATCTTTTCAATGCATAAACAAATATGTACTCTTTAAAAAACGAAAATATGTCAGGTGTGTAAATTACATTAAGTTCCTCCCACAGTCCAAAAACATACAGAAGTTGATTGAGAACTTTAGGAAATTATCCATAGGTATGAGAGTGTGTGTGAATGGTTGTCCGTCTTTGTGTGCCCTGCGACAGACTGGCATCTGTCCAGGGTGACCACTGCCTCTAGCCCTATGATACTGGGATAGGCTCCAGTCTCCCCTTGACCCCGGTAAGGGAAAAAGCGGTTGAAAATAAATGAATGAATGAATAATGCGTCACTTGGTCTTGGTCTCTGTCATAAAAAGTCTTCCAATGACGTATTGCACTTCCTATGACAAAGGGAATCATTTATTGTCCAAGTGACAGATGAAGCCTGTCTTTCCTGTTTGATAAATGACATGGTAGAAGATCTAAAAATAAATGATGTTTCTTCAGAAATACATTGAAAAAAAAAAAATTAAAACATAACACAAATACTGAAAATCAAATACGCAGCGTATTGAAGTAGAAGAGTATTTAAATTTAACAATCAAAGTGCAACTTTCCAAGTGTGAGGATATTTCAAGTCCTGTAAGTTAAGTTAAGTATGAATTATAATACCAGTAACTTGAAAATATAAGATGCATGATCAAAACCAGGACCAAAACCGAGTAAAAAAAAAATAACTGAAAAAACAATAAAACTGTCAAGCTTGAAGGCAGGTTATGTCACAACACAAACATGGTTCAAGTGCTGCAAATGTGTGCTCTTATCTGAAGTACATGGAAAGGAGAAAAAAAGGGGAATTCAAATTTTTTGCCTTTCCTTATTCCACAAATTGACAAAGGGAGCTCCACAATTTAGGGTTATTTCATACCGCTTTTCTAAGAGTTTGTCTTCTATAGGTCATATAATAAAGTATATTAGATATTGGTGTAAAGGCCTTAGTGACCTCTGTCATTATGAAAGTCATACATTGTTTTCGATTGATGCTGTACTACTCAGATGAAACACAAGACTATGAACATAGACAATGAACACAGTAAAGAACTTAAAGCATCATAAGAATCAAGAGTAAAGAAATAAAATGTTTAGAAAAACACAGAAAAATACAAAAATAAGAATAAAGAATGAAACAAAGCAAAACAAATGATGAGACTGAGCCAGACAACTAGCCATGAATATGCTCACAACTCTATCTAGTCTTTGTGAGTATTGTCTTTTTTTTAAACACAGGTTAGCAGACAATAAGCATGCACTGCAATTATGAACTTAATTTGAATAGAGGCACACACAAATACATGCCCTTACATGTATCACTAAACTGGTTCTTTCAGATTTCTTTGAAATCACTGAAATGATTTTGGTTTTTGGTTATGTTTTTTATCTTTTGCCCACAATCAACTATAATCTTATTCTAATTAAGTTCTAAAGATTAAAACCCTGCTTGCTTGACAACAAATTTGCCCAGATTTGGGAGACGTCCAATTGAGAAGAATGTGTTGGGTTTGTTTGAGTGGAATCATTATTAAGGGTAAAGTGCTTTTTAAAATGCAACAAACATAAAACATTCTTGGTCTGGACACACTGTTAGACGATGAAAAAGCGTGTTTTGTCTGTTTGAGTCAATCATTGGGGGAAGTGTCTTGTTTATTGACACAAATATTGGTGACGACACACAGAAAACGCATTTTTAGGTGGGATTGAACCGGCAACCTTTCAGTAAACCTCTTTGACGGGTACCACTCTAACTGATAGATTTTCCTTCAAAGTTGATGATCTGTCTTATATAACACTAGGACTTGAATAACCATCATTAAACGTAGAGGTTACACTGCCAAGAAGGTTTTGTCATATTGGGTGACTTGCCCAACGGCAGCTGGAACATGGTGGCTCTTGCCCAATAGGTCAAAATGGTACAAGAAGATCACAGTTATGTATTTGCACTCCACCCTTATTACTTTAACAATGGTGGGTGGAGAGCTACCAAAGATTTGACGCATTGTATTGTGTTGTTGACAATGCCTGTGCGCTATTAAAAAAAAAGAATGTGGATTTAATGGAGTGAGGCCAATATGCCGTCACATTTCTATGTGTCATCTTCGTTTTTAACTATGTGTTTTGTTCGTATAGCGTCAGCAGCCAGTATATATAGAGAGTCCTGTGTCAATCAGCAGTCAGAACAGGTGAAGCAGCGAACAGAACAAGAGGGATCTTACTGGAACTTGAATCATCAAATATCTAAAAACATTTTTTAACATTCGAGGATTAGCAGAAGTTATTAAAACTCGTTTTTAACATTTTTAACAAGAGGAGTCACTGCACATTTTAATTCCTTCAATCACTTTATTGGGTGAGTTTTTTTTTTTGTTTTACATGTTTCCAAAAGTGTTGTTTTTAATATGAATATCGTCTGAATAACGCTTTTTTAAATTGATTTCCTAGGTCAGAAAATCAGAAAAATGAGAGTCATGTCGATTACTGGGCTTTTCCTAATTTTGTCAGGTAAATACTTCCACGTACATTCATGTTACAATTAGTGTTCACAAAATAACTGAAGTTTCTTCCAAAATGGTACGACAACAGTTGCAAAATTGGGCATGCCGTTTGGAACTAAAGAAGACGATCATCATTACACTGTAAACTACTGTGTCAATGAAAAGTATAACACCGAACTCGAAAACGAGAATGGCGACGTATTCAAAGCTTTTGAAACGAAACATGTGGCTTGGGTGAGAGCTTTTCTTTGTTTTGTCTAGAAAATTCTTAACATATATTAATTATTCACTGTTAATCTTTTCTTGTTGTGTTCAATCCACAGTGCGAGGGTCGTTTAGAAAGCTATACCAAGATGGGAAATACTGCCAACTGTGATTTAAAACAAACAGGGTAAATATATTGAATTTAAAACTGTTGCTTATTTTGTTGGTGTATTTATGCATCGTTGTTATAAGACTTAAAAAAAATATTATAACAATGAATGAAAAATTAAATGATTGTATGATCATTTCTAATCCAGGACAGACGGAAAGTGTTCACCAGAAACTGAGAAATTTCAGGTGGAGTTGCAGATCGTATTTCCGGCGTCCATTAATGTACAGGATCTTCCATCTGGCACCAAGATTAAGGAAATTCTAAGAGACACCAGTGCTTCACCACCAGCTCCTTCAAACGTTGACGTCAATACAATCAGTCTATCAGGTAAATTGGCACAAAATGGTTTTAATTTGATTTTCTTTTCAATATTAACACAATCACATTTTCACCTCAGAGGATCCAACAGAAACTCTTTCGAAGGTTTATAAGATTGATTGCTGGGTTCATAATGCTGACAGTCAAGGAACAACGCAGACAGATGCTGAAGATTGGGTAAGAAAACATTTGCTTCCCCAATAATTTTGGATCTGTTTGCATCTTAACCATTTCTCATATGACCTGTGTTCAATTCATAGTGCAGAAAAGCTTGTTCAGGTTTGGACAACTTCAAGGACTGCAAAAACGTAGTAATTGGGTACGAAAGATTTTTATTCTGGAGAAAAAGTTTCTTTCTTATTTACTGTATTTTCAATGCATTACTCTAGTTTCAGTGTGTTAGTATAACTAGGCTATTTTGAGCATCACATTTTTCTAATAATCTTTCTTTTTCCTTTATGCAGGGAAGAAAATGGAAACACTACGGCATCGTTTGATGTCATATTCACCGGACTTCAAGATGAAACTAAAGTAAAAGAGGCCTTAGATAAAACAACCCAATTTACTGTGAAAAAAATCGAAAAAGGTCAGTAAAATATGTATCCATTTCATACATTTGGCTTGTTTAATGGCTCAATTGTTGATATAACAAGATTCATGTTTTAAACTGAGCATTGGTGAACTTTTCAAAGTTCACTCTTTGTTTTCTTTTGCTCCAAAATGAGCGTCAAATCCTTGCATTAGGTCTGTATCATTGAACATTCAATGTGATCCAACACTATCGGTGAAATTAATTGATGAAAGGATCAGCGAAAAGTAACTGTTATGATATATGTGTTACAGCTACACTAGCCACGGGTTCAACAGTCGCACCTTCTACTACTAAAAAAACCAATTCAGGATCATCAAATATTGCAGCAGCGTCCCACACAACAGGTAAAAATATGAATTTGGGCATAAACTGGTTATGTTCTTTTTCTCATTTCAATCGATTGTTTTAAAAAAAACTACATATATATATATATATTATTGTTTCAGGTGTCCTGAGTCACAAGATCACCCTCCCCTCTGCTTTCTGCCTGATCGCTTTGTCATGGTTGATGACAAGACAACACTGTGGATGATTCTCTGAACATGTTGATGCATCAATGTATTCTAATTCAATGATTCCAATGACCTATGTAATGATTACATTCTTTTCATTTATGTCGCACCTTATACAGCCATTGGTCCAGACAAGCTTTTTAGGTTAATAATACAGTAAAAAAAAATTGGTTCTGAAAAGACCACTACAATAGGTATTTAAGAAATTTACAGTATTTAAGAAATGTTATTGGCATATGCATCATTTTAATGTGTGGGACCGAATATTGACTCCATGAAGGCGACATCATCATTTTAAATGTATTTATTCTTGCGTGTGGTATTTATATGCACTATATTTATTAAATTACTATTCTGTAAGTGTAATCTGTTCTGAAATTCATTCAATGGATCAAATAAATCATTTCCGTCAATTCGCTGCCTCTTGAGTTTTTGTCAATCAAAATTGTTGGTACCCTTTGGTTAATAAAAGAAAAAGTCACATTGGTCACAGAAAACGAGTTGGATTTGACATAAGTAATAATAAATAAAAATCCTATGAAATGTATCCAATCAAATTCAGGGATTGGTTTTCAATCATGCTTGACTAGAATTGTCACAAAAAAAAGAATTTAACAACAAAACAATACACAGTATTATAAAACACTAGGACTTGAATAACCATCATTAAATTTAGAGGTTTCACACCCAAGAAGGGTTTGTCATATTGGGTGACTTGACAAAGGCAGCTGGAAGATGGTGGCTCTTGCCCGATAGGTCAAAATTGTACAAGAAGATCACAGTTATGTATTTGCACTCCACCCTTATTACTTTAACAATGGTGGGTGGAGTGCTTCCAAATATTTGACGCTTTGTA
This sequence comes from Callionymus lyra, assembly GCF_982586985.1. NCBI lineage: Eukaryota > Metazoa > Chordata > Actinopteri > Syngnathiformes > Callionymidae > Callionymus > Callionymus lyra. Next base: position 27,630,477 of record NC_141821.1, read on the forward strand.
TTGTGTTGTTGACAATGCCTGTGCGCTATTAAAAAAAAGAATGTGTATTTTATGGAGTGAGGCCAATATGCTGTCACATTTCTATGTGTCATCTTCTTTAACTATGTGTTTTGTTCGTATAGCGTCAGCAGCCAGCATATATAGTATAGAGTCCTGTGTCAATCAGCAGTCAGAACAGGTGAAGCAGCGAACAGAACAAGAGGGATCTTACTGGAACTTGAATCATCAAATATCTAAAAACATTTTTTAACATTCGAGGATTAGCAGAAGTTATTAAAACTCGTTTTTAACATTTTTAACAAGAGGAGTCACTGCACATTTTAATTCCTTCAATAACTTTATTGGGTGAGTTTTTTTTTTTTTTACATGTTTCCAAAAGTGTTGTTTTTAATATGAATATCGCCTGAATAACGCTTATTTTAATGGATTTCCTAGGTCAGAAAATCAGAAAAACGAGTCATGTCGATTACTGGGCTTTTCCTAATTTTGTCAGGTAAATACTTCCATGTAAATTCATGTAACAATTAGTGTTCACAAAATAACTGAAGTTTCTTCCAAAATGGTACGACAACAGTTGCAAAATTGGGCATGCCGTTTGGAACTAAAGAAGACGATCATCATTACACTTTAAACTACTGTGTCAATGAAAAGTATAACACCGAACTCGAAAACGAGAATGGCGACGTATTCAAAGCTTTTGAAACGAAACATGTGGCTTGGGTGAGAGCTTTTCTTTGTTTTGTCTAGAAAATTCTTAACATATATTAATTATTCACTGTTAATCTTTTCTTGTTGTGTTCAATCCACAGTGCGAGGGTCGTTTAGAAAGCTATACCAAGATAGGAAATACTGCCAAATGTGATTTAAAACAAACAGGGTAAATATATTGAATTTAAAACTGCTGCTTATTTTGTTGGTGTATTTATGCATCGTTATTATAAGACTTAATAAAATAATTGAATGAAAAATTAAATGATTGTATGATCATTTCTAATCCAGGACAGACGGAAAGTGTTCACCAGAAACTGAGAAATTTCAGGTGGAGTTGGAGATTAAATTTCCGGCGTCCATTAATGTACAGGATCTTCCATCTGGCAGCAAGATTAAGGAAATTTTAAGAGACACCACTGCTTCACCACCAGCTCCTTCTAACGTTGACGTCAATACAATCAGTCTATCAGGTAAATTGGCACAAAATGGTTTTAATTTGATTTTCTTTTCAATATTAACACAATCACATTTTCACCTCAGAGGATCCAACAGAAACTCTTTCGAAGGTTTATAAGATTGATTGCTGGGTTCATAATGCTGACAGTCAAGGAACAACGCAGACAGATGTTGAAGATTGGGTAAGAAAACATTTGCTTCCCCAATAATTTTGGATCTGTTTGCATCTTAACCATTTCTCATATGACCTGTGTTCAATTCATAGTGCAGAAAAGCTTGTTCAGGTTTCGACAACTTCAAGGACTGCAAAAACGTAGTAATTGGGTACGAAAGATTTTTATTCTGGAGAAAAAGTTTCTTTCTTATTTACTGTATTTTCAATGCATTACTCTAGTGCAGTGGTTCTTAACCTGGGTTCGATCGAACCCTAGGGGTTCGGTGAGTCGGTCTCAGGGGTTCGGCAGAGCCTCCGCCGCTGAGGTCCGGACACACCCGAATTATCGTGTTAAATTCGTGATGACACGCCCAGCTGGGCCATCACTGGCTGCAGATGATCACGCTTCACTGTTTGGCCAATCCGTGCTGCGGGGAATTTAGTCCTCAGTAGTCAACGTGCGACTGTCGTGGTAGTACGTCGTGTGATTTCTTTGTTCATATTTAAATCCAAACTCACTATGTCGGGAAAAAGAGGAAAGTGGTCGGACAAATATGTACAACATGGATTCACATGTATCACGGAATGTGATGGGAGTGAGCGTCATATCTGCATGATTTGCAACGCCAAGTTGAGCACCGGTGTAGCTACAATATCGTGTCCACTTCCTACTTGATGACGTCACACGCTTCATATGCAAACTCAAATGTTTGTATTTCATTGTACAGTTGTGTGTTATTATTAGTTAAACAGCTACAGCCAATCAGAGGCTTCGTCACATGTAGCGCAGACACTTCCTGTTAGCGTCAAAGTCACATGATCGTCAGACCAGGAAATGAAAGAAAGTGATTATGTTGACGAAGATCGTCTTCTTGTAAATATAAATGTTTTATGTGGTGAAAAGTATCATGTAAACGTTTTGTTGACGTTTCTTTAACCCATAACAAATATTTTTTTGACGTTTGCATATGAAGCGTGCGATGTCATTACATAGGAAGTGGGGGACGATATTGTACCTACACCGGGAAAACTGAAGTAACACTTATTGTAGCTGCGTGGAGACGGGGAATACAAGAAATCTTATTTTATTTTTCACTAAAGAGAGGTTCGGTGATTTCGCATATGAAACTGGTGGGGTTCGGTACCTCCAACAAGATTAAGAACCACTGCTCTAGTGTCAGTGTGTTAGTATAACTAGGCTATTTTGAGCATCACATTTTTCTAATAATCTTTCTTTTTCCTTTATGCAGTGAAGAAGATGGAAACCCCGTGGCATTGTTTGATGTCATATTCACCGGACTTCAAGATGAAACTAAAGTAAAAGAGGCCTTAGATAAAACAACCCAATTAACTGTGAAAACAATCGAAAAAGGTCAGTAAAATATGTATTCATTTCATACATTTGGCTTGTTTAATGGCTCAATTGTTGATATAACAAGATTCATGTTTTAAACTGAGCATTGGTGAACTTTTCAAAGTTCACTCTTTGTTTTCTTTTGCTCTAAAATGAGCGTCAAATCCTTGCATTAGGTCTGTATCATTGAACATTCAATGTGATCCAACACTATCGGTGAAATTAATTGATGAAAGGATCAGCGAAAAGTAACTGTTATGATATATGTGTTACAGCTACACTAGCCACGGGTTCAACAGTCGCACCTTCTACTACTAAAAAACCCAGTTCAGGATCATCAAATATTGCAGCAGCGTCCCACACAACAGGTAAAAATATGAATTTGGGCATAAACTGGTTATGTTCTTTTTCTCATTTCAATCAATTTAAAAAAAACTACATATATATATATATCATTGTTTCAGGTGTCCTGAGTCACAAGATCACCCTCCCCTCTGCTTTCTGCCTGATCGCTTTGTCATGGTTGATGACAAGACAACACTGTGGATGATTCTCTGAACATGTTGATGCATCAATGTATTCTAATTCAATGATTCCAATGACCTATGTAATGATTACATTCTTTTCATTTATGTCGCACCTTATACAGCCATTGGTCCAGACAAGCTTTTTAGGTTAATAATACAGTAAAAAAAAATGGTTCTGAAAAGACCACTACAATAGGTATTTAAGAAATTTACAGTATTTAAGAAATGTTATTGGCATATGCATCATTATAATGTGTGGGACCGAATATTGACTCCATGAAGGCGACATCATCATTTTAAATGTGCTTATTCTTGCTTCTGGTATTTATATGCACTATATTTATTAAATTACTATTCTGTAAGTGTAATCTGTTCTGAAATTCATTCAATACACCAAATAAATAATTTCCGTCAATTCGCTGCCTCTTGAGTTTTCTGTCAATCAAAATTGTTGGTACCCTTTGGTTAATGAAAGAAAAAGTCACATTGGTCACAGAAAACAACTTGGATTTGACATAAGTAATAATAAATAAAAATCCTATGAAATGTTCAGGGATTGGTTTTCAATCATGCTTCACTAGAATTGTCACAAAAAAAATAATTGAACAACAAAACAATACACAGTTAAAAATACATACAAATGTCCATGGTAGTTTCACTAGAATTGATTATTTCCTGGTGGACTCAAAATTAATTTCTAAAGTGTCCAGCTCAAAATATAATAACATAATAATATCCGACCACGCTCCAGCTACAATGAAAATTGACTTTAAACTACCAGCTCGCTCTTACAATTGGAAATTTCACCCCTCACTGAACACTGACAAATCTTTTCTTGAATATATCTCAATCCAAATTTCAGACTTCTTCCTTTTTAACGATAATGATTCAGTCTCCGAAGGAACTTTGTGGGAGACATTTAAAGTGGTAATGCGTGGACATATTATTTCATATCAGTCAAAACAGAAAAAGGAGAGATGTAAACGTTATAAAGAAATTGAATCTGAACTTGGGACACTGCAGTCTGATTATCTTAACACAACATCTGAAAACACCCTAGATGCAATGCACAAATTAAAATATGAATATCATACGATATCTGCAGAACAAGTAAAAAACTATATACACAAACTAAAACAAAAGCATTTTGAACTGAGTGAGAAAGCTCATACACTCCTCGCCAGGCAGCTGAAAGGTGTGCAAGCAGACAGGGCTATCCATAAGATTTCCTCTGCTGCGGGAGAATTGATCACAAACCCAAAGTCAATCAACAAGTGTTTCCGGGACTATTACTCTGACTTATATTCATCTAAGACAAAGGCCTCTGTTGATGACATCGATGCTTTTTTAAACAAGCTTGATATTCCCAGACTTGGTAACGATGCTCGTCAGGAATTAGAATCTGAGATCTCATTGGATGAAATCAAAGCGGCTATCCGCTCGTTTCCCAGTGGGAAGGCATGTGGTCCGGATGGGTTTGGGATTGAATTTTATAAAGCAAACATAGATGCAGTCTCACCCTTGTTACTGAGGATGATAAAGAGTTCGGTTCGGTAAAGACCAACATCTTCCCAAACTCTATCTATGAGGCAAACATCTGTTTACTCCTCAAAAAAGACAGAGATGCAACAAAGGTGTCTTCTTATCGTCCCCTGAGCCTCTTAAACAGCGACCAGAAGATAATTGCCAAAGTTTTGTCTTCTCGGTTATCAAAGCACATCTGCAATCTAATTCATCCTGACCAAACTGGATTCATTCCTGGCCGCTATCCTGTCTCAAATACTCGGCGTCTTCTAAATATCATGTACTCATCAGAAAAACCACAGTCAGCAGTAATATCATTGGATGCACAACAGGCCTTCGATCAAGTAGAGTGGACATTTATGTTTGGAGTGCTGAGGAAGTTTGGATTTGGCGAAAAATGTATAACTATTTTAAAACTTCTCTATGCTCATCCTAAATCCTGTATCTTGACCAACTACGATAAATCCACTCCTTTCGATCTTAATCGAGGGACCAGACAAGGGTGTTGTATTTCTCCGATGCTCTTTGCTTTGGCACTGGAGCCCCTGGCTGTGGCGATCAGATCCTGTCCCCAAATATGTGGAATAGAATGTGGGAAGGTAACATCTAAAATTGGCCTTTATGCTGACGATGTGGTGTTGACAATTTCAAAATTAACAGAGTCTCTACCATCCCTTCTTGATCTCATTAAAGAGTTTGGCCAGCTTTCTGGATTTACCATTAATTATGACAAAAGCACTTTGATGCCCCTCTCGAAGGACTTGGATCCAGATTATTTGACTAAATTGCCCTTCAAAATCAGTTCAGATTATTTTACTTATCTTGGTGTCAATGTCACAAGACAACCCAAGTTTTTGTTTAAATTCAATTTTTTAAATTTGATTAATGCATTAAAAAATAAAATAAACAAATGGAAGCTCCTGCCACTGTCGCTTGTTGGTCGGGTTAACATTATTGAGATGACTATACTTCCCAAATGTAGCTATCTCTTTCAAAATGTGCCTATTTTTCTCACTTCCTCATTTTTTAAGACAATTGACTCAATCAATATTTGGAATTACAAACCTCCTCGCATAAGTAAGGCACATCTCCAGAAATCCAAGGCAGATGGGGGTCTTGCTCTTCCAGTGCTCAGACACTATTACTGGGCATGCAATGCTAGAAACTGGATCTTTTGGAATCAATTTTCATCTGGGTTAAATCCAAATGACGCATCTGCCCCCTCATGGCCTCTTATGGAAACTAACATCACACTTTCTCATTTCAATACTTCTCCCTTTTCTATCTTACTCTCAAATGCTATTCCTCAGCTCAGAGTTCTAAAAAATGATTTCATCTTATTCAATTCCTTTAAAATATTTAAACAAATTAAAAATGTCCTAAACCTGTCAGAACACTCTGTTTATACACCTATTTGCCATAACACTTATTTTAAACCAGGACAGATGGATCCAGTGTTCAGTGAGTGGTCTGAGCGAGGTTTATGTTTCTTCAAAGATTTGTATTTTAGCGGTAGATTTGCTTCTTTTGCTCAATTGCAGTCAAAGTTCAATTTGCCGAACTCTCACTGGTTCAGATATCTTCAAATCCGGAACTTTGTCAGCAAATCATTTCAGTCTTTCGAGCGTTTGCCAAAAGAACATACTTTTCATCATACAATGAGGAAATCCTCCACCTCAAACCATTTAATTTCAATACTTGTGTCTCTATTTTACAAGGCGGTCCCTTCGTCGCACATTAAAGAGTCGTGGGAAAAAGATTTGGGCGAGAAAATATCAGACGATGTGTGGACGAGGGGATTGAGCCGGATTAAACTCTGTTCGATAAATGCAAGGCTTCAATTAATTCAATTTAAGGTCGCTCATAGACTCCACTATTCCAAAACAAGGCTAAACAGAATCTTCCCTGCCATTCCATCCTCATGTGATCGCTGTTCAACGTCAGAGGGTTCACTCGGACATATGTTCTGGTCTTGCTGCAGGTTAAGAACTTATTGGTTGAAGTTTTTCAATTTTTTCTCTAAAGCATACAAGGTGAATGTGATCCAGACCGGTGCTTTGGTTGTTTTGGGATGTTCTGAATAAACCTCTAATCTATCCAGCACTCAGCAACAAGCTCTAGCTTTCTCTCTGGTTGTTGCAAAGAGAGTGATCCTGAGTGAATGGAAATCACCATCTCCACCTTCCTTCAAAAAATGGCTCAATGATATGGTTTCTCTCCTGTATCTGGAACAAATTAGATACACAATGTCTAATTTACACTTGAAATTTGTCAAGATCTGGGGACCGTTTCTGGACCTTATCAGGAAATGACAATGAAGCATATGCCACCTATTGTTGCTGTTCCTCTAGAGGGAGTTTTGTGAGCTCTCTGACCTCCTTGTAAATACTTTTTTTTTTTTTTTTCTGCAGCATTAACATTTTTTTTTTTTTTTCTTTTGTGGTCTGGCACTTGGTTTTTCTTGTTTTGATGTTTCTTATTGTCCTGTTGGTTTTATTTTTTCTGTCTTTTACATATATAATATAATTTACTATATATATATATATATATATATATATATATATATATATATATATATATATATATATATATATATATATATATATATATTTATATATATATATATATATATATATTTATATATATATATATATTTTGTTTGTTTGTTTGTTACTCTGTACTGTTTTTTTTTCTCTGAAATGAAAATAAAATTTGTAAAAAAAAATAAAAATAAAAAAATACATACAAATTAAAAATAACTTTAAAAGGCCAAGACAACAGTATGACAAATACGGCAGCCCCGAGATAATTAAGAAGTAGCCTAAACATGGACATTATGATGAAGGACTTATTGAGACAATATACAACATTGAGCAATGCAAGCAGCTGATGTCTCCCTCTGTCTGTACCAGAACCGCTGTGTGGCATTATGAGGTCCTGACAATGTCATAAAAAACACAAACAAGAGACAGACACAATATTTGTGTTATTACAGCCTGAATAATAATTATTGTAGTTGTTGCTTGTATCTGTATTTTTATTAATCCTAGAAACAACATAACGTGTACTTTTGCTTGGATGATGTCATTGTTGTGCTGTTATCTCTCCTTCAAGTCCTTCAAGAAACACAAAAATGACATTTTAAACAAATGTCTCACGTAGTTTGCAAGTTTATTTGGACTCATTAGCAGTGTGACTCCCATCCACTCCGAATTATGCTCAAAGCAACTCTGCATAAGGCCGTTTATTGAGCGTCGAAAACTACATTAAAAAAAAATCAAAACAAGAGATAGAAGTACAAACATTCTCATTTCATACCTGCGGCGGTCATGCATTTAACACGCAAACGTAAACACGATAATGACAAAGTTAAAAATATAGAATCACTTTACCTCATTGGCCGCCTCGATGGGATCAATGATAAAGTTGAGTAAATCCACACCAACAAGAAAAGATATGCAAATGTTTTTATGTAAAAAAAAAAAAAAACGATTTTTGATTAGAGTAAAAGTTATCGTTAGCATCTTTGCAAAAATGACAAACAATTTACACTCGTATTTATTAAAAAAAAAACTTTAATCCATGCTCTTTCTTGCCCCCATCCTTCACAATGGTCGTACATTTGTGTAGTTTCTGGGTAAATCCATTATACATGTTTGTTTCAACTCGGACCTCCCTTGTTTTTAAGCTGACCCTCCGTCATACCCTTAGCCCTTCATCCAACAGAGAATTGTGACACCCCTCTGTCTCACAGGCACAGACGGAAAAATGCATCTGGCACAGAATGTCTTGAATCTGCAGGGTACAATAAAATCTCAAGACTATCAAGCGATTATAGAGAGAAATGTGCTGCCCAGTTTCAGAAACCTTATTCTCAGTCACAGGTCATGGGACTTGCAACAGGTTAATGAACCAAAACACACAGTTAAAAACAGCCAAATATGGCTAAGAGGAAAACATTGGACTATTATAAAGTGGCCTTCAATAGGAACTCACTAGTTGTGGGTTGATGGGGCCTCATGAGGCAGCTGATAGTGTATCATGATTCAGTTCAAAAGACCACCCGATGGCACCCTTAGTGAAAATGATGCCAGGTTTCATTGAATTAGTAGATCAGAGCCAATTATTATAAACCAGAGAGCACCATCTAGTGGCTATTAAAGGTATCAGCACTGCATTAATTAACAACCCATGCAGTATCCTGACAGCATATCAGCCCTTCACTAGAACTAACCTTAATCATATTGCACATCTTTGGAAGAAATAACCCTTTAAACATGAAATGACTGGAGCAGTTTGCTCATGGAGAGTGGGCCATTGAGGTAAGGTAAGGTAAAACGTTATTGATCCCTCAGGAGGTCTCCTTCGGGAAATTGTTTACAGTTGACAGTTGACAGTTACAGGAATAATTTTATTGCCTCAAAATATTAAATTAAGGGTATAATCAGTTTTGTCGAGGCCTGTTTCATGATTATTGTTTAAATAATTCCGTTGAGGCATAGTTTATGAGGAAAGGTCTGACTTTATTTGGTTCAATTTCATGGAGTTTTAATATATTATTACTTTTGTCAGATTGAAGTTATTTCCGTGACCATTGTTTCTTTCATTAACCAAAGGGTACCAACGATAGTGTTGTTCAAATCCCAAAAAAAGAAAAATGATTCTAGATGAATTCAAGGTTTTAAATATAACAGATAGCTTTAGAAATGTCCTTCATTGCACTATAAGATTACATGTAATTAGCTTATATGTCGTAACATCACACAACTTGCAGTGATGCGTTGACGAGGATGATACAATGTTTTCAGTTGGCATTCTTGGTTTGGAAATAACGTAAGGTTCGATTATATTTGTGGTTTAGAGCAAGGATTATAAAGCAGAGTGTGCCATCAAGTGGCCTTTGAAAACAAGGACAGTGTTTTGAGAATAAGAAGATGCCTGGTTTAGAATAAAAAGAGCAATACATTAAATTTAGTTATTATACTGATTAATCAGATTTCATGTCATGCTAACAGGAATGAATGAAGTGTGTTTGTATATATACAAAAACATATAATCATGCAGTTCATGGTTACTAAAGTGGTTAGAAATGCGAGTCAACTGGACTGTGTAGAGGTCTATATAAACGCTTCACGTCTTATCCGAGAAATAACCTCTCAAGTGAGCTGGAGTTAAGAGCCAGTATTTGTTTTTCTATTGCTTTTTTTCATCTTATTGTGTTCCTTTATTCTGTCCTGAAGCCACAAAAAAATCCTGTGTTTGTGTTCTGATTTGGATTCCAATACCCTGCCAGGGGCAGGAACGGAGAGCTTGGGCTAAAACCCATCAGAGTGCTAGCCCTGGTGAGAGTCATTACCACCTAGAGAGGGTCACACCTCACAAGTCCAGTGAGGTGTGACCCTCAAATGATTCCAGTTGTGGAATTTTGGAGACCTTTCCTAGAGCTCAACACTGCATTGTAAGTGGTTGAGAGAGTATGCCTGAGACCCCCACCTCTGTTCAGAGAAGGATTCTCCAGCCTAGTGATAACGGTTTCCTGAACTCCTCCTGAATTCCATTGCTCCCTGCTCAGAAGTGTTTTTTCCCTCTCAAGTGGGGAATTTAAATTGGAAACAAATACGTTATATATATATATATATATATATATATATATATATATATATAATCTCAGTTTTAGATTTCCAGTAGGTGGTGTTTTTTTTTGTTTTTTTTAGAATCCCTTATTAGTCCCGCGAGGGGAAATTCAACCATTCACACATACTGATGTGAGTAGGCTGCACACTTGCGCCAAGTTCACCATCAGGAGCAATCAGGGTGAAGTGTCTTGCTCAGGGACACAACGACACAAGCTTGTCTGGAGCTGGGATTGAACCTGCAACCTTTTGGACTGCAGGCAACCACTCTACCATCTGAGCTATGTTCTTGGTATACCTATAAAGTATGGTTTAAATAAAATGTATTGTTTTTGCAAGGAAGAAAAAAAAATGCTACTACAAAATTGTTTTACTCTGAACATGTTAGAACACACAGTATGTGCCTCTGGAAGGTATGTACCTGCACCTTGTTATTCAAGTTAGTGGTTCAAAACAAACACACCCCAATAAAAATAAAAGGACAGGCTGAGACAGATAATTGCCAGTTTTGACGTAACAAGCAATTGTTCTAAATCTGGGCTGTTGTTTGTCCGAAGTTTATCCGTCTCATTTATGTATCTTTAATATATTTTCATATTGTGAAAAGCTCAAGTTTGTTAATCATAGCTCGTCACTATTTATATATAGAGAGAGAACAAGCTCAATAGAATTTTTCATGCATCATAGGATGCAACGAGTTTTAACTAAGGACAAATTGGTTTGACTCACCTACAGACTATGTTTTGGAAGGGTGTATTTGTTTCATCTTTGTTTTATGTATTGTGTGTTATTTTCCTCAGAGTCAGCCGACAATCACACTCTATGTAAGTACCTACTAAATTGGGTAGTCAGAAGACGGGAGGGTGTAAAAGACAATAAATGTAATTTTTTTTGTTTTTTTGAGCATTTAATTATTCCTTTATTCCTAATATATTATTGGTTAGTAAATATCTATCTCTTTGATCGCTATTGATATATACCTTTTAAGGAATTATGCTAGAGTAAATTTAAAGTAAATAGTGACAAGCAACAAGATGAAATAAAATTGCTAGAAATAGATTCAATTATTTTTTTCTTTTCAAAATCTGGATAATACAACTGTATTTTTTTACATTTTTAGGATTAAATAAGAATGGATTTTAAGTGGATATCATGTCTTTTCCTGATACTTTATGGTAAGTGTAAACACACACCAAGATTTGTTTTTCTTTCAACCCTTCTACCTGCGATCTTATGTGCCAGTGTATGAGTATTTGATAGTGTGTGAGATAGATCTTTCAAAATAATGTTTTTTAATTACAGAAGCTTAGAGCTGCCAAAAGGGTAGACACTGTGTGTGTCTATTTAGTCATTATAGCACGAGCACAGCATAAATCACTGCTGGACTTCTTACAACAGTGTATGTGAAGAATGGATTCAACACTTGGAAGATGAGCATGTAAGATGTTTTTATTATCATAAGCACTTGTTGTGCAATAATTTACTATTGCAGAAATAGTATTGCTATCATTATGCAAGTTTTTGCATGTTTCCGGTCAGTAACTTGTGCTACAACAGTGAAAAAGTTTTGCGGTTCTGTATAAGTTTGTTCCTGCGGTTTATGTGACCAGGTTGGATCTGAATTTGTACGTGAAGAAGAACGTTTTGTACAGTAACATCATGTGCTAGTTGAATATTATCAGAGTTTTCATATCGAGACAAGCGTTTATGTTTACATGATGCTCCAAGTCGACTGAATTCCTAAATCTATAATTCTTTCTCCAAAATAGAAACAATATGAATCTGGCCCTCTGATCTCCAAACGTCTCCACTCTAAATGTTTGTTTCTAAAGTTTTACTTCCTCCTCCTTGCTTCTCATTCCTCTGTCTCTCTTCCCTCTCAGTCTCATCAGAAATAATGGATCTAAAATAGTATAAATGATTTTACAGATCTAAGCTTGCAGTTCTAATATTGACATGTGACTTCAACACAAAAAACTAAAACATAGTAACAAAATAAAGTAAAAAAAAGTATGAAAACACAACAGGTTACTAGGCCATGCAACAGGAAGACTATCTGGAGGTGACACATTTGCGAAATACTCTTCTGACGTAGACCGTGCCACATTCATTTGGCGGCTTGGATCATCTCAAGATTCTTTCCGTAAAACGATGAACATTTCCAAAAAATCATTCAAACAAAGAGGACCTCATGCCTGTGATGTAGTTTCTATCTGAGTTGTGCAGTGAGGAAATAACATTTATTAGTTCCAGACACAAAGGCAGATCATTTTTGGAGCTGTCTTACAACAACATGACCAAATTGCTGTTATTTCTACACAATAAAACATGGAATGTTTCGAGATTGATTTGTTCCAATACTTTAAACTCTAATCCATCAAACGGGACCGCTTGCAGCAAAGTGAGGCAATCTCATGAAGCACAACATATAATAACTAAGAAAATATAGTGTTAATATGCACAACGAGGACTTATAATAATAAAACAACTTACATGGTTATTTTTTCCAAGCTTTGAATTCATTCTTCAGGCATTGTTATAAAAAATCCAGCAGTGATTTATCCAGTGCTCGCGCTGCAAATACTGAATAGTAGACAGTTTGATAGAAGATATGAGAGAGTTTGAGTTTGTTAGAAGATGTGAGAAAAACTTAATTCTGTCTCAAACGGACCCTCATACAACACCATTGCTCAAACAATTCCACTTACATTCCACATGTTCAACAGTAATCGAAACAGGATTTTGGTTCATTTTCGTATCGTACAAATGTTAATATAAAGTACAGTTATCTAACATCCATTTAAAAAGTCATACTACAAACTCCAATACACACTATCTTCTTACACCTGAACTCTCCTGACTAAGCTCTCTCATATACTGTACACACAGTTTAACCCCAATATAATATTGACAAAATATAACACATTTAAAGGTATTGAAATTTGTTTTTCGACACTGTTTTGGCTTGCAATTTACGCACCAGAACCTTTTAAAAAGTCTTTTGGTTTTTGGGATGAATACATAAATGGAATACAAGATAAAAAAAATATGAGTTTTGCAAAGGAGGCACACTAACACTTAAAAAACAGCTGCACCATTAAACAACATCTTTACACACAATTGCGGTGATCATGACATATTTTCCATTAACAAATTCTGTTCCAAAACAGGGGCACACACAACATCCACTGCTTCAACAACAGTTGCTGTGACAACGGACACACCAACGACTGCTGCTCAGACAACAACACTCTTGCCCACAACATCCACTGCTTCAACAACAGTCGATGTAACGACTAACACACCCACAACAGCTTCTCAGACAACAACACTCTTGCCCACAACATCCACTGCTTCAACAACAGTCGATGTAACGACTAACACACCCACAACAGCTTCTCAGACAACAACACTCTTGCCCACAACATCCACTGCTTCAACAACAGTCGATGTAACGACTAACACACCCACAACAGCTTCTCAGACTACAACAGTCTTGCCCACAACAACCACAGCTTCAACAACAGTTGCTGTGACAACGGACACACCCACAACTGTCGCTCAGACAACAACAGTCTTGCCCACAACATCCACTGCTTCATCAACAGTTGCTGTGACAACGAACAAACCCACAACTACTTCTCAGATTACAACTGTCTTGCCCACAACAACCACTGCTTCATCAACAATTGATGTAACAACTAACACACCAACAACTGTTGCTCAGACTACAACAGTCTTGCCCACAACAACTACTGCTTCAACAACAATTGATGTAACAACTAAGACACCAACAACTGTTGCTCAGACTTCAACAGTCTTGCCCACAACAACCACTGCTTCAACAACAGTGGATGTAACAACTAACACACCCACAACTGTTGCTCGGACAACAACAGTCTTGCCTACAATATCCACTGCTTCATCAACAGTTGCTCTGACAACGGACACACCAACGACTGCTGCTCAGACAACAACAGTCTTGCCCACAACAACCACTGCTTCAACAACAATTGCTGTGACAACGGACACACCCACGACTGCTTCTCAGACTACAACAGTCTTGCCCACAACATCCACTGCTTCAACAACAGTTGCTTTGACCACGGACACACCCACAACTGCTTCTCAGACTACAACAGTCTTGCCCACAACAACCACTGCTTCATCAACAGTTGATGTAACAACTAACACACCAACAACTGTTGCTCAGACTACAACAGTCTTGCCCACAACAACCACTGCTTCAACAACAATTGATGTAACAACTAACACACCAACAACTGTTGCTCAGACTACAACAGTCTTGCCCACAACATCCACTGCTTCAACAACAGTTGATGTAACAACTAACACACCAACAACTGTTGCTCAGACTACAACAGTCTTGCCCACAACAACCACTGCTTCAACAACAATTGATGTAACAACTAACACACCAACAACTGTTGCTCAGACTACAACAGTCTTGCCCACAACATCCACTGCTTCAACAACAATTGATGTAAAAACTAAGACACCAACAACTGTTGCTCAGACTACAACAGTCTTGCCCACAACATCCACTGCTTCAACAACAGTGGATGTAACAACTAACACACCCACAACTGTTGCTCAGACAACAACAGTATTGCCCACAACAACCACTGCTTCAACAACAGTGGATGTAACAACTAACACACCCACAACAGCATCTCAGACGTCAACAGTTTTGCCCACAACAACCACTGCTTCAACAACAGTGGATGTAACAACTAACACACCCACAACTGTTGCTCAGACTACAACAGTCTTGCCCACAACAACCACTGCTTCAACAACAGTTGATGTAACAACTAACACACCCACAACTGTTGCTCGGACAACAACAGTCTTGCCTACAACATCCACTGCTTCATCAACAGTTGCTCTGACAACGGACACACCAACGACTGCTGCTCGGACAACAACAGTCTTGCCCACAACAACCACTGCTTCAACAACAGTTGCTGTGACAACGGACACACCCACGACTGCTTCTCAGACTACAACAGTCTTGCCTACAACATCCACTGCTTCAACAACAGTTGCTTTGACCACGGACACACCCACGACTGCTTCTCAGACTACAACAGTCTTGCCCACAACAACCACTGCTTCAACAACAATTGATGTAACAACTAAGACACCAACAACTGTTGCTCAGACTACAACAGTCTTGCCCACAACAACCACTGCTTCAACAACAGTGGATGTAACAACTAACACACCCACAACTGTTGCTCAGACAACAACAGCCTTCCCCACAACAACCACTGCTTCAACAACAGTGGATGTAACAACTAACACACCCACAACTGTTGCTCAGACTACAACAGTCTTGCCCACAACAACCACTGCTTCAACAACAGTTGATGTAACAACTAACACACCCACTACAGCATCTCAGACTTCAACAGTCTTGCCCACAACAACCACTGCTTCAACAACAGTTAATGTAAAAACTAACACACCCACAACTGTTGCTCAGACTACAACAGTCTTGCCCACAACAACCACTGCTTCAACAACAGTTGATGTAACAACTAACACACCCACTACAGCATCTCAGACTTCAACAGTCTTGCCCACAACAACCACTGCTTCAACAACAATTGATGTAACAACTAAGACACCAACAACTGTTGCTCAGACTACAACAGTCTTGCCCACAACAACCACTGCTTCAACAACAATTGATGTAACAACTAAGACACCCACAACTGTTGCTCAGACTACAACAGTCTTGCCCACAACAACCACTGCTTCAACAACAGTTGATGTAACAACTAACACACCCACTACAGCATCTCAGACTTCAACAGTCTTGCCCACAACAACCACTGCTTCAACAACAGTTAATGTAAAAACTAACACACCCACAACTGTTGCTCAGACTACAACAGTCTTGCCCACAACAACCACTGCTTCAACAACAATTGATGTAACAACTAACACACCAACAACTGTTGCTCAGACTACAACAGTCTTGCCCACAACAACCACTGCTTCAACAACAATTGATGTAACAACTAAGACACCAACAACTGTTGCTCAGACTACAACAGTCTTGCCCACAACAACCACTGCTTCAACAACAATTGATGTAACAACTAAGACACCAACAACTGTTGCTCAGACTACAACAGTCTTGCCCACAACAACCACTGCTTCAACAACAATTGATGTAACAACTAAGACACCCACAACTGTTGCTCAGACTACAACAGTCTTGCCCACAACAACCACTGCTTCAACAACAGTTGATGTAACAACTAACACACCCACTACAGCATCTCAGACTTCAACAGTCTTGCCCACAACAACCACTGCTTCAACAACAGTTAATGTAAAAACTAACACACCCACAACTGTTGCTCAGACTACAACAGTCTTTCCCACAACAACCACTGCTTCAACAACAGTGGATGTAACAGCTAACACACCCACAACAGCATCTCAGATGTCAACAGTCTTGCCCACAACAACCACTGCTTCAACAACAGTTGATGTAAAAACTAACACACCCACAACTGTTGCTCAGACTACAACAGTCTTGCCCACAACAACCACTGCTTCAACAACAGTTTATGTAAAAACTAACACACCCACAACTGTTGCTCAGACTACAACAGTCTTGCCCACAACAACCACTGCTTCAACAACAATTGATGTAACAACTAACACACCAACAACTGTTGCTCAGACTACAACAGTCTTGCCCACAACAACCACTGCTTCAACAACAATTGATGTAACAACTAAGACACCAACAACTGTTGCTCAGACTACAACAGTCTTGCCCACAACAACCACTGCTTCAACAACAATTGATGTAACAACTAAGACACCCACAACTGTTGCTCAGACAACAACAGTCTTGCCCACAACAACCACTGCTTCAACAACAGTGGATGTAACAACTAACACACCCACAACAGCATCTCAGATGTCAACAGTTTTGCCCACAACAACCACTGCTTCAACAACAGTGGATGTAACAACTAACACACCCACAACTGTTGCTCAGACTACAACAGTCTTGCCCACAACAACCACTGCTTCAACAACAGTTGCTGTGACAACGGACACACCCAGAACTGCTTCTCAGACTACAACAGTCTTGCCCATAACATCCACTGCTCAAACAAAAGTTGATGTAACAACTAACACACCCACAACAGCCTCTCAGACTACAACAGTCTTGCCCACAACAACCACTGCTTCAACAACAGTTGATGTAACAACTAACACACCCACAACTGTTGCTCGGACAACAACAGTCTTGCCCACAACAACCACTGCTTCAACAACAGTTGATGTAACAACTAACACACCCACAACTGCTTCTCCTCAGACTACAACAGTCTTGCCCACAACAACCACTGCTTCAACAACAGTTGATGTAACAACTAACACACCCACTACAGCATCTCAGACTTCAACAGTCTTGCCCACAACAACCACTGCTTCAACAACAGTTGATGTAACAACTAACACACCCACAACTGCTTCTCAGACTACAACAGTCTTGCCCACAACAACCACTGCTTCAACAACAGTTGCTGTGACAACAGACGAACCCACAACTGTTGCTCAGACAACAACAGTCTTGCCCACAACATCCACTGCTTTAACAACATTTGCTGTGACATCAGACGAACCCACAACTGTTGCTCAGAGAACAGTCTTGCCCACAACAACCACTGCTTCAACAACAGTTGATGTAACAACTAACACACCCACAACTGTTGCTCAGAGGACAACAGTCTTGCCCATAACATCCACTGCTCAAACAAAAGTTGATGTAACAACTAACACACCCACAACAGCCTCTCAGACTACAACAGTCTTGCCCACAACAACCACTGCTTCAACAACAGTTGATGTAACAACTAACACACCCACAACTGTTGCTCGGACAACAACAGTCTTGCCCACAACAACCACTGCTTCAACAACAGTTGATGTAACAACTAACACACCCACAACTGCTTCTCAGACTACAACAGTCTTGCCCACAACAACCACTGCTTCAACAACAGTTGATGTAACAACTAACACACCCACTACAGCATCTCAGACTTCAACAGTCTTGCCCACAACAACCACTGCTTCAACAACAGTTGATGTAAAAACTAACACACCCACAACTGCTTCTCAGACTACAACAGTCTTGCCCACAACAACCACTGCTTCAACAACAGTTGCTGTGACAACAGACGAACCCACAACTGTTGCTCAGACAACAACAGTCTTGCCCACAACATCCACTGCTTTAACAACATTTGCTGTGACATCAGACGAACCCACAACTGTTGCTCAGAGAACAGTCTTCCCCACAACAACCACTGCTTCAACAACAGTTGATGTAAGAACTAACACACCCACAACTGTTGCTCAGAGGACAACAGTCTTGCCCACAACATCCACTGCTTCAACAACAGTTGCTGTTACAACTGACACACCAACCACTGCTGGTCGGACAACAACAGTCTTGCCCACAACATCTACTGCTTCAACAACAGTTTCTGTGACAACGGACATACCCAAAACTGTTGCTCAGACAACAACAGTCTTGCCCACAACAACCACTGCTTCAACAACAGTGGATATAACAACTAACCCACCCATAACTGTTGCTCGGACAACAACAGTCTTGCCTACAACATCCACTGCTTCAAGAACGGTTGCTGTGACAACGGACACACCAGCGACTGCTGCTCAGACAACAACAGTCTTGCCCACAACAACTACTACTTCAGCAACAGTTGATATAACAACTAACACACCCACAACTGTTGCTCAGACAACAACAGTCTTGCCCACAACAATCACTGCTTCAACAACAGTTGGTGTAACAACTAACACACCCACAACTGTTGCTCAGACAACAACAGTCTTGCCCACAACAATCACTGCTTCAACAACAGTTGGTGTAACAACTAACACACCTACAACTGTTGCTCAGAAAACAACAGTCTTGCCCACAACATCCACTGCTTCAACAACAGTTGCTGTGACAAAGGACGAACCCAGAACTGTTGCTCAGACAACAACAGTCTTGCCCACAACATCTACTACTTCAACAACAGTTCCTGTGACAAAGGACAAACCCACAACTGTTGCTCAGACAACAACAGTCTTGCCCACAACATCCACTGCTCAAACAACAGTTGATGTAAAATCTATCACACCAACAACTGTTGCTCAGGCAACAACAGTCTTGCCCACAACATCCATTGCTTCAACAACAGTTGCTGTTACAACGGACACACCAATTACTGCTGGTCGGACAACAACAGTCTTGCCCCCAACATCTACTGCTTCAACAACAAGTTCTGTGACAACGGACATACCAACAACTGTTGCTCAGACAACAACAGTCTTGCCCACAACAATCACTGCTTCAACAACGGATGCTGTGACAACGGACACACCCAAAACTGTTGCTCAGACTACAACAGTCTTGCCCACAACAACCACTGCTTCAACAACAATTGATGTAACAACTAACACACCCACAACTGTTGCTCAGACAACAACAGTCTTGCCCCCAACATCTACTGCACCAACAACAATTTCTGTGACAACGGACATACCAACAACTGTTGCTCAGACTACAACAGTCTTGCCCACAACAACCACTGCTTCAACAACAATTGATGTAACAACTAACACACCAACAACTGTTGCTCAGACTACAACAGTCTTGCCCACAACAACAGTGGATGTAACAACTAACACACCCACAACTGTTGCTCAGACAACAACAGTCTTGCCCACAACATCCACTGCTTCAACAACAGTTGCTGTGACAACGGACACACCCACAACTGTTGCTCAGACAACCGCAGTCTTGCCCACAACATCCACTGCTTCAACAACAGTTGCTGTTACAACTGACACACCCACAACTGCTTCTCAGACTACAACAGTCTTGCCCACAACAACCACTGCTTCATCAACAGTTGCTGTGACAACGGACACACCCAAAACTGTTGCTCAGACTACAACAGTCTTGCCCACAACAACCACTGCTTCAACAACAATTGATGTAACAACTAACACACCAACAACTGTTGCTCAGACTACAACAGTCTTGCCCACAACAACAGTGGATGTAACAACTAACACACCCACAACTGTTGCTCAGACAACAACAGTCTTGCCCACAACATCCACTGCTTCAACAACAGTTTCTGTGACAACGGACACACCCACAACTGCTTCTCAGACTACAACAGTCTTGCCCACAACAACCACTGCTTCAACAACCGTTTCTGTGAAAACGGACACACCGACAACTGCTTCTCAGACTACAACAGTCTTGCCCACAACATCCACTGTTTCAACAACAGTTGCTGTGACAACGGACACACCCACAACTGTTGCTCAGACAACAACAGTCTTGCCCACAACATCCACTGCTTCAACAACAGTTGCTGTTACAACTGACACACCCACAACTGCTTCTCAGACTACAACAGTCTTGCCCACAACATCCACTGTTTCAACAACAGTTGCTGTGACAACGGACACACCCACAACTGTTGCTCAGACAACCGCAGTCTTGCCCACAACATCCACTGCTTCAACAACAGTTGCTGTTACAACTGACACACCCACAACTGCTTCTCAGACTACAACAGTCTTGCCCACAACAACCACTGCTTCAACAACCGTTTCTGTGAAAACAGACACACCCACAACTGCTTCTCAGACTACAACAGTCTTGCCCACAACATCCACTGTTTCAACAACAGTTGCTGTGACAACGGACACACCTACAACTGCTTCTCAGACTACAACAGTCTTGCCCACAACAACCACTGCTTCAACAACAATTGCTGTGACAACGGACACACCCACAACTGCTTCTCAGACTACAACAGTCTTGCCCACAACAACCACAGCTTCAAATACCCTTCCTGTAACAACGGGCAAACCCACAACTGTTGCTCAGACAAGCACAGTCTTACTCACAACATCCACTGCTTCAACAACAGTTGCTGTGACAACGGACACACCCACAACTGCTTCTCAGACTACAACACTCTTGCCCACAACAACCACTGCTTCAACAACCGTTTCTGTGAAAACAGACACACCCACAACTGCTTCTCAAACTACAACAGTCTTGCCCACAACATCCACTGCTTCAACAACAGTTGCTGTTACAACTGACACACCAACCACTGCTGGTCGGACAACAACAGTCTTGCCCACAACATCTTCTGCTTCAACAACAGTTTCTGTGACAACGGACATACCCAACACTGTTGCTCTGACGACAACTCTCCTGCCTACAACAGCCACTGCTTCAACAGCAGTTGATGTTACAACTAACACGCCCACAACTGTTGCTCGGACAACAACTCTCCTGCCTACAACATCCACTGCTTCAACAACAATTGCTGTAACAACGAACAAACCCACAACTGTTTCTCAGACTACAACAGTCTTACCCACAACAACCACTGCTTCAACAACAGTTGATATAACAACCAACAAACCCACAACTTTTGCTAACACAACAACAGTCTTTCCCAAAACACCCACAGCTTCAACAACAGTTCCTGTGACAACGGACACACCCCCAACTGCATTTCAGACTACAACAGTCTTGCCCACAAGATCCACTGCTACAACAACAGTTGCTGTAACGACGGACAAACCCACAACTGTTGCTCAGACAACCACAGTCTTGCCCACAACATCCACTTCTTCAACAACAATTGCTGTGACAACTAACAAACACACAACTGCTGCTCAGATAACAACAGTCTTTCCCACAACAACCACTGCTCCAAATACAGTTGCTCACACAACAATTCCTCTTACAACTGTCTCTTTGATTAAAACACAAACCACAAAGTATACTGCAACTACAACTGTTCCATCTAAAAGTTTTTTTCTAACAACCAGAGTTTTTCAGACTGCGAGAGTTTCTCACAAAACTTCCATGCACACAATGTATGTCACAACAACTGATACTAAAACAACACGTTCTACCAAAGTGCATTCCTCGAAACCAACAATTCTATCCCACACAACACCTGTCACAAGAGCAACTGCTGATTTAAAAACAACAGTCTTGCCTATAACAACCAATTCTCAAAAAACAGTGGCTGTTTTAAATATATCAACTACAACTGCTGCTCTGACAACAACAGACGTTGGCAAAACTGCCACTGCTCTGACAACACTTCCTTTATTGACCACAATTCCTTCAATTCTCCCAGCAACAACAACTTTCTTAACAACAATACAACAGCTGCCCACATGTCTACCAACATTTCCTCAGACGTTATTACCTCAGACAAATGCAGCTCTAACGTCATCTGCTTACACATCTACCGAGACAACAACCTCTAAAAATGATTTAAATAAATCTGATTTACTGACAACAGTCTTGTCTTTTACAAGTTTAACAACAAAATCAAAAAACACAATTGTGTTGCATCTAACTTTAAGCATTTGTAAGAAATACTCAAAAGGATTGAACAACCCCCAAAGCAAAGAATTCAAAGCACTTGTGGAGATGTTTGTCACCTGGGTAAGATTTATTTTATTCTTTTTGAATAGCTGAAAGTTAATGAATGAATTTTGTTTTTCTTCACAGTGTGAAAAAGCATTGTATGGAATGATGATTATGAAATGCAAAGTGATCAAATTCAGGTACACATCCTCCATCATTATTGCTGAGTCAAAACAATGCAATAATATAAATTTAACAAAATGTTTATTTTCCCAAGAACATCTCATAGCACATTTCCTAGATATATAACGGAGGTCAAGTTTGAGGTTGAATTCATTCAATCAAACAGTCAGTCTAAAAAAGACGTGATTCAACTGTTGAGAAAAGCTGCACGGAATCCTAAAAATTCCCAACTAATTATCATTCTTGGCTCGATACAAATGCAAGGTCAGAAAATATAAAACTGTTACATCAAACACATTTAACAATATTTAATGGCCATTTTGTAGTCATTACTAATGATGATTCTTGACCTGATTTCAGATGAAAACACAGAAATCCTATCACCTGTTTATAAAGTAACTTGCTCCATTGATGTAAAAATATTAACAAAAGAATTAAAGGACCGGAAAAGTCAACAATACATGATGCTTGAAACACAGTTTGTTTCCTGGGTAAGAATAATTTCAGTCTTCATTTTTGGAAAGGCAATGAAAGCATTAACATTTGAATTAATTAAATGAACATAAATGTTGTTTTATTTAAGTGCGAGAGTGCTACCAAAGAAAAATGTGGAACAAAAAATGGTCACTGTACACTGGTAAAATTGTGGTGAGTCGAATTGATGTCAGACACTGTAAAAAAAAAAAAATACTAAAAAGACTAATTTAATTTCATCACATGCTCTTGATTTAATCTAGGGAATCAGGAAATACGGTTGAAGTCGAATTTGAGGTTACATTGCCCTGGTTGATTCCTACCTCAGAACCTCCATCAAGGAAACAAATTGCTCAAATGTTAAAAAGAGCAGCAAAAAATTCTGATCGTTTTCTGATTTTCATCATTTCAAATTCGATCCAGGTAACAGGTGAGGACCTGCAATTTATTTTCTTACACCAGACAAAAACTTTTATACAACCTTGTTTGTTTTTTTTTGTTTCTGCTTGTTTTATTCTTAGCAGGTCCAGTTGAAGACACAGAAAATTTACCCAAAATACCTTCAGGCTATACACGTGTTTACACATTGATCTCAACTATTCATGAAGAGATTTTTACAGAAGAACTGAACGACCCCCGCAGCAGAAAATTCAAATATCTTGAAGAAAAACTTGTGACTTGGGTAAATCATTTTTCTAATAAAATCTTAGATGTAATTATTTTGAACACACCTCTCTTTCATTAATTTAAACCGACATCTGCTTCATTAACAGTGTGAGTGTGCCTCTAATGAAATGTGTGGAAATACAATCACACGTTGCAAACTGACGAAATTCAGGTACTGTTAAGTATATTGTTTACCTTTTAAACTGAGATTTTTTTGGAATCTATGTCCTTCATTCATTCAATGTGTTCCAGTTAATGGAAATGATGACAGCAATTAAACATTGTCACGTAGCAATAACACACATTTTATCTACAGGAGGTCTTCATGTTTCTCAGCTGGAGCCACGGTTGAAGCAGAGTTTGAGGTTGAATGGACTTGGTTGACTTTCTCATCAGAACCATCAAGAACACTTGTTGTCAAAACTTTAAGGAATGCTGCTGTCCATCCTGGATATTTCAACATTATTCCTAACTCAATCCAAGAAGTCGGTCAGTATAAAGAGCTTAGTTTTACTTTACAGTATTTTAGAAATGTGAATGAGATCAGTTTAATTAACACTATCAGTAAGTTCTGAACTGTGTGATCATGTCAAGCAAGTTATTGGTAGCTGGTTTGTTTTTGTCCACAGGAGGTCCAGTTGAAGAGCCAGACTACTCTTCAACTCTTTCACCTACTTATACTGCAATTTGCTCAATTGAAGAACCATTTACAAAAGAGTTGAATGATCCCAACAGCAGAGAGTTCCAGACCCTGGAATATAAACTAGTTGGATGGGTGAGGACAAGTCAACAAGTCTTTTATATTTGGCGACATTTTGTGATATATCTCAGTCTCTTTGGTTAACACAGAGTTGAATCTGATTAAAATGTAACATAGTAACTATAAACTGTTTTGGACTTTGACAGTGTGAAAGTGCCACCAAAAAAAAGTGTGGGAACAAAAATGGCCACTGTAAAGTGAAAAAGTTCAGGTAAGAGGTTTGACTCAACAATAAAACTCTCACTGAAAGTTGTGTTTCTGTTATGGACTCATTTGATCAGACAATTCAAATAAACCTCCTCATTAAATATAATACTTATATGTTAATTATTATCCAGGAAATCTCAGTGTGCTTCAACGACCAACACAGTGGAAGCAGAGTTGGAGGTTGAATTGCCCTGGTTGACTGCCTCTTCAGAACCTCCATCAGGAAAACACATAGCTCGAGCCTTAAAGAGAGCAGCAGAACATTCTTTACGTTTCAATATGATCATAGTTCCTAACTCAGTCCAAGTGACAGGTCAGTAACAATTGTCATATTTTTAAATTAACTATTTGTAGATTTTGGATTGTTTGTTTTCAATTCTGGATCGAACTGTTTTTCATCTATAGCCGATCATGTTGAAGACTCAGCAACTGAACCAGAAACCCCTTCAGGTCCTTCACTTGTTTACACTGTAACTTCCACCATTCATGACGAGACCTTTACAGCAGAACTGAACGACCCCAGTAGCGACAAATACAAAGATCTAGAGGAAAAACTTGTCAGCTGGGTGAGGACATTAAAAAAAATCTCTATTGCTTTTGAGAAAAAGAACATTTGAAAGATATTTTTAGTATTTAGTACATACAAACCAAAGTCTTCTTTGTTCCAGTGTGAGTGTGCCTCCAGTGAAAAGTGTGGAAACACAATCAGCCACTGCCAACTGATCAAATTCAGGTACATTTAATGTGAAGGAAAATCAAAATGTCAGTTATATGTGTGTCATACAGCATATTCCACTCCATGATGACAAGAGATTAACACACATTTTTGAATACAGAGAAACTTCTTGTACGTCCTCGGAAACCACAGTTGAAGCAGAGTTTGAGGTTGAATGGACCTTGTTGACTCCGTCATCCAAACCTCCTTCTAGAAAACATGTTGCTAAAACCTTTAAGAATGCAGCTGCAAATTCTGGAGATTCCAAAATTAATGTTATTCCCAACTCAATCCATGTAACAGGTCAGTAAATTGAAACATGCAATTCTATTTTTTTGGAATGTCCGATATTTAGGTTCATTCAGTTACTGAAGCAGTTTGTGAATAAAATATTTTTTAAAGTTTGAAATAACTGTTATTCTTTGATGAATGAAGAAACTATTAGATTTGTTGTAAAATAAATACTTTGTGTATTTCTGTGTCCACAGGAGGTGTAGAGCCAGAAAACTCTTCAACTCCTCCACCTACTTATACTGCAGTTTGCTCCATTGAAGAAGCATTTACAAAAGAGTTGAATGACCCCAACAGCAGAGAGTTCCAGACCCTGGAAGATAAACTAGTTGAATGGGTGAGGACAAGTTTACTTTTATATTTGATGATACATTTTAAAACACATCAATCTCTTATGTTAACACTTTTAAGTATGATTGCAACATTACATCATGTATGTAAACTGACATTTCCACTTTTATTTTGACAGTGTGAAAGTGGCACCAAAGAAAAGTGTATGAACAAAAATAGTCACTGTAAAGTGGTAAAATTCAGGTAGGAGGTTTAAATTAATCTCTTGCTGAAATGTCAGTTTTTTTTTTCTCACAATGACTTTTGTTGTGTTTCTGTTATAGACTCATTTGATCAGACGATACAAATAAACTTCCTCATTAAACATTATGTTTCTGTGTTAATTATTATCCAGGAAACCTCAGTGTGCTTCAACGGACAACACAGTGGAAGCAGAGTTGGAGGTTGAATTTCCCTGGTTGACTGCCTCTTCAGAACCTCCATCAGGAAAACACATAGCTCGAGCCTTAAAGAGAGCAGCAGAACATTCTGGACGTTTTAATATGATCATAGTTCCCAACTCAGTCCAAGTGACAGGTCAGTAACAATTGTCATATTTTTAAATAAACTATTTGTAGATTGTGGATTGTTTGTTTTCAATTCTGGATCTAACTGTTTTTCATTTATAGCAGATCATGTTGAAGACTCAGCAACTGAACCAGAAACCCCTTCAGGTCCTTCACTTGTTTACACTGTAACTTCCACCATTCATGAAGAGACCTTTACAGAAGAACTGAACGACCCCCGCAGCGACAAATACAAAGATCTGGAGGAAAAACTTGTCAGCTGGGTGAGGATTTTTTTTCTTATTTTTATTAAATTGAATTGTCTAATGGACTAGCTTTGAAACCACTTGGATAATGATGACCTCGATGGATGAGTCTTATCTGACATCTGCTTCACTTCACAGTGTGAGTGTGCCTCAAATGAGTGTGGAAATACAATCAGCCACTGCAAACTGATAAAATTCAGGTATTAGCAACTAAGGAGCAGCTAAACATGTTTTAAATTAAATAAAAAGATTTTTTTTATATAGTGTTGAGACAATTGTACAGGACTAACAATACATTTGACCTGCAGGATGTCGTCATGTACATCAGCTGAAGACACAGTTGAGGCAGAGTTTGAGGTTGAATGGACATTGTTGACTTCCTCATCAGAACCTCCTTCCAGTAAACTCGTTGCTAAACTATTACACAACTCTGCTGCTAATCCTGGTTTATTCAAAATAGACATCGTTCCAAGCTCAATCAGATTAACAGGTGAGTAAGATTTAGTTTCTTAATATTCAGTGTCATATAGTGTTTCACTCTAAGTGATAGCTCAGTGTCCTTAGTAGATAGCTTTTTTTTTACATTGATAACCAGAGTTACACCACTAGTCTTTGACAAACACACCTAAGCCCCCTTCTTTCAGATGTCCGTCGTTCAATTGGCCATCAGAAGTTCGAACCCTTCCAACAGCTGCGTCCAGTATTACTGCCGTTAGCCACAACTCTGTGATTAGCATCATGCCACATTACCAACCGTTCCAATTATCCATGTTTGCACATCGTATTGAGGAGGGATCAATCATTCTCCATAATAACAGACAGAAGTTCTATTCCTCTCATGGTGCCTGACTTCGGTAAAACTTCTTTACCATTGCTTTAGTTTAATTTACCGATTTTATACTGGGATAAAGTTTTCGAGTTTCACACCAATCATGGATATCATCACTCATTCAGCCAACTAAAATAAATTGTGGTTTGTTCTCAATTTTTTACGACCTATTGTTATCCTCATTGAACAACAGCGAACCATCATTTAAAGTCATTTTTAAGAGCACATGTATGTCATCTACAGGTTCACAGCTCCATGGAATTGATGCCTTTCATTCTTGAAAACAATCTCCGAAGTGATATTGCCAGCATTTTCCACCTTAATATGTTATACTTTAAATGGTTTGTGCTGTATTAACATGAATAAATGAGTGTTGTTGTTTTTATTATTGAACAATAAACTAATCTCTATATTTTTCTGTTTAAAAACAAATGTGATATATTTTAACACAAAGACAGCTTTTGTAAAAATCGGGATACTATCTGGCACAGTGGTGATCATAATAAGAATGTATTGGTTTATATTGGATTTGAGTCTTTTCTTACCTTGAGCTTTGTATTTGTTTAAGATGCGTAAATCCATACCGGATTTGGCCCATTGTTCCTAAGGATATTGGGTCAGAGCCATTTTACAGATTAAGACTAAATCCTTAGTTTTCTTTTTTTCTCTTAATACATATATTTCTCGGATTTTTCATATTAGCCTGAACATACACGGTTTTCAATAATAAAACAAACCCTTCCCACCCTCCCCTATGGTACAACTCCTCCTTACTGTTAGTATTTTACTCTTGCGTATAAATAATAAGGTAATAAAACAATGCGCTTATTTCTTCAAGGTATTAAAAATGAAATGTAATCATACCACCTATGAATATGTATCTACCTAAGTAGATAAGTAAACATTATCAAGAGAGAGATATGTTTTTATTATTTCATCCATTAAATGATCTGCATCCCATCTCTTAAACGACTATTTTTCAACATTTTTTGGCCAAGGTAGAGTTTTTTCATTTAAATAATCACGAGGCACACCACCAGCCGAAGTGTTTAAAATGATACTCTATATCCTCTATTTACAAGCTAGTGATATGGAGTATTACATGTTTACACTCCTATGGCACACAGATCTGACAGAAGTGGTTGAAAACACTGCCTTAAACTATACTTTTCAAGATTCCAGACGTTCTTTTTTAGCCTCCCATGAAAACAGATGTCGTTTGATAAAAAACAGATGATAAAAAACAGAAGTATAACACTTGTGCAGCCTCAACATACCAGAGGGAGATGGTCAAATAATCGAGACTTGACCCATGGACCTCGAAGCGAGCCATGCTAGACGTGTGAGACGTGATAAACCGCATGTCAGCCAGTAATGCCAGATTTCCACATTGCAGCCAGTCTTCTTCATGTGATCGGAGCTCACTCCTGAAACGCAAATTTCTATAAAAGCTCCATCGCCTCAACTGCGATAAACATTTGTACGTGAACTTTTATTCAATCAATTTATCAGTACAAATTGTACACATGTAGGCCACACATTAGTTCATCACTGGTTAGTGCTTAAGGCTACTGATTTACAGTTTTCCTCTCATTGTCTCCGTAAGCAGAGTATGTGTATAAGTAACCTGTAAACTGTAAAAAATGTCTTTGTTTTGGTCTGCACTAAATAATTTGTAATCCACCTAATTCTTACTCTTACTTAGATGACTTGCACTGACTAGACTTAAATGCTAAATGGACTGATAATAATTCATGATTGAGGGATGTGTGGATTTAATAATCTTCTGAAAAGTTAATTCTGACTTGGATAAAAAAAAGTATAAGGATATTGCAAGAGAAAGCAGCATATTTCCTCATATTTGGATACTTTAAGTTTGCGAATAACTTCCAAAAATGTCCATGAGTCCTGGCCTAAAGCCCTCTGTCAGCGTGTAGTGTCAAAATCTCATCGTCTCATCTGCAGACAAGTTCATGGGCATCATATCCTAAGAATTGCATTGATTTCCTACCAAAAAAGGTTGTACACTCAAACCCAGAAAATGATGCACACAAATATTCAGAGGTTTGAATCTGTGCGTCACACGCGTTACCAGACTTTTCCTTTGTTCATCGAAATCAATGTAGAATTCAGACGGGTTCATCCAGTTCCACTCCTTCATTAAAATATGCCTGTATGACCCCGAATCTCAGATTCTCCTCAGTGTGATCGCAAAAAAAACTAATTAAAACATGAATTCAAACTGGATTTATATTCATCAAATTGAAACTTTTCTGACATGGATCAAACGGTTTTAAATGAATTCAGACAAACTCCTGTGTAGATGTTGTATCCCCAGTTACTAGCAAGAATACTGTAGTCACAGAGGCTACCAGTGGCTTATTTAAAACATCTTCAGATGAATTTTAACGAGAATAAAACTGTCAATCGGAAACTTAATCTTCACATCATCATCACTACTGAGCGCTTTGTTTGATCATCTCTGAGCTTATTTAGAATTTGTACACATCTGTATTATTATTATATCGATAGGATAAAAGTGTTTTGTTTACAAATAGTCATCATGTGATGGTGTACTAATATAAGTGTGCTTTAAGGATGTATTTCTGATCACATGAGGTAAACCGGCTTTCATTTGAACCTGCAGCTGAGTTTGATAAAACTGCCGTGATGTTGTTTTTATGACACTGCGAGCTACGTCACTAAACATAGAGATACGTCACTGACGACACGTCTTCGGAATAGATACTAGCAAAAATATCTCAAGTGTCACTGTCTTACATTAGAGCAATCAGAGAAGTGCAAGATATGAGAGACAGTTGTGTTCTTAATAGAGAAATCACTTAAATAGAACCTGCCTGACAAAGAGAAGTCAACCAAAAGTGTGTAAGTAGTAAGTAAGTAAGTAAAGGTTATTTGTAAAGCGCCTTTCTAGACCAGGTTCACAAGGTGCTTTAACAATCAAAAACAATACACAGTTAAAATATGAACTTCAAAAGGCCAAGACACATAAGACAAACACAGGACTCTGAGAAAATCAGAGAAAAGCCTGAACAAATAAAAATGTCTTAAGATGCTTCTTAAGGAGTCAATAGACTCCATCAAACACAGATTTCTCTTTTGTTATTCAAATCATTTTTACAAAATGGAAACACCCCAATGAAAACCAACACACAGACAGTAGATGTCATCAGTCTATTGTTTGCTTTGTATGCTTTTACAAACTATTTTTGATCTCCTTCCTGGTCCATTGTTCGTTATTTGAATTCAAGACATTCCAAAAGTCGGGTGAACGGTGGTGCGTTCCATTCGTCTGGAAAAAAAAGATTTGCAAAATTAAAACATGCTGAGATCTAAATTATATCTAAAAGACCAATGAGAAAGAAAGCAATTTTATGGTGCTGTGTCTCAAATCAAAACACTCCTCTGAGTACTTCCTTTCGCAGTGCGCACATTTCGACAGGGCAGTACTGTCTCAACTCAAAGACGGCTGGTAGCACTCACCGTACATTTTTCCACAGATTCTTCTTCTACTACTTGTTAACATTTATCGCAACTGGAACACTATCGCGGAAACTTGACAGCGCTTTACGCCAATTGAAACAAGTTATTATATGTTTTTCATTGTTATTGTTGTTGTTGTGTTGTTTTTCTTGTAAAATGGGTGTTTGAGCACACTACATTTTCACACACTGCTTAGTGTGAACACACTTGTGTACTCAAAATATTAAGTGTAAGTGCAGATACACCATCGGTCTTCTGCAGCTTTGGGACTCAAGTGAACTTTCCCAGGAGTGGTCCGTCAACCAAAATTACCTCAAAAGCACAGAGAATATTTAACCAAGAGACTCAACCACAAAAGACATTTCTCAGTTTAAGACAAGCGGTCAACACTCAATAAGTGTGAAACACATGAAAACATTTTTTTTAAAAGCCACATATACTTGTTCTTCCTCAACATGAAGCAATGGTGACGGTTATGTGACTACAGTCATGAACTGAATTTCCTTTGTGTTATTCAAATCATTTTTACAAAATGGACACACCCCAATGAATACCAACACACAAAGAAGATGTCATCAGTCTATTGTTGTTAAACTTTGTCTGCTTTAACAAACTATTTTTGATCTCCATCCTGGTCCATTGTTATTTATCAGATGTCAAGACATTACAAAAGTTGGGGAAACGTTGGTGAGATACATTCATCTAGGTCTTTGCATTAAAATGTTTTGACATTTGTGATTATTATTTTTGCCCATATTGGACTTTTCTAGTCATTTTCTGGTCCTTGGTATTTGATTTATCCAAGGACTAAAGAATCCTTCAATTGTTATTTTTACATGTATAAGTTTGTGACGCGTTCTTCTTGCGTCATTAGCTGACGATTTGCTTCATGATAGCCTTTGTTCAATGTTCTAATTTTTACATTCCACCTCACTCTTTTTCATAGCTGTCATTTAAGTTTGACCGACACACCTACAAAAACATTTGGGTGGAACCAGATTTTGTAGAGCAGAGAATCTTCATTTTAATACATTATTTCCATCCACCTTGACATCACATTGGCAGGAACTGTTCATAAAGAACATCCTGAATGACAAGTCAAGAGGGGAAGATGTAATTAGAATTCCAGAGTCAGACTTCGAGTCATTTTCAGAAGGACCTACAGCTAGGACAAGCACGGAAATACAGGCACATTTATTTATTTATACAATTTTGGGGTAAATCTGTTTGTTTTAAGTTAAAAACTATTTTTTATTGATTTTGGTTGTTTACTTATTCAGTACAGCTGACTAGATTGATCAATAGATTTTGGTAAAAAAAAATATATATAAATATACAACAAACACAATGTATTCAATCAAATTTTCTAATACCTGAAGTTAGGGTTCCTCCTTTAAACCAGTATTGACTCTAAACATTAAACATTTATATCACCAAAAACACGTTCTTTGTCACTCAGATCATTTTCTGCCGATCCTCAGCCAGTCAGACGTGAAGGCTTCATATCCCCGTCTACAGAAGGTCTTGGGCGTCAGAGAAAGAAATACTGGGAATATTCATTCATTTTCAACCGCTCAGCAATCATTGTACTGTCAAGTTTTGAAAATATGCCTTATCTGCCTGAAAATATGCCTCAATATGCCTTTTACGGGAAATGATCCTGGATTACTCAGCCACCCGATTCGGGTGCACCAGCACACGCTTCGTAGCCTTGACACAGTAAGAAACATAACTACCTGAAAGTATATCACTGTTTACATGAACACAGTTAGTATACATTTATTATGCTACAAGTACATACATATACCATAGTATGCTTACTGTACTGTAGTTCAGTACACATGTTACATTAAACATCAAGTATAATATATTTTGCTTAGGTAGTTTCCTCAAATCCCTGATTTTAATTTGATTCACTTGTTCAATTCCTTTTTAGAAAAGCGCTCTACGAATATTACTTACTTACTAACAATTCAATTGTAACTGCAAAGTTCTGAACGGAGGCAATTTCGCCATCTGCTGGCGGGATATGTCATGGACGTTGTATACTGATGACGTCAGAGAGAATACTGTGTGTGATCAATGAGGTAGGTGAACCATATATTGAAGCAGAAGTTCAAAATAGACCTGGAGTGTGTGGAATACAAACGTTTGATTGCCTTACAGACCTCAAGGCACTTGAAGCTATCAACTGCCCAACCTTTAAACCATTTGCATAAAGTACTCTATGAGGCGCCGTTGAAAGACTTGTTTGGAGCTGGCCTGGAATGTGCACAATGAAACTGTGGAAATCCCTGAATAGTTATTTCTAAATCTATGTATGTATGTTTTTGTCAGTATATAGGTACAGGTTTTCATTTTCAGCTCAATATTCAGTTCAATGTAACTTATACTTAAACTATCATCGCACGCACGTTCTTTTACCTGAGCCAGAGAGACACGTCACTACAGCTACACCCACTACATGCGTCTGTTTCTAATACTTTACTTTATGTGAACATAATGTGACGTTACACTTATGTCATGTGACGTTACGAGATGCTTTCAGGGTAAATTCGAATATTAGAAATGAACGTTTATTTTTCCTTTACACTACAAGTCGAATGACACTGGCCAGAAGCAAGAGAAACTTTAGCCAAGAGTCACGAGTGTTTGAACGACAAATAAAATATGAAAACGTGTCTTTTTTATTTTTGAAGGCTGCTGTTAGAATCTATAAAATTTGAAGTGGATTTTATTTACACACTTATAAGACAAAACTGATCGAATTTTATCTCTGCTCATCAACACTGTTTGAATGGATAATATTTGTTGATTTTCTTATTTATTTACATATTTATAAGACAAAAGTTTCAGAAGGGTTGTTATTATACTTGATGGCTGCTCAACAGTGTTTGAATGTATAACAGTTTATTATTATAATTTTTTATTCAAGATATTTTTCAATTAATACATTTGTGTACTTCAAAGTAAATGATGAATAAATAAATAAATGGTATTGAAAAGTATCAAAGTATTGAAAAAATGTAGTTATACTGGTATCAACTACTGAAATATTGAAGCTGTGACACCCTACCTCATTTTTAATCACTCTGACGCACTCCAGAAAGGCAGCTATTTAAGCAGTATTCCAGGCTGTGATGTTAGGAATTTGTATTGACAATAAACTTATATACAATCAGGTTAGTGCCAATTTAAAGGATATGTATACATGTTCATATAAACACTGAATGGATTTCATTTCAAATAACAATTCTCCTGATCTGGCTGTCTCACCAGAATAGATTGGTTCATCCATGCTAATTGTTACTGGAACTTCACATAAAACTAAATAAAACATGGATACATGTTCTTGTGATTGTTTTTTTTTGTTTCTATATGTGCTGCTGCACAGCTGCGCATTACAGTAATTTTTGTTGATGGACACAAACCATCTTATCTTATATATGCCTGGTTTGTGAACATGTGTGTAGCACTGCTATGTGTGACAATAGAAGAGAAAATAAAAATCCTTGATGCAGTTCATTGAGATGGCTCACAGATGATGATTCTAAGGCTAATGGGAAACTATCACTGGCTCAAACAGCTCAAACCCAAAGAAGAATACGGAGTGCAATGCTGAACATCGAGCAATAAAAAAAGGAGATGCTCAGCGGTCTGAAGAGAGGAGTGAGAAGGTCTAAGCACGCCAGTATTTATTTCAATCTGATTTTGGATCAGGTCACAGTATGGTGACTGCACTTTTAAAGGTCACTAATGTCTTGTTTTTAGCTGGCGTGAAAAGGGAAATCATGATTTCAATTATTTTGTATTTGAATGCAGCCATCGACACTGTAGACCACAATATTTTAATATAATTAATTTCTTAACTCTTCTTAACTTCTTAACTAATTCTTACCCGCAATAATGTGTCTTATCATTTTTATACCAATATACCTGAGAGACTTGACGTCTATCTGCTGTTTTATTTTGTCTAGTTGACGTGACCAGTTGGATGGTTCCGAACTCTCCATCTTAATAAAACAACATCAGAAATCATTGTCTTCCACCCTCCAAATCCTACTCAGTTAAACCTCACCCCCCTCGGACACCTCTCAGAAAACATTAAACTGACAGCCAGAGACCCAGTTAGATTACTGTAACTCCCTCCTCTCTGGCATCCCTCAAAAATCCCTCTCTCGCCTCCAACTACTCCAAAACTCGGCAGCTAGACTTTTAACTGGTTTTAAAAGACGATATCACATCACCCCAGTTTTAGCCTCACTGCACCGGCTTCCTGTGCATTTAAGAATTGATTTTAAAATGTTACTGATTACTTTTAAAGGGCACCTGATTTAAGTGTCTCTTAAATTGTTTTACTACCTCTATAATACTCATCAGTATGTTTCTTTTTGCACAAAACTCTCATTTAATAAAGATATTTACATTAGGAAAATACGCTTAAGCCCCACCCACTTAAAATGCGCTGTTTCAGCTGAGACTAAATCTTGTCCAAGCAACCCATAGGAGAGTTGGGGTTTTCACATCAGGTGCCCTTTACAGTTCGCCGTGGTCTGGCTCCCTCTTACTTGCTGACACGCTGACCCCCTATGAGCTTGCTCGCAGTCTTAGATCCTCAGGCACGGCCCTGTTAGCTGTTCCAAAGTTGAGGCTCAAATTAAAAGGGGACAGAGCCTTCTCCATCAGGGCACATTGACTTGAAACGGCCTGTCCGAGGAGATAAGACTGGCTGAGTCTGTGCCTTCTTTTAAATATCTTTTAAAAACACAATTTTAAAGACTGGCTTTTATTTGATGTCGCCTTTTAACCCTTAACTGGATTAATCAATGGGCTTTTACTCTCCTTTATTTTCAGTGTTTTTTCATTTTATTTAATACTATTTTCCTTAATTGGAATGCAAGTTGTTTTATCTTGTTTTACTACTGTGCTGTTTTAATGTCTTGTATCCTTATTTTGCATTTTGGCACTTCGTAACTTATGTTAAAAAAGTGCTATATAAATAAAAATTATTATTATTATTATTATCATTAATATGACTAAATATAATGCAAATCTAACTTGTGATGTTAAAGTGTGGCATGAGGTTTTGGGTCATTGTAATTTGATTAATGTGCACAAATAATCAGAGCAGGTGAAGAGTTAAAAAACAAAAAAATGTAAACGAAATGCTAGATTCCATAGATTGCAACTTATGCAAACTTTACTGACAGCAATAACAGGCGTATGAGAAGGCTGAGAAGGCTGTTGAACCAGCATGTCCTCCAGGTCATAAATGTGTAATGGTATTTACATATTTCCTTTTTTTCTTTTTACAGATTATTATTATTATATCAGCATTTT
The DNA here is from genome assembly GCF_982586985.1 of Callionymus lyra. Lineage (NCBI taxonomy): Eukaryota > Metazoa > Chordata > Actinopteri > Syngnathiformes > Callionymidae > Callionymus > Callionymus lyra. The sequence goes on from NC_141821.1 coordinate 27,667,406, forward strand.
TTCTTAAACATCAGGGACAGATATGTTTCAACCAATTAAAAATTCATTGACTTTCTACTGAAGGACTCTAAGGACTAAGGGTTGCGGTTATTTAAAAAAAAAAGTATTATTATTTTAGGTAGTCTGTTCCCTTTTAAGAGGAAAACATGTATGTCCATTTTAACGTAGCAACTATCACACAGTGGTCCTTGTCTTAATCCTCGTCCAAAAAGACACAATTAAAAACATCCAAAAACCTTTGTGGTGCTTGTCTGTAAGTGAGTGTTCTTGTATTGAAGCCTCCACAAGAGAATTTGTTCTAGACTTAATTAAACAAGTATATCTCAAGATTGTTTATAATGGAAGCTGCTAAGCCATAACACTTGCAATAGTATTTTAATGAGGTAATAGAGATTAATTTCATTTTTATAGCCTTATGTCAGCCCACTTTGGAAATAGGTTTTACAATAATACAATTAAAAATACAGCATATTTCATGATTAGAGGAAATAAACCAGCTATACCCAAAATGTTGGTGTTTGGATCAAAGTGTTACGTGTACAATCACAGCCAAAAGAAATGTATTGGATATAGCAGAAATATCCGTGCATATCCAGGGTACAAACCAGAAATGTGGAAGATTTCAAAACACAGACTTAAAATCCAACAAAAAGAGCCACAAGAAACCAAAGAGCCACAAAACAACAAACTCACACTGCTTTTTTGAACAAGAAGATGATGGAGATTAAATAAGTTTAATTCGCCAATTAGTGATAATCAAAAATAATCTAAACCATGTAGCAAAAGGATCAAATTAAACAGAAGGGATCCATTATTTTTAAACATTTTTACCCACTGCCACCTTAATTCTGTGAGACCACTTGTATACAATCCTGTTTAAAAACATCTCATTATTCATCAAATTGAAGTCAAACCAACACATTTGGATGAACCCGAGAACAACCAAGACAAAACCAAGACAAAAAAATAAATCAATCTATGGTTGTGATTATTATCATTTGGGCAGATGACCTTATACCTGAAAGTATCTTGGAGGAACTTTAAATAACAATGAAATTGTTTTTTTAGAAGGATTTGTGGGAAGTATAATTTGTATGTGATATATTCACTATAAGTAGACAGGACAAGAAATACAAATGTTCCAAACAAAATGAATTAGAAATTAAAAATGATTTGACAGGTTTAACATTTGACTGCAAACCTAAACCTAAAACTAAACCCTGAAAATCAATGCTGTTAGTCCCAGGGAATATTGTGAACTTGATGGAAGTTTGACTAATGAAACAACATACACTCAACAAGACGTCAGTTGAGTTTTCAGTAAACTTACATGAACGCTCGCCGAACCAGAACCGGGTGATCTAGTTGCTGCAAAGCGTGTGATGAGTTATTTAAAGAGAACATATGATAATGATCTACTGTGACTCATGCTCTGTAGACGACAGGTGTATTACGACACGCTATTGTAACCAAGGAAGAACACTAAACAGTATGGCATGCAATTCAAACAGTGACGTGCGATAAGGTTCATGGTTTGTGAGTCACTGACTCCTTTAGTTAGGTTAGTTTAGGTAGAATAGAATAGAATAGAATAGAAAAGCTTTATTCATCCCCACAGGGGAAACACACTTTCACAACAGCGCAGTTTAAAAAAATAAAGTGCAAGGAAAAAGAAATAATAAAAGAGATAATACAAAATAAAATAAAAACGATCTTAAGAATATACAATTATTTACAAAAATTAAACACTATTAACAAAATAAAATAGAATAAAATAAAATAGAATAGAAATAAAAACGGGAAAATAAAAATAAAAATAAAAAACACACAAGAAGAAAAACACTACGGATTAGCATCAGGATATTTAAAGTAGAGAGTTAAATATCCTGACACCAGTTGGGATGAAGGACCTTCTATAACGCTCCGTCCAACACTGGGGGTGCCTGAGCCTGCCACTGAAGGAGCTGGCCAGCTCCTCCACGGTCAGGTGCAGTGGGTGAAGAGCGTTGTCCCTGATGGAGGATAGTCTGGAGAGTGTCCTCCTCTCTCCCACCTCCTCCACCGAGTCCAGCGAGCAGCCCAGGACAGAGCCGGCCCTCGTGACCAGCCTGTTCAGTCTCTTCCTGTCCCGGTCCGTGCTGCCTGCTCCCCAGCAGACCACAGCGTAGTGGATAGCAGAGGCTACCACGGAGTCATAAAAGGTCCTTAAAAGTGTTCTGCACACTCCGAAGGACCTCAGTCTCCCCAGGAGGTGGAGGCGACTTCGGCCCTTCTTGTACACGGCGTTGATGTGTGTGGACCAGTTCAGTTTATTGTTGAGGTGAACACCCAGGTATTTGAAGCTGTCCACTAGCTCAATGTCCGAGCCCTGGATGCTCACCGGTTGATGTGGTGGGGACTTTTTCCTGAAGTCAATCACCATCTCCCTTGTCTTACCTGCGTGTAAGCAAAGGTAGTTGCTCTCACACCAGTCAACAAAGTCCTTGATGACTGACCTGTACTCCAGCTCGCCCCCCCCAGACACGCAGCCCACAATGGCCGAGTCGTCAGAAAACTTCTGGAGGTGACAGCTGCTGGAGTCATAGGTAAAGTCCGCCGTGTAGAGGGAAAAAAGGAAAGGTGACAGCACTGTCCCTTGAGGCACCCCGGTGCTGCAGATGGTCACCTCAGACCTGCAGTCCTGCAGCCTCACATACTGCGGCCTGTTGGTGAGGTAGTCCATCGTCCATGCTGCCAGCTGTGTCCCAACTCCTGCGTCCTCCATCTTCTTCCTTAGCAGCGCCGGCTGGATGGTGTTGAAAGCACTTGAGAAGTCAAAAAACATGACTCTCACAGTGCTACCGGCGGCTTCCAGCTGAGTCAGTGCCCGGTGCTGTTGCAAAAGTTGTAAAAGTGGTCTCGTTTTGTGCACAACGGCAACAAGATCCGACCACTCTAAATAAAAAATTAAAAAGACGCCAAAAAAAAGGAAAAAGTGTAATAAAAAGTAAGAAGAAAGAGGGAGCTGTTGTAACCAGCTGCTGCTCGTGCGGCGCCATCTTAATACCATTGATCCCTCAGGAGGTCTCTTTTCGGGAAATTGACCATTATTCATAAAAAATAAAAATAAGAACAAGAACAAAGAGAAATCAAAAGAAAGAACAAGATGACACAATCTAAGTCTAAAGATAGATCATAGATCAAAGACAAATAACAAAGCCAAAGGATACAGGAGCATTCGTGCACTCATTCTGCTTCTCTGCTCACTGATGACAGTGTTCAGAGGATGACTGTCATCATCCATGATGGACAGTAGTTTGTCTGCAACTGTTACCAGTGAGTCCAGCTTCATGCTAACCACAGAGCCAGCCCTCCTGATCAATATGTCTGTGAGAACCAACAGTTGATTAAGTGAAAAAACAAGGAGTAACACTAACACAGATGAAGTGAGCAGTTCATATCATTGGGGCAAAGAAAGAAAGAGTCAGCCAGCATCCTTTGCTTTTTTTAAAGCCGAAACCTTCAATTATACAGTAAAAACATTAATTATTATTACCAATAATCAATACCATTTCCATTCATCCTACTTCCTACATGATGACATCTCAAACTCTAATATCTTTTTTAAAGCTTTTTTTCCGAGTGAATTAAACGTTAACTGAACAATTTCAGTTCAGTTTGTCCCACAAATTAGACATTTACATTACCAAAAATATCCTTTTGACTCTCACCCCAATGTAACGTTTCAGGGCTACATGTGATGATTACAGTGATTGAATGAACTGTTTCCCATGCCACATTTCAAACATACAATAATCAATAAATTTACAATTATTTACATTTTATATATTTCTTAGTCACTTCAATGTTAATATTACTTGAAAGTCAAGTAAGTAAGTAAGTAATTTTTATTTGTATAGCGATGGTGTAACCCTGGACATGTGAGGATTAAAATTTCCACCTGCTGCAGGGACGTTGAACTCCTGGCGGTAAGTTTAAGACCGTATTACCTGCCCAGGGAGTTCAGCCACGCCATTGTTGTCATTGTTTACATTCCTCCGCGGGCTGACGCGGAGGCTGCGTGTGACGTCATCCACAGCGCTGTGGCTGAACTACAAACACAGCATCCAGAGGCTCTTGTGTTAATCTCTGGGGACTTTAATCATGTCACTCTGGACAAACACTGACTGCTTTTCACCAGTACGTGGACTGTAACACCAGGGGGAATAGGACTTTAGATCTGATGTATGCAAACGTGAAGGATGCATACACAGCCTCCCCCCTGCCTGCACTGGGAAAAGCTGATCACAATCTGGTCCTGTTAAAACCTCACTATATCCAAAGAGTGAGGAGGCTGCCTACAGTCACACGCACATTCAGGAAGTGGTCTCCTGAGGCTGAACTGGCCCTACAGGACTGTTTTGAGACCACTGACTGGGATGCTTTGCATGGATCCCACGATGAGAACATTGAGGAGGTTGTTGACTGCACAACTGAGTATATCAAATTCTGTATGGACGTTGTTGTTCCAGTAAGAACTGTACGCTGCTTTGCTAACAACAAGCCCTGGATTACAAGCAACATCAAGGGCCTTCTGAACCAGAAAAAGAGGGCCTTCAAGGATGGCGACACCCAGGAGCTCAAGCGGATACAGAAGGAACTCCGAGTCCAGCTCAGAGAGGCCAAAGAGCAGTACAGAAAGAAGATTGAACAAAAGATGCAGGAAAACAACATGAGGGAGGTGTGGGAGGGCATGAAAACAATCACTGGCTGAAACTCCAAGAGGAAACCCCCCATGGAGAGCGATGTGGGAAGGGCAAACCAGTTAAACCAGTTCTTTGACAGGTTTGATCACACCATCCCACTCACACCTATGAATGCCATCATCTTCCTGCAACACCGATCTCTCTCTCACCTGGACAGAGGCAACGGTGCTGTGAGAATTACATTTTTGGACTTCTCCAGCACCTTCAACACCATCCAGCCTCTGCTCCTGAGGGACAAGCTGTCGGGGATGGGAGTGGATTCACACCTAGTTGCCTGGATAAGCGACTACCTGACCGGCCGACCCCAGTATGTGAGACTGGGGGAATGCAGGACCCCAGTATGTGAGGACTGGGGGAAAGCCAGTGAAGAGTTTTTCAAAAAGTCTGCTAGACAAAGATTTAATTTAGTGAGGTGGTAAAAAAAAATTGTCCTTCAATCCCTCACCTTTAAAAAAAAAGAAAAAAATAGGCGTTTACAGCATTAGACATCATCACATAGGACCCAAATAGTAGAGTGAACCCGAAATGGTACAGAAGCATCTTGGTCATGCCCCTCTACTTGCTTCCAAGAATGGCTGCACCCTGCTGAGATGAAAGGAGAAACAGCCTAAAGAAAAGGAAAAGAAATTCACACACATTGAAAACTACCACAGAGTCGCAAAAGTGTGCAAATGGACAACTGGTCTTCAGTGGGAAGATAATCCTTGTAACAGAGCCAGAGCATTGTCATTAGCTCATATAGGACATTTCATGGTTGATGTTGCTTGAAAAATTCCTTCTCCTTTGGTGTCTTTGGTCCCTCAGGCACCACGTTGGTTACCTCTGATCTATTGGATGATTGATAGCATCACAGCGGGGAAGAATCAAGCACAGTTTCTTGTAAATATAAATAATTTGTGAAAGGCTTCCAGACAGCAAAACACCACAAATCAACCAGGAATGATAAACACTGAAACAGAAAGTAAAGTGCTGATTGAGAAAGAAGAGCAAAGTGCTCAGAAGTGACAAGATAGTACTTAAAGCAAGAACAGAACAGACAAGTTTTCAAAAGCCTTTAGCAAGACACAGCATGACGTTGTAACTCGAATGTAACCACAGCACAACAGTTACTCAGTTAACTCACAACATGGTAACATCTTGTAATTAATGCAAGGCTTCGGCAAGTGCCTACCCTTTTTAAATTTCAGTTTAAAAGAAACTGATTGTGGCATTGTTTTTGTCGTTTTTTTTTAAACTTAAATTGTGACTATATCCTTTTTAGAAAACATCATAATTTGCACTATGTTAAAAGGTCTACATGTGAGATTGCTGGGTATGTCAAGGAGTACTTGCACAGTTGGGATGAAGGATCGCTTTAACATTAGCTACAGTATCATTTAGTAAGAAGGGCACAGACTTTTGTCGTTAGACCATCCAAAGACACACACAAGACAAATCTGCATATGCTTCTCTGTAGAATCATTTACACAGCCACATGTGTTTTTCTTTCATTAAGGATACATTCATTTGGTTATGGCAAAAATATGCATTCATTGGGTTTGTCACTGAGGACATTCAGATTTTTGACTTTTTAAAGAAGAGCCACAAATCTTGCCATGACAGCATTTTTTCATTACATGACCCTTGTCACTCAGCATTGCTGCATAATTATTTTTTCTGTGTCACAAAAATGTTTTTCAAGATCAAGTTATTCCTTCAAGCGAAAAGACAGCAGTGAGTGAGACACAATCAGCAAGAAAACATATTGAACCTTTTTCTTTCCTAATTATTTTCAAGAATGATTTTTTTTGCATTAAGGTAAGTTTATGTTTAACGTTCTTATTATTATTTTGAATGGTGCTTTTAATGTGTGAAATTATTTATGTTTATGAATGTATATTTCTATTACATTATGCAATGTATTTTTTTGGACACTTTAATGTTTGCTGATGTTTTCTGATGAATGGACAACAAATAATTGTAAATGCATTAAAAAGGCTTTTCAGTATTTATTATTTTTTATTAACAGTGACATCAATACACTTTACTAAATTGAGAATAAATCAATACTTCTACAGTAAAAATACATTAAACTTTGTTCACTTATACTTCAATACCTACTGAACATGAAAATAAAGTCTGATCCTTGTCAACTAGTAAGGTTTTCTTTATAAGAATTCATATATATCATGCTTGATTAACAGTGACATTAATATACTGTATTAAATTGAAAATAAATCAATATTTCTACAGTAAAAATACATGAAACTCTGTTAACTTATAATTCAAAACCTGCTGGACATGAAAATAAAGTCAGATCTTTGTATTTTTTATAATAAAATACATTGTGCACAAACAGCTTTTTAAGCAAATAGAACGTCATAAGTCAGTACTTAAATTATTTCAACAACCGTAAATGAATTATTCTGCAAGAAAACAAAAGAAAAAACAGGAAATTATAACAGATCAGCAGAAAATATTTCCACAGCTTTTCTTCCAACAGTCTGACACATGTCTACAGACTCTAGTGTCATCACGCAAGTGTTGCTTCAAATCAAGAACAGAAGTGTCTCTGGAATCTGTTGAGAGAAAAGATACTTTATTGTCACCATATCAGAGCATTTTTGAGAATCTATCAGCGTATGACTTCTCTCTCACTACCGTAACACCTTCACATATGCGCAAGTTTTTTTCAAGTTGGGGCTGGATCGCGACTCACTTGACCGCAGGGCTGGCACTGTTATGCTGAATTTAAAAGGCTTCCTTTTTTTTTATATTGAAATAAAAAGGCTATGTATTTTTTTATTATTGAATTTAAAATGCTTCAATTTTTTTTATATTGAATTTAAAACACTTCGAATAGTTTTATATTGAATTTTAAACGCTATGAATGAAAACAATTTGAGTAATTGAAATTAAAATATAACAAATATTGACTAATTTAAATGAATTCAACCTTTCAATATTTGAAAAAAAATAATTCAACCATTCAATATTCTGATGGCATTGATTTACTTCCATAGGTGGGGTTTCAGCACATTTTCTAATGTAAATAATTTATTTAAAGAGAGTTTTGTACAAACAGACACATACAAATGAGTACAATAGAGTTCCAAGATCCATTTAAGAGAGACTTAAATCAACACACATTAAATACATTAGTTGTCCTTTATTTCCACATTGTCTGTGGAGTTCCCATTGATCATCAAATATATCATATGATAATAACTTTCACACCCTTGATGACATAATGACAGAGTTGGTTGGTTCTTAAAATGACAAAAAAAACTTACAATATTACAATCATTTACTTTCCATTGCCACAGGAAAAAAGGCAAACATTCTTTGGTTGGCTATTATTTGACATTTTGAAAAGTTGTTTTGTTGTTACAGAGCCTACAATGATTTTGTTTTTTAAATGTAGTGATCCATAATTATACGTGTTTAGCATATCGCCTAGCTATAGTACAGAAGGAAATATTTTAAAACCCATGCCTCCCATCCTTCTTCTTCCCCTTTATTAAAAAAATATTATTAAGGAAAATCTTTAAATGACTGAAGAAGATCTCCAGATGGATTAATAAAGTCAATCTAATTAAATCTTTTTTGCTATACATTTCATTTCAATATTTTACCCATAATTTCCAATTATAATATTTTATTTTTGAAATATGTTATTTTACAAATATCACACAGCTTTAATAGGTTCAGGATTCTTAATTGACTATAGATATTTTTTCATTTTATTTTACGACATATCAACACTTCAGGAACAGCTACAGCCCTGCCAGCCCAAATGAGCGCATTATTATATGAATGGTATGCTTTATTTAACGATAAGTGACTATTTAAAACAGCTATCATATTGCTATGAATTTTAAAACCTACTGATATACAGTATATATATATATATATATATATACAAAGGTATAATTGTTCATAAATAATGTATAATGAACACACTGTTTACATTTTATTTTCTCAGCTTTGTCTAGTGATGAGTGTCTATTTGAAACAGATAGACAGTCATTATTTAACGTATCTTGAACATTACAGTTGAAACCAGAAGTTTACATACACTGTACAAAAAGACACATGCATATTTTTTTGGTAATTGTTTGACATGAAATCAAAATAAATGTTTCCTGTTTTAGGTCAATTAGGAAAAACAATTATTTATATTTGCTTAATGCCAGAAAAAAGACAAAGATAGACAATTTTTCATTATTTTCTTGAAAGTCAAAAGTTTACATACACTAAGGTAACTGTGCCTTTAAACAATTTGGGAAAGCCCAGATGATGATGTCATGTAGTTGGACCCTTCTGATAGGTTTGTTGACAACATTTGAGTTGATTTGAGTCACACCTGTGGATGCATTTTAACGCACACTTGAACCTCACTGCTTCTTTGTGAAAATATTATGGGAAAGTCAAAAGAAATCAGCCAAGACCTCAGGAAGAGGATTGTGGACTTAAGTCAAGTTCATCCTTGGGTGCAAGAAGGTGTCACGTTCATCTGTGTGGTTGGCAATATGCAAATAAACTCAAGAACAACAGCTCAAGATCTCGTGAAGACCCTAGCTGAAGCTGATAAGAGTGTGTCATTATCCACACTGAAACTAGTACTGCACAGGCTTGACTCTGCCAGGAGGAAACCACTACTACTGTTTAAAGAAACATAAAAAAGCCAGATAACAGTTTGCAAATGCACACATGGAAAAAGATCTTAATTTTTGGAGACATTCTCTGTGGTCTTTCGAAACAATAATTGAACTTTTTGGCCATAAAGACCATTGTTACATTTGGAGGAAAAAGGGGGAAGCTTGCAAGCATGACAACACCATCTCAACCATGGGTTTTTCTTGCTGCAGGAGGGACTGGTGCACTTCACAAAATAGATGGCATCATGAGAAAAGAACATTATGTGGAAATACTGTAGCAACATCTAAAGACATCAGCCATGAAGTTGAAGCTTGGGTGCAAATGGCTCTTCCAAATGGACAATGACCAGAAGCATACTGCCAAACAGGTTACCGAGAGGCTTAAGGATAACAAAGTCAGTGTTTTAGAGTGGCCATCATGAAGCCCTGACCTTAACCCTATTGAAAATGTATGGGCAGAGTTGAAAAGGCATGTGCCATAGTTCCTGCTAACTACTGTGAGAAGCTTGTGGAAGGATATCCAAAACTTTTGGCCCAAGTCATAAAGTTTAAAGGCAATGGTACAAAATACTAATGAGCTGTATATAAACTTATGACTTTCAAGAAAATAATGAAAAAAATGACTTAAAAATTATCTTTGTCATTATTCTGGCATCAAGCAAATATAAATAATTTTGGTTATCCTAATTGAACTAAAAAAGGAAACTTTTATTTTGATTTCATGTCAACAATGACAATGTGTATGTGTCTTTTTATACATTGTATTTAAACATATTTTTTCATCTAAAATCTGTGTCTAGTCCGTCTCCTTATTGTTTTTCTTTCTCTGATGATATTGATTATTTCAATAACTACCGAAGATTTATGTAGGGGAAAGAGTAAACCATCCATAGTGATCCAACGCACTCGTGAATTTTGTGAGGTATATCGTCCACTGTAGGCTTCCAACATTGCTCGCTCTGACTAAGAAGCAAATATTTTAAAGTCCTAGGCCTCTCCCAACTCTTTATTCCCCTTACAATTGATAAATAAATTAAAACGTATTGTTTTGATGTGATGAAAAAGATAAATTAACAACTTGAATTATTTTTCTCTAGTCAAGGCATCTTGACCAAACAAAAACATGCAATTACTTACAATGCTTTATAACAATACCCAAAAACATTTTTTTTTTATTAGGAGAAAAGATGGCCATTCTGTGTACAACATCAATTTTACTGATTTCAACAGGTAAGTCCTGGATATTATTGAAGCCTTTCAACAGTTACACAGGTGGTTCATTTCTGTTTTAGCAAGTGCTACAGCTGAGTTAAAACAGGTAAAGGAGCAGTGTCGTGCGGTGAGGTTCATGGTTGAGGAGGCGCTGACTGCTTTAGGGTCAGTTTTACAAGTATATTAACGTAAGTGAAACGTTTATTTTCATGAAAAGATGTATATTGAGTATTTAATGGGTCAATACAAGTGCGAGAAATATTTTATTAAAGGCCAAAATTTCGTTTAAAAAAAAATCAATTACATTGATTTAATTCCTGTGTAAGAAAAAGACACAAACACTTGACTCGGCTGCTTCCCACATGCTTGCTGTTCATCGAATGAATCTAGAGCTGAACGGACAAATCTTTAACATTACACTTATTATCAAACCTTCCATTCTCAGTCTCACCATAAACATTCACTCACAACATTCTCACACATGCTCATATACAATACATACTTCTAATTTAAATACAATAACTCGTCTCGGGTAATGCACAAACAACTATCACACTTTCCGCGTATCACTGACATTTCATTACCATTCGCGTCACTCTTGTTAACTTTCTAATACTTTCACCCACCTGTAATAGAAACACACAAACACTTGCCTTTATCTGTAGATAAAGTCCATTCACTTTTCCTTCGCTACACAAACCTCTGTTACTTTGTTGTAAAAGTGCACCTTATTTCCTTCAGTATTACAAGTCAATGGAGACACTTTGACTTAGTTTGAGGAGGCAAAGTGGTGCGTGCCTCAAACTTTGCCTTTTCACTGGAGTTGTATTTCTGATCCGCGAAACTAAATAAGACCCTTACAAACATTAAACTTTAATGGGTCAAGACATCATTTAGACTGTGGAATAGCAAGGCAGATAAACTTATCTCTAAGCATTATATTAGTGACATTCAGAGATACAGCAACCAGCTCGTGTCAATCGCATGTATCAACACAGTTTGTGATGGATTGCACAAATAAGAGGAGCTGCCTCATCTGCCTACCCTGACCGCACGTGACTGTAAAGATTTTTTTTTTATAGTCAACAATTAAAAGAGCTTTTGAATAAAAAGGTTTTCAGAACTTTTTTAAAGGAGTTAAATGAGCGTTTAATTGTGTGTGCTTTCCACCAAAGCATTACATTACTGCTGCTGGGAAACATATAACCTTTGATGACACGTTGGCAGCACATTATTCTCATGTTAAGAGGAGATAATCAAGAATAACTAATTAATAATAATAATAATAACTTGTTTAAAAATGAACGCACCCACATGTATGAAATCACCTGTGTACATGTTAAAGTATTCACAGACGCAAAAATCAGATTTTCATTCCCAACAGTGATGATTCATGGTATCCACTAGTGATAGGTTGCTGAGGCCTTGTGATACTGCATCAATTGTAATATTGGATTTTGATCTACAAATTCAATTAAACCTAGCATCATTTGGGGCAACTCTAGGTCTTTCACAATACAGCATCATCTGTGTCACGACGCCTCCTCAACCAATCACTAGTTTAACCCTAAGTCACAGTACAACGTTTTAACTTATTTTACTTCTTCTTCAACAGTTTTTGCTACAGTACATTCGGATCAATCATCATTAATATTGCCGTCTACCAGTGGACTGTCAACAAACATTGTTCCAACGACAACATTTCTCTTTGCAGACACCACCACAGTGTCAAGAACCCCCTTTGCTAAGACTACCACTGCTGCTTTGTCAATGACAGATGGTCCAATGACAGCCCCTGAAAAAACTTCAACAGAATCTCCAACTTTATTTTCTCCTATTATAACAGAAAGTTATGCTACAATATTGGATGAAACAATCTCCTTACCTACTTCAACAGTTGACCAAACTGGAAATTCACCTGGAACAACTGAAAGTCTCAGTAGAGTGAATGCTCCAATTTATTTTCCAACAGCTCCTCCTACGCAATATTATGAACCACCACCAGAAATATCTACTGGGGGTCTGTCAAAAAACATTGTTCCAACTCCAACATCTGTCTTTACAGACACCACCGTACAAACTACAAACTATGAAGTGGAAGAAGAACTTCTAGGCACAACACTTGATCCAACAACATATTTTTCTCCAACATCGACAACCGCTCCTGCTACAACAGTTGAATTGACAACATTATTTGATCCTTCTTCAACAAATATTCAAACACAATCTGTTACACCTGCTGCTCAACAAATTGCACAGAATCCTCCAGCAACTTTTGTTTCCAGTGCAACATATTTGAAGACAACAAAATCCATGGATCCTACTACAACAAATGTTCTCACAACCAATATTCCATCAACAACATCTATTCTCAAATCCACTATTGCTTTCTTGGAAAAAATTGGTATTGTTAAAACGACTGGATCTTCAACAGCCTTTTTTTCAACGTTCCCTCAAATCACAACAAAAGTACACAGTACAACAGTTGCTCCAACAACATATTTGTCTACAACACCAACAACAGCTGTAACTTCAGGGGCTGTTGTTGCAACAACAAATCATCCCCAAAAAACTGAAAGTCTTAGTACAGTGAATGTTCCAACATCTTCTCCTACAGTATATTCTGATCCAACACCAGAAATATTAACATCTACAGGGGGTCTGTCAACAAACATTGTTGAAACCACAACGTCTCCTATAACAGACACCACCAATATGTTTACAACACCCTACACTAAGACTGCTGCTCTATCAATGGCAGTGGGTCCAATAACGTCACCCAGAATTACTTCAAAAGCATTTCCAACAATATTTGATTCAATTTCAACAGTGGGTCAAACTACAACGTTTGATTCAACAATGTCTTCACCCCTTTCAACAGTTGACCAAACAAGTGAGGACTTCACGTTGCGCTATGATCAGTCAAAAACTTCCCAAAGTCCAAGTGATGGTCAGACAACACCAGTTACTCCGACTGTACTATTATCCTCTTCTATTCTCAAATCAACAAACTATGAAGTGGAAGAAAAACGTCTAAGCACAACAATTTCTCCAACAACATTTTTTTCTCCAACATCAACAACAGCTCCTGCTACAACAGTTGGATTGAGAACATTATTTGATCCTTCTTCAACAAATATTCAAACAAAAACTGTTACAGCTGCTGCTCTACCAAGCACACAGAATCCTTCAGCAACTTTTGTTTCCAGTGCAACATCTTTGAAGACAACAAAATCCATGGATCCTACTACAACAAATGTTCTCACAACCAATATTCCATCGGGTACATCTATTCTCAAATCCACTATTGCTTTCTTGGAAAAAGTTGGTATTGTTAAAACGACTGGATCTTCAACAGCCTTTTTTTCAACGTTACCTCAAATCACAACAAAAGTACACAGTACAACAGTTGCTCCAACAACATATTTGTCTACAACACCAACAACAGCTTTAACTTCAGGGGCTGTTGTTGCAACAACAAATCATCCCCAAAAAACTGAAAGTCTTAGTACAGTGAATGTTCCAACTTATTTTCCAACATTTTCTCCTACAGTATATTCTGATCCAACACAAGAAATATTAACATCTACAGGGGGTCTGTCAACAAACATTGTTGAAACCACAACGTCTCCTTTAACAGACACCACCAATATGTTTACAACACCCTACACTAAGACTGCTGCTCTATCAATGGCAGTGGGTCCAATAACGTCACCCGGAATTACTTCAAAAGCATTTCCAACAATATTTGATTCAATTTCAACAGTGGGTCAAACTACAACGTTTGATTCAACAATGTCTTCACCCCTTTCAACAGTTGACCAAACAAGTGATGACTTCAGGTTACTACATGATCATTCAAAAACCACCCAAAGTCCAAGTGATGGTAAGACAACACCAGTTACTCCGACTGTACTATTATCCTCTTCTATTCTCAACTCAACAAACTATGAAGTGGAAGAAGAACGTCTAAGCACAACAATTGCTCCAACAACATTTTTTTCTCCAACATCAACAACAGCTCCTGCTACAACAGTTGAATTGACAACATTATTTGATCCTTTTTCAACAAATATTCAAACAAAAACTGTTACACCTGCTGCTCTACCAAGCACACAGACTCCTTCAGCAACTTTTGTTTCCATTGCAACATCTTTGCAGACAACAAAATCCATGGATCCTACTACAACAAATGTTCTTACAACTAATATTCCATCAACAACATCTTTTCTCAAAACCACTACTGCTTTCATGGAAACAGTTGATATTGTTAAAACGACTGGATCTTTAACAGCCTTTTTTTCGACATTCCCTCAAATCACAAAAAAAGTACACAGTACAACAGTTGCTCCAACAACATATCTGTCTACAACAACAACAACAGCTTTAACTTCAGGGGCTGTTGTTGCAACAACAAATCATCCCCAAAAAACTGAAAGTCTTAGTACAGTGAATGTTCCAACATCTTCTCCTACAGTATATTCTGATCCAACACCAGAAATATTAACATCTACAGGGGGTCTGTCAACAAACATTGTTGAAACCACAACGTCTCCTTTAACAGACACCACCAATATGTTTACAACACCCTACACTAAGACTGCTGCTCTATCAATGGCAGTGGGTCCAATAACGTCACCCAGAATTACTTCAAAAGCATTTCCAACAATATTTGATTCAATTTCAACAGTGGGTCAAACTACAACGTTTGATTCAACAATGTCTTCACCCCTTTCAACAGTTGACCAAACAAGTGAGGACTTCACGTTGCGCTATGATCAATCAAAAACCACCCAAAGTCCAAGTGATGGTCAGACAACACCAGTTACTCCGACTGTACTATTATCCTCTTCTATTCTCAAATCAACAAACTATGAAGTGGAAGAAGAACGTCTAAGCACAACAATTGCTCCAACAACATTTTTTTCTCCAACATCAACAACAGCTCCTGCTACAACAGTTGGATTGAGAACATTATTTGATCCTCCTTCAACAAATATTCAAACAAAAACTGTTACAGCTGCTGCTCTACCAAGCACACAGAATCCTTCAGCAACTTTTGTTTCCATTGCAACATCTTTGCAGACAACAAAATCCATGGATCCTACTACAACAAATGTTCTCACAACCAATATTCCATCGGGTACATCTATTCTCAAATCCACTATTGCTTTCTTGGAAAAAGTTGATATTGTTAAAACGACTGGATCTTCAACAGCCTTTTTTTCAACGTTACCTCAAATCACAACAAAAGTACACAGTACAACAGTTGCTCCAACAACATATTTGTCTACAACACCAACAACAGCTGTAACTTCAGGGGCTGTTGTTGCAACAACAAATCCTCCCCAAAAAACTGAAAGTCTTAGTACAGTGAATGTTCCAACTTATTTTCCAACATTTTCTCCTACAGTATATTCTGATCCAACACAAGAAATATTAACATCTACAGGGGGTCTGTCAACAAACATTGTTGAAACCACAACGTCTCCTTTAACAGACACCACCAATATGTTTACAACACCCTACACTAAGACTGCTGCTCTATCAATGGCAGTGGGTCCAATAACGTCACCCGGAATTACTTCAAAAGCATTTCCAACAATATTTGATTCAATTTCAACAGTGGGTCAAACTACAACGTTTGATTCAACAATGTCTTCACCCCTTTCAACAGTTGACCAAACAAGTGATGACTTCAGGTTACTACATGATCATTCAAAAACCACCCAAAGTCCAAGTGATGGTAAGACAACACCAGTTACTCCGACTGTACTATTATCCTCTTCTATTCTCAACTCAACAAACTATGAAGTGGAAGAAGAACGTCTAAGCACAACAATTGCTCCAACAACATTTTTTTCTCCAACATCAACAACAGCTCCTGTTACAACAGTTGAATTGACAACATTATTTGATCCTTTTTCAACAAATATTCAAACAAAAACTGTTACACCTGCTGCTCTACCAAGCACACAGACTCCTTCAGCAACTTTTGTTTCCATTGCAACATCTTTGCAGACAACAAAATCCATGGATCCTACTACAACAAATGTTCTTACAACTAATATTCCATCAACAACATCTTTTCTCAAAACCACTACTGCTTTCATGGAAACAGTTGATATTGTTAAAACGACTGGATCTTTAACAGCCTTTTTTTCGACATTCCCTCAAATCACAAAAAAAGTACACAGTACAACAGTTGCTCCAACAACATATCTGTCTACAACACCAACAACAGCTGTAACTTCAGGGGCTGTTGTTGCAACAACAAATCCTCCCCAAAAAACTGAAAGTCTTAGTACAGTGAATGTTCCAACTTATTTTCCAACATCTTCTCCTACAGTATATTCTGATCCAACACCAGAAATATTAACAACTACAGGGGGTCTGTCAACAAACATTGTTGAAACCACAACGTCTCCTTTAACAGACACCACCAATATGTTTACAACACCCTACACTAAGACTGCTGCTCTATCAATGGAAGTGGGTCCAATAACGTCACCCGGAATTACTTCAACAGCATTTCCAACAATATTTGATTCGATTTCAACAGTTGGTCAAACTACAACGTTTGATTCAACAATGTCTTCACCCCTTTCAACAGTTGACCAAACAAGTGAGGACTTCACGTTGCGCTATGATCAGTCAAAAACTTCCCAAACTCCAAGTGATGGTCAGACAACACCAGTTACTCCGACTGTACTATTATCCTCTTCTATTCTCAAATCAACAAATTATGAAGTGGAAGAAGAACGTCTAAGCACAACAATTGCTCCAACAACATTTTTTTTCCCAACATCAACAACAGCTCCTGCTACAACAGTTGAATTGAGAACATTATTTGATCCTTCTTCAACAAATATTCAAACACAATCTGTTACACCTGCTGCTCTACCAAGCACACAGAATCCTTCAGCAACTTTTGTTTCCATTGCAACATCTTTGCAGACAACAAAATCCATGGATCCTACTACAACAAATGTTCTCACAACCAATATTCCATCAACAACATCTATTCTCAAATCCACTATTGCTTTCATGGAAACAGTTGATATTGTTAAAACGACTGGATCTTCAACATACTTTTTTTCAACGTTCCCTCGAATCACAACAAAAGTACACAGTACAACAGTTGCTCCAACAACATATCTGTCTAAAACACCAACAACAGTTGTAACTTCAGGGGCTGTTGTTGCAAAAACAAATTCCCCCAAAACAACTAAAAGTCTTAGTACAGTGAATTTTCCAACTTATTTTCCAACATCTTCTCCTACAGTATATTCTGATCCAACACCAGAAATATTAACATCTACACGGGGTCTGTCAACAAACATTGTTGAAACCACACCATCTCCTTTAACAGACACCGCCATTATGTTTACAACACCCTCCCAAAGTCCAAGTGATGGTCAGACAACACCAGTTACTCCGACTGTACTATTATCCACTTCAATTCTCAAATCAATAGACTATGAAGTGGAAGAAGAACGTCTAAGCACAACAATTGCTCCAACAACATTTTTTTCTCCAACATCAACAACAGCTCCTGTTACAACAGTTGAATTGACAACATTATTTGCTCCTTCTTCAACAAATATTCAAACAAAAACTATTTCAGCTGCTGCTCTACCAACTGCACAGACTCCTGCAGCAACTATTGTTTCCAGTGCAATATCTTTGCAGACAACAAAATCCATGGATCCTACTACAACAAATGTTCTCACAACCAATATTCCATCAACAACATCTATTCTCAAATCCACTATTGCTCCCATGGAAACAGTTAATATTGTTGAAACGACTGGCACTTCAACAGCCTTTTTTTCAACATTCTCTCAAATCACAACAAAAGTATACAGTACAACAGTGGCTCCGACAACATATCTGTCTACAACACCAACAACAACTCTAACTTCAGGGGCTGTTGTTGCAACAACAAATCCTCCCAAAAAAACTGAAAGTCCAGTGTATGTTCCAACTTATTTTCCAACATCCTTTCCTACAGTATATTCTGATCCAACACCAGAAATATTAACATCTACAGGGGGTCTGTCAACAAACATTTTTGAAACCACAACGTCTCCTTTGACAGAAACTACCATCATGTTAACAACACCCTTCGCTGAGACTGCTGCTCTATCAATGGCAGTGGGTCCAATGACGTCACCTGGAATTACTTCAACAGCATTTCTAAAATTATTTTCTCCCATTTCAACAGTGGGTCAAACTACAAAATTTGATTCAACAATGTCTTCACCAACTTCAACAGTTGGCCGAACAAGTGATGCCTTCACGTTGCTCTATGCTCAGTCAAAAACTTCCCAAACTCCAAGTGATGGTCAGACAACACCAGTTACTCCCACTGTTCTAACACACTCTTCTGTCCCCAAATCAACAAGCTATGAGGTGGGGAAAGAAAATCTGAGTACAGCTATTGGTCCAACAAGCCTTTCAAAATCAATTTTTCTTCGCACTACCACATATGCTCCAATAACATCATTTTCTCCAACTAAAACACATGATCCAGGAGGTCCATCAACAAAGTCAGCTACTAGTAGCTCTATTGCTCTAAAAACGTTGGGTTCTACAACAACAGATAATCAAGGAAGAACTTTTTCATCAACAAGCTCTACAATATCTTCTAGAGCAAGAAAAGATACAAGCACAACTATTTATCCTGCAACAACATCCTCCCTTAATACTAAAAGAGCTACTCCATCAAAAACCTTTTCTTCAACAAAACCAAATTTTCTTCGCACTACTACATATGCTCCAATAACATCATTTTCTCCAACTACAACACAAGATCCAGGTGGTCCATCAATAAAGATAGCTACTGTTACCTCCGTTGCTCTAAAAACGTTGGGTTATACGACAACAGATAATCAAAGAAGAACTTTTTTATCAACAAGCTCTGCAATATCTTCTAGAGCAAAAACGGATATGACTACACCCATTTATCCTGCAACAATTTCCCTTCTCAATACAAAAACAGCTACTCCATTGAAAACCCTTTCTCCAACAAACCATGCAAAATCAACTTTTCTTCGCACTACTACATATGCTCCAATAACATCATTTTCTCCAACTACAACACATGATCCAGGAGGTCCATCAACAAAGGCAGCTACTGGAAGCTCCGTTGCTCTAAAAACTTTGGGTTCTACGACAACAGATAATCAAGGAAGAACTTTTTCATCAACAAGCTCTGCAATATTTTCTAGAGCAAAAACGGATATGACTATACCCAATTATCCTGCAACAATTTCCCTTCTCAATACTAAAACAGCTACTCCATTGAAAACAAACCATGCAAAATCAACTTTTTCAACTTTTCTTCGCACTACAACATATGCTCCAATAACATCATTTTCTCCAACTACAACACATGATCCAAGAGGTCCATCAACAAAGGCAGCCACTTTTTCATCAACAAGCTCTACAAGATTGTCTAGAGCAACAAAAGATACAAGCAAAACTATTTATCCTACAACAACATCCTTCCTTAATACTAAAAGAGCTACTCCATCAAAAACCTTTTCTTCAACAAACCCTGGAAAATCAACTTTTCTTCGCACTACCACATATGCTCCAATAACATCATTTTCTCCAACTACAAAACAAGATCCAGGAGGTCCATCAATAAAGATAGCTACTGTTACCTCCATTGCTCTAAAAACGTTGGGTTATAGGACAACAGATAATCAAAGAAGAACTTTTTTATCAACAAGCTCTGCAATATCTTCTAGAGCAAAAACGGATATGACTACACCCATTTATCCTGCAACAATTTCCCTTCTCAATACAAAAACAGCTACTCCATTGAAAACCCTTTCTCCAACAAACCATGCAAAATCAACTTTTCTTCGCACTACTACATATGCTCCAATAACATCATTTTCTCCAACTACAACACATGATCCAGGAGGTCCATCAACAAAGGCAGCTACTGGAAGCTCCGTTGCTCTAAAAACTTTGGGTTCTACGACAACAGATAATCAAGGAAGAACTTTTTCATCAACAAGCTCTGCAATATTTTCTAGAGCAAAAACGGATATGACTATACCCAATTATCCTGCAACAATTTCCCTTCTCAATACTAAAACAGCTACTCCATTGAAAACAAACCATGCAAAATCAACTTTTTCAACTTTTCTTCGCACTACTACATATGCTCCAATAACATCATTTTCTCCAACTACAACACATGATCCAAGAGGTCCATCAACAAAGGCAGCCACTTTTTCATCAACAAGCTCTACAAGATTGTCTAGAGCAACAAAAGATACAAGCAAAACTATTTATCCTGCAACAACATCCTTCCTTAATACTAAAAGAGCTACTCCATCAAAAACCTTTTCTTCAACAAACCCTGGAAAATCAACTTTTCTTCGCACTACCACATATGCTCCAATAACATCATTTTCTCCAACTACAAAACAAGATCCAGGAGGTCCATCAATAAAGATAGCTACTGTTACCTCCATTGCTCTAAAAACGTTGGGTTATACGACAACAGATAATCAAAGAAGAACTTTTTTATCAACAAGCTCTGCAATATCTTCTAGAGCAAAAACGGATATGACTACACCCATTTATCCTGCAACAATTTCCCTTCTCAATACAAAAACAGCTACTCCATTGAAAACCCTTTCTCCAACAAACCATGCAAAATCAACTTTTCTTCGCACTACTACATATGCTCCAATAACATCATTTTCTCCAACTACAACACATGATCCAGGAGGTCCATCAACAAAGGCAGCTACTGGTAGCTCCGTTGCTCTAAAAACTTTGGGTTCTATAACAACAGATAATCAAGGAAGAACTTTTTCAAAAACAAGCTCTGCAAGATTTTCTAGAGCAAAAACGGATATGACTATACCCAATTATCCTGCAACAATTTCCCTTCTCAATACTAAAACAGCTACTACATTGAAAACAAACCATGCAAAATCAACTTTTTCAACTTTTCTTCGCACTACTACATATGCTCCAATAACATCATTTTCTCCAACTACAACACATGATCCAAGAGGTCCATCAACAAAGGCAGCCACTTTTTCATCAAGCTCTACAAGATCGTCTAGAGCAACAAAAGATACAAGCAAAACTATTTATCCTGTAATAACATCCTTCCTTAATACTAAAAGAGCTACTCCATCAAAAACCTTTTCTTCAACAAACCCTGGAAAATCAACTTTTCTACACACTACCACATATGCTCCAATAACATCATTTTCTCCAACTAAAACACATGATCCAGGAGGTCCATCAACAAAGACAGCTACTGGTAGCAAAGTTAATCAGTTAACAACCGTTTCTCTTAATTCCACCTCTGTTCTAACATCAATATTTAACCCCACTAAAACTGTCAGTGTTACTCCTTCATCTGTGGTTAAATCATCCGTCAGTCATCCAACTATAGGTGGTTCAAAAACAACACAAACTACATCAACTTTTGCAACATCTAAAACAGGAAGAGAAACAAGAGATTCCATGAAAACAGTTTCCAACCCAAAAACAACTACTTTGAAAAATTCAAAAACAACTGATGGAACTACATTGTCAGTACTCACAGATGCCAAAAAAACCTTTACAACTATTAAATCCATTACAGCATCTTCAGAAGTCAGTCATTCAACCACAAAGTTCAGAAGAAAACTGATGGAACCGACCACTGCAACACTCAAAACAACGGACATTTCCAAAGATAGGTCCTATACAACTGCACTAAAAAAAACGACTAATCCTAAAACTACTTCAACTACCAACTCAACCACTTCAAGATCTTTGTATGTTTACACTTTTCTATTTGTCTTAACTAGTCCACCTTATTCGGATAGCTTTAATGACCCCAACAGCAGTGATTACAAAGAATTAGAAAACAGCATAGTCTCTTGGGTAAGTAGCATCACTTTTTGCTTTGTATGTTTTTGTCTCATATTTATTGATACCATTTTTATTTTTTTAGTTGTTAAAATTGCTGAAAATGATAGTATTTTGATACTTTGAATATTATATATATGTTATTGAACCTCATCATTTTTGCAGTGCAACGCAATACTGACAGAGAATTTTGGGGCTCCTTTTCTGAGGTGTAATATCAAAGCATTTAGGTACTTTTTTTTTTCTTCAAATTATAAACCATGTGTATTAAAGTTGATTTTTAACTAATAGTAACCCATTTTTTTTGTTTTGCACAGGCTTTTCATATCGAGATTAAGAGATAATCAGCTTGAAGTTCAGCTTGATGTGATATTTACCACCAATAATATAGCAATTAGCACAATTACTGAAATTATTGTGAACAATGAAAGTACGGCAAACAATTTCCAATTCAATTTTGACACCACCTCAGTCCAAGTCATCGGTAAGTATTGTAATCTGACTTTGTTAAATAATTTAATTCTGTTTAATTATTAATCATTACAATTATTATTACTATTTATGGGTGTCCATTGTATTTATACAAATACAATTCAGAAACTGGAACTCATAATTATGAGATCATGTCATAATAATGGTTATAGTTCATTGAGGCACCAACAACCGATAGAAAAATGTGATGTATAATGCTGAAGTTTCTATAATAAAACGGACAAGAAGTAGCTTAAAGTGGACAAAGGAAAAACACATGTAAACCTCTGTTTAATTTGGCCGGCATGCACTTCACTCAGACAATGCATTGTTTTTATTTATTTGAAAAACCTGTGAACTCTTTACCATGCCCACTTAGTGTAATATTTAAGATAAAAATGTTGCACTTGCACTGAAGAAACCAGTGCCAAGAATTGTATGCCTACCACGCAATTATGACTTCTGACCTTTTTTCTATGATCCATTCTTTTTTTTAGTTTATCTGTTCTTGCAGGATATGATTGTAGGGAATGTTGATGTCCAAGGACATATTAATGGGTTTTACTGTTTTGATAGATTTGCATAGAAATCTGAACCGCTGGGCTCTCTTATGTGTTTTGACGTCATAACCACACTTAATATACTGTATATATAAATGTTATAATTATTTACCAGTTTGTATGATGAAAGTTTTTTTGACATTAGTTTATTGAGCGCAATAATCAAGACCAGTCACATTTCGCTATTGGGGTGGTGATGCCCCAAACTACTGTCTGGCACCTGTCAAAATCCTTGATCCTTAAGGTGTCATTTACATTATCGTGACATGGTCTCTCAATTTAGAGTCAATTGGTCTCATTCATGGAACATGAAAACAATTGTATGTGTCAAATGGAAGCAGCAGGAATTGTGTAGGACTTTGGCAATCATCAATATTTTAGTACCTCGGAAAAGATAGGAAACCAACTTAACAAGTGCTCCTGAGCATGACTTAATAGATTAATCATTATTTTAACATGATGAAAGTTGATTTTAAAACAAATGGATTAAATACAAGAAAATAGTTTAATTATAGGCTAAAATAACAACATTTAAAAACAATTGTCAGGTATATTTCCTTATGTATGTGCGTTTTTTTGGCTCTGGTTCCCTATAAATTCATTTACGTCTCACCTGGGATATATTCTATG
Organism: Callionymus lyra; assembly: GCF_982586985.1. Classification (NCBI taxonomy): domain Eukaryota; kingdom Metazoa; phylum Chordata; class Actinopteri; order Syngnathiformes; family Callionymidae; genus Callionymus; species Callionymus lyra. The sequence continues at coordinate 27,691,562 of NC_141821.1, forward strand.
TTTACAGTGGCAAGATTAACATACTACGGTTATTTTGATACTGATCATTCACTCCAATCCAAGTCTTCTTCTGCTACATGCCGGAGGTCAGATCACAGATTAGACCGGTAGAACTTCCAAAAGACTCTTTAGCAACAGTCTTTGTTTATTCTGTTTTCATGAATGAGACCCAAAGTTTATTTTAATTTTTTAATATTTTTTCAGTGGGATTGTCATCAATTTTTCTCCTTTGGAGAAAAAAGAACATTTGTGTAGCCTTTTTCTTTTATTACTACTAAAATGTATGTATTTTTACCATTTTAACAGGAATTCCAATTATGGATACAATTACTCTTTCCAAACCCTCTACTGCTGGACAGAGTGCAGAATCCCAAATAATAATTAAAAGAGTATTTTTTCGATCCATCAAAGATAAATTCATAAGTGATTTTATTGATCCATCATCTGATGCCTTTAAAGACCGAGCTGCAAACATAAAAACACAGGTAGGTTTCTTATTTTATATAAATATCCGCGCATATTTTCTTTTCACTAATTCTTTCATAAAAGTCAATATAAATATATTATTAGGCAAAAGTTGTTGTTGTGAAAATAATGTTGTTTTTCTGCAGCTTGAACCTCTGTTCCAAGACGAATTCCCTTCATTTAAATATTTATCTGTGGTATCATTCAGGTAAAAAAACATATATTTTAAATGTTTTACTTCTGGTAATTGCAAACTCCTTGATTGATTGTAAATGTAAATACCTTCCAGGAATGCATCTGGAATGATAATTAACGAACTGATCCTGATCTTTGAGAATATAGCTCCCAACAACAATATGATTGCAAATGTCCTTATCAATGCGGCTCCTATCGTCACTGGATTTGATATCGACATCAACTCAATTTCTTTTGATGAAGCAGGTGATTTACCCAAAAATATTTTTCTAAACCTCTGACCTCATTAATAATTTTGTTGTTTCTTTTTGAAACAGTTTCAAGTGGAGGAAAAAGAGAAAACAGCCTGATCACAGCATTCAGTCTGGCAGTGTTTTTATCGTGGGTGTTAAGCTAACAAAGAATGGCTGGACCATTCAGTACAGTAAAATAAGACTAGAAGTACACAATTCAAATAAACTTACCTTTACACTTCTATTGATAACACCATTAATTAATCCCTCTGGAGATCTCTTTTGGGAAATTGTTTTCCATTATACAGCAACAGAGATTCATAAAACAAGAACAATAACAAGCAAGAGGTGCACCCGATTTTTTGGAAGGCTGAAGAGAGCGTCGATGATTCACCTCCAACAGCGATGCCTCATTTCTGTCTGCTTCTGGTAAATAGGTGTTTACTATGACTTAAGCAATTTTGTGGAAAGTGAGAGTTAAAGTGAAAATCCCAGTTTGCATTTCTTTATTCTCTTAAAACTAGATGTTTTCCCTTGGTCCCAAACTAACTATGCAACACCACTCCTCTCAACAATATGATATTATAATTGGCCTTTTAATGGTTTCTTGGTAAGAAAGGCCAGCAAAAATCTCTTGCACTGACAGTGTTGTGCCGTCACAAATGAATGCCTTTAGCAACCCACCCCTAACTTAAGCCCATACATGTGAATTCCTACCAATTATGGGTCTTCTGTACATTCTATGTTCAAATTGTTGTTTGTTTTTTCAGAGTGCAATGAGGTTTTTTGTCACTCCTAAATGACTGAATAAAGTTGTTTTTGCCCTGAGCATGCATAAGGTTATTTGTAAGGCGCCCTTCTCAGACTGGCTTCGACCTAACCATTGAACTTATTGCCTCAAATCCCAGTAGCCGTCGTTTTAACGTGGCCCATCGCGAGAGGGAGGCGATGGAGACCTACAGGTACATCTCAAAAAATTAGAATATCATGAAAAAGTTGACGTAAGACCAATGAAAAAAAGGATATTTTGAACAGAAATGTCAGGCTTCTGAAAAGTATATTCATTTCCTTGCACTCAATACTTGGTTGGAAAAATATTCAAATTTTCTGAGACACTGAATTTTGGGTTTTCATTATCTATAAGCCACAATCATCAAAATTTCAAGGAATAAATGTTTGAAATGTTTTACTCTATGTGTTTTTTGAGATGTACCTGTATATCCGAGACTCGCTGGCTGATGGTCTTATAAGGCCATTCTCTTCTCCTCTCTGGGCAGGCTTCTACTTCGTTCAGAAAAAGGATAAGTCTCTCCGACCCTGTATTGACTATAGTGGCCTTAATGCCATCACTGTTAAGAATGAACCCCTTAACAAAGCCGCAGTATTCACCAAGCTCAACCTATGAAATGCCTACCACCTTGTAAGTGTCAGAAAGGGTGATGAGTGGAAGACTTCTGCCTTCAAGACTCCACACTGTCCAATGCTCCTGCTACCTACCAAGCCCTGATAAATGACGTGCTTTGTGATTTTATTAACGTTTTTGTTCATGTTTATTTAGATGACATTCTCATCTTTTCCAGGACCCATGGCGAACACTCACAACACTTACGAATAGATTATATTAGACTTTATTGATCCCACAGGGGGGGAATTTCACATGTGCATCAGAACAAAAACAATTTAACAGGAACAGACATGAAACAAAGACAAGAACAACATCAGCCACACACATCACTGAAACACAGACCAGTTACACCCTAATCAAAGTGGTATGAAGCCTGACAGTAAAAAGTTCGTTATGCTGAGAATTATTGCACAGGAATGGACTATTCCCTAAATAGCCAAACCGGAAGAGGGAGGAAGATAAGTACTTCAGTTTAAGACGGGTTGTTGTAGAGTCTGACTGCGGTTGGGATGAATGACCTGCGGAAGCATTCCTTTTTTCACCTGGGGTGCAAGAGTGTGTGACTAAACGAGCTGCTCATGGACCCCCTAGTAGTGTGGAGGGGGTGAGAGGAGTTGTTCATGATAGATGCTAGTTTGGATAACATCCTCCTCTCACCCACCACCTCAATGGAGTCCAGAGAACAGTCATGGACTGAGCAAGCTCTCCTGACCAGTTTATATGTGAACTATCATGCTCATTTAATTTAAATGATCACGCCATGGCAACAAAGAGTTGGTCGACACGTCAAATGTTACCCGGGCCGTTTGAATTCGACGCCGAGGAGTTCTCCTCTATATAAATGGGTGACTCGGGGAGGCTGAAACCGACGATTTTTGCCACCCTATACCGTCACCCTAGTGATGCCTGGGGACATTGAACGGCGTCAGACGGTATGACGCCTCGGGTGTGAGGATGTGTTGCCTGAGCAACTCTGTCTGGATTGTGTTAAAAGCACTGGAGAAGTCAAAAAACATAACTCTCACAGTATTGCTAGCGCACTCTAGGTGTGTGAGGGACCTGTGCAGCAAGTAGAGGACCGCATCCTCCACACCGATTCCAGGCCGGTACACGAATTGCAGAGGGTCCATCGCGTTTTCCACGAGGCTACGTAGGTGGGTGAGTACGATCCTCTCCATGGTCTTCATTGGGTGGGAGGTGAGGGCCACTGGCCTGAAGTCGTTAGGCTCCCTAGGATATGCAGTCTTTGGAGCTGGAACCACACAGGATGTTTTCCACAGGTGTGGAACTCTCTCCAGGCTGAGGCTCAAGTTAAAGATGTGATGTAGCAAACCGCAGAGCTCATCTGCTGAGTCCTTGAGTAGCCTGGAGTTGATACCGTCAGGGCCAGTAGCCTTCCTCATCTTGGAATTCCAGAGCTCCCTCCTCACCTGGTCTGATGTAATGATGAGGTTGGGGGAGGGCTCCTGATGGATGTAGGAGAAGAGGGGGGAGACTTGAAGACTTGAGGGGGGTACAGATTTTGGAGCAAAAGGTGGATGGTGAGGTGGGGCACACCAGGACATCTGCTGAGGGGGAGTGATGGAAGGGGAGGAGGAGGGTAGCGAAGTGTCTCCATTCAACCTGTTGAAAAACTGGTTCAGCTCATTTGCCATGACAAGGTCACCAGATTCGGAGCCCCTCCCACAGACCACGGAGTGACCAGAGATGGTTTTCTAGAATAGTTCTCCAACGTCTGTTAGAGAATAGACTTTTTATTAAGGCGGAGAAGTGTGAGTTCTGGGTCAGTTCTGTAGGTTTTTTAGGTTTTATTTTAGGTCAGAGCCAGCTCCAACCAAAACCTGCTGGGCAGTGGCAGGCCCCCACTAGTCGCAAACTGCTACAACAGTTTCTGGGATTCGCAAACTTTTTCAGAAGATTCATTAGGGGTTGAAGCAAGGTCCGCCAACTCTTCTCTCCCAGGTTCTATTTCCAGTAGAGGTGGGCTGTCAAGGCCAGCAAGGCCTTCTCTGCTGGCCTAAACACTATCAGACAGAATCACTGACTTATGTTTTAATATATTTTTCCCATGACTATTATTATATATAATATCATATAATTATATAATATTATTAGTATCAAACTATTTCCAATAGTCTTTCTCTTCATTTAATAGCTTTTCTCTTGGTTGCGCTGCTTCCACTAGTGTATGTTTATTTTAGAGCCTTTATGCAATCATATTTTAGCCATCATTTGTTGCCAGGGTCAAAAATCTGCTTTGACGCCTTCAGAATCAATAGTGCTGGCGTCTGTAGTTTAAAGTAAGTGGCAATGACGCTGTTGCTTTAACCAATCAGATTTCTAGTTGGCACCACCTAGGCCATCTAGCAGGCGTCCAGTGACGTCTGCATTTTCACGTCCTTTGATTGGATGTCCAGAGAAATACTAGTCAGAGCCAGCAAAGCATCTATAGCTATATAGGATTTCATAACTTTTTTAACAACCCACAAGGGCTGACGGAGGAGACAACATTGATTTGGTCGCACTTATGCTCACAAAACCATTTTCAAGATGGACTTTTCCAGAAAAACTGGACATTGTGAAGAACGGTCGGCAGACTCCGAAGCTAGCAAGTCTGTCCCAGCCGGGAAGAGGGTTTGTCCGCAGCTTTCAAGTCAGCAACTACGAGCGTTGACCATCCCGGTGTCCACTGCTCCTGTCGAGCGGAAATTCTCCGTCCTGAAGCGAATCAAAACTTACTCCAGAAACACGACTGGACAGACTAGACCTACCCACCCACTCACCCTCTCCTACAGACTCGGAGGCAAGAACACAAAGCCTGACGCACTCTCTCGCCAGTTACAAGCCCCCAAAGAGCCAGGGAACAGTGAGACCATCCTTCCTATGTCTCCGTTTATGGTCGCCTATGGATACCAACCTACATTGTTCCCATCGAAAGAAGGAGATGTGGCAGTACCCTCTGTCCCGGCCCACCTTCGTCGCTGCCACACGGTTTGGAGGCACACTCAAGCTGCCCTCTCACGCGCCGCAGCTCTCAACCGTCTGCTGGCAGACAAACACAGGGTCCCCGGTCCTGTGTACCGGCCTGGTCAGAATGTGTGGTTGTCCACCAAGGACCTTCCCCTGCAGGTGGAATCGAGGAAGCTTGCCCCAAGATTCATCGGTCCATTCGAGGTGGAGAAGATCCTAGCCCTTTCCGCCGTCAGACTCAAACTTTCCGCCTTGCTCAAGGTACAACCGTCCTTCCATGTCTCCCTACTGAAAGCCACCAGCCACCTCAACCCTCCTTTTGACCTCCCACCACCCTCCCTGCTGATCGACAACCACCCTGTATTCTATTGTACTGTCATAGTTCTATGTTTATTTCCCTGTGGTAAGTTATTTTGCTTTTTGTTGCAGAAGAGGAATCAGCATTCCCAGGTGCTGATTTTTGTTTTTTGTATTTTAGATCACCTGCAGTCTGGACTCCTCCTTTGTTCCCCTTCGCTTTTGGTTTTCCTGTTGGACATTTTGTGCTCTGGAGTTTCGCCGCATCGATTCTGGAGTTATTCATGTTTTCGAGAGACTCACTAAAGAACTTGAACATTTAAAAAAATACTTTTATTATCGCACTTGGATCCCCGGATCCTCATACATGACAAACCTGAAGTTAACATAAGGACAATGTTGGATGAAAGGAAAGAAGGAAGTCATATTTATTATTATATAATTCAATGTAAATATAAATAAACAACAAACAGATATACAAATTAAAACATAAGTTAACATTTGATTCACTGGGTTTGTATAAACATGAATAAATAGGATGGATGATTTTTTAAATAAAATAAAATCAGAACAGTCTCATAATTATGGTTGTATTGGCATTTAAGGATTGTGAGACGTCAAGAGAAATGTGACTGCATAACTTAACGGAACTTAATGTAAAGCAATTTAAGTCATATTTAGCGTGTGTGAAGTGCAGCCGACTGATGTTAAAATACTGTCATTTTAAAAACATGCTTGTCTCCTCGTCTCCTTCTGTAGCTTCTGAGCCCTTCAAGTGACTGACTAACAGTGCATTACTAAGTGTGACCTAAAAGGATAGACATTTCTTTTTACTCTGAAAACTTTCACAAACCTTTCTTGAAGACAGGTTTGTCAGGTTTGCTCAAATTGTTCTTGAAAATGTGCATTTTCAGGTATGGGCTCGGCACACTGTTTTTTTTACACCACATGACAAACCCACTTCCATGTGTTGCAGGTAACACATACATTTAACTATTAAGGAAACCGTGACTTTATTCCCAACAATTAAGCTTGAAAAATAATACATTCCGTACATGAATTAGAAGACTTCAGTTTTACATTATTGAGTCTAGAGATTTATGCTTAAGTTTATAAATGTATAAATCACATTATGGCTTCAATTACATTTCACATTTGAAATACAAAATAAATTAAAACATGAAATATTGTATTGTATATTTTTGTAGTCTGATTTGCATTCTTGGTGGTTCAGAGTTGTTGTCTTGACAGTATGAATGACAGTGTCACAAGACAGAATGCAGTGAGGAGGCTGAGCCTGTGGCTAGAGCTGTTCGAAGCTGTCAATGAAAGAGGAAAAGATTTACTGATAAAGCTTGATTAGAAAAATGGCATGTGTGATTAATCATAACAAGTGACTCAGGTTTACCTGTAGCATCAACGCTGATATTGCTTTTTGTGTTTGCATGGGTGGATACAGTTGTTGGATTCTTAACTGGACTTGCTGGAGGAAAAAAAAGGAAAAAACTTGGGTAAGAGTGAACAGAGTAATTTCTATAGAAGATGAGCCTCACTTTTGTTTACATACCTATCACCTTGAATGAGGTGTCAATCACAGGAATGTCTGAAGACGGCGAATTTGTCACAAAGTTTTGTTCAACAGTCCAATTTAGTGGAAGTGCTGAAGCGTTCTTCTTAAAATAAACTCCAAATAAACCTTCAACAGCAGTATTTTTATTAGAAAGAGATCTGTGTAAAACAAAAACAAAAATTAGTATCCCAAAACAACAAAATGTTGAATGAAAAGAAAAAAAAGATTGAAATCCGCACCGGAATCCTCTAATGGAGCAGTAGTCAAATATTTCCATGAATTTCTTTCTGTTGATTAACTCACACTAAAAAAAAAGGCAAAAGTTGAAATATATTTAATTCACATATGTGACGATCAATTTGTTGCAAAAAATTCTACTTACCCAGTTGATGAGACTTTTGGCCAATATTTTAAACCTCAAACCGCCTGGGTTTTTTAAATCATCTGAGTAAGTTTCATCACTTAACTGGAAACGTACTAAATACATGGTCTCAGTGGGTTGAGTGGTTGTTGGTTCTTCAGCTAGACTGTCTGGAAAAAATAATTGATCAGACTGGTTAACATCTTTTAAAAATCTCATCAGTCATCTTTTTAAAACTGAAAAATGATTAAACATAAAAAGGTTCTGTGTTTACTGACCTGGCTCTGGACCTTGGGTTGTTTCAGCGTTTTTTGTAGCTTTTCTTAAGGCGTTCGAAACTTCTCTTCTTGTTGGAGGTTCTTTTGTTAAACTGATCAGTTTAACATCTAAGACGGCATCAACTGTGGGGTCCGATGATGTGGAAGGTTTTCTAATCAAAAAAAGAAAGTGGTCACTCATAACCACACAATGATCCTTAGACAAGATCAGTTACTGTTCGTACCTGAATTTTATGACCTTGCATTTCACTGATTTAATGGCAAGGTTCTGTTTGGCGGCAACCTCACACTAAATAACAAGACAATCATGAATTCAGTGGCAAGAAGAGATTTGACAGCTATATATTTAAAACTGTTCCACATGAGACATACTTTAATGCTAAGACAAGTTGAAAACAAATGTGCAGTTCAAGTGTTCTTACCAAGTTAACCATTTTTTCTTCAATGCTTTTGTATCGTCTACTGCTGGGATCATTTAGTTCTTCTGTAAATTGCTCATTGTATATGGTGGAAGTTACATCATAATAAAGAAAAGGATCTGATGAGGACATATGTTCAGTTTCTTTCTCTTCAACTGGATCAGTTGCTGATGAGAGGAACCAAAATGTAAGTCAAATTCTCGCCAAATAAAACAATATGATCAGTATAGAAAGTAAGAAAGAAGAAATTGGATAGACAAGAAACTACGTTTAACATGGATGCACGAGTGTTCACTGACCTTCCACTTGAATTGAGTGAGTAATCATGTTAATTTGGGAATATTTTGCATTCCTTAAGGAATCCTTCACTTCCTCACTGGTGGGAATTGTTTTGGGGTTCGTCTTGAAAAATGTAATGTCAATCTGTACATCAACTGTGTCTGTTGAAGTGGAGGAAGATTTTCTGAAACAAATAAACGTAAGTTAGGAATATTATTAAAGCATTAAAATATAAATGTAATTTGATTTTGATGCTAATACCTGAACTTTTTAACTTTGCACTCCACTGGTTTAATGGAAAGGTTTGGAATGGTGGCACTCTTACACTGTCAATAATGTAGTAAAGTTAGAGTCGCAAATGTTACGTTATATTTATTTAACAACATTAGTCTGTTGTTTAGATAAATTAAATCACTCCTCACCCAGGTTGCAACTTTTTCCTCAAGATCTTTGTATTTACTGCTGTTGGGATCATTCAGTTCTTCGGTGAAGGGCTGATTATCAATGGTGGAAGTTACAGTGTAAACAGGGAATGGACCTGAAAGAGTTCCTGGTTCTGTTGCTGGCTCATCACCTGGGACTAATGGTGAAAACCGGTGAGGACAAAAGATTTTTCAAATATTTTAAACATCCCTTCCCTTCACAAACTGCTCCTGTAACTTAAAGAAGGAAATGCATGTGAATTCACAATTTACTGACCTGTTACTTGGATTGAGTTGGGAATAACATTAATTTTGGAATATCCAGGATTTGCAGCTGCATTCTTAAAGGTTTTAGAAACATGTTTTCTAGAAGGAGGTTTGGATGAGGGAGTCGACAAGGTCCATTCAACCTCAAACTCTGCTTCAACTGTGGTTTCCGAGGACGTACAAGAAGTTTCTCTGTATTCAAAAATGTGTGTTAGTCTCATGTAATGAAATTTTAATTCCTGTCTTGTCATGATTGAGTGAAAAATAATGAGTGACTAAGGAGTAAAAATATACCTGAACTTTATCAGTGTGCAGTGACTGATTGTATTTCCACATTTGTCATTAGATGCACATTCACACTGGAAATAAAGGGGGAAATGTAAAATATTCATAATTAGTTAATCCAAATAAAAGAAGGGAAAAGAAATGAGGAAAAAAAGAGTCCTCACCCAGCTGACAAGTTTTTCCTCTAGGTCTTTGTATTTGTCGCTGCTGGGGTCGTTCAGTTCTTCTGTAAAGGTCTCTTCATGAATGGTGGAAGTTACAGTGTAAACAACTGAAGGACCTGAAGGGGTTTCTGGTTCAGTTGCTGAGTCTTCAACATGATCTGCTATAAATGAAAAACAGTTAGATTCAGAATTGAAAACAAACAATCCACAATCTACCAATAGTTCATTTAAAAATATGAAAATTGTTACTGACCTGTCACTTGGACTGAGTTGGGAACTATGATCATATTGAAACGTCCAGAATGTTCTGCTGCTCTCTTTAAGGCTCGAGCTATGTGTTTTCCTGATGGAGGTTCTGAAGAGGCAGTCAACCAGGGCAATTCAACCTCCAACTCTGCTTCCACTGTGTTGTCCGTTGAAGCACACTGAGATTTCCTGGATAATATTTAACACAGAAACATTATGTTTAATGAGGAATTTTATTTGTATTGTCTGATCAAATGAGTCTATAACAGAAACACAACAATAGTCATTGTGAAGATAAAACCCTGACATTTCAGCAAGAGATGAATTTAAACCTCCTACCTGAATTTTACCACTTTACAGTGACTATTTTTGTTCATACACTTTTCTTTGGTGCCACTTTCACACTGTCAAAATAAAAGTGGAAATGTCAGTTTACATGAATTATGTAATGTTGCAATCATACTTAAAAGTGTTAATATAAGAGATTGATGTGTTTAAAAATGTATCATCAAATATAAAAGTAAACTTGTCCTCACCCATTCAACTAGTTCATCTTCCAGGGTCTGGAACTCTCTGCTGTTGGGGTCATTCAACTCTTTTGTAAATGCTTCTTCAATGGAGCAAACTGCAGTATAAGTAGGTGGAGGAGTTGAAGAGTTTCCTGGGTCTTCATCTGGACCTCCTGTGGAAGCAGAAATACACAAAGTATTTATTTTACAAAAATCAATTAGTTTCTTCATTCATCAGAGAACAACAGTTATTTCAAACTTTAAAAAATATTTTATTCACAAACTGCTTCAGTAACTGAATTAACCTAAAAAATCGGACATTCCAAAAAAATAGAATTGCATGTTTCAATTTACTGACCTGTTACTTTGATTGAGTTGGGAATAACATTAATTTTGGAATATCCAGGATTTGCAGCTGCATTCTTAAAGGTTTTAGCAACATGTTTTCTAGAAGGAGGTTTGGATGAGGGAGTCAACAAGGTCCATTCAACCTCAAACTCTGCTTCAACTGTGGTTTCCGAGGACATACAAGACGTTTCTCTGTATCAAAAAATTTGTGTTAGTCTCATGTGAATACATTTTCTTTCCTGACTTGTCATCATGGAGTGGAATATGCTGTATGACACACATGTAACTGATATTTTGATTTTCCTTCACGTTAAATGTACCTGAATTTGATCAGTTTGCAGTGGCTGATTGTGTTTCCACACTTTTCACTGGAGGCACACTCACACTGGAACAAAGAAGAATTTGGTTTATATGTACTATATACAGCTGTGAATACTATCAACATGTTTCAAATGTTCCATTTTCTCAAATGCAAATAGAGATTTTTTTCAATGTCCTCACCCAGCTGACAAGTTTTTCCTCTAGATCTTTGTATTTGTCGCTGCGGGGGTCGTTCAGTTCTTCTGTAAAGGTCTCTTCATGAATGGTGGAAGTTATAGTGTAAACAACTGAAGGACCTGAAGGGGTTTCTGGTTCAGTTGCTGAGTCTTCAACGTGATCTGCTATAAATGAAAAGCAGTTAGATCCAGAATTGAAAACAAACCGTCCACAATCTACCAATGGTTCATTTAAAAATATGACAATTGTTACTGACCTATCACTTGGACTGAGTTGGGAACTATGATCATATTAAAACGTCCAGAATGTTCTGCTGCTCTCTTTAAGGCTCGAGCTATGTGTTTTCCTGATGGAGGTTCTGAAGAGGCAGTCAACCAGGGCAATTCAACATCCAACTCTGCTTCCACTGTGTTGTCCGTTGAAGCACACTGTGATTTCCTTAATAATAATTAACACAGAAACATTATGTTTAATGAGGAAGTTTATTTGTATTGTCCGATCAAATCAGTCCATAAAAGAAACACAACTGAAGTCTTTGACAAGACATTAATTAAAAACCTCCTACCTGAACTTTCTCACTTTACAGTGGCCATTTTTGGTCCCACATTTTTCTTTGGTGGCACTTTCACACTGTCAAAATTAAAAATAACATTTTAGTTTATATTGATTATGTAACGTTAGAATGATATTTAAAAGTGTTAAAGTAAGAGATTGATGTGTTTTAAATGTATCATCAAATATAAAAGTAAACTTGTCCTCACCCATTCAACTAGTTTATCTTCCAGGGTCTGGAACTCTCTGCTGTTGGGGTCATTCAACTCTTTTGTAAATGCTTCTTCAATGGAGCAAACTGCAGTATAAGTAGGTGGAGGAGTTGAAGAGTGTCCTGGGTCTTCATCTGGACCTCCTGTGGAAGCAGAAATACACAAAGTATTTATTTTACAAAAATCAATTAGTTTCTTCATTCATCAGAGAACGACAGTTATTTCAAACTTTAAAAAATATTTTATTCACAAACTGCTTCAGTAACTGAATTAACCTAAAAAATCGGACATTCCAAAAAAATAGAATTGCATGTTTCAATTTACTGACCTGTTACTTTGATTGAGTTGGGAATAACATTAATTTTGGAATATCCAGGATTTGCAGCTGCATTCTTAAAGGTTTTAGCAACATGTTTTCTAGAAGGAGGTTTGGATGAGGGAGTCAACAAGGTCCATTCAACCTCAAACTCTGCTTCAACTGTGGTTTCCGAGGACATACAAGACGTTTCTCTGTATCAAAAAATTTGTGTTAGTCTCATGTGAATACATTTTCTTTCCTGACTTGTCATCATGGAGTGGAATATGCTGTATGACACACATGTAACTGATATTTTGATTTTCCTTCACGTTAAATGTACCTGAATTTGATCAGTTTGCAGTGGCTGATTGTGTTTCCACACTTTTCACTGGAGGCACACTCACACTGGAACAAAGAAGACTTTGGTTTATATGTACTATATACAGCTGTGAATACTATCAACATGTTTCAAATGTTCCATTTTCTCAAATGCAAATAGAGATTTTTTTCAATGTCCTCACCCAGCTGACAAGTTTTTCCTCTAGATCTTTGTATTTGTCGCTGCGGGGGTCGTTCAGTTCTTCTGTAAAGGTCTCTTCATGAATGGTGGAAGTTATAGTGTAAACAACTGAAGGACCTGAAGGGGTTTCTGGTTCAGTTGCTGAGTCTTCAACATGATCTGCTATAAATGAAAAGCAGTTAGATCCAGAATTGAAAACAAACCGTCCACAATCTACCAATGGTTCATTTAAAAATATGACAATTGTTACTGACCTATCACTTGGACTGAGTTGGGAACTATGATCATATTAAAACGTCCAGAATGTTCTGCTGCTCTCTTTAAGGCTCGAGCTATGTGTTTTCCTGATGGAGGTTCTGAAGAGGCAGTCAACCAGGGCAATTCAACATCCAACTCTGCTTCCACTGTGTTGTCCGTTGAAGCACACTGTGATTTCCTTAATAATAATTAACACAGAAACATTATGTTTAATGAGGAAGTTTATTTGTATTGTCCGATCAAATCAGTCCATAAAAGAAACACAACTAAAGTCTTTGACAAGACATTAATTAAAAACCTCCTACCTGAACTTTCTCACTTTACAGTGGCCATTTTTGGTCCCACATTTTTCTTTGGTGGCACTTTCACACTGTCAAAATTAAAAATAACATTTTAGTTTATATTGATTATGTAACGTTAGAATGATATTTAAAAGTGTTAAAGTAAGAGATTGATGTGTTTTAAATGTATCATCAAATATAAAAGTAAACTTGTCCTCACCCATTCAACTAGTTTATCTTCCAGGGTCTGGAACTCTCTGCTGTTGGGGTCATTCAACTCTTTTGTAAATGCTTCTTCAATGGAGCAAACTGCAGTATAAGTAGGTGGAGGAGTTGAAGAGTATCCTGGGTCTTCATCTGGACCTCCTGTGGAAGCAGAAATACACAAAGTATTTATTTTACAAAAATCAATTAGTTTCTTCATTCATCAGAGAACAACAGTTATTTCAAACTTTAAAAAAATTTTTATTCACAAACTGCTTAAGTAACTCAATGAAACTAAAAATCGTACATTTAAAAAAAATAGAATTGCATGTTTCAATTTACTGACCTGTTACATGGATTGAGTTGGGAATAACATTAATTTTGGAATATCCAGGATTTGCAGCAGCATTCTTAAAGGTTTTAGCAACATATTTTCTAGAAGGAGGTTTGGATGAGGGAGTCAACAAGGTCCATTCAACCTCAAACTCTGCTTCAACTGCGGTTTCCGAGGACGTACAAGAAATTTCTCTGTATTCAAAAATGTGTGTTAGTCTCATGTAATGACATTTTCTTTCCTGACTTGTCATCATGGAGTGGAATATGCTGTATGACAAACATATAACTGACATTTGGATTTTCCTTCACATTAAATGTACCTGAATTTGATCAGTTTGCAGTGGCTGACTGTGTTTCCACACTTTTCACTGGAGGCACACTCACACTGGAACAAAGAAGACTTTGGTTTATATGTACATCTTAGCTGTGAATACTATCAACATGTTTCAAATGTTCCATTTTCTCAAACGCAAATAGAGATTTTTTTAATGTCCTCACCCAGCTGACAAGTTTTTCCTCTAGATCTTTGTATTTGTTGCTGCGGGGGTCGTTCAGTTCTTCTGTAAAGGTCTCTTCATGAATGGTGGAAGTTACAGTGTAAACAAGTGAAGGACCTGAAGGGGTTTCTGGTTCAGTTGCTGAGTCTTCAACATGATCTGCTATAAATGAAAAGCAGTTAGATCCAGAATTTAAAACAAACAATCCACTATCTACCAATAGTTCATTTAAAAATATGACAATTGTTACTGACCTATCACTTGGACTGAGTTGGGAACTATGATCATATTAAAACGTCCAGAATGTTCTGCTGCTCTCTTTAAGGCTCGAGCTATGTGTTTTCCTGATGGAGGTTCTGAAGAGGCAGTCAACCAGGGCAATTCAACCTCCAACTCTGCTTCCACTGTGTTGTCTGTTGAAGCACACTGAGATTTCCTGGATAATAATTGACACAGAAATATTTTATTTGATTAGGAGGTTTATTTGTATTGTCTGATCAAATAAGTCCATATCAGAAACATAACTAAAGTCACTGACAAGATTAATTTAAACCTCCTACCTGAACTTTCTCACTTTACAGTGGCCATTTTTGTTCCCACATTTTTCTTTGGTGGCACTTTCACACTGTCAAAAATAAAAATTCAAACGTCAATTTACATTTATTATGTAATGTTAGAACAGTATTTAAAAGTTGCAATCATATTTAAGAGTGTTAACATAAGAGTCAACTTGTCCTCACCCATTCAACTAGTTTATCTTCCAGGGTCTGGAACTCTCTGCTGTTGGGGTCATTCAACTCTTTTGTAAATGCTTCTTCAATGGAGCAAACTGCAGTATAAGTAGGTGGAGGAGTTGAAGAGTATTCTGGCTCTTCATCTGGACCTGCTGAGGCACAAAAGTACACAAGATTGCAGATTAAATTAATCAATTTAAGATGAGTGGTGTATTGGTTACACATCAAGTAGTTTTACTAACCTGTTACTTGAACGGAGTTAGGGATGGTGATAAATTTTAAATATCCAAAATATGAAGCTGCATTCTTTAAAATTGAAGTGACATGTTTTCTAGAAGGAGGTTCTGATGAGGAAGTCAACAAGGTCCATTCAACCTCAAACACTGCTTCAACTGTGTCCCCGGCTGAACATGAAGAACTTCTACAGATAAAATGTGTTTTAGTCTCATATAATGTATTTTCATAAAATAAAAGGATAGTCACTGATGAGCTGAGCTAAGAGTCAACAAAGAGGTTGAAAGAGGTAAAGAAAAGTTTAATGTTGTTTAATTAAATGTACCTGAATTTGATCAGTTTGCAGTGGCTTATCATATTTCCACACTTTCCATTTGAGGCACACTCACACTGGAATAAAAAATAAGTGTCAGTGTCCCTTTTTGTTTGTTAATAAAAAAAATAAAAAAAATGTTCTCACCCAGGTTACCAGTTTATCTTCAAGGATTTTGTATTTCCTGCTCTGGGGGTCGTTCAGTTCTTCTGTAAAGGTCTCTTCATGAATGGTGGAAGTTACAGTGTAAACAACCGAAGGTCGGGAGGAGGTTTCTGTTTCAATTGCTTCAGAGTCTTCAACATGACCTGTTGATAAACATAAACCAGATCTGAAGTTAATTATGTCTTTTCATGTGATTTTAAATTCAAACTAACTATAGGACACTATACAATAATAACACAATTGTATTATTATTATTGATATTAATACCTTTATATACAATAATAACACATTAACATGTATGTTGAATAGTAGATATCAATGACAGACAGACCACCAGAGTCAAATTTAGGAACCAGTAATTGATAAAATATAAAATTCAAGGTTCAATGCAAGGTTGGGTTGTTTCCTTTATACATAGTCTCTCATGCACATCCTGGGTCAGCCCTGTGGTCTCCTACCAGTGGGACATGTCCTGAACACCTCACTAGCGAGGGCTCACAGAAGCATTCTAATCAGATGCTAATCAAAGCCGCCTCAACTGACTCCTCTCAACGCGGAGGAGCAGCGATTCTACTCCGTGGCTCTCCCTGATGACCTCATCCACCCTACGGAGAAAACTCATTTTGGCCGCTTGTATCCATGACCTTTTTCTTTCGGTCACTTCCCACCATTCACGGCGGCGTCCACAGCCACCTCAATCCGCTTGTTCATCTCAACCTCCATTCTTCCCTCACTTGTGAACAAGACCCCAAGTTACTTAAACTCGCCTACTTGGGGCAGGATCTCACCCACCATCCTGAGAAGGTTTCCCCCCTTGCTCCGAACCATGTACTCAGATTTCATTTTTTGTAGATCTTTTTTTTTTGTAGATTTTGTCACACTTTTAAATAGGATTACTGACCTGTGATGTAGATTGAATGGGAAATTATTATTATTTTAACATTTCCAGGAAATTCAGCTGCTCTCTTTAGCACTCGAGCTATGTATTTTCCAGATGGAGCTTCTGATGTTGGAGACAACCAGGGCAATGTGACCTCGAACTCTGCTTCAACTGTGTTCTCCGGTGAATAGTGTGGGTATTCCCTGAGAGAATGAATTTCCAACAGTAATATTTGGTGAGAGAGAAGACATATTGTTATGGTTAGTTAGATGTTAAAGTCATGATTATATAAACATTGAGCTAAAACGAAACTACAGAACAAAAAATAGATCTTCATTATACATCATTCGTTGATGTCTTACCTGAATTTTGTCAGTTTACAGTGGCCTTTTTGGTGTCCACATTTTTCTCTGGTGGCACTTTCACACTATGATTTTAACATTTTGTTAGAACTCACATACTGTATAAGATTCTTATGTCAATGTTTTAGGTGCTCTTACCCAAGTGGTAAATTTTGCTTCAAGGACTTTGTATTGTCTGCTGTTGGGGTCATTCAATTCCTTTGAAAATGTTTCTTTAATGGAGCAAATGCCAGTGTACACTGCAAGGCGTGCTTGGTCTTCAATTGGATAACCTTCATACAATTAAAAACATTTTCCTTTTTCATTTTAATTGCCTTCAATAGAGTACATTTTTGTTATACCTCTCAAACAATGTAAATAAAATCTAATCTGACATCATTGTACATTTACCTACCTGCCAGATGCATTGAGTTGGAAATGAAAATCAGATTTGATTTCCCTGGATTTCTTGCTGCCTTTCTTAATAATTGAATGGCTTCTTTTGTGGAAAGAGGTCCTGATATGCCAGAATACCAAAACAAAGCAGCCTCAAACTCTACTTCAACTGTGTTTTGGGGGTATTTGCAAGACGATTTTCTGTAATAGAAAGATTGTGTCACTAGCAAATTATGACGCTGAAAATCGCTTTCACAGACTTTATTATTCATCAAAATTTACCTTATCTTTTTCACCTTGCAATGCGTAATTTGGTATGTAAATGGTGCTCTGGTGGATTCCTCACACTGCCAATAAAAATGATTTAATGGACATAGTTGATTAAAAATCTTTGTTTAAATAAAATTGGAAAATAATGAAAAAAATGGAAAGATTACAGTACTTACCCAAGCAACAAATTGTTCTTCAATCTCTTTAAATTCCTTGCTTGTGGGTTCATTTAACTCCTTGGTATAGGTCACAATAATTGTACATGTCACCACCAACCTTAGAACAAATGGTTCCAGAGTAGTGCTTGTAGTCAGAAGTGCATTTGTTGTTGAAATTGGGTAAAAGGAAGTGAGTGATGAAGCTTTAGTAGTGAACACAGCTGTTGTTGTTGGAGTGATTTTTGAGGTTGTAGTGAGAGAAAAAATATTTTTAGAAGAGAAAGTTGTAATAAGTACAGTTGTTGGTGTGAGTGGTGAAACTGTTATTGTTGATATAGTTGCAGCTTTAGAAAAAGCTGTTGTATTTGGAGAAGCAGTTGTTGTGGGAACAATTGATGTCAAGGAAGGAACATTTGACATTGGATAATCTGTTGTGGGGATATTTGATGTTGGGAGCGAGAGAGTTGTTTTTCTAGAAGTCAGTGTGGGCAAATTTGATTTTGATGCTGATGTCATGGATGTGAAGGTTGTAGTAGAAGATACTGTTTTGGGAACAATTGTTGTTATAGTGGAAGTTGTTGTGGCAGTTGTTTTAAGAGAGATTGATGTTCCAGTGGACAGGTTTGTACCAGGAACTTTTGTTGTGTTAGCATTTTCTGTTGTATGAAATATTGCTATTATTGGAGCTGTTGACTTTTGAGCAACTTTTGTTGTTCCAGCAGTTATAATGGAGGACAATGTTGTTGCTGGTTTTGTTGTTTGAAAAACTATTGTATTTAGATCAGTTTTTGTTGAATAAACTGTTGATGTGAAAGCAATTGACGTTGTCGCACCAGCTTTTGTTGTGCGTGAAACTGTTGTTTTAGGAACAATTTTTGTTTGAGGTACTTTTGATGTTGCAAAGAAATTTGATGATTTTAAATCAGTTGTTACTACTGTTGTTTTTGAAGCAATTGTTGTCGTGGGTGACTCTTTTGATGTTGCAGAAGATTTTGTTGGTGTAACTGCTTTTAAAACAGTTGTCGTGAGAGCAGATGTTGTTGGTGTTATTGTTGTTGTGGGGGTTACTGTTGGTGAAGCAGTTGTTGTAAGAACAATTGATGTCAAGGAAGGAACATTTGACATTGGATAATCTGTTGTGGGGATATTTGATGTTGGGAGCGAGAGAGTTGTTTTTCTAGAAGTCAGTGTGGGCAAATTTGATTTTGAAGCTGATGTCATGGATGTGAAGGTTGTAGTAGAAGATACTGTTTTGGGAGCAATTGTTGTTAGAGTGGAAGTTGTTGTGGCAGTTGTTTTAAGAGAGATTGATGTTCCAGTGGACAGGTTTGTACCAGGAACTTTTGTTGTGTTAGCATTTTCTGTTGTATGAAATGTTGCTATTATTGGAGCTGTTGACTTTTGAGCAACTTTTGTTGTTCCAGCAGTTATAATGGAGGACAATGTTGTTGCTGGTTTTGTTGTTTGAAAAACTATTGTATTTAGATCAGTTTTTGTTGAATAAACTGTTGATGTGAAAGCAATTGACGTTGTCGTACCAGCTTTTGTTGTGCGTGAAACTGTTGTTTTAGGAACAATTTTTGTTTGAGGTACTTTTGATGTTGCAAAGAAATTTGATGATTTTAAATCAGTTGTTACTACTGTTGTTTTTGAAGCAATTGTTGTTGTGGGTGACTCTTTTGATGTTGCAGAAGATTTTGTTGGTGTAACTGCTTTTAAAACAGTTGTCGTGAGAGCAGATGTTGTTGGTGTTATTGTTGTTGTGGGGGTTACTGTTGGTGAAGCGGTAGTTGTGAGAACAGATAATGTTGTTGGAGCAACTGTTGTTGTTTGATTAGTTGTTTGAGTCTCTGTTGTTGTTGAAAGACTTGTTGTTTTGAGAATTACTGAAGAAGTTTCAGCTCTTGTAGTAAGATCATTTGATGTTGTGAGCACCTCTGTTGTTGTGTCTAGAACTATTGTTGTCGGCCCATTTGATGTTGTGGGAAGCACAGTAGTTGTTGAATCAGTTGTTGTTGTTGTGGGTACCGTTTTTGCTACAGTTGTTGTGGGAACAGTTGTTGTTGGTGTAACTGTTGTTGTCGGGGGCACGGTTGTTGAAGCAGTTGTTGTGGGAGCAGATGTTGTTGTTTGATCAGTTGTTTGAGTCTCTGTTGTTGTTGGATAAATTGTTGTTGTGAGAATTACTGTAGAAGTTTCAGCTCTTGTAGTAAGAGCATTTGATGTTTTGGGCGACTCTGTTGTGTGTATAACTATTGTTGTTGGATCGTTTTTTGTTGTGGGCACAGTTGTTAGATAATCTGTTGTTGTAGGAACAATTGTTGTGGGTGACTCCGTTGATGTTGCAGCAGATGTTGTTGGTGTAACTGTTGTCGTTGGGGACAAGATTGTAGAAGCAGTTGTTAAAAGAACAGATGATGTTGTTGGAGCAACTGTTGTTGTGGGAGCAGTTGTTGTCGTGAGGGTTATTGTAGTAGTTTCATCTCTTGTAGTTAGAGCATTTGATGTTTTGGGCGACTCTTTTGTTGTGTCTAGAACTATTGTTCTCGGAGCGTTTGATGTTGTGAGAAGCAATGTAGTTGTTGGTGTAACTGTTGTTGAAGCAGTTGTTGTGAGAGCAGATGTTGTTGGTGTAACTGTTGTTGAAGCAGTTGTTGTGAGAGCAGATGTTGTTGGTGTAACTGTTGTTGTGGGGGGCACTGTTGTTGAAGCAGTTGTTGAGAGAACAGATGTTGGTGTAACTGGTGTAGTCGGGGTCACTGTTAAAGCAGTTTTAAGAGCAGATGTTGTTGGTGTAACTGTTGTTGTTAGAGCAGTTGTTTGAGTCTCTGTTGTTGAGGGAGTAAGGGCATTTGATATTGTGGGCGACTCTGTTGTTGGGTCTAGAACTATTGTTGTCAGGGCGTTTGATGTTGTGAGAAGCACTGTAGTTGTTGGTGTAACTGTTGTTGAAGCAGTTGTTGTGAGAGCAGATGTTGTTGGTGTAACTGTTGTTGAAGCAGTTGTTGTGAGAGCAGATGTTGTTGGTGTAACTGTTGTTGTGGGGGGCACTGTTGTCGAAGCAGTTGTTGTGAGAGCAGATGTTGTTGGTGTAACTGTTGTCGTGAGGGGCACTGTTGTTGAAGCAGTTGTTGAGAGAACAGATGATGTTGTTGGAGCAACTGTTGTTGTTTGAATCTCTGTTGTTGTTGGAATAATTGTTGTTGTGAGAATTACTGTAGAAGTTTCAGCTCTTGTATTAAGAGCATTTGATGTTGTGTCTAGAACTATTGTTGTCGAAGCATTTGATGTTGTGGAAAGCACAGTAGTTGTTGGTGGAACTGTTGTTGAAGCAGTTGTTGTGAGAGCAGATGTTGTTGGTGTAACTGTTGTTGTGGGGGACACTGTTGTTGAAACAATTGTTGTTTGAGTCTCTGTTGTTGTTGGAAGAATTGTTGTTGTGAGAATTACTGTAGAAGTTTCAGCTCTTGTAGCAAGAGCATTAGATAATGTTGGCGACTCTATTGTTGTGTCCAGAAGTATTGTTGTCGGAGCGTTTGATGTTGTGAGCACCTCTGTTGTGTCTAGAACGATTGTTGTCGGAGCATTTGATTTTGTGGGAAGCACAGTAGTTGTTGAATCAGTTGTTGTTTTGGGCACAGTTGTTGTGGGAACAGTTGTTGTTGGTGTAACTGTTGTTGTGGGGGGCACGGTTGTTGAAGCAGTTGTTGTGAGAGCAGATGTTGTTGGTGTTACTGTTGTGAGGTACACTGTTGTTGAAGCAGTTCTTGTTGGTGTAACTGTTGTTGTGGGGGGCACGGTTGTTGAAGCAGTTGTTGTGAGAGCAGATGTTGTTGATGTAACTGTTGTTGTGGGGGACACTGTTGTTGAAACAATTGTTGTTTGAGTCTCTGTTGTTGTTGGAAGAATTGTTGTTGTGAGAATTACTGTAGAAGTTTCAGCTCTTGTAGCAAGAGCATTAGATAATGTTGGCGACTCTATTGTTGTGTCCAGAAGTATTGTTGTCGGAGCGTTTGATGTTGTGAGCACCTCTGTTGTGTCTAGAACGATTGTTGTCGGAGCATTTGATTTTGTGGGAAGCACAGTAGTTGTTGAATCAGTTGTTGTTTTGGGCACAGTTGTTGTGGGAACAGTTGTTGTTGGTGTAACTGTTGTTGTGGGGGGCACGGTTGTTGAAGCAGTTGTTGTGAGAGCAGATGTTGTTGGTGTAACTGTTGTTGAGAGAGCAGATGTTGTTGGTGTAACTGTTGTTGTGGGGGGCACTGTTGTCGAAGCAGTTGTTGTGAGAGCAGATGTTGTTGGTGTAACTGTTGTCGTGAGGGGCACTGTTGTTGAAGCAGTTGTTGAGAGAACAGATGATGTTGTTGGAGCAACTGTTGTTGTTTGAATCTCTGTTGTTGTTGGAATAATTGTTGTTGTGAGAATTACTGTAGAAGTTTCAGCTCTTGTATTAAGAGCATTTGATGTTGTGTCTAGAACTATTGTTGTCGAAGCATTTGATGTTGTGGAAAGCACAGTAGTTGTTGGTGGAACTGTTGTTGAAGCAGTTGTTGTGAGAGCAGATGTTGTTGGTGTAACTGTTGTTGTGGGGGACACTGTTGTTGAAACAATTGTTGTTTGAGTCTCTGTTGTTGTTGGAAGAATTGTTGTTGTGAGAATTACTGTAGAAGTTTCAGCTCTTGTAGCAAGAGCATTAGATAATGTTGGCGACTCTATTGTTGTGTCCAGAAGTATTGTTGTCGGAGCGTTTGATGTTGTGAGCACCTCTGTTGTGTCTAGAACGATTGTTGTCGGAGCATTTGATTTTGTGGGAAGCACAGTAGTTGTTGAATCAGTTGTTGTTTTGGGCACAGTTGTTGTGGGAACAGTTGTTGTTGGTGTAACTGTTGTTGTGGGGGGCACGGTTGTTGAAGCAGTTGTTGTGAGAGCAGATGTTGTTGGTGTTACTGTTGTGAGGTACACTGTTGTTGAAGCAGTTCTTGTTGGTGTAACTGTTGTTGTGGGGGGCACGGTTGTTGAAGCAGTTGTTGTGAGAGCAGATGTTGTTGATGTAACTGTTGTTGTGGGGGACACTGTTGTTGAAACAATTGTTGTTTGAGTCTCTGTTGTTGTTGGAAGAATTGTTGTTGTGAGAATTACTGTAGAAGTTTCAGCTCTTGTAGCAAGAGCATTAGATAATGTTGGCGACTCTATTGTTGTGTCCAGAAGTATTGTTGTCGGAGCGTTTGATGTTGTGAGCACCTCTGTTGTGTCTAGAACGATTGTTGTCGGAGCATTTGATTTTGTGGGAAGCACAGTAGTTGTTGAATCAGTTGTTGTTTTGGGCACAGTTGTTGTGGGAACAGTTGTTGTTGGTGTAACTGTTGTTGTGGGGGGCACGGTTGTTGAAGCAGTTCTTGTGAGAGCAGATGTTGTTGTTGTAACTGTTGTTGTCGGGGGCACTGTTGTTGAAGGACTTGTTGTTTGAGTCTCTGTTGTTGTTGGAAGAATTGTTGTTGTGAGAATTACTGTAGAAGTTTCAGCTCTTGTAACGAGAGCATTAGATAAAGTTGGCGACTCTATTGTTGTGTCCTGAAGTATTGTTGTCGGAGCGTTTGATGTTGTGAGCACCTCTGTTGTTGTGTCTAGAACTATTGTTGTCAGAGCATTTGATGTTGTGAGAAGCGCAGTAGTTGTTGGATCAGTTGTTGTTGTGGGAACAGTTGTTGTGAGAGCAGATGTTGTTGGTGTAACTGTTGTTGTGGGGAACACTTTTGTTGAAGCAGTTGTTGTGAGAGCAGATGTTGTTGGTGTATGTGTTGTTGTGGGGGGCACGGTTGTTGAAGCAGTTGTTGTGAGAGCAGATGTTGTTGGTGTAACTGTTGTTGTTTGATCAGTTGTTTGAGTCTCTGTTGTTGTTGGAAGAATTGTTGTTGTGAGAATTACTGTAGAAGTTTCAGCTCTTGTAGCGAGAGCATTAGATAATGTGGGCGACTCTATTGTTGTGTCCTGAAGTATTGTTGTCAGAGAATTTGATGTTGTGAGAAGCGCAGTAGTTGTTGGATTGGTTGTTGTTGTGGGCACAGTTGTTGTGGGAACAGTTGTTGTGGGTGTAACTGTTGTTGTGGGGGGCACGGTTGTTGAAGCAGTTGTTGTGAGAGCAGATGTTGTTGGTGTATGTGTTGTTGTGGGGGGCACTGTTGTTGAAGCAGTTGTTGTGAGAGCAGATGTTGTTGGTGTAACGGTTGTTGTAGGGGACACTGTTGTTGAAGCAGTTGTTGTGAGAGCAGATGTTGTTGGTGTAACTGTTGTTGTGGGGGACACTGTTGTTGAGAGAACAGATGATGTTGTTGGAGCAACTGTTGTTGTTTGATCAGTTGTTTGAGTCTCTGTTGTTGTTGGAAGAATTTTTGTCGGGAGAATTACTGTAGAAGTGTCAGCTCTTGTAGTAAGAGGATTTGATGTTATGGGCACCTCTGTTGTTGTGTCGAGAACTATTGTTGTCGGAGCGTTGGATGTTGCGGGAAGCACAGTAGTTGTTGGATCGGTTGTTGTTGTGGGCACAGTTGTTGCTTCAGTAGTTGTTGGTGTTACTGTTGTTGTCGGAGGCACGGTTGTTGAAGCAGTTGTTGTGAGAGCAGATGTTGTTGGTGTAACTGTTGTTGTGGGGGGCACGGTTGTTGAAGCAGTTGTTGTGAGAGCAGATGTTGTTGGTGTAACTGTTGTTGTGGGGGACACTGTTGTTGAAGCAGTTGTTGCGAGAGCAGTTGTTGGTGTAACTGTTGTTGTAGGGGATACTGTTGTTGAAGTAGATGTTGTTGGTGTAACTGTTGTTGTGGGGGGCACTGTTGTTGAAGCAGTTGTTGAGAAAACAGATGATGTTGTTGGAGCAACTGTTGTTGGAGCAACTGTTGTTGTTTGATCAGTTGTTTGACTCTCTGTTGTTGTTGGAAGAATTGTTGTTGTTACTGTAGAAGTTTCAGCTCTTGTTGTGAGAGCATTAGATAATGTGGGCGACTCTATTGTTGTGTCTAGAACTATTGTTGTCAGAGCATTTGATGTTGTGGGAAGCACAGTAGTTGTTGGATCAGTTGTTGTTGTGGGCACAGTTGTTGTTGGTGTAACTGTTGTTGTGGGGGACACTGTTGTTGAAGCAGTTGTTGTGAGAGCAGTTGTTGTTGGTGCAACTTTTGTTGTAGGGGACACTGTTGTGAGAGCAGGTGTTGTTGGTGTAACTGTTGTTGTGGGGGGCACGGTTGTTGAAGCAGTTGTTGTGAGAGCAGATGTTGTTGGTGTAACTGTTGTTGTAGGGTACACTGTTGTTGAGAGAGCAGTTGTTGTTGGTGTAACTGTTGTGGTGGGGGACACTGTTGTTGAAGCAGTTGTTGAGAAAACAGATGATGTTGTTGGAGCAACTGTTGTTGTTTGATCAGTTGTTTGACTCTCTGTTGTTGTTGGAAGAGTTGTTGTTGTGAGAATTACTGTAGAAGTTTCAGCTCTTGTAGTGAGAGCATTAGATAATGTGGGCGACTCTATTGTTGTGTCTAGAACTATTGTTGTCAGAGCATTTGATGTTGTGATCGCCTCTGTTGTTGTGTCTAGAACTATTGTTGTCAGAGCATTTGATGTTGTGGGAAGCACAGTAGTTGTTGGATCAGTTGTTGTTGTGGGCACAGTTGTTGTTGGTGTAACTGTTGTTGTAGGAGACACTGTTGTTGAAGCAGTTGTTGTGAGAGCAGATGTTGTTGGTGTAACTGTTGTTGTAGGAGACACTGTTGTTGAAGCTGTTGTTGTGAGAGCAGATGTTGTTGGTGTAACTGTTGTTGTGGGGGACACTGTTGTTGAAGCAGTTGTTGTTGGTGTAACTGTTGTCGTGGGGGACACTGTTGTTAAAGCAGTTGTTGTAAGAGCAGATGTTGTTGGTGTAACTGTTGTTGTAGGAGACACTGTTGTTGAAGCAGTTGTTGTGAGAGCAGATGTTGTTGGTGTAACTGTTGTTGTAGGAGACACTGTTGTTGAAGCAGTTGTTGTGAGAGCAGATGTTGTTGGTGTAACTGTTGTTGTGGGGGACACTGTTGTTGAAGCAGTTGTTGTTGGTGTAACTGTTGTCGTGGGGGACACTGTTGTTAAAGCAGTTGTTGTGAAAGCAGATGTTGTTGGTGTAACTGTTGTTGTAGGAGACACTGTTGTTGAAGCAGTTGTTGGGAGAGCAGTTGTTGTTGGTGTAACTGTTGTTGTGGGGGACACTGTTGTTGAAGCAGTTGTTGAGAAAACAGATGATGTTGTTGGAGCAAATGTTGTTGTTTGATCAGTTGTTTGACTCTCTGTTGTTGTTGGAAGAGTTGTTGTGAGAATTACTGTAGAAGTTTCAGCTCTTGTAGTGAGAGCATTAGATAATGTGGGCGACTCTATTGTTGTGTCTAGAACTATTGTTGTCAGAGCATTTGATGTTGTGATCGCCTCTGTTGTTGTGTCTAGAACTATTGTTGTCAGAGCATTTGATGTTGTGGGAAGCACAGTAGTTGTTGGATCAGTTGTTGTTGTGGGCACAGTTGTTGTTGGTGTAACTGTTGTTGTGGGGGACACTGTTGTTGAAGCAGTTGTTGTAAGAGCAGATGTTGTTGGTGTAACTGTTGTTGTAGGAGACACTGTTGTTGAAGCAGTTGTTGAAGCAGTTGTTGTTGGTGTAACTGTTGTTGTGGGGGACACTGTTGTTGAAGCAGTTGTTGTAAGAGCAGATGTTGTTGGTGTAACTGTTGTTGTAGGAGACACTGTTGTTGAAGCAGTTGTTGTGAGAGCAGATGTTGTTGGTGTAACTGTTGTTGTGGGGGACACTGTTGTTGAAGCAGTTGTTGTTGTTGGTGTAACTGTTGTCGTGGGGGACACTGTTGTTAAAGCAGTTGTTGTGAAAGCAGATGTTGTTGGTGTAACTGTTGTTGTAGGAGACACTGTTGTTGAAGCAGTTGTTGTGAGAGCAGATGTTGTTGGTGTAACTGTTGTTGTGGCGGACACTGTTGTTGAAGCAGTTGTTGAGAGGACAGATGATGTTGTTGGAGCAACTGTTGTTGTTTGATCAGTTGTTTGAGTCTCTGTTGTTGTTGGAAGACTTTTTGTCGTGAGAATTACTGTAGAAGTGTCAGCTCTTGTAGTAAGAGGATTTGATGTTGTGGGCATCTCTGTTGTTGTGTCGAGAACTATTGTTGTCGGAGCGTTTGATGTTGTGGGAAGCACAGTAGTTGTTGGATTGGTTGTTGTTGTGGGCACAGTTGTTGCTTCAGTTGTGGTGAGAGCAGATGCTGTTGGTGTAAATGTTGTTGTAGGGGACACTGCTGTTGAAGCAGTTGTTGTGAGAGCAGATGTTGTTGGTATAACTGTTGTTGTCGGGGGTAATGTTGTTGAAGCTGTTGTTCTGAGAGCAAATGTTGTTGTCAAAGCAGTTGTTGTGAGAGCTGATGATGTTGTTGGAGCAACGGTTGTTGTTTGATCTGTTCTTTGAGTCTCTGTTGTTGTTGGAAGATTTGTTGTCGTGAGGGTTCCTGTAGTAGTTTCAGCTGTTGTAGCGAGAGCATTTGATGTTGTGGGCCCCTCTGTTGTTGTGTCTAGAACTATTGTTGTCGGAGCGTTTGATGTTGTGGGCCCCTCTGTTGTTGTGTCTAGAACTATTGTTGTCGGAGCGTTTGATGTTGTGGGCCCCTCTGTTGTTGTGTCTAGAACTATTGTTGTCGGAGCGTTTGATGTTGTGGGCCCCTCTGTTGTTGTGTCTAGAACTATTGTTGTCGGAGCGTTTGATGTTGTGGGAAGCACAGTAGTTGTTGGATCGGTTGTTGTTGTGGGAAAAGTTGTTTCTAAAGTTGTTGTGAGAAGAGATGATGTTGTTGGAGCCTCTATTGTTGTTAGAGCAGTTGTTTGAGTCTCTGTTGTTGTGGGAAGAATTGTTGTCGTGAGGTACACTGCTGTTGAAGCAGTTGGGGCAACTGTAACACATATTTTTCATAAATATCTGATATACACAACTCTGCATGTTTAAGATTTTTTACATTAGATATTCGATCATTGACAGAGCAAGATATGTCTGTGTGTGTGTGAAATCATGGCTTTGTGTATGTTTCAAGCTTACCTGTTAGAAACAACAGCCAAATAGATGTGGCTGAAAACCACATCCTCTCAGTATTTGTTCTAGGATATAATGAAAAAAAAAAGGATTAAATATATTTTGCTTTAGAAAGTTGGGAAAAACAGTTATACATTGCTTTCATTTAAAGAACAGTCTTTGGAAAATGACCACAAATGGACTAGACTAGTTTTCTTTCTGTCTTGATGTTTGCTCAGTATTGGAGCTTGATCCTTTTTTAATCGTTGACGAGTTTTACTTTTTTTTGCACTTTTCCTGAATACATACATTTCAGTCACCTCACTATTTTAATTTAAATAAATAAGATTTATTAATTGCTTTTCAAAACAAACAAAAAAATCAACTAACACAGACCTGGGCAAAGTGCGGCCCGGGGGCCACATGCGACCCTTTGACTGTATTTATGCGGCCCTCTTCATGTCAGTACGATCATGTATAAATGGTTCTAATGCATTAACAAATGTATTTTGTATTTATACTTCATTTATATTTCAACATAACACTTGTTTAGTTTTTGTTTGAAATTTTTTGAGTATATATTAATCCCTCAAAACATTTTTTTTAAGTTAGTTGAAGAAATGTTTTAAAGAAAAACAATATATACAGGAATAAAATTTCATCTTATTAAGCTAAATAACTGTCATGGCCTAATGACGAATGTCCTTTTTTTAAGGATCTTTTCATCTTTCTTTTTGTTTGACGGCCCCTAAAATTATTCCCAGAATTTAATGTGGCCCTTGAATTTTAATTGCCCACCCCTGAACTAACACCATGCGTACGGTGGCCCTGGGAGGCTATGCAAGAAGAATGAAAACTTAATGCAAACTTAACAGATGACTTAAATAGGATTCAATTGTTTTATTCCTGTGCCCACTCACGGCACCACTGCATAAATGTCAGGCAGGAAACAAGTGCAATTTAAAAAATAAAGCAATATTGGCAGACCTTAAATCAGGCTTGACAGACTGAAACTTTAAATTTGAGTTAAACCAGGCCAGGTGCAACAAACCCGAATGAGACTTATAACAAATACCAAGCAGCGGAATAATTCAACAGATTTGATCAAACCCCAAATGAAGAGAAGTGACCAATCCTATAGAAAATATCCTTCCATCAATGTTCTTATTTCTGTGTTCAACTTGAGTCTGAGACAAAATTGTGATCAACTTTCCAGTTCGCTAAATCCAACCGAAAATAATCCTTAAAGGAAGATATGTAATGAAAATCTGCTCCGTCTTCAAACATGCAATCATAAATGAATGTGTGTACTGACAAGCTCTCCGATATTTCCATCATCATATTCATCAACCTCTGATCTTTTACACATATAACAAAATAATTCATGATTATTCGAGCAATAAATAATAAAATAAACGGGCTGTGGTTGTCTTTAAATGCATCAACATATTTTTGTTGTTATTTCTTGCGACTGTTCACCAAGTGCCGCACCCTTTACTCAAGGGCCCTCTTCGTGTGAGAAGCCACTTTACCAAGAGTCCTGTTCTCTGCCTGGTGTGAGTCCAAGATAGTGACACCAGAAACAACAATATTCCAATAAGCAAATAATACAGAAATGGAGACTTCTTGGAGGCTTCAAACATCACAACATTTGGTATTAGGACGTTTGCTTACAGTTGCCTTGAGATGCAAAATTAAAATTGATACATAAATAAATATATATATTGTTTAGCGCAAACCGAGTTGTTAGGACTGGGGGCAGGAAACCCAAATGCAGAGACAGGAAACCGTAATAAAGAGTAAACTAATTTATTAACAAAAAGGCTTAAAAAGAGCAGGCATAAAAAAGGCACTGACAAATGGAACAAAACATTGTCCAGAACTGAATCACTTGATTAGGGCAAAGACTCATACCACAGAGATTTGACGTCACGACAGAGACAGACAGACAAAGGATGTGTTTTAAACACAATCAAGGGGAACAGAGATCAGTGCTGTGTCTCAAATCGCATACTTCTCTTAGTATACTACAAGTTAGTATGCATCAGGATAGTGTGCATACTAACCAGTACGCAAATTCTCAACAGATAGTATGTCTCAAATCAAGCACTGCCGCTACACACTAACCGGTGTAGGTACAAATTCTGTCCCCCACTTCCTACCTGATGATGTCACACGCGGCATATGCGAACGTCTCTTTAAAATATTTTCTATGGGTTAAAGAAACGTCAACAAAACGTTTACATGATACTTTTTACCACACATAAAACATTTATATTGACAAAAAGACGATCTTCGTCAACATAATCTGTTGACTGAAGCTGTTTTTACTAATAATAACACAACTGTACAATGAAATATAAACATTCGAGTTCAGAAATAAATCGCTTATGTACATTTAATAATTGATTTAAATCGGGAAGAAAAAAAATCGAAATGAACTAAATAATTACTGAGGTGTTTATGATCCGAACTACAGACAGGTAGAATAAGTTATTGAATGAAAATATTCTAAAATGTTTGTTATTTGAAAAGTGAATTATTTCGGGTTACATTCCATACATACATTACATTTGAGTTTCGAAAAAATTATTTAGTTTTCATTTAGATTTTTTTTCTTCCCGATTTAAATAAATTATTAAATGTACATAAGCGAAATATTTCGGAACTGGAATGTTTGTATTGCATTGTACAGTTGTGCGTTATAATTAGTAAAACAGCTCCAGCCAATCAGCGGCTTCGTCACATGTAGTGAGGTCACTTCCGTTGGTCTCAAAGTCAAGTGTGTCGTCAGACCAGGAAATGAAAGAATGGAAAATCTTTTTGTCAATATAAATGTGTTATAAATTTGTGGTAAAAAGTATCATGTAAACGTTCTGTTGACGTTTCTTTAACCCATTAAAAATATTTTAAAGAGACGTTCGCATATGCCGCGTGTGACGTCACCACGTAGGAAGTGGGGGGACAGAATTTGTAGGGGGGACAGAATTTGTACCTACACCGGAAATGGCTCGACAGCTTCTTCTTCTACTTCTATTTAACGATGTTGCAACCAGCTGTTTGAACGCTATCGCCGACACCTGCTGGCAGCATGTTTTGCAACTTTGAAAAAATATGAGAATCGAAATATTCGTGAGATATTTAGGCTGGTATCAGCACCGAAGACGTGTTTATCCTCCTACTGCTGCCGAAAATGCACTTGTAAGTATATGCATATATATACATATATATACGACGTAACTTCCATTTAAAAAGTCATTAAGATGGCGGCCGTTTAGGGTGGTAAGTGTCCATCCAACCATACTCAGTTTTGTGGACGTTTTAGTACGCCAATTTAGTGTGCATGGAGCACTAAATTGGCGTACTAAGAATTGAGACACAGTTACGCACTAAAAATGCGCTATACAAATAAAAATTACTTACTAACTTACTTACTTACTTTGAGACACAGCACAGGTGAGACGAAGACACAGGTGACACAAATAGCACAAGGAGCACAATAGGTAGTGAAACAAGGCAGGGATCAGGAATTCACAATAAGACCAGGAAGTGAGACGAAAGGGAACATAAAAGACAGAACATGACACGAATATTGATAGTTAAAGTTAAATAAATAGGCTTGGGGGTTTTTTTCCACATTAAAAGTAAGCATGTATGGTTGTGTAAATCGATCTTGTGGTGGGAAAAAAACAAAAACAACTTCAGCAAACCCATTGTAAAATTGTCGGCTCAATCAGCATTTGGCAAAAAAAAAAGAAAGTTGAATTGATCAGTTGAGCGTACTGAGAATGACTTGTTTTATCAGTCTCACGCATCTGCCTTATTATCATGTTTTATTGTTTATTATTTTTCCTCCTTCATCATTTGAACTATGAACGATGACTTCAACTATGAATTTTGAATTTACTGACTGAGAACAATCAAAAAAGTGTTGCAACAGAATGTATTTGGATATAAAATGATTATAAGGTTAGGAGTGTGTTGCAAATATTTCATAGAAATGGGATTCTTATTCTGCACATATATCCTCACTCTGGTTAGAGGGGAAATGGAACACAGTTCAGAGATGGAAGCCGTGTGATTTGACACAGTGGGCTCCAAATTCACTGCTATTTCTGAATCCAAAATTTTAAACAACTTACTTAAACGGTAAGTTTGATTTCAAATCAATTTACAACTTCTGCTGTGTTTAGGACCGACATGTTTGGCTAGTATGTAACATCCTTAAAGTATCCCCAGTTTTGGAAAAAGATGAACCTAGACACTAAATATTTATTCTTTACAAAAAGGTAGTTTTGTAAATATAGTATTTTTTTCATTTTTTATTAAGTATTATTTTGTATGGGGAAAGGAGATTTACTTGCTGCTGGATCATTGATAAAAATCCTATTTATTGATATAAACACAACTCCTCTAAAAAATAAAACGTCTGGTCAAATTCAATAATATATAGTATAATATAATCAATATTAAACAGATTACTCACCCTCAGTTGAGGAAATATAATATCCACAAAAAATAAAAAATAAAATCTATTCTTAAAATACCTAGTTGATTTCTATCACCTCAGTTCAACCTAAAAGCTTTGTGATCTTGACGTGTTCTGATTCAACGCATGAGAAAAATATCCTTAATATAGCTACTGAATATGCATTCATTAAATTTAGCTTCTTAGCTCCACCTCATCATTCCTCTTCTAGTTCAACAGTGCTACACATTGGAATGGGTGTGTGCCTTAAGTTGATTCCAATTGTTAGTACCTAAAGGCGTGTTAACACATAAAGTGGGGTGTTATATATATAGATATATATATATCTATATATATAAAACCCTATGAAATATATAAAGTTGTATATTTGATACTTGTTCTATAGTCTGTCTGGAGTTATACCTTTTTTGTGATGAACCAAAGCAAATATGTGAAACTTTTAAATACTCAATGATGATTACTGTACACTGTGTCACTTCTACACAGAGGTCAAGCAGGCAGACATTATTTAGCATTACAGCGTTGAGTTGTTGTTCATTGGGCTTTGTTGTTTGTTCCGAAAATTTAGTTTGTAGCAACAAAATGGGTGTAGCCTCATATTATGAGTTTCATTTGTACAGTCACACTCCCAAAACAACTTTTAATAACCATGTTGAATGTTTTGTATGTTGTTATACCAGTCTAGCCGGGATCTGTTGGTATGATTCATTAAAATAACTTAAATACATGTATTTTAGCGGCTTTCCATGACATTTTCATACTTTATTTCTGATTTGTTATCTTCTAATTATCTCTGCTGTTGGTGAAACTACTCATGTTCAGTTGCATTGCTTGTTTTATTCTTTCTGAGGATCATCAGTGACGTGCATATTGTTGAACACCGCCCGTATATGTCTTAAATAAATCCATCTAACAAAAGAATGATGAAGGCCTTCTAACAACTTGTTACGGGATATCTGTTGTTCAGGTTTGTTCAGAATGAGGAAATGGGTGGTGACTCATCACTATCTCATCTGTTGTCATCTGTCTTTACACCATCTCTCAGATATACTTAGATCTCATATGTGTGTGTGTGTCTTGTTTATCCAGAGCAGCAACTTCTGTCCTTGAAAGCAAAGGTTTTATACTTTGAACCAACTCTGATCTCTGTTGTTTCCAAGTTTCTATTGTTAGATTGGAAATTATTCTACACTATAGTATACACCATAAGTTAAATTAATGCTAAAAAGATAATAAAAATATAGAGTATAAATTACTAGCCTCATCTAAGAGCTTAAACGTTTGAATACACATTCACAACCAACATTTCACTTCATACTGATATACACTGTCTCAAGGGTAGCTTGAAACAGACGTAGAGATAAATCAGCTACTTAATGAAGCAACTGTCTGACTGCTCAGTTCACACCTGTGGGCGTGAAACAAAAGAGCAAAACGGAACACACTCAAGAAAGGGGGGCTGGAAGACAAAGGAACTTGCCCACACGGTGGGGAGGCAGGGATGTTGCTCTCCAGGTGACCCGAGACAGGAACTAACATCAAAGAACCACTGCCCCAGAAAATACGCCCCCTGGACAGGAAACTTTCCCTTAAATATAGAGGGGACCCATAACCCGGGACCGTCTTTCCCGGAGCTATCGACCTGTAGAGCTGCCGGCAAAGATCGAGTCCTTTCGATCGTAAAGTTGTATCTTTGTTTGACTTGTAGCGGCGAATAAACGACCCGTACACTCTGCATTTTGACCTTTTCTCTCCATAAAGCAAAGTATTAAGACCCGGACGTGACGTCGTGTTGGAGCGACACAAACGGACTAGTTTTAATCGTTTTAATTGGTGCGAGTGACCCGGATTTGTTTGGAGATTCTTGGACAAAAAGACGGCGACTGAGGCCAGTCAGACAAACGGGCCCAAAATATGATAAGCAGAAAACCTTTTATTTAATTTCTGCATTTAGTTTCGTCTGGCTGAGTTAATCGATTTAGAAGCCGTATGAGTGGATGGGTTGTGCGTTGATTCCGCTTGTAAGGCAAGCAAACATATAACTTCTTGTTTTGGTTTTATTTTCCGTTACGACTCTTGGCACCTAAAGTAATCACAGATAGAACATAATTGGCCGGGGGTTCTATCGAGTGACAAATATATCTCTATTTAGCACGCTTTAAAGGCATTTAATTCACCCTTTTAGAGAGGCTTAATCCCCTTGAGTACGAACGGCGTGTGAAAAAGAAAAAATAGAGCTTTTTATAGGTTACGCTGCCTTATGAATACTTACGTTATGATAAAAAACAAAAAACAACTTTCTCGATTAATGCAACGTTAACGCTAATGTGTGTTTTTCAAGTTTTAAATAAAGAAATTTATAGCTTTCTTAAATTTCTATTGGCTAAAAAAGATAGTTTTTTTCTTGTAAGTTTTATGCTGCGAGTTTATTTTTAAAAGAGGGAAAAAACGGCTTACTATATTTATAAAAGAAGTTTCACGGTCAACTGCCGTGGACTTCTATTGGTTGAAAAAAGCGTTTTTTGCTTGTGAATTTCATGTTGCAAGTTTTTTATACAAATTTTTGGTAGTTATAAAATAAGTATTCAAGCGTGTTATAATATTTTTGGGGAAAAAAGCATTTCTTGCGCCGCAAGTTTTACGAATTCAAATACACTGTTTCTTATGTTACGTTGGTTGCATAGTGAGTACCTATATTGTGATAAAAAAAAAAAACGACTTTCTTGACTAAATGCGACGTTAATGCGAATACGTGTTTTTCAAGTTTTGTGGAAAGAAATTCTTCAGTTTCTATTGGTTTAAAAAAGAGTTTTTTCTTGTAAGTTCTATGAGTTTTTTTTAAAAGGGTAAAATTAACTTTATTTGATTGTCATGTCATAATAAAGTTTGGGATTATAATATAGGTATTCAAGCGTGACAGTTCTCTTATAGAGAGGGAGACGAACAATTGGTGTAAAAATAAATAAAATAAAAATTAAAAAAAAGGAAAAAATAAAATAAATAAAAATAAGAAATGGAGTTATCTGAACTGCGGGTAAAATGACAGTCTTGTGGAATAGGATCATGTGGTGCTGTATTGTTTCGCTCTGTAAGTTCGTATGTGGAAAAAATTGCTCCGTTGGATCGGAAAAATGTTGTAAAAAACTGGTATAAATGGGCTAAAAAGCAAAGAAAGGTTGGAAGGCTGCCTGATTGGGGCATGCGTATGCCTGAAGAAGATATTCTTGGTAAAAATGTGAAAAATATTAATCTAGAACTTGAAGTCATTAGGAGGAGAAAAACAAGCATGTTGTTTAGTGAAAAACACAGACTGGCTTTGTTAGAAAAAAATAAAACTGATAGAGACAGATTTTTTGTGATTATGGAAATGGTAAAAATGATAAAGTTAAATACTGAAGTGATGGCACCAGTGAAAGCTGTTAAAAAGAAAGTTGTTGATGAAAATAATGTAACTGAAAAAACTGATTCACCACCACCTTACCTAGAAGGTGGAAACCAAAATGTAAACTCACAAATGTTGTCTGATAGATTGCAAAAAATGGTAATGAAAGAGAAAGTGAACACCCAGGCTCCAGTGTTCAATGTTACAGGAGGGCAGCTGATGATGGATCAAGATGGTAATGAAATAGATAAAACAAAAATGATGAATTTAAAAGAGATTATGGATAATGTAGCAATAATAACACACAGGCAAGAAATTCTCACAAGAGATCTGTTAGACTCAGCAGAAAAAACACTTAACATATTTGAAATAGCAATAAGACAAGAAAAAGTAGATAAAGATGTGAGTGCAGACATGACAAGTACACTTGGAACTATAGAGCAGCTGTGTGAGGAGGTAGATGACAAATCAGAAAAATTGAAAAAGAAAAATGACAGTGAGGAAAGAAGCAGCAGTAAGAATGAGGAACAAGACAATCATTGTAATTATAGACTTGACCCAGGGACGCCACTGACACCCTCTAAACATAAAGTTAAAACTAGAAAAGGTGAGAAAGGGAGACTAGATGGATTGGGAACAGGAACTCATGGACAGTTTTCTCTAGTGATGAAGAATAGAAGAAAGAGGGATTATACTGATTACGTCTCAGCAACTATGATGGATGTACAATGTCTGAAAGAAAAACTTCCTCCTTTGGAAAGGGGAGCAGGTCCGTGGATTAATGTTTTTTGCAACAATATGACAGAAATTGTATTGGCTATTGGAGATTGGAGACAAATTGTTATGGCATGTGTGGGTTTTGATAATTTGTTAAAAATAGAGGAAAAAGCAGGAACTTGTAGGGAGCCATATCAGGCACTTTTTTCTCCTCATGCAAAACGAATATTTAAGGCCATGAGAAAGGTGTTCCCTACAAAGGTGGATGTGAATGAACTGATGTCATGCATGCACAAAGATTTGGAAGCTGAACAGCGGCAGCAAATGGCGGCAGCCCAACAGTATTTCACACAAGGCAACGACTGCTGCTTTTTATGTGGACAACCAGGTCACTGGAGAAATGAATGTCCTTTCTACCCACAGATCCCAGCACATTACAAATCTCTTAAAATAAAAAGGGGATGTAGATTTTACAGTAGTCATGCAGGACAACAGTTCTGCAAGCCGAGTAGAAGGGGCCGGCATCTACTGCCCCTACCTGATATGAGTCCTCAGCCCTCATCAAACTAGTGATAGCAGAAAGAAAAGCTTAAAACAACAGATAAATAATCATCAAGACGAAGGAATTAAATTTCATGGCTATTACTAATTGAATGTGTTAAGTTGTGTAATTACAGGACAGGAGATGTTTTAAATCAGCTGCACAGAGGCTGGAGCGAGTTGTGTTGTGTGAGGACAGTTAAAACAAAGGACACGGACCCCTGCCGACATTCCACAGGTTGTAAACAATTCCACAAGAACCAGAGTGCAACAGAGGAGATGATGTCAGGCTCATGGAGAAAGTGACTTCTGTGTCCAGTTGTAGGTAAGGAGAAGAATTTTGAGTAGTAAAGGGGGTGTGAATCAGGTTGTAGAAGTGGAGGTGTGAATCAGTTGCTGAAATGGTCAGTTAAGAAAGGTCTCTAATGTAATTAATGATAAAAACAATTGGTCAAAAGGAAAGATGTTTTTTTGGGCAAGACGGTGATGCACAGAGGATTCTAGTTGGCTTTGAAAAAACATTGCATTACAAAGCCCATGAGATGTTTTTATCAGGAATTTGTTAATTACAGAAGTTTAATTTATCAATGAAAGTGAAAATGGTTACTTTTGCATCCTTACTGTACAATGCTTTACAATCTCATTTAGAAGACTTGTTTCTGACAGGGAAGTCTTCGCAACATAAATAAATAGTGGTGACATTCATTTGAAAAATGACTTGAGAGGTTTCATATAAAATAGATGTAGGTTTTAATTCAATGGTAATGGAATGATTTCCAAAGTTCAGCAAAGGTGAGGTCAGACAACATAACACCCCAGTTTCAATTTTGCAGAAAGAAAAGTTGTATGTTTTTCTTGTATTTAACGGATATGTCTCGTTCTCCTTTTACAGTTGAAGGAGACCGGAAGCCTTAAAATGACCTAACAAAGGTCATGGATGATCCAGATTTAAATAAGCATTCAGGTGGAGATACCTGGAATGTGACACAGCAGGGGGTGGCACCAACACCAGTGCAGAACAGTCACACCACCATTTAAAGAAAACCTGGTAAAATAACATCTTAAGACTCTCACAGGTTCCACAAGAAGGACTACAGCAGAGACGGCGTAGTTAAACAGGGGGAGTTGGATCAAGGTGATCTTTGAGATGATCAGACAACAGTAGCCCAAAGGACAGGTAACATAAAAAGATGTTATGTGTCCTCTAGGGGAGGTTGATGTATGGATGGCATGAATGGAATGAGCAATGAATGAACAGTGAAAAGTATTGGTGACAGTGATGTTCCTA
The DNA here is from genome assembly GCF_982586985.1 of Callionymus lyra. Classification (NCBI taxonomy): domain Eukaryota; kingdom Metazoa; phylum Chordata; class Actinopteri; order Syngnathiformes; family Callionymidae; genus Callionymus; species Callionymus lyra. The sequence continues at coordinate 27,729,907 of NC_141821.1, forward strand.
ATTTGGGGATTCCTGGTTTTATGTCCTAAATGGGGGACGCCCGGGGAAATCAAAGTGAAAAAGAAAAATGAAAAAATAAGCAAACAAAAACTAAGAATGAACCTAAAAACTTAAACTACACTAACAATAAAAATTAGCTCATTTAGATTAAAACTAAAACTGATCTAGATTTAAAATAAACTAAAGAAGAAATAAAATATTAAAAGTAGAAATAAAAAAAATATATAAAAAATGTAAAGAACCAATATGGAAATAATAAAAATACAAAATAAACACGAACAACAAAACAAATGGGGTAAAAGAACATGTATTGTGGTCGACTCATACTGCCAGATAACAGGCAGAGGGCAGCGGACGTGTATATTACTCTCTCCAACCAGGGTCAAAATCAGTGGACGCAGGATTTTCTGACCTGGATGAGTAAACACACTCAGAAGCATCAACCACATTCCCCATCAGAAGAAACAAGCGGATAAGTACATGGGGAAATTACCCAATTATATTACATTAATAAAAAACTTTTTTTTGGTCAGAGCTACTCCTGAATGAAGGTTGTTTGTGTGTAGGTTCAAGAAGATGGACTCGGAGAAGATCGAAGAAGACGGATTTCTGGGATCGGTTTTTCCTCTGCACGCCTGGAATCGGAACATGGACGAAGAGGACTAGATGACGAAGAAGAACAGTCACACCGACTATGGAAGATGAAGAACGAACAGACCGACTGCAGAGGATGATGATAACTATAATGCTGATGGACTGGACTGCTGAGAAACATGAAAGAATGATGAAAGACCACTTATGAATGAGGCCAAACTTTGTGTCACCGTTTAAAAATAATATTAATATTACAGATAGATGATTATATTTTCGGTTATACATATAGCGTGTGCAGTACATGATAATAATATGTGTTGGGAAAATGATAATATTAGATAAAAAACTATAAAATGTTGCTGCGGAACAACCATTGATTTAGAAAATTGATTTGAACTTTTGAAGAAAGAATTGAACTTTTTGTTTATGACGTGACCTGTAAAGGCCACGTCAACAGGGGGAGTTGTTAGATGGGAAATTATTCTACACTATAGTATACGCCATAAGTTAAATTAATGCTAAAAAGATAATAAAAATATAGAGTATAAATTACTAGCCTCATCTAAGAGCTTAAACGTTTGAATACACATTCACAACCAACATTTCACTTCATACTGATATACACTGTCTCAAGGGTAGCTTGAAACAGACGTAGAGATTAATCAGCTACTTAATGAAGCAACTGTCTGACTGCTCAGTTCACACCTGTGGGCGTGAAACAAAAGAGCAAAACGGAACACACTCAAGAAAGGGGGGCTGGAAGACAAAGGAACTTGCCCACACGGCGGGGAGGCAGGGATGTTGCTCTCCAGGTGACCCGAGACAGGAACTAACATCAAAGAACCACTGCCCCAGAAAATACGCCCCCTGGACAGGAAACTTTCCCTTAAATATAGAGGGGACCCATAACCCGGGACCGTCTTTCCCGGAGCTATCAACCTGTAGAGCTGCCGGCAAAGATCGAGTCCTTTCGATCATAAAGTTGTATCTTTGTTTGACTTGTAGCGGCGAATAAACGACCCGTACACTCTGCATTTTGACCTTTTCTCTCCATAAAGCAAAGTATTAAGACCCGGACGTGACGTCGTGTTGGAGCGACAGAAACGGACTAGTTTTAATCGTTTTACTATTGAGTGTCAACACTGACACTTTGATATAGCTTTGAAGATATAGTTATGGTTGAGTGTTGAATTATCAAGTATATTTACATATTAATTTCCTGCTTGTCCTCCATCGGACTTCTTACCTTTACCTATGCAGGGCCTGGAGGTGAATACAGGTGGAATGAAGAAGGGCTGGCTGCGTGCACGTCTTTGCCTCATGTCACGTCACTCGGCAGACCAATTGCAAAGTGACGTGACAAACTAAATTTGTTTGTTGATTTCTTGTTAATTAATTATTAATTATTATCTCGAGTGCACTTTAAAATCTGCAGATTGGTACTTTTTGTAAATATCTGAGATTATTTTGTTATTTGGTATTGTGTGACACTTTAATATATTGTTCAAATTCAATAAAGTTATATTTAACGTGATACATCACATGGGTCAAAACATCGTCACTTCTTGTTTATGAATACTATAATACGATCAAAACTGTTGTGATCGATTGTTTCTGTCTGGTTGCTGACGGAGTTAGGCCATTATATGACAGCTGTGTGAATAAAATACAGCCAGCCAAAGATGTTCTTAGGAAACAACATTACAGCAGTTTTATCAAACTGAAGCTGCAGCGAGCGAGGCGCAGCAGAAGCTGGTTTTCCTCTGGTGATCACAGGAACAGCCAAAATCTCTTGCACTGACACAAGTGAATGCCTTTTGCAACCCACCCCTAACTTATGCTCATACATGTGAATTGCTACCAACTATGGGTCTTCTCTCCATTCTATGTTCAAATTGGAGATTGTTTGTGCAATGATGTTTTTTTCACTCCTAAATGACTGAATGAAGGTATGTTTGTCAGGAAATGCGGAAGCGGTGGACCCAAAAGCGAAACAGGCAATGTTTCCGTGGAAAGTCAACTTTTTAATAAAATTTAATAATTTAATAAACAAAAATAGATCCACTGGGAAAAGTTCATAAACACTCTTGAATCCAAAACGTAGTCAATGATCCCACATTCTAAACGGTAAAATGAAGGAAACAGACGGCACTGACATCGTCAAGGAAATTTGTCCTGGTAGTAATAGGAAGTCTTTTAAAGCGATCGCGAAAACCATCAAGCAGTTACCAGGTCTTTTGACGAGATCCACTGACGATGCTTTCAGGAAACCCAGGTTCTTTTCAGCACCACACCATAATTGATTGATTGAACCTCAATTTGGTGGATGTCAGCTGGGTGAGGAGAGCAGCTACTTTACTGTATCCCCGAATGAACCTATAAAAATTGGCAAAACCAAGGAACTGCTGTAGCTGCTTACGGTTAGCCACTTGGCAACTGCCTCTATCTTGGCCGGATCTGGCCGGAGCTGACCTTGCCCTAGAATAAAACCTAAAAAGTTTACTGAACTGACCCCAAACTCACTTCTCAGCTTTAACAAAGAGTCAGTTCTCCAATTAGCACTGAAGGAAAAGTCACACGTGCTGGGAATGTTCTTCATGGGACCTGGAGAATATGAGGATGTCATCAAGGTACACATATACAAACACGTTAATAACATCACGGAGCACGTCATTTATCAGGGCTTGGAAAGTAACAGGGGCATCAGTCAGACCAAAAGGCATCACCAAGTACTCAAAGTGACCAAGAGGTGTTTTAAAAGCAGTCTTCCACTAGTCGCCTTTCCTGATACGCACAAGATGGTAAGCATTGGGAAGATCTAATTTAGTGAAAACCACTGAAGCGGTTTTTAATAGTAATGTATTTTAAGCCGCGGTAATCAATACATGGTCGGAGAGACTTATACTTCTTTTGGAAAAAAAAGACGCCAGAACCAAGAGGATGGTCTAATAAGCCCAGCAGCTAGCCATCCACGAATATATGCTTCCATGGCCTCCTTCTTGTGACGAGCTAAATTAAATGGCCGGCTGCCAGGATAGGGGGTCTGGCTGCCCATAACGAGGTCGATAGCACAGTCATAAGGCCAATGAGGCGGTAGAGAGAGTGCCCGATCTTTGCTAAAGACCTCGCCAAGGTCTTGATACTCCGGCGGAACAGAGGGGAGATCAGGCAAAGATATGGGGGGAGAAGAAACAGATCTAGCAGGAGCCTCAGCAGAACGGAGACAGTGAAAGTGACAAAACGGGCTCCAAGCAGAGATGGAGGACTTAGACCAGTTGAACTGTCGGTTTTGGAGACGAAGCCAGGGAAGGCCCAGTACAATAGACGAAGATGGAGAAGGAATTATAAACAATCTGAGGGTCACTGAGTGGTTGCCACAAACCGTGAGGAACACAGAGGAAGTCTGATGGGTCATGTTAGGTAAAGAACTACCATCAAAAGCGCTTATAGGTCTGGAGGCTTCAGGCTCAACAAGGGGGATATTAAGGGTCCGAGCTAAAGCTAGGTCAATAAAATTTTCATCAGCCCCAGAATCAATTAAGACTTTAACCTAAGACCCTGAACATAGGCAGTTTTGAGTGCCGGCTCATTCCAACCACTGTCCGAAGCCAGCACCCAGAAATGAACAGAGTATGTGTTGACTGAGTTAGCGCCCTGGTAGAGATTAAACAAAATTCTGGATGATGCAGTAGCTGAACGGAAAAGCAAGTCGAATACTCTACGCATCTCTTCAGTGAATGCCCGATAAGAAGCTAGTGCTGGTGAGTGAGACTCCCATAACTCAGTTGCCCATTCGACCTGCTCTACCCTTCAGGAGATTAATCAAATACGCTAATTGGGCTCTGTCTTTTGAGTAATATCTAGGTTGTTTGTCAAAAACAAGCCGACACTGGAATAAAAAAACGGCGACAGTGGCCAACCTCGCCCGAATAATGTTCAGGTGCTGGGACGGATGGTTCCGGGTGGTTGACAGAGGCTCAGGCAGAAAAAGCAGACGAGGAAGTAGGTGCATTAGGAGTGAGAGGAGGAGTGACGTCAGCCGCGGGAGTCAAGAGGCTCTGTGTCCGATTCATGGCAGCAGTGAAGGATTAAAGAGAGGCACAAAGTTCTTGGGTTACCTTCTCAAGAGTTGAAACACATCTGGCTTGAGTCTGCAGAGCATCGCGGAGATCCTGTAGTTCCGCTGGGTCCATTCAGGTCAGTGGATAATGTCAGGAAATGCGGAAGTGGTGGACCCAAAAACCGGAAAAGGCAGTGTTTTCGTGGAAAGTCAAGTTTATAAACAAAAATAGATCCACTGGGAAAATTTCATGAACAGTCTTAAATCCAAAACGTAGTCGATGATCCAATGATCCAAGAGAAAAAACGAAGGAAACAAAGGGGAACCGAGAACGGTGCATGCTGCACACAGTCACTGGCACTGGAGACGAGCGAGAGGAAAAACAAAATCAGAAAACTAGCATTGTCAACAGAAAGTGCTGACAACGTCGAGAAAATTTGTCCAGGTAGTAATACGATAAAGAAGACCATCAAGCATTTACCAGGTCATTTGACGTGATCCACGATGCCTCAGGGAACCAAGTTCTTTTCAGCACCGTTCCATGATTGCCAGATTGTCTGCACCTGCTGCAACCCCTCCTCTGTCAATAAAAAACAGAAACAAGTCCCGGAAAAATAACACTCTAAATAATAAAGTGAGGACAGAACTATGACAGTGTTTGCCCTTAGAATGCATTATGGTGGATTGCTGGCTTTTCCAGGGTGTCCATAAAGCTCAGACTAACCTGAAGTTAACATAAGGATATTGTTGGATGAAAGGAAACAAGAAAATCATGTTTATTATTATATAATTTAATGTAAGTATAAATAAACAACAGACAGACGTACAAATTAAAAGATATAAGTTAACATTTGGTCTGTAGAAACATGAATAAATATGATGGATGATTTAAAAAATAAAATAAATTCAGAACAGTCCCATAATTATGGTTGTATTGGCATTTAAGGATTGTGAAACTCCAAAAGAATTGTGACCGCTACATTCCGTACATGAATTAGAAGACTTCAGTTTTACATTTAAGTCAAGAGATTTATGCTTAGCTTTATAAATGTATGAATCACATTATGGCTTGAATTACATTTCACATTTAAAATACAAAATAAATTAAAACATGAAATATTGTGTTGTACATTTTTGTAGTCTGATTTGCATTGTTTGTTGTTCAGAGTTGTTGTCTTGACAGTATGAATGACAGTGTCACAAGACAGAATGCAATGAGGAGGCTGGGCCTGTGGCTAGAGCTGTTCGAAGCTGTCAATGAAAGAGGAAAAGATTTACTGATAAAGCTTGATTAGAAAAATGGCATGTGTGATTAATCATAACAAGTGACTCAGGTTTACCTGTAGCATCAACTGGGTTTGCATGGGTGGATACAGTTGTTGGATTCCTAAATGGACTTGCTGGAGGAAAAAAAGGAAAAAACTTGGGTAAGAGTGAACAGAGTAATTTCTATAGAAGATGAGCCTCACTTTTATTTACATACCTATCACCTTGAATGAGGTGCCAATCACAGGAATGCCTGAAGACAGCGAATTTGTCAAAAAGTTTTGTTTAACATTCCAATTTAGTGGAAGTGCTGAAGCATTCTTCTTAAAATAAACTCCAAATAAACCTTCAACAGCAGTATTTTTATTAGAAAGAGATCTGTGTAAAACAAAAACAAAAATTAGTATCCCAAAACAACAAAATGTTGAATGAAAAGAAAAAAAAGATTGAAATCCGCACCGGAATCCTCTAATGGAGCAGTGGTCAAATATTTCCATGAATTTCTTTCTGTTGATTAACTCACACTAAAAAAAAGGCAAAAGTTGAAATAGATTTAATTCACATATGTGACGATCAATTTGTTGCAAAAAATTCTACTTACCCAGTTGATGAGACTGTTGGCCAATCTTTTAAACCTCAAACCGCCTGGGTTTTTTAAATCATCTGAGTAAGTTTCATCTCTTAACTGGAAACTTACTAAATACATGGTCTCAGTGGGTTGAGTGGTTGTTGGTTCTTCAGCTAGATTGTCTGGAAAAAAGAATTGATCCGACTGGTTAACATTTTTTTTAAATCCCATCAGTCATCATTTTAAAACGAGCGATTATTTGAAGTAATAAGTTCTGTGTTTACTGACCTGCCTCTATTAGAACATCTGGACCTTGGGTTGTTTCAGCGATTTTTGTGGCTTTTCTTAAGGCATTTGAAACTTCTCTTCTTGTCAGAGGTTCTTTTGTTAAACTGATCAGTTTAACATTTAAGACGGCATCAACTGTGGTGTCCGATGATGTGGAAGGTTTTCTAATCAAAAAAAGAAAGTGGTCACTCATAACCACACAATGATCCTTAGACAAGATCAGTTACTGTTCGTACCTGAATTTTATGACCTTGCATTTCACTGATTTAATGGCAAGGTTCTGTTTGGCGGCAACCTCACACTGAATAACAAGACAATCATGAATTCAGTGGCAAGAAGAGATTTGACAGCTATATATTTAAAACTGTTCCACGTGAGACATACTTTAATACTAAGACAAGTTGAAAACATATGTGCAGTTCAAGTGTTCTTACCAAGTTAACCATTTTTTCTTCAATGCTTTTGTATCGTCTACTGCTGGGATCATTTAGTTCTTCTGTAAATGGCTCATTGTATATGGTGGAAGTTACATCATAATAAAGAATAGTATCTGATGAGGACATATGTTCAGTTTCTTCCTCTTCAACTGGATCAGTTGCTGATGAGAGGAACCAAAACGTAAGTCAATTTCTCGCCAAATAAAACGATATGATCAGTATAGAAAGTAAGAAAGAAGAAATTGGATAGACAAGAAACTACGTTTAACATGGATGCACGAGTGTTCACTGACCTTCCACTTGAATTGAGTGAGTAATCATGTTAATTTGGGAATATTTTGCATTCCTTAAGGAGTCCTTCACTTCCTCACTGGTGGGAACTGTTTTGGGGTTCGTCTTGAAAAATGTAATGTCAATCTGTACATCAACTGTAGTGTCTGTTGAAGTGGAGGAAGATTTTCTAAAACAAATAAACATAAGTTAGGAATATTATTAAAGCATTAAAATATAAATGTAATTTTATTTTGATGTTAATACCTGAACGTTTTAACTTTGCACTCCACTGGTTGAATGGCAAGGTTTGGAATGGTGGCACTCTTACACTGTCAATAATGTATTAAAGTTAGAGTCGCAAATGTTACGTTCTATTCATTTAACAACATTAGTCTGTTGTTTGGATCAATTCAATCAGTCCTCACCCAGGTTGCAACTTTTTCCTCAAGATCTTTGTATTTACTGCTGTTGGGATCATTCAGTTCTTCGGTGAAGGGCTGATTATCAATGGTGGAAGTTACAGTGTAAACAGGGAATGGACCTGAAGGGGTTCCTGGTTCTGTTGCTGGCTCATCACCTGGGACTAATGGTGAAAACCGGTGAGGACAAAAGATTTTTCAAATATTTTAAACATCCCTTCCCTTCACAAACTGCTCCTGTAACTTAAAGAAGGAAATACATGTGAATTCACAATTTACTGACCTGTTACTTGGATTGAGTTGGGAATAACATTAATTTTGGAATATCCAGGATTTGCAGCTGCATTCTTAAATGTTTTAGAAACATGTTTTCTAGAAGGAGGTTTGGATGAAGGAGTCGACAAGGTCCATTCAACCTCAAACTCTGCTTCAACTGTGGTTTCCGAGGACGTACAAGAAGTTTCTCTGTATTCAAAAATGTGTGTTAGTCTCATGTAATGACATTTTATTTCCTGTCTTGTCATGATTGAGTGAAAAATAATGAGTGACTAAGGAGTAAAAATATACCTGAACTTTATCAGTGTGCAGTGACTGATTGTATTTCCACATTTGTCATTAGATGCACATTCACACTGGAAATAAAGGGGGAATATGTAACATATTCATAATTAGTTAATCCAAATAAAAGAAGGGAAAAGAAATGAGGAAAAAAAGAGTCCTCACCCAGCTGATAAGTTTTTCCTCTAGATCTTTGTATTTGTCGCTGCTGGGGTCGTTCAGTTCTTCTGTAAACGTCTCTTCATAAATGGTGGAAGTTACAGTGTAAACAACTGAAGGACCTGAAGGGGTTTCTGGTTCAGTTGCTGAGTCTTCAACATGATCTGCTATAAATGAAAAACAGTTAGATTAAGAATTGGAAACAAACAATCCACAATCTACCAATAGTTCATTTAAAAATATGAAAATTGTTACTGACCTGTCACTTGGACTGAGTTGGGAACTATGATCATATTAAAACGTCCAGAATGTTCTGCTGCTCTCTTTAAGGCTCGAGCTATGTGTTTTCCTGATGGAGGTTCTGAAGAGGCAGTCAACCAGGGTAATTCAACCTCCAACTCTGCTTCCACTGTGTTGTCCGTTGAAGCACACTGAGATATCCTGGATAATAATTAACACAGAAACATTATGTTTAATGAGGAATTTTATTTGTATTGTCTGATCAAATGAGTCTATAACAGAAACACAACAATAGTCATTGTGAAGAAAAAACCCTGACATTTCAGCAAGAGATGAATTTAAACCTCCTACCTGAATTTTACCACTTTACAGTGACTATTTTTGTTCATACACTTTTCTTTGGTGCCACTTTCACACTGTCAAAATAAAAGTCAGTGGAAATGTCAGTTTACATAAATGATGTAATGTTGCAATCATACTTAAAAGTGTTAACATAAGAGATTGATGTGTTATAAAATGTATCATCAAATATAAGAGTCAACTTGTCCTCACCCATTCAACTAGTTTATCTTCCAGGGTCTGGAACTCTCTGCTGTTGGGGTCATTCAACTCTTTTGTAAATGCTTCTTCAATGGAGCAAACTGCAGTATAAGTAGGTGGAGGAGTTGAAGAGTTTCCTGGGTCTTCATCTGGACCTCCTGTGGAAGCAGAAATACAAAAAGTATTTATTTTACAAAAAATCAATTAGTTTCTTCATTCATCAGAGAACAACACTTATTTAAAACTTTAAAAAATATTTTATTCACAAACTGCTTCAGTAACTGAATGAACCTAAAAAATCGGACATTCCAAAAAAATAGAATTGCATGTTTCAATTTACTGACCTGTTACTTTGATTGAATTGGAAATAACATTCATTTTGGAATATCCAGGATTTGCAGCTGCATTCTTAAAGGTTTTAGCAACGTGTTTTCTAGAAGGAGGTTTGGATGAGGGAGTCAACAAGGTCCATTCAACCTCAAACTCTGCTTCAACTGTGGTTTCCGAGGATGTACAAGACGTTTCTCTGTATAAAAAAATTGAGTTAGTCTCATGTGAATACATTTTCTTTCCTGACTTGTCATCATGGAGTTGAATATGATGTATGAAACACATGTAACTGACATTTTGATTTTCCTTCACTTTAAATGTACCTGAATTTGATGAGTTTGCAGTGGCTGATTGTGTTTCCACACTTTTCACTGGAGGCACACTCACACTGGAACAAAGAAGACTTTGGTTTATATGTACATCTCAGCTGTGAATACTATCAACATGTTTCAAATGTTCCATTTTCTCAAACGCAAATAGAGATTTTTTTCAATGTCCTCACCCAGCTGACAAGTTTTTCCTCTAGATCTTTGTATTTGTTGCTGCGGGGGTCGTTCAGTTCATCTGTAAAGGTCTCTTCATGAATGGTGGAAGTTACAGTGTAAACAAGTGAAGGACCTGAAGGGGTTTCTGGTTCAGTTGCTGAGTCTTCAACATGATCTGCTATAAATGAAAAGCAGTTAGATTCAGAATTGAAAACAAAAAATCCACAATCTACAAATAGTTCATTTAAAAATACGACAATTGTTACTGACCTGTCACTTGGACTGAGTTGGGAACTATGATCATATTGAAACGTAAAGAATGTTCTGCTGCTCTCTTTAAGGCTCGAGCTATGTGTTTTCCTGATGGAGGTTCTGAAGAGGCAGTCAACCAGGGCAATTCAACCTCCAACTCTGCTTCCACTGTGTTGTCCGTTGAAGCACACTGAGATTTCCTTGATAATAATTAACAAGGAAACATTATGTTTAATTAGGAAGTTTATTTGTATTGTCCAATCAAATCAGTCCATAAAAGAAACATAACTAAAGTCAATGACAAGACATTAATTAAAAACCTCCTACCTGAACTTTCTCACTTTACAGTGGCCATTTTTGGTCCCACATTTTTCTTTCGTGGCACTTTCACACTGTCAAAATTAAAAATAAAAGTTTAGTTTATATTGATTATGTAACGTTAGAATGATATTTAAAAGTGTTAAAGTAAGAGATTGATGTGTTTTAAAATGTATCATCAAATATAAAAGTAAACTTGTCCTCACCCATTCAACTAGTTTATCTTCCAGGGTCTGGAACTCTCTGCTGTTGGGGTCATTCAACTCTTTTGTAAATGCTTCTTCAATGGAGCAAACTGCAGTATAAGTAGGTGGAGGAGTTGAAGAGTTTTCTGGGTCTTCATCTGGACCTCCTGTGGAAGCGGAAATACACAAAGTATTTATTTTACAAAAAAATCAATTAGTTTCTTCATTCATCAGAGAACAACAGTTATTTAAAACTTTTAAAAATATTTTATTCACAAACTGCTTCAGTAACTGAATGAAACTAAAAATCGTACATTCCAAAAAAATAGTATTGCATGTTTCAATTTACTGACCTGTTACATGGATTGAGTTGGGAATAACATTAATTTTGGAATATCCAGGATTTGCAGCTGCATTCTTAAAGGTTTTAGAAACATGTTTTCTAGAAAGAGGTTTGGATGAGGGAGTCAACAAGGTCCATTCAACCTCAAACTCTGCTTCAACTGCGGTTTCCGAGGACGTACAAGAAATTTCTCTGTATTCAAAAATTTGTGTTAGTCTCATGTGAATACATTTTCTTTCCTGACTTGTGATCATGGAGTGGAATATGATGTATGACACACATATAACTGACATTTTGATTTTCCTTCACATTATTTATACCTGAATTTGATCAGTTTGCAGTGGCTGATTGTGTTTCCACACTTTTCACTGGAGGCACACTCACACTGGAACAAAGAAGAATTTGGTTTATATGTACATCTCAGCTGTGAATACTATCAACATGTTTCAAATGTTCCATTTTCTCAAATGCAAAAAGAGATTTTCTTTTAATGGCCTCACCCAGCTGACAAGTTTTTCCTCTAGATCTTTGTATTTGTTGCTGCTGGGGTCGTTCAGTTCTTCTGTAAAGGTCTCTTCATGAATGGTGGAAGTTACAGTGTAAACAAGTGAAGGACCTGAAGGGGTTTCTGGTTCAGTTGCTGAGTCTTCAACATGATCTGCTGTAAATGAAAAGCAGTTAGATCCAGTATTAAAAACAAACAATCCACAATCTACCAATAGTTCATTTAAAAATATGACAATTGTTACTGACCTGTCACTAAGACTGAGTTGGGAACTATGATCATATTAAAACGTCCAGAATGTTCTGCTGCTCTCTTTAAGGCTCGAGCTATGTGTTTTCCTGATGGAGGTTCTGAAGAGGCAGTCAACCAGGGTAATTCAACCTCCAACTCTGCTTCCACTGTGTTGTCCGTTGAAGCACACTGAGATTTCCTGGATAATATTTAACACAGAAACATTATGTTTAATGAGGAAGTTTATTTGTATTGTCTGATGAAATGAGTCCATAAAAGAAACACAACTAAAGTCACTGACAAGACATTAATTAAAAACCTCCTACCTGAACTTTCTCACTTTACAGTGGCCATTTTTGGTCCCACATTTTTCTTTGGTGGCACTTTCACACTGTCAAAATTAAAAATTAAATTTTAGTTTATATTGATTATGTAAGGTTAGAATGATATTTAAAAGTGTTAAAGTATGAGATTGGTGTGTTTTAAATGTATCATCAAATATAAAAGTAAACTTGTCCTCACCCATTCAACTAGTTTAACTTCCAGGGTCTGGAACTCTCTGCTGTTGGGGTCATTCAACTCTTTTGTAAATGCTTCTTCAATGGAGCAAACTGCAGTATAAGTAGGTGGAGGAGTTGAAGAGTTTCCTGGGTCTTCATCTGGACCTCCTGTGGAAGCAGAAATACACAAAGTATTTATTTTACAAAAAATCAATTAGTTTCTTCATTCATCAGAGAACGACAGTTATTTAAAACTTTAAAAAATATTTTATTCACAAACTGCTTTAGTAACTGAATTAACCTAAAAAATCAGACATTCCAAAAAAATAGAATTGCATGTTTCAATTTACTGACCTGTTACTTTGATTGAGTTGGGAATAACATTAATTTTGGAATATCCAGGATTTGCAGCTGCATTCTTAAAGGTTTTAGCAACATGTTTTCTAGAAGGAGGTTTGGATGAGGGAGTCAACAAGGTCCATTCAACCTCAAACTCTGCTTCAACTGTGGTTTCCGAGGACGTACAAGAAGTTTCTCTGTATTCAAAAATGTGTGTTAGTCTCATGTGAATACATTTTCTTTCCTGACTTGTGATTATGGAGTGGAATATGCTGTATGACAAACATATAGCTGACATTTGGATTTTCCTTCACATTAAATGTACCTGAATTTGATCAGTTTGCAGTGGCTGACTGTGTTTCCACATTTTTCACTGGAGGCACACTCACACTGGAACAAAAAGACTTTGGTTTATATGTACATCTTAGCTGTGAATACTATCAACATGTTTCAAATGTTACATTTTCTCAAATGCAAAAAGAGATTTTTTTCAATGTCCTCACCCAGCTGACAAGTTTTTCCTCTAGATCTTTGTATTTGTCGCTGCTGGGGTCGTTCAGTTCTTCTGTAAAGGTCTCTTCATGAATGGTGGAAGTTACAGTGTAAACAAGTGAAGGACCTGAAGGGGTTTCTGGTTCAGTTGCTGAGTCTTCAACATGATCTGCTATAAATGAAAAGCAGTTAGATTCAGAATTGAAAACAAACAATCCACAATCTACCAATAGTTCATTTAAAAATATGAAAATTGTTACTGACCTGTAACTTGGACTGAGTTGGGAACTATGATCACATTGAAACGTCCAGAATGTTCTGCTGCTCTCTTTAAGGCTCGAACTATGTGTTTTCCTGATGGAGGTTCTGAAGAGGCAGTCAACCAGGGCAATTCAACCTCCAACTCTGCTTCCACTGTGTTGTCTGTTGAAGCACACTGAGATTTCCTGGATAATAATTGACACAGAAATATTTTATTTGATTAGGAGGTTTATTTGTATTGTCTGATCAAATAAGTCCATAACAGAAACATAACTAAAGTCACTGACAAATTTAATTTAAACCTCCTACCTGAACTTTCTCACTTTACAGTGGCCATTTTTGTTTCCACATTTTTCTTTGGTGGCACTTTCACACTGTCAAAATAAAAATTCAAACGTCAATTTACATTTATTATGTAATGTTAGAACAGTATTTAAAAGTTGCAAACATATTTAAGAATGTTAACATAATAGTCAACTTGTCCTCACCCATTCAACTAGTTTATCTTCCAGGGTCTGGAACTCTCTGCTGTTGGGGTCATTCAACTCTATTGTAAATGCTTCTTCAATGGAGCAAACTGCAGTATAAGTAGGTGGAGGAGTTGAAGAGTATTCTGGCTCTTCATCTGGACCTCCTGAGGCACAAAATGTAAAGAAGATGCGGATTAAATTAATCAATTTAAGATGACTGGTGTATTGGTTACACATCAAGTAGTTTTACTAACCTGTTACTTGAATTGAGTTAGGGATGGTGATGAATTGAAAATATCCAAAATACAAAGCTGCATTCTTTAAAATTGAAGTGACATGTTTTCTAGAAGGAGGTTCTGATGAGGAAGTCAACAAGGTCCATTCAACCTCAAACACTGCTTCAACTGTGTCCCCGGCTGTACATGAAGAACTTCTACAGATAAAATGTGTTTTAGTGTCATATAATGTATTTTCATAAAATAAAAGGATAGTCACTGATGAGGGAGGTAAGAGAAAACAAAGAGGACAAAGCGATAAAAGTTTAATGTTGTTTAATTAATTGTACCTGAATTTGATCAGTTTGCAGTGGCTTATCATATTTCCACACTTTCCATTTGAGGCACACTCACACTGGAATAAAAAATCAAGTGTCAGTGTCCCTTTTTGTTTGTTAATAAAAATTAAAAAATAACCAATGTTCTCACCCAGGTTACCAGTTTATCTTCAAGGATTTTGTATTTCCGGCTCTGGGGGTCGTTCAGTTCTTCTGTAAAGGTCTCTTCATGAATGGTGGAAGTTACAGTGTAAACAACCGAAGGTCGAGAGGAGGTTTCTGCTTCAATTGCTTCAGAGTCTTCAACATGACCTGTTGATAAACATAAACCAGATCTGAAGTTAATTATGTCTTTTCATGTGATTTTAAATTCAAACTAACTATAGGACACTATACAATAATAACACAATTGTATTATTATTATTGATATTAATACCTTTATATACAATAATAACACATGAACATGTATGTTGGATAGTAGATATAAATGACAGACAGACCTCCAGAGTCAAGTTTAGGAACCAGTTATTGATAAAATATCAATTCAAGGTTCAATGCAAGGTTGGGTTGTTTCCTTTATACATAGTCTCTCATGCACATCCTGGGTCAGCCCTGTGGTCTCCTACCAGTGGGACATGCCCTGAACACCTCACTAGCGAGGGCTCACAGAAGCATTCTAATCAGATGCTAATCAAAGCCGCCTCAACTGACTCCTCTCAACGCGGAGGAGCAGCGATTCTACTCCGAGGCTCTCCCTGATGACCTCATCCACCCTACGGAGAAAACTCATTTTGGCTGCTTGTATCCATGACCTTTTTCTTTCGGTCACTTCCCACCATTCACGGCGGCGTCCACGGCCGCCCCAATCCGCTGTTGATCTCACGCTCCATTCTTCCCTCACTTGTGAAGACCCCAAGTTACTTAAACCCGTCTACTTGGTGCAGGATCTCATCCCCTACCCTGAGAAGGTTTCCCGACTTGCTATGTACTCAGATTTCATTTTTTGTAAACTTTTAAATAGGATAACTGACCTGTGATGTAGATTGAATGGGAAATTATTATTATTTTCACATTTCCAGGAAATTCTGCTGCTCTCTTTAGCACTCGAGCTATGTATTTTCCAGATGGAGCTTCTGATGTTGGAGACAACCAGGGCAATGTGACCTCGAACTCTGCTTCAACTGTGTTCTCCGGTGAATAGTGTGGGTATTCCCTGAGAGAATGAATTTCCAACAGTCATATTTGGTGAGAGAGAAGACATATTGTTATGGTTAGTTAGATGGTAAATTCATGATTATATTAACATTGTACTAAAACGAAACTACAGAACAAAAAATAGATCTTCATTATACATCATTCATTGATGTCTTACCTGAATTTTGTCAGTTTACAGTGGCCTTTTTGGTGTCCACATTTTTCTCTGGTGGCACTTTCACACTATGATTTTAACATTTTATTAGAACTCACATACTGTATAAAATACTTAATATCAATGTTTTAGGTGCTCTTACCCAAGTGGTAAATTTGGCTTCAAGGACTTTGTATTGTCTGCTGTTGGGGTCATTCAATTCCTTTGAAAATGTTTCTTTAATGGAGCAAATGCCAGTGTACACTGCAAGACGTGCTTGGTCTTCAATTGGATAACCTTCATACAATTAAAAACATTTTTATTTTTCATTTTCATTGCCTTCAATAGAGTACATTTTTGTTATACCTCTCAAACAATGTAACACTGCAAACAAAAGAATTTATCTAATCTGACACCATTGTACATTTACCTACCTGCCAGATGCATTGAGTTGGAAATGAAAATCAGATTTGATTTCCCTGGATTTCTTGCAGCCTTTCTTAATAATTGAATGGCTTCTTTTGTGGAAAGAGGTTCTGATATGCCAGAATACCAAAACAAAGCAGCCTCAAACTCTACTTCAACTGTGTTTTGGGGGTATTTGCAAGACGATTTTCTGCAATACAAAGATTGTGTCACTAGCAAATTATGACGCTGAAAATCGCAATGTGCTTTCATGATTACGTTAGAAGACTTTATTATTCATCAAAATTTACCTTATCTTTTTCACCTGGCAATGCATGATTTGGTATGTAAGTTGTGCTCTGGTGGATTCCTCACACTGCCAATAAAAATGATTAAATGAACATAGTTGATTTAAAATCTTTGTTTAAATAAAATAGGAAAATAATGAAAAAATGGAAGGATTACAGTACTTACCCAAGCAACAAATTGTTCTTCAATCTCTTTAAATTCCTTGCTTGTGGGGTCATTTAACTCTTTGGTATAGGTCACAATAATTGTACATGTCACCACCAACCTTAGAACAAATGGTTTCAGAGTAGTGCTTGTAGTGAGAAGTGTTGAAATTGGGTAAAAGGAAGTGACTGATGAAGGTATCGTAGTGATCACAGCTGTTGTTGTTGGAGTGATTGTTGAGGTTGTAGTGAGAGAAAAAAAACTTTTAAAAGAGAGAGTTGTATAAAGTACAGTTGTTGGTGCAGCAGATGTTCCTTGTAAAGGTTTAGTTTGATATGTTGTTGTTGTGTAATAATGTCTTGTTGAAGTAACGTTTTTTGTTGGAATAGCTGTCAGAGCAACACTTGCTGAAGAAAGGACCTTATTAGAATCTTGTTTTAAAAAAGCTGTTGTCAGGGAAGACACTTTTGTAGGAGGGACTGTAGTTGAATAAGCTAATGTGAGTGGTGAAACTGTTATTGTTGATATAGTTGCATCTTTAGAAAAAGCTGTTGTATTTGGAGAAACAGTTGTTGTGGGAACAATTGATGCCAAGGAAGGAACATTTGACATTGGATAATCTGTTGTGGGGATATTTGATGTTGGGAGCGAGAGAGTTGTTTTTCTAGAAGTTAGTGTGGGCAAATTTGATTTTGAAGCTGATGTCATGGATTTCAAGGTTGTAATAGAAGTTGCTGGTTTGGGAGAAACAATTCTTGTTGGAGGTACTTTTGATGTTGCAAAGAATTTTGATGATTTTAAATCAGTTGTTACTACTGTTGTTTTTGGACTAATTGTTGCTGTGGGTGACTCTGTTGATGTTGCAGCAGATGTTTTTGGTGTAACTGCTGTTGAAGCCATTGTTGTGAGAACAGATGTTGTTTGTGTTACTGTTGTTGTGGGGGACAATGTTGTTGAAGCAGTTGATGTGAGAGGAAATATTCTTGGTGTAACTGTTGTTGGAGCAGTTGTTGTGAGAGCAGATGTTGTTGGTGTAACTGTTGTTGAAGAAGTTGTTGTGAGAGCAGATGTTGTTGGTGTAACTGTTGTTGGAGCAGTTGTTGTGAGAGCAGATGTTGAAACTGTTGTTATGGGGGACATGGTTGTTGAAGCAGTTTTTGTGAGAAAAGGTGATTTCGAGGAAGGAACATTTGACATTGGATAATCTGATGAGGGGATATTTGATGTCGGCAGAGGGAGAGTTGTTTTTCTAGAAGTTATTGTGGTGAAATTTGATTTTGTTGATGTTATGTATGCAAAGGTTGTAGTAGAAGACACTGTTTTCAGATCAATTGTCGTTAATGCAGAAGTTGTTGTTTGCACAGCTGTCTTGGAAGCAGTTGTAGGAGAGATTGATATTGGAACTTTTGTTGTGTTATCAATTTTTGTTGTGGGAGATAATGCTATTATTGGAGCTGTTGCTTTTAGAGCATCTGTTGCTGTACCAGCAGTTATAATGGAGGACAATGTTGTTGCTGTTTTTTTTGTAGTAACTATTGTAGTTAGAGCAGTTTTTGTTGAATAAACTGTTGTTGTGCCAGCAATTGACATTGTCGTACCAGCTCTTGTTGTGCGAGAAAGTGTTGTTTTAGGAATAATTATTGTTTGAGGTACTGTTAATGTTGCAAAGAAATTTGATGATATTGGATCAGTTGTTACTACTGTTGTTTTTGGAGCAATTGTTGTTGTGGGTGACTCTTTTGATGTTGCAGAAGATTGTGTTGGGGTAACTGCTTTTGAAGCAGTTGTGGTGAGAGCAGATGTTGTTGGTGTAACTGGTGAAGTCGGGGGCACTGTTGTTGAAGCAGTTGTTGAGAGAACAGATGATGTTGTTGGAGCAACTGTTGATGTTGGAGTAGTTGTTAGAGTCTCTGTTGTTGAGGGAAGAATTGTTGTTGTGAGGGTTACTGTAGTAGTTGCAGGTCTTGTAGTAAGTGCATTAGATGTTGTGGGCGAATCTATTGTTTTGTCTAGAACTATGGTTGTCGGAGCGTTTGATGTTGTGAGAAGTACTGTAGTTGTTGATTCGTTTTTTGTTGTGGGCACAGTTGTTGCTGCAGTTGTTGTGGGAACAGTTGTTAGATAATCTGTTGTTGTTGAAACAATTGTTGTTCTGGATGACTTCGTTGATGTTGCAGCAGATGTTGTTGGTGTAACTGTTGTCGTTGGCGACACTGTTTTAGTGAGGGATAGTGTAGTAGTTTCAGCTCTTGTAGCGTGAACATTAGATAATGTGGGCGACTCTATAGTTGTGTCCAGAAGTATTGTTGTCTGAGCGTTTGATGTTGTGAGAAGCACTGTTGTTGGTGGTGTAACTGTTGTTGTGGGGGACACTGTTGTTGAAGCAGTTGTTGAGAGAGCAGATGATGTTGATGGAGCAACAGTTGTTGTTAGAGCAGTTGTTTGAGTCACTGTTGTTGTGGGAAGAATTGTTGCCGTCAGGGTTAGTGTAGTAGTTTCAGCTCTTGTAGTAAGAGCATTAGATCTTGTGGGCGACTCTATTGTTGTGTCTAAAACTATTGTTGTTGGAGCGTTTGATGTTGTGGGCACAGCTGTTGCTGCAGTTGTTGTTGGAACAGTTGTTGAATAATCTGTTGTTGTGGGAACAATTGTTGTGGGTGACTCTGTTGATGTTGCAGCTGATGATGTTGGTGTAACTGTTGTTGTGCTGGACACTGATGTTGAAGCAGTTGTTGAGAGAACAGATGATGTTGTTGGAGCAACTGTTGATGTTGGAGTAGTTGTTAGAGTCTCTGTTGTTGAGGGAAGAATTGTTGTTGTGAGGGTTACTGTAGTAGTTGCAGGTCTTGTAGTAAGTGCATTAGATGTTGTGGGCGAATCTATTGTTTTGTCTAGAACTATGGTTGTCGGAGCGTTTGATGTTGTGAGAAGTACTGTAGTTGTTGATTCGTTTTTTGTTGTGGGCACAGTTGTTGCTGCAGTTGTTGTGGGAACAGTTGTTAGATAATCTGTTGTTGTTGAAACAATTGTTGTTCTGGATGACTTCGTTGATGTTGCAGCAGATGTTGTTGGTGTAACTGTTGTCGTTGGCGACACTGTTTTAGTGAGGGATAGTGTAGTAGTTTCAGCTCTTGTAGCGTGAACATTAGAAAATGTGGGCGACTCTATAGTTGTGTCCAGAAGTATTGTTGTCTGAGCGTTTGATGTTGTGAGAAGCACTGTTGTTGGTGGTGTAACTGTTGTTGTGGGGGACACTGTTGTTGAAGCAGTTGTTGAGAGAGCAGATGATGTTGATGGAGCAACAGTTGTTGTTAGAGCAGTTGTTTGAGTCACTGTGGTTGTGGGAAGAATTGTTGCCGTCAGGGTTAGTGTAGTAGTTTCAGCTCTTGTAGTAAGAGCATTAGATCTTGTGGGCGACTCTATTGTTGTGTCTAAAACTATTGTTGTTGGAGCGTTTGATGTTGTGGGCACAGCTGTTGCTGCAGTTGTTGTTGGAACAGTTGTTGAATAATCTGTTGTTGTGGGAACAATTGTTGTGGGTGACTCTGTTGATGTTGCAGCTGATGATGTTGGTGTAACTGTTGTTGTGCTGGACACTGATGTTGAAGCAGTTGTTGAGAGAACAGATGATGTTGTTGGAGCAACTGTTGATGTTGGAGTAGTTGTTAGAGTCTCTGTTGTTGAGGGAAGAATTGTTGTTGTGAGGGTTACTGTAGTAGTTGCAGGTCTTGTAGTAAGTGCATTAGATGTTGTGGGCGAATCTATTGTTTTGTCTAGAACTATGGTTGTCGGAGCGTTTGATGTTGTGAGAAGTACTGTAGTTGTTGATTCGTTTTTTGTTGTGGGCACAGTTGTTGCTGCAGTTGTTGTGGGAACAGTTGTTAGATAATCTGTTGTTGTTGAAACAATTGTTGTTCTGGATGACTTCGTTGATGTTGCAGCAGATGTTGTTGGTGTAACTGTTGTCGTTGGCGACACTGTTTTAGTGAGGGATAGTGTAGTAGTTTCAGCTCTTGTAGCGTGAACATTAGATAATGTGGGCGACTCTATAGTTGTGTCCAGAAGTATTGTTGTCTGAGCGTTTGATGTTGTGAGAAGCACTGTTGTTGGTGGTGTAACTGTTGTTGTGGGGGACACTGTTGTTGAAGCAGTTGTTGAGAGAGCAGATGATGTTGATGGAGCAACAGTTGTTGTTAGAGCAGTTGTTTGAGTCACTGTTGTTGTGGGAAGAATTGTTGCCGTCAGGGTTAGTGTAGTAGTTTCAGCTCTTGTAGTAAGAGCATTAGATCTTGTGGGCGACTCTATTGTTGTGTCTAAAACTATTGTTGTTGGAGCGTTTGATGTTGTGGGCACAGCTGTTGCTGCAGTTGTTGTTGGAACAGTTGTTGAATAATCTGTTGTTGTGGGAACAATTGTTGTGGGTGACTCTGTTGATGTTGCAGCTGATGATGTTGGTGTAACTGTTGTTGTGCTGGACACTGATGTTGAAGCAGTTGTTGTGAGAACAGTTGTTGTTGGTGTAACTGGTGTTTTGGGGGACACTGTTGTTGAAGCAGTTGTAATGAGGGCAGATGTTGTTGGTGTAACTGTTGTTGTAGGGGGCACTGTTGTTAAAGCAGTTTTGAGAGCAGATGTTGTTGGTGTAACGGTTGTCGTGGGGGACACTGTTGTTGAAAAAGTTTTTTTGAGAGCAGATGTTGTTGGTGTAGCTGTTGTAGTCAGGGGCACTGTTGTTGAAGCAGTTGTTGAGAGAACAGATGATGTTGATGGAGCAACTGTTGTTGTTGGAGCAGTTGTTTGAGTCTCTGTTGTTGTGGGAAGAATTGTTGTTGTTAGGGTTAGTGTAGTAATTTCCGCTCTTGTAGTGAGAGCATTAGATCTTGTGGGCGACTCTATTGTTGTGTCCAGAAGTATTGTTGTCTGAGCGTTTGATGTTTTGAGTAGCACTGTGGTTGTTGGATCAGTTGTTGTTGTGGGCACAGTTGTTGCTGCAGTTGTTGTTGGAACAGTTATTAGATAATCTATTGTTGTGGGAACAATTGTTGTGGGTGACTTTATTGATGTTGCAGCAGATGATGTTGGTGTTACTGTTGTAATGGGGGACACTGTTGTTGAAGCAGCTGTTGTGAGAGCAGATGTTGTTGGTGTAGCTGTTGTCGTGGGGGACACTGTTGTTGAAGCAGCTGTTGTGAGAGCAGATGATGTTGATGGAGCAACTGTTGTTGTTAGAGCAGTTGTTTGAGTCTCTGTTGTTGTGGGAAGAATTGTTGTTGTTAGGGTTAGTGTAGTAATTTCCGCTCTTGTAGTAAGAGCATTAGATCTTGTGGGCGACTCTATTGTTGTGTCTAAAACTGTTGTTGTCGGAGCGTTTAATGTTGTGTGAAGCACTGTAGTTGTTGGATCAGTTGTTGTTGTGGGCACAGTTGTTGTTGGAACAGTTGTTAGGTAATCTGTTGTTGTGGGAACAATTGTTGTGGGTGACTCTGTTGATGTTGCAGCAGATGATGTTGGGATAACTGTTGTTGTGCTGGACACTGTTGTTGAAGCAGTTGTTGTGAGAACAGTTGTTTTTGGTGTAACTGTTGTTGCGGGTGACACTGTTGTTGAAGCAGTTGTTGTGGGAGCAGATGTTGTGGGTGTAACTGTTGTTGTGGGGGGCACTGTTGTTAAAGCAGTTGTGACAGCAGATGTTGTTGGTGTAACTGTTTTCGTGGGGGACACTGTTGTTGAAGCAGCTGTTGTGAGAGCAGATGTTGTTGGTGTAACTGTTGTAGTCAGGGGCACTGTTGTTGCAGCAGTTGTTGAGAGAACAGATGATGTTGTTGGAGCAACTTTTGTTGTGAGTGCAGTTGTTTGAGTTTCTGTTGTTGTTGGAAGAATTGTTGTCGCGAGGGTTAGTGTAGTAGTTTCAGCTCTTGTAGTAAGGGCATTAGATGTTGTGGGTGACTCTATTGTTGTGTCTAGAACTAATGTTGTCGGAGCGTTTGATGTTTTGAGAAGCACTGTAGTTGTTGGTGTAACTGTTGTTGTCAGAGCAGTTGTTTGAGTCTCTGTTGTTGTGGGAAGAATTGTTTTTTTGAGGGTTAGTGTAGTAGTTTCAGCTCTTGTAGTGAGAGCATCAGATAATATAGGCGACTCTGTTGTTGTGTCTAGAACTATTGTTGTCGGAGCGTTTGATGTTGTGGGATGCATTGTACTTGTTGGTGTAACTGTTGTAGTGGGAGGCACTGTTGTTGAAGCAATTGTTGAGAGAACAGATGATGTTGTTGGAGCAACTGTTGTTGTTTGATCAGTTGTTTGAGTCTCTGTTGTTGTGGGAAGAATTGTTGTCGTGAGGGTTACTGTAGTTGTTTCAACTCTTGTAGTGAGAGCATTAGATAATGTAGGCGACTCTATTGTTGTGTCCAGAACAATTGTTGTAGGAGCGTTTAATGTTGTGAGAAGCACTGTAGTTGTTGGTGTAACTAATGTTGTGGGGGACACTGTTGTTGAAGCAGTTGTTGAATGAACAGATGATGTTGTTGGAGCAACTGTTGTTGTGAGCGCATATGTTTGACTTTCTCTTGTTGTTGGAAGAAATGTTGTCGCGAGTGTTAGTGTAGTAGTTTCAGCTCTTGTAGTAAGGGCATTAGATGTTGTGGGCGACTCTATTTTTGTGTCTAGAACTAATGTTGTTGGAGCGTTTGATGTTTTGAGAAGCACTGTAGTTGTTGGTGTAACTGTTGCTGTTGTCAGGGCAGTTGTTTGAGTCTCTGTTGTTGTGGGAAGAATTGTTGTTTTGAGGGTTAGTGTAGTAGTTTCAGCACTTGTAGTGAGAGCATTAGATAATGTAGGCGGCTCTGTTGTTGTGTCTAGAACTATTGTTGTTGGAGCGTTTGATGTTGTGGGAAGCACTGTACTTGTTGGTGTAACTGTTGTAGTGGGGGTCACTGTTGTTAAGGCAGTTGTGAGAGCAGATGTTGTTGATGTAATTGTTGTCGTGGGGGACACTGTTGTTGAAGGAGTTGTTGTGAGAGCAGTTGTTGTTGGTGTAACTGTTGTTGTGGGGGGCACTGTTGTTGAAGCAGTTGTTGAGAAAACAGATGTTGTTGGTGTTACTGGTGTAGTCAGGGGCACTGTTGTTGAAGCCGTTGTTGAATGAACAGATGATGTTGTTGGAGCAACTTTTGTTGTGAGCGCAGTTGTTTGAGTCTCTGTTGTTGTTGGAAGATTTTTTGTCGTGAGGGTTACTGTAGTAGTTTCAGCTCTTGTAGCGAGAGCATTAGATAATGTGGGCGACTCTATTGTTGTGTCCAGAACTATTGTTGTAGGGTCGTTTAATGTTGTGAGAAGCACTGTAGTTGTTGGTGTTACTATTGTTGTGGGGGGCAATGTAGTTGAAGCAGTTGTTGAATAAACAGATGATGTTGTTGGAGCAACTGTTATTATTTGATCAGTTGTTTGAGTATCTGTTGTTGTGGAAAGAATTGTTGTTTTGAGGGTTAGTGTAGTAGTTTCAGCACTTGTAGTGAGAGCATTAGATAATGTAGGCGACTCTGTTGTTGTGTCTAGAACTATTGTTGTCGGAGCGTTTGATGTTGTGCGAAGCACTGTACTTGTTGGTGTAACTGTTGTCGTGGGGGACACTGTTGTTGAAGGAGTTGTTGTGAGAGCAGTTGTTGTTGGTGTAACTGATGTAGTCAGGGGCACTGTTGTTGAAGCCGTTGTTGAATGAACAGATGATGTTGTTGGAGCAACTGTTGTTGTGAGCGCAGTTGTTTGAGTCTCTGTTGTTGTTGGAAGAATTTTTGTCGTGAGGGTTACTGTAGTAGTTTCAGCTCTTTTAGCGAGAGCATTAGATAATGTGGGCGACTCTATTGTTGTGTCCAGAACTATTGTTGTAGGGGTGTTTGATGTTGTGAGAAGCACTGTAGTTGTTGGTGTAACTATTGTTGTGGGGGGAAATGTTGTTGAAGCAGTTGTTGAATAAACAGATGATGTTGTTGGAGCAACTGTTATTGTTTGATCAGTTGTTTGAGTCTCTGTTGTTGTGGAAAGAATTGTTGTTTTGAGGGTTAGTTTAGTAGTTTCAGCACTTGTAGTGAGAGCATTAGATAATGTAGGCGACTCTGTTGTTGTGTCTAGAACTATTGTTGTCGGAGCGTTTGATGTTGTGGGAAGCACTGTACTTGTTGGTGTAACTGTTGCAGTGGGGGTCACTGTTGTTAAGGCAGTTGTGAGAGCAGATGTTGTTGATGTAACTGTTGTCGTGGGGGACACTGTTGTTGAAGGAGTTGTTGTGAGAGCAGTTGTTGTTGGTGTAACTGTTGTTGTGGGGGGCACTGTTGTTGAAGCAGTTGTTGAGAAAACAGATGTTGTTGGTGTAACTTGTGTAGTCAGGGGCACTGTTGTTGAAGCCGTTGTTGAATGAACAGATGATATTGTTGGAGCAACTGATGTTGTGAGCGCAGTTGTTTGACTTTCTGTTGTCGTTGGAAGAATTGTTGTCGCGAGGGTTAGTGTATTAGTTTCAGCTCTTGTAGTAAGGGCATTAGATGTTGTGGGCGACTCTATTGTTGTGTCTAGAACTATTGTTGTTGGAGCGTTTGATGTTGTGAGAAGCACTGTACTTGTTGGTGTAACTGTTGTTGTGGGGGTCACTGCTGTTAAAGCAATTGTGAGAGCGGATGTTGTTAATGTAACTGTTGTCTCGGGGGGCACTGTTGTTGAAGCAGTTGTTGAATGAACAGATGATGTTGTTGGAGCCACTGTTGTTGTGAGCGCAGTTGTTTGAGTCTCTGTTGTTGTTGGAAGAATTGTTGTTGTGAGGGTTACTGTAGTAGTTTCAACTCTTGTAGTGAGAGCATTAGATAATGTGGGCAACTCTATTGTTGAGTCCAGAACAATTGTTGTAGGAGCGTTTAATGTTGTGAGAAGCACTGTAGTTGTTGGTGTAACTATTGTTGTGGGGGACACTGTTGTTGAAGCAGTTGTTGAATAAACAGATGATGTTGTTGGAGCAACTGTTGTTGTGAGCGCAGTTGTTTGACTTTCTCTTGTTGTTGGAAGAATTGTTGTCGCGAGGGTTAGTGTAGTAGTTTCAGCACTTGTAGTGAGAGCATTAGATAATGTAGGCGGCTCTGTTGTTGTGTCTAGAACTATTGTTGTCGGAGCGTTTGATGTTGTGGGAAGCACTGTACTTGTTGGTGTAATTGTTGTTGTGGGGGTCACTTTTGTTAAGGCAGTTGTGAGAGCAGATGTTGTTGATGTAACTGTTGTCGTGAGGGACACTGTTGTTGAAGGAGTTGTTGTGAGAGCAGTTGTTGTTGGTGTAACTGTTGTTGTGGGGGGCACAGTTGTTGAAGCAGTTGTTGAGAAAACAGATGTTGTTGGCGTAACTGGTGTAGTCGGGGGCAGTGTTGTTGAAGCAGTTGTTGAATGAACAGATGATGTTGTTGGAGCAACTGTTGTTGTGAGCGCAGTTGTTTGAGTCTCTGTTGTTGTTGGAAGAATTGTTGTCGTGAGGGTTACTGTAGTAGTTTCAGCTCTTGTAGCGAGAGCATTAGATAATGTGGGCAACTCTATTGTTGTGTCCAGAACTATTGTTGTAGGAGCGTTTGATGTTGTGAGAAGCACTGTAGTTGTTGGTGTAACTATTGTTGTGGGGGGCAATGTTGTTGAAGCAGTTGTTGAATAAACAGATGATGTTGTTGGAGCAACTGTTGTTGTGAGCGCAGTTGTTTGAGTTTCTGTTGTTGTTGGAAGAATTGTTGTCGCGAGGGTTAGTGTAGTAGTTTCAGCTCTTGTTGTGAGAGCATTAGATAATGTAGGCGACTCTATTGTTGTGTCCAGAACTATTGTTGTAGGAGCGTTTGATGTTGTGAGAAGCACTGTAGTTGTTGGTGTAAATATTGTTGTGGGGGGCACTGTTGTTGAAGCAGTTGTCAATAGAACAGATGATGTTGTTGGAACAACTGTTGTTGTGAGCGCAGTTGTTTGAGTTTCTGTTGGTGTTGGAAGAATTGTTGTCGCGAGGGTTAGTGTAGTAGTTTCAGCTCTTGTAGTGAGAGCATTAGATAATGTAGGCGACTCTATTGTTGTGTCCAGAACTATTGTTGTAGGGGCGTTTGATGTTGTGAGAAGCACTGTAGTTGTTGGTGTAAATATTGTTGTGGGGGGCACTGTTGTTGAAGCAGTTGTCAATAGAACAGATGATGTTGTTGGAACAACTGTTGTTGTGAGCGCAGTTGTTTGAGTTTCTGTTGGTGTTGGAAGAATTGTTGTCGCGAGGGTTAGTGTAGTAGTTTCAGCTCTTGTAGTGAGAGCATTAGATAATGTAGGCGACTCTATTGTTGTGTCCAGAACTATTGTTGTAGGAGCGTTTGATGTTGTGAGAAGCACTGCAGTTGTTGGTGTGAATATTGTTGTGGGGGGCAGTGTTTTTGAAGCAGTTGTCGTTAGAACAGATGATGTTGTTGGAACAACTGTTGTTGTGAGCGCAGTTGTTTGAGTTTCTGTTGTTGTTGGAAGAATTGTTGTCCCGAGGGTTAGTGTAGTAGTTTCAGCTCTTGTTGTGAGAGCATTAGATAATGTAGGCGACTCTATTGTTGTGTCCAGAACTATTGTTGTAGGAGCGTTTGATGTTGTGAGAAGCACTGCAGTTGTTGGTGTAACTATTGTTGTGGGGGGCAATGTTGTTGAAGCAGTTGTTGAATAAACAGATGATGTTGTTGGAGCAACTGTTGTTGTGAGCGCAGTTGTTTGAGTTTCTGTTGTTGTGGGAAGAATTGTTGTTTTGATGGTTAGTGTAGTAGTTTCAGCACTTGTAGTGAGAGCATTAGATAATGTGGGCGACTCTGTTGATGTGTCTAGAACTATTGTTGTTGGAGCGTTTGATGTTGTGGGAAGCACTGTAGTTGTTGGTGTAACTGTTGTTGTTGGTGTCACTGCTGTTGAAGCAGTTGTTGATAGAACAGATGATGTTGTTGGAACAACTGTTGTTGTTTGATCAGTTATTTGAGTCTCTGTTGTTGTTGGAAGAATTGTTGTTGCGAGGGTTAGTGTAGTAGTTTCAGCTCTTGTAGTGAGAGCATTAGATAATGTGGGCGACTCTATTGTTGTGTCCAGAACTATTGTTGTAGGAGCGTTTGATGTTGTGAGAAGCATTGTAGTTGTTGGTGTGAATATTGTTGTGGGGGGCAGTGTTGTTGAAGCAGTTGTCGTTAGAACAGATGATGTTGTTGGAACAACTGTTGTTGTGAGCGCAGTTGTTTGAGTTTCTGTTGTTGTTGGAAGAATTGTTGTCCCGAGGGTTAGTGTAGTAGTTTCAGCTCTTGTTGTGAGAGCATTAGATAATGTAGGCGACTCTATTGTTGTGTCCAGAACTATTGTTGTAGGGGCGCTTGATGTTGTGAGAAGCACTGCAGTTGTTGGTGTAACTATTGTTGTGGGGGGCAATGTTGTTGAAGCAGTTGTTGAATAAACAGATGATGTTGTTGGAGCAACTGTTGTTGTGAGCGCAGTTGTTTGAGTTTCTGTTGTTGTGGGAAGAATTGTTGTTTTGATGGTTAGTGTAGTAGTTTCAGCACTTGTAGTGAGAGCATTAGATAATGTAGGCGACTCTATTGTTGTGTCCAGAACTATTGTTGTAGGGGCGTTTGATGTTGTGACAAGCACTGCAGTTGTTGGTGTAACTATTGTTGTGCGGGGCAATGTTGTTGAAGCAGTTGTTGAATAAACAGATGATGTTGTTGGAGCAACTGTTGCTGTGAGTGCAGTTGTTTGAGTTTCTGTTGTTGTGGGAAGAATTGTTGTTTTGATGGTTAGTGTAGTAGTTTGAGGACTTGTAGTGAGAGCATTAGATAATGTGGGCGACTCTGTTGATGTGTCTAGAACTATTGTTGTTGGAGCGTTTGATGTTGTGGGAAGCACTGTAGTTGTTGGTGTAACTGTTGTTGTTGGTGTCACTGCTGTTGAAGCAGTTGTTGATAGAACAGATGATGTTGTTGGAACAACTGTTGTTGTTTGATCAGTTGTTTGAGTCTCTGTTGTTGTTGGAAGAATTGTTGTCGCGAGGGTTAGTGTAGTAGTTTCAGCTCTTGTAGTGAGAGCATTAGATAACGTGGGCGACTCTATTGTTGTGTCCAGAACTATTGTTGTAGGAGCGTTTGATGTTGTGAGAAGCACTGTAGTTGTTGGTGTAAATATTGTTGTGGGGGGCAATGTTGTTGAAGCAGTTGTCGATAGAACAGATGATGTTGTTGGAACAACTATTGTTGTGAGCGCAGTTGTTTGGGTCTCTGTTGTTGTTGGAAGAATTGTTGTCGCGAGGGTTAGTGTAGTAGTTTCAGATCTTGTAGTGAGAGCATTAGATAATGTAGGCGACTCTATTGTTGTGTCCAGAACTATTGTTGTAGGGGCGTTTAATGTTGTGAGAAGCACTGTAGTTGTTGGTGTGAATATTGTTGTGGGGGGCAGTGTTGTTGAAGCAGTTGTCGATAGAACAGATGATGTTGTTGGAACAACTATTGTTGTGAGCGCAGTTGTTTGGGTGTCTGTTGTTGTTGGAAGAATTGTTGTCGCGAGGGTTAGTGTAGTAGTTTCAGATCTTGTAGTGAGAGCATTAGATAATGTGGGCGATTCTATTGTTGTGTCCAGAACTATTGTTGTAGGAGCGTTTGATGTTGTGAGAAGCACTGTAGTTGTTGGTTTGAATATTGTTGTGGGGGGCAGTGTTGTTGAAGCAGTTGTCGTTAGAACAGATGATGTTGTTGGAACAACTGTTGTTGTGAGCGCAGTTCCTTGAGTTTCTGTTGTTGTTGGAAGAATTGTTGTCCCGAGGGTTAGTGTTGTAGTTTCAGCACTTGTAGTGAGAGCATTAGATAATGTGGGCGACTCTGTTGATGTGTCTAGAACTATTGTTGTTGGAGCGTTTGATGTTGTGGGAAGCACTGTAGTTGTTGGTGTAAATGTTGTTGTTGGTGTCACTGCTGTTGAAGCAGTTGTTGATAAAACAGATGATGTTGTTGGAACAACTGTTGTTGTTTGATCAGTTGTTTGAGTCTCTGTTGTTGTTGGAAGAATTGTTGTCGCGAGGGTTAGTGTAGTAGTTTCAGCTCTTGTAGTGAGGGCATTAGATAATGTAGGCGACTCTATTGTTGTGTCCAGAACTATTGTTGTAGGAGCGTTTGATGTTGTGAGAAGCACTGTAGTTGTTGGTGTGAATATTGTTGTGGGGGGCAGTGTTGTTGAAGCAGTGGTCGTTAGAACAGATGATGTTGTTGGAACAACTGTTGTTGTGAGCGCAGTTGTTTGAGTTTCTGTTGTTGTTGGAAGAATTGTTGTCCCGAGGGTTAGTGTAGTAGTTTCAGCTCTTGTTGTGAGAGCATTAGATAATGTAGGCGACTCTATTGTTGTGTCCAGAACTATTGTTGTAGGGGCGCTTGATGTTGTGAGAAGCACTGCAGTTGTTGGTGTAACTATTGTTGTGGGGGGCAATGTTGTTGAAGCAGTTGTTGAATAAACAGATGATGTTGTTGGAGCAACTGTTGTTGTGAGCGCAGTTGTTTGAGTTTCTGTTGTTGTGGGAAGAATTGTTGTTTTGATGGTTAGTGTAGTAGTTTCAGCACTTGTAGTGAGAGCATTAGATAATGTAGGCGACTCTATTGTTGTGTCCAGAACTATTGTTGTAGGGGCGTTTGATGTTGTGACAAGCACTGCAGTTGTTGGTGTAACTATTGTTGTGGGGGGCAGTGTTGTTGAAGCAGTTGTCGTTAGAACAGATGATGTTGTTGGAACAACTGTTGTTGTGAGCGCAGTTCTTTGAGTTTCTGTTGTTGTTGGAAGAATTGTTGTCCCGAGGGTTAGTGTAGTAGTTTCAGCTCTTGTTGTGAGAGCATTAGATAATGTAGGCGACTCTATTGTTGTGTCCAGAACTATTGTTGTAGGGGCGTTTGATGTTGTGAGAAGCATTGCAGTTGTTGGTGTAACTATTGTTGTGGGGGGCAATGTTGTTGAAGCAGTTGTTGAATAAACAGATGATGTTGTTGGAGCAACTGTTGTTGTGAGCGCAGTTGTTTGAGTTTCTGTTGTTGTGGGAAGAATTGTTGTTTTGATGGTTAGTGTAGTAGTTTCAGCACTTGTAGTGAGAGCATTAGATAATGTGGGCGACTCTGTTGATGTGTCTAGAACTATTGTTGTTGGAGCGTTTGATGTTGTGGGAAGCACTGTAGTTGTTGGTGTAACTGTTGTTGTTGGTGTCACTGCTGTTGAAGCAGTTGTTGATAAAACAGATGATGTTGTTGGAACAACTGTTGTTGTTTGATCAGTTGTTTGAGTCTCTGTTGTTGTTGGAAGAATTGTTGTCGCGAGGGTTAGTGTAGTAGTTTCAGCTCTTGTAGTGAGGGCATTAGATAACGTGGGCGACTCTATTGTTGTGTCCAGAACTATTGTTGTAGGAGCGTTTGATGTTGTGAGAAGCACTGTAGTTGTTGGTGTAAATATTGTTGTGGGGGGCACTGTTGTTGAAGCAGTTGTCGATAGAACAGATGATGTTGTTGGAACAACTATTGTTGTGAGCGCAGTTGTTTGGGTGTCTGTTGTTGTTGGAAGAATTGTTGTCGCGAGGGTTACTGTAGTAGTTTCAGCTCTTGTAGTGAGAGCATTAGATAATGTAGGCGACTCTATTGTTGTGTCCAGAACTATTGTTGTAGGGGCGTTTGATGTTGTGAGAAGCACTGTAGTTGTTGGTGTAACTATTGTTGTGGGGGGCAATGTTGTTGAAGCAGTTGTTGAATAAACAGATGATGTTGTTGGAGCAACTGTTGTTGTGAGCGCAGTTGTTTGATTTTCTGTTGTCGTTGGAAGAATGGTTGTCGCGAGGGTTTGTGTAGTAGTTTCAGTTCTTGTAGTGAGAGCATTAGATAATGTGGGCGACTCTATTGTTGTGTCCAGAACTATTGTTGTAGGAGTGTTTGATATTGTGAGAAGCACTGTAGTTGTTGGTGTAAATATTGTTGTGGGGGGCACTGTTGTTGAAGCAGTTGTCGATAGAACAGATGATGTTGTTGGAACAACTGTTGTTGTGAGCGCAGTTGTTTGGGTTTCTGTTGTTGTTTGAAGAATTGTTGTCGCGAGGGTTAGTGTAGTAGTTTCAGCTCTTGTAGTGAGAGCATTAGATAATGTGGGCGACTCTATTGTTGTGTCCAGAACTATTGTTGTAGGAGCGTTTGATGTTGTGGGAAGCACTGTAGTTGTTGGTGTAAATATTGTTGTGGGGGGCACTGTTGTTGAAGCAGTTGTTGATAGAACAGATGATGTTGTTGGAACAACTGTTGTTGTTTGATCATTTGTTTGAGTCTCTGTTGTTGTGGGAAGAATTGTTGTTTTGAGGGTTAGTGTAGTAGTTTCAGCACTTGTAGTGAGAGCATTAGATAATGTGGGCGACTCTGTTGTTGTGTCTAGAACTATTGTTGTTGGAGCGTTTGATGTTGTGGGAAGCACCGTACTTGTTGGTGTAACTGTTGCAGTGGGGGTCACTGTTGTTAAAGCAGTTGTTGAATGAATAGATGATGTTGTTGGAGCAACTGTTGTTGTGAGCGCAGTTGTTTGAATCTCTGTTGTTGTTGGAAGAATTGTTGTCGTGAGGGTTAGTGTAGTAGTTTCAGATCTTGTAGTGAGAGCATTAGATAATGTGGGTGACTCTATTGTTGTGTCCAGAACTATTGTTGTTGGAGCGTTTGATGTTGTGAGAAGCACTGTAGTTGTTGGTGTAAATATTGTTGTGGGGGGCACTGTTGTTGAAGCAGTTGTCGATAGAACAGATGATGTTGTTGGAACAACTCTTGTTGTGAGCGCAGTTGTTTGGGTGTCTGTTGTTGTTGGAAGAATTGTTGTCGCGAGGGTTAGTGTAGTAGTTTCAGATCTTGTAGTGAGAGCATTAGATAATGTGGGTGACTCTATTGTTGTGTCCAGAACTATTGTTGTAGGAGCGTTTGATGTTGTGAGAAGCACTGTGGTTGTTTGTGTAACTATTGTTGTGGGGGGCATTGTTGTTGAAGCAGTTGTTGAATAAACAGATGATGTTGTTGGAGCAACTGTTGTTGTGAGCGCAGTTGTTTGAGTTTCTGTTGTTGTTGGAAGAATTGTTGTCGCGAGGGTTAGTGTAGTAGTTTCCGCTCTTGTAGTAAGGGCATTAGATGTTGTGGGCGACTCTATTGTTGTGTCTAGAACTAATGTTGTCGGAGCGTTTGATGTTTTGAGAAGCACTGTAGTTGTTGGTGTAACTTTTGTTGTTGTCAGAGCAGTTTTTTGAGTCTCTGTTGTTGTGGGAAGAATTGTTGTTTTGAGGGTTAGTGTAGTAGTTTCAGCTCTTGAAGTGAGAACATTAGATAATGTGGGTGACTCTGTTGTTGTGTCTAGAACTATTGTTGTTGGAGGGTTTGATGTTGTGGGAAGCACTGTACTTGTTGGTGTAACTGTTGTAGAGGGGGTCACTGTTGTTAAAGCATTCGTAAGAGCAGATGTTGTTGATGTAACTGTTGTCGTTGGGGACACTGTTGTTGAAGGAGATGTTGTGAGAGCAGTTGTTGTTGGTGTAACTGGTGTTGTGGGGGACTCTGTTGTTGAAGCAGTTGTTGAGAAAAAAGATGTTACTGGTGTAGTCGGGGGCACTGTTGTTGAAGCAGTTGTTGAATGAACAGATGATGTTGTTGGAGCAACTGTTGTTGTGTGCGCGGTTGTTTGAGTCTCTGTTGTTGTTGGAAGAATTGTTGTCTCGAGGGTTACTGTAGTAGTTTCAGCTCTTGTAGTAAGGGCATTAGATGTTATTTGCGACTCTATTGTTGTGTCTAGAACTATTGTTGTCGGAGCGTTTGATGTTGTGGGAAGGACTGTAGTTGTTGGTGCAACTGTTGTTGTTGGTTTCACTGCTGTTGAAGCAGTTGTTGATAGAACAGATGATGTTGTTGGAACAACTGTTGTTGTTTGATCAGTTGTTTGAGTCTCTGTTGTTGTGGGAAGAATTGTTGTTTTGAGGGTTAGTGTAGTAGCTTCAGCACTTGTAGTAAGAGCATTAGATAATGTAGGCAACTCTGTTGTTGTGTCTAGAACTATTGTTGTGGGAGCGTTTGATGTTGTGAGAAGCACTGTAGTTGTCGGTGTAACTATTGTTGTGGGGGGCAATGTTGTTGAAGCAGTTGTTGAATAAACAGATGATGTTTTTGGAGCAACTGTTGTTGTGAGCGCAGTTGTTTGAGTTTCTGTTGTTGTTGGAAGAATTGTTGTCGCGAGGGTTAGTGTAGAAGTTTCAGCTCTTGTAGTGAGAGCATTAGATGTTGTGGGCAACTCTATTGTTGTGTCTAGAACTATTGTTGTAGGAGTGCTTAAAGTTGGTGTTGTTGGATCGATTGTTGTTGTGGCCACAGTTCTTACTGCAGTTGTTGGGGGAACAGTTGTTAGAAAATCTATTGTTGTCGGAACAATTGTTGTTGTGAGAGCAGATGTTGTTGGTGTAACTGTTGTTGTGGGGGGCACGGTTGTTGTGAGATCAGATCTTGTGGGCGCCTCTGTTGTTGTGTCTAGAACGATTGTTGTCGGAGCGTTTGATGTTGTGGGAAGCCCAGTAGTTGTTGGATCATTTTTTGTTGTGGCCTTAGTTGTTGCTGAAGTTGTTGTGGGAACAGTTGTTGTTGGTGTAACTGTTGTTGTGGGGGTCAGGGTTGTTGAAGCAGTTGTTGTGAGAACAGATGTTGTTGGTGTAACTGTTGTTGTGGGGGATACTGTTGTTGAAGCAGTAGTTGTTGGTGTAACTGTTGTTGTGGAGGAGACTGTTGTTGTTAGAGCAGTTGTTGTTAGTGTAACTGTTGTTCTGTTGGGCACGGTTGTTGAAGCAGTTGTTGTGAGAGCAGATGTTGTGGGCGCCTCTGTTGTTGGATAGGTTGTTGTTGTGGGCACAGTTGTTGCTACAGTTGTTGTGGGAACAGCTGTTGTTGGTGTAACTGTTGTCATGGGGGGCACGGTTGTTGAAGCAGTTGTTGTGAGAGCAGATGTTGTTAGTGTAACTGTTGTTGAAGCAGTTGTTGTTGGTGTAACTGTTGTCATGGGGGGCATGGTTGTTGAAGCAGTTGTTGTAAGAGCAGTTGTTGTTGGTGTTACTGTTGTTGTGGGGGGCACGGTTGTTGAAGCAGTTATTGTGAGAGCAGATGTTGTTGGGGTAACTGTTGTTGAAGCAGTTGATGTTGGTGTAACTGCTATTGTGGGTGCCTCTGTTGTTGTGTATAGAATGATTGTTGTTGGAGCGTTTGATGTTGTGGGAAGCACAGTAGTTGTTGGATCGTTTTTTGTTGTGGGCACAGTTGTTGATACAGTTTTTTTGGGAATAGTTGTTGTCGGAACTGTTGTTGTGGGGGGCACGGTTGTTGAAGCAGTAGTTGTGAGAGCAGATGTTGTTGGTGTAACTGTTGTTGTGGAGGAGACTGTTGTTGAAGCAGTTGTTGTAAGAGCAGTTGTTGTTGGTGTTACTGTTGTTGTGGGGGGCACGGTTGTTGAAGCAGTTGTTGTGAAAGTAGATGTTGTGGGCGCCTCTGTAGTTGTGTCTAGAACTATTGTTGTCGCAGCGTTTGATGTTGTGGGAAGCACATTAGTTGTTGGATCGGTTGTTGTTGTGGGCACAGTTGTTGCTACAGTTGTTGTCGGAACTGTTGTTGTGGGGGACACGGTTGTTGAAGCAGTTGTTGTGATAGCAGATGTTGTTGGTACAACTGTTGTTGTGGAGGGCACGGTTGTTGAAGTAACTGTTGTTGTGGGGGGCACGGTTGTTGAAGCAATTGTTATGAGAGCAGATGTTTCTGGTGTAACTGTTGTTGGTGTTACTGTTGTTGTGGGGGGCACGGTTGTTGAAGCAGTTGTTGTGAAAGTAGATGTTGTGGGCGCCTCTGTAGTTGTGTCTAGAACTATTGTTGTCGCAGCGTTTGATGTTGTGGGAAGCACATTAGTTGTTGGATCGGTTGTTGTTGTGGGCACAGTTGTTGCTACAGTTGTTGTCGGAACTGTTGTTGTGGGGGATACTGTTGTTGAAGCAGTTGTTGTTGGTGTAACTGTGGTTGTGCGGGACACGGTTGTTGAAGCAGTTGTTGTGAAAGTAGATGTTGTGGGCGCCTCTGTAGTTGTGTCTAGAACTATTGTTGTCGCAGCGTTTGATGTTGTGGGAAGCACATTAGTTGTTGGATCGGTTGTTGTTGTGGGCACAGTTGTTGCTACAGTTGTTGTCGGAACTGTTGTTGTGGGGGATACTGTTGTTGAAGCAGTTGTTGTTGGTGTAACTGTGGTTGTGCGGGACACGGTTGTTGAAGCAGTTGTTGTGAAAGTAGATGTTGTGGGCGCCTCTGTAGTTGTGTCTAGAACTATTGTTGTCGCAGCGTTTGATGTTGTGGGAAGCACATTAGTTGTTGGATCGGTTGTTGTTGTGGGCACAGTTGTTGCTACAGTTGTTGTCGGAACTGTTGTTGTGGGGGGCACGGTTGTTGAAGCAGTTGTTGTGAAAGTAGATGTTGTGGGCGCCTCTGTTGTTGTGTCTAGAACTATTGTTGTCGCAGCGTTTGATGTTGTGGGAAGCACATTAGTTGTTGGATCGGTTGTTGTTGTGGGCACAGTTGTTGCTACAGTTGTTGTCGGAACTGTTGTTGTGGGGGATACTGTTGTTGAAGCAGTTGTTGTTGGTGTAACTGTGGTTGTGCGGGACACGGTTGTTGAAGCAGTTGTTGTGAAAGTAGATGTTGTGGGCGCCTCTGTAGTTGTGTCTAGAACTATTGTTGTCGCAGCGTTTGATGTTGTGGGAAGCACATTAGTTGTTGGATCGGTTGTTGTTGTGGGCACAGTTGTTGCTACAGTTGTTGTCGGAACTGTTGTTGTGGGGGGCACGGTTGTTGAAGCAGTTGTTGTGAAAGTAGATGTTGTGGGCGCCTCTGTTGTTGTGTCTAGAACTATTGTTGTCGCAGCGTTTGATGTTGTGGGAAGCACATTAGTTGTTGGATCGGTTGTTGTTGTGGGCACAGTTGTTGCTACAGTTGTTGTCGGAACTGTTGTTGTGGGGGATACTGTTGTTGAAGCAGTTGTTGTTGGTGTAACTGTGGTTGTGCGGGACACGGTTGTTGAAGCAGTTGTTGTGAAAGTAAATGTTGTGGGCGCCTCTGTAGTTGTGTCTAGAACTATTGTTGTCGCAGCGTTTGATGTTGTGGGAAGCACATTAGTTGTTGGATCGGTTGTTGTTGTGGGCACAGTTGTTGCTACAGTTGTTGTCGGAACTGTTGTTGTGGGGGGCACGGTTGTTGAAGCAGTTGTTTTGAGAGCAGATGTTGATGGAGTAACTGTTGTGAGGTACACTATTGTTGAAGCAGTTGTTGTTGGTGTAACTGTTGTTGTGGGGGACACTGTTGTTGTGTATGTAATGATTGTTGTTGGAGCATTTGATGTTGTGGGCACAGTTATTGCTACAGTTGTTGAAGGAACAGTTGTTGTTGGTGTGACTGTTGTTGTGGGGGACACGATTGTTGAAGCAGTTGTTTTGAGAGCAGATGTTGTTGGTGTGACTGTTGTTGTGGGGGACACTGTTGTTGAAGCAGTTGTTGTGAGAGCAGTTTGTGTAACTGTTGTTGTGGGGGACACGGTTGTTGAAGCAGTTGTTGTGATAGCAGATGTTGTTGGTACAACTGTTGTTGTGGGGGGCACAGTTGTTGAAGTAACTGTTGTTGTGGGGGGCACAGTTGTTGAAGCAGTTGTTATGAGAGCAGATGTTGCTGGTGTAACTGTTGTAGTGGGGGATACTGTTGTTGAAGCAGTTGTTGTTGGTGTAACTGTTGTTGTGGGGGGCACGGTTGTTGAAGCAGTTGTTGTGAAAGTAGATGTTGTGGGCGCCTCTGTAGTTGTGTCTAGAACTATTGTTGTCGCAGCGTTTGATGTTGTGGGAAGCACAGTAGTTTTTGGATCGGTTGTTGTTGTGGGCACAGTTGTTGCTACAGTTGTTGTCGGAATTGTTGTTGTGGGGGGCACGGTTGTTGAAGCAGTAGTTGTGAGAGCAGATGTTGTTGGTGTAACTGTTGTTGTGGAGGAGACTGTTGTTGAAGCAGTTGTTGTAAGAGCAGTTGTTGTTGGTGTTACTGTTGTTTTGGGGGGCACGGTTGTTGAAGCAGTTGATGTTGGTGTAACTGCTATTGTGGGTGCCTCTGTTGTTGTGTATAGAATGATTGTTGTTGGAGCGTTTGATGTTGTGGGAAGCACAGTAGTTGTTGGATCGTTTTTTGTTGTGGGCACAGTTGTTGCTACAGTTGTTTTGGGAATAGTTGTTGTCGGAACTGTTGTTGTGGGGGGCACGGTTGTTGAAGCAGTATTTGTGAGAGCAGATGTTGTTGGTGTAACTGTTGTTGTGGAGGAGACTGTTGTTGAAGCAGTTGTTGTAAGAGCAGTTGTTGTTGGTGTTACTGTTGTTGTGGGGGGCACGGTTGTTGAAGCAGTTGATGTGAAAGTAGATGTTGTGGGCGCCTCTGTAGTTGTGTCTAGAACTATTGTTGTCGCAGCGTTTGATGTTGTGGGAAGCACATTAGTTGTTGAATCGGTTGTTGTTGTGGGGGGCATGGTTGTTGAAGCAGTTGTGAGAGCAGATGTTGATGGTGTAACTGTTGTGAGGTACACCGTTGTTGAAGCAGTTGTTGTTGGTGTAATTGTTCTTGTGGGTGGCACGGTTGTTGAAACAGTTGTTGTGAGAGCAGATGTTGTTGGGGTAACTGTTGTTGTGGGGGACACTGTTGTTGAAGCAGTTGTTGTTGGTGCAACTGCTATTGTGGGGGGCACGGTTGTTGTGAGATCCGATCTTGTGGGCGCCTCTGTTGTTGTGTCTAGAACGATTGTTGTCGGAGCGTTTGATGTTGTGGGAAGCACAGTGGTTGTTGGATCGGTTTTTGTTGTGGGCACAGTTGTTGCTACAGTTGTTGTGGGAACAGTTGTTGTTGGTGTAACTGTTGTTGTTTGGGGCACGGTTGTTGAAGTAACTGTTGTTGTGGGGGACACGGTTGTTGAAGCAGTTGTTGTGAGAGCAGATGTTGTTGGTGTAACTGTTGTTGTTTGATCAGTTGCTTGAGTCCCTGCTGTTGTTGGAAGAATTTTTGTAGTGAGAATTACTGTGGAAGTTTCAGCCTTTGTAGTAAGAGCATTTGATGTTGTCGGCGACTCTGTTGTTGTGTCTAGAACTATTGTCGTCAGATCGTTTGATGTTGTGGGAAGCACTGTAGTTGTTGGATCGGTTGTTGTTGTGGGCAAAGTTGTTGTGGGAACAGTTGTTGTTGGTGTAACTGTTGTTGTGGGTGGCACGGTTGTTGAAGCAGTTGTTGTGACAGCAGATGTTGTTGGTGTAACTGTTGTTGTGGGGGGCACGGTTGTTGAAGCAGTTGTTGTGAGAGTAGATGTTTTGGACGCCTCTGTTGTTGTGTCTAGAACTATTGTTGTCAGAGCATTTGATGTTGTGGGAAGCACAGTAGTTGTTGGATCGGTTGTTGTTGTGAGCACAGTTGTTGCAACAGTTGTTGTGGGGAACACTGTTGTTGAAGCAGTTGTTAGCAAAGATGTTGTTGGTGTAACTGTTGTAGTCGGGGGCACTGTTGTCGAAGCAGTTGTTGAGAGAACAGATGATGTTGTTGGAGCCTCTATTGTTGTTAGAGAAGTTGTTTGAGTCTCTGTTGTTGTTGGAAGATTTGTTGTCGTGAGTGTTACTGAAGTAGTTTCAGCTGTTGTAGCGAGAGCATTTGATGTTGTGGGCGACTCTATTGTTGTGTCTAGAACTATTGTTGTCGGAGCGTTTGATGTTGTGGGAAGCACAGTACTTGTTGGATTGGTTGTTGTTGTGGGAAAAGTTGTTTCTAAAGTTGTTGTGAGAAGAGATGATGTTGTTGGAGCCTCTATTGTTGTTAGAGCAGTTGTTTGAGTCTCTGTTGTTGTGGGAAGAATTGTTGTCGTGAGGTACACTGCTGTTGAAGCAGTTGGGGCAACTGTAACACATATTTTTCATAAACATCTGATATACACAACTCTGCATGTTTATTATTTTTTTACATTAGATAATCGATTATTGACAGAACAAGATGCGTCTATGTGTGTGTGAAAGCATGGCTTTATGTATGTTTCAAGCTTACCTGTTAGAAACAACAGCCAAATAGATGTGGTTGAAAACCACATCCTCTCAGTATTTGTTCTAGAATATAATGAAAAAAAAAAAGGATTCAATATATTTCGCTTTAGAAAGTTGGGGAAAAACCGTTATACATTGCTTTTAGGTAAAGAACAGTTTTTGGAAAATTACCACTAAAGGGCTAAACTAGTTTTCTTTCCGTCTTGATGTTTGCTCAGTATTGGAGCTTACCATCCTTTTTTTAAACGTTGACGAGTTTTACTTTTTTTTTAACTCTTCCTAAACACATTGATTTTTGTTACCTCACTATTTTTAACTTAAATAAAGAAGATTTATTAATTGCTTTTTCAAAACGAAAAAAAACATCAACTAACACCATACGCGCAGTGGTGCTGGCAGGCTCTGCAAGAAGAATGGAAAATTAATGCAAAATTAACAGATGACTTAAATATGATTCAATTATTTTATTCCTGTGCCCACTCACGGCACCACTGCATAAATGTCAGGCAGGAAACAAGTGCAATTTAAAAAATAAAGCAATATTGGCAGACCTTAAATCAGGCTTGACAGACTGAAACTTTAAATTTGAGTTAAACCAGGCCAGGTGCAACAAACCCGAATGAGACTTATAACAAATACCAAGCAGAGGAATAATTCAACAGATTTGATCAATACCCAAATGAAGAGAAGTGACCAATCCTATAGAAAATATCCTTCCATCAAATTTCTTATTTCTGTGTTCAACTTGAGTCTAAGACAAAATTGTGATCAACTTTCCAGTTTGCTAAATCCAACAGAAAATAATCCTTAAAGGAAGATATGTAATGAAAATCTGCTGCGTCTTCAAACACGCAATCATAAATTAATGAAAAAGAAGTGTGTACTGACAAGATCTCCGATATTGCCATCATCATATTCATCAACCTCTGATCTTTTACACACATA
Source organism: Callionymus lyra (assembly GCF_982586985.1). Lineage (NCBI taxonomy): Eukaryota > Metazoa > Chordata > Actinopteri > Syngnathiformes > Callionymidae > Callionymus > Callionymus lyra. The sequence goes on from NC_141821.1 coordinate 27,770,876, forward strand.
ACAAAATAATTCATGATCATTCGAGCATTAAAGAATAAAAGAAACGGGCTGTGGTTGTCTTTAAATGCATCAACATACTTTTGTTGTTATTTCTTGCGAAGTGCTGCACCCTTTACTCAAGGGCCCTCTTCGTGTGAGAAGTCACTTTACCCAGAGCCCTGTTCTCTGCCTGGTGTGAGCCAAAGGTAGTGACACCAGAAACAACAATAGTCAAATAAGCAAATGGGAATAATACAGTAATGGGGACTTCTTGGAGGCTTCAAACATCACAACATTTGGTATTTGTGGACGTTAGTTTAAGTTTTAGTTGCCTTGAGATGCAAAATTTAAATTTAAAAAAAAATTATATTGTTTAGCTCAAACCGAGAATAGCCACTGTAAAATTGTCGGCTCAATCAGCATTTGGCAAAAAAAAATTTGAATTGATCAGTTGAGCGTTCTGAGAATTACTTGTTTTATCAGTCTCACGCATCTGCCTTATTATCATGTTTTATTGTTATAGTTCAAAAGGGACAGGATGAAAAACATTGAGTGATGACTTAAACTATGAATTCTGAATTTACAGAATGAGAACTATCAAAAAAGTCTGGCAACAGAATGTACTGGATTTAAAATTATCATAAGGTTAGGACTGTGTTACAAATATTTCATAGAATCATAGAATGGGATTCTTTTTCTGCACATATATCCTCACTCTGGTTTGAGGGGAAATGGAACACAGTTCAGAGATGGAGGCCGTGTGATTTGACACAGTGGGCTCCAAATTCACTGTTATTTCTGAATCCAAAATTTTAAACAACAGACTTAAACGACTATAAGATAAGCTTGATTTCAAATGACCAGTTATCATTTACAGCATCAGCTACTTTTAGGACCCACACGTTTGGCTAGTATGTAAAATCCTTAAAGTATCCCCAGTTTTGGAATAAGATGAACCTAGTTACTACATTTTTTTTCTTTACAAAAAGTTAGTTTTGTAGATACATTTTTTTTTAAATTTAAGTATTATCTTGTATTGGGACAGGATATTTACTTGCTGTAAGAACATTAAAAACAATCATATTTATTGATATAAACACAACTCCTTTAAAAAATAAAAACATCTGGTCAAATTCAATAATATATAATATATTATAAGCAATATTAAACAGATTTCTACTCACCCTCAGTTGAGGAAATATAATATCCACAAAAAAGAAAATCTATTCTTAAAATACCTAGTTGATTTCTGTCCCCTCAGTTCAACTTTAAAGCTTTGTGATCTTGACGTGTTCTGATTCAACGCATGAGAAAAAATCCTTAATATAGCTACTGAATATGCATTCCTTCAATATTGCTTCTTAGCTCCACCTCATCATTCCTCTTCTAGTTTAACAGTGCTACCTACACATTGGAATGGGTGTGTGCCTTAAGTTGATTCCAATTGTTAGTACCTAAAGGCGTGTCAACACATATAATCTGAGGTATATATATATAAAACCCTATAAAATATATAAAGTTGTATATTTGATACTTTTTCCATAGTCTGTCTGGAGTTGTACCTTTTTTGTGATGAACCAAAACCAAAAAAAATTGGAAACTTTTAAATACTCAACGATGATTACTGTACACTGTGTCACTTCTAAACAGAGGTCAAGCAGGCATACATTATTTAGCATTACAGCGGTTAGTTGTTGTTCACTGGGCTTTGTTGTTTGTTCCGAATATTTAGTTTGTAGCAACAAAATGGGTGTAGCCTCATATTATGAGTTTCATTTTGTACAGTCACACAATTGATTCCATGGGTGAAATCATAAGCCGGGGAACTCCCAAAACAACTTTTAATTTCCATGTTGAAATTGTTATACCAGTCTAGCCGGAATCTGTTCAGTTCACATTAATATAATTCATTAAAAAAACTTAAATACATGTAATTTAGCGGCTTTCATACTTAATTTATTATTTATTTATTATTTCTGAATAATTATCTTCTAATTATCTCTGCTGTTGGGGAAACTACTCATGCTCAGTTACATTGCTTGTTTTATTCTTTCTGAGAATCATCAGTGACGTGCAGATTGTTGAACGCCGCCCGAATATGTCTTAAATAAATACCTCTTACAAAAGAATGATGAAGGCTTTCTGACACCTTGGTATGGGATATCTGTTATTCAGGTTTGTTCAGAATGTGGAAATGGGTGGTGGCTTATCACTATCTTATCTGTTGTAGTCTGTCTTTAAATCATCTCTCAGATATACTTAGGCCCGATCCCAATTCTCAGTTTGAGCCCTACCACTACCACTACCACTACCACTACCCCTAGCACTACCACTTCGCCAACCCGGTAGGCCCTTCGCGTCACCCTTCAGATTTGGGCCCGGCATACCCTACGTTACGTCATCAATCTTTGCCGCTGACGTCAGCAGAAGCGACTCAGAACCTGCTGCAACAACAACACTGGCTTTGCTCCTGGCGTTATATCGTTTTATATATCATCTTTCTACAACAAGTCGCCGACCTATCCGGAGAAGAAGATATCATCGAAACATCCAAGTGCTGTTAGACAATTTCACGGTAAGTTTTTGCTTGAAAATAAGTTTTATACGCGCTAACGCTACCAGCGATTTATGTGTTTCTTTGTTTTGTTTTAAAAGAATAGAATAGAATAGAAAAGCTTTATTCATCCCCAGAGGGGAAACACACTTTTACAACAGCGCAGTTTAAAAAATAAAGTGCAAGGAAAAAAATAAAAATAAAAGAGATAATACAAAATAAAATAAAAAAGATCTTAAAAATATACAATTATTTACAAAATTAGAAATTTAACACTATTAACAAAATACAATAGAATAAAATAAAATAAAAATAAAAACAGAAAAAGTAAAAAATAAAATAAAACACACAAGAGGAAAAACACACTACGGATTAGCATCAGGATATTTAAAGTAGAGAGTTAAATATCCTGACACCAGTTGGGATGAAGGACCTTCTATAACGCTCCGTCCTACACTGGGGGTGCCTGAGCCTGCCACTGAAGGAGCTGGCCAGCTCCTCCACGGTCAGGTGCAGTGGGTGGAGAGTGTTGTCCCTGATGGAGGATAGTCTGGAGAGTGTCCTCCTCTCTCCCACCTCCTCCACCGAGTCCAGCGAGCGGCCCAGGACAGAGCCGGCCCTCGTGACCAGCCTGTTCAGTCTCTTCCTGTCCCGGTCCGTGCTGCCTGCTCCCCAGCAGACCACAGCGTAGTGGATAGCAGAGGCTACCACGGAGTCATAAAAGGTCCTTAAAAGTGGTCTGCACACTCCGAAGGACCTCAGTCTCGCCAGGAGGTGGAGGCGACTTCGGCCCTTCTTGTACACGGCGTTGATGTGTGTGGACCAGTTCAGTTTATTGTTGAGGTGAACACCCAGGTATTTGAAGCTGTCCACTAGCTCAATGTCCGAGCCCTGGATGCTCACCGGTTGATGTGGTGGGGACTTTTTCCTGAAGTCAATCACCATCTCCCTTGTCTTACCGGTGTTTAAGCAAAGGTAGTTGCTCTCACACCAGTCAACAAAGTCCTTGATGACTGACCTGTACTCCAGCTCGCCCCCCCCAGACACGCAGCCCACAATGGCCGAGTCGTCAGAAAACTTCTGGAGGTGACAGCTGCTGGAGTCATAGGTAAAGTCCGCCGTGTAGAGGGAAAAAAGGAAAGGTGACAGCACTGTCCCTTGAGGCACCCCGGTGCTGCACATGGCCTGTTGGTGAGGTAGTCCATCGTCCATGCTGCCAGCTGTGTCCCAACTCCTGCGTCCTCCATCTTCTTCCTTTGCAGCCCCGGCTGGATGGTGTTGAAAGCACTTGAGAAGTCAAAAAACATGACTCTCACAGTGCTACCGGCGGCTTCCAGATGAGTCAGTGCCCGGTGCTGCAGGTAGATGACGGCGTCATCCACCCCCATCTTTGGCCTGTAGGCGAACTGCAGCGGATCCAACGCAGAGCTCAGCGTCGTGCGTAGCTCGCGGAGTACCAGCCTCTCCAAGGTCTTCATCAGATGGGAGGTCAGGGCGACTGGTCTGAAGTGGCTTGGTTCCTTCGCGTGCACCGCCTTGGGAACCGGAACCACACAGGAGGTCTTCCACTGGACCGGGACCTTCTCCAGTTTGAGGCTCAGGTTGAAGATGTGTTTGACCAACTCACAAAGTTGATCATCACAGTCCCTGAGCAGTCTGGGGCTGAGTCCATCTGGTCCAGCAGCTTTCCTGATCTTCAGTCGCCTTAATTCTCTCCTCACCTGTTCAGATGTAACAGAGAGAGGTGGCTGTGGGGGGTTGGGCAGCTGAGGCAGTAGGGCGTGTTGGGGGGCAGAAAGGTGGCTTGGAGGTGAGAACAGTTGGGGGGAGGAGGCTGAAGCAGGGGAAAAACAGCTTTGTGAAGAGTGGGGGGCAGAGATGGAGGGGGGAGGGGGGCCCTGATCAAACCGGTTGAAATACTGGTTAAGTTCAGTGGCCCATCTTTGGTCTCCCCCTGCTGTGGCTCTGGCTCCACTCTGGCCATGACCTGAGATGTTCTTCAGGCCTTTCCACACATCCCTTGTGTTGCCCTGCGCCAGTTCCTCTTCCAGTTTCCTCTTGTATTCCTCCTTGGCCATCCTGATCGCCTTCTTGAGTTCTCGCTGGACCTCTTTAAGCTCCTCTCTGCTCCCAGAAGCAAACACCCTCTTCTTCTTGTTCAGCAGCACTTGAAGTTGAGGGGTCACCCATGGCTTGGTGTTGGCAAAGCACCGCACCTTGCGGGTCGGTGTGACGTTGTCCTCACAGAACTTTATGTAATCCGTGGAATGGTCATTGAAGGTGTCGACGTCATCACCATGAGAGAACACGCTCCAGTCTGTAGACTCAAAGCAGTCTCTCAGCCTCTCCTTGGCTTCATCATTCCACATCTTAACAGTTATTTTCTGTGCAGGCTGTCTCCTCACCATGGGAGTGTATTCAGGTCGCAGACGTATCAGGTTGTGATCAGAGCGGCCGAGGGGGGGCAGGGCGGTGGAGGTGTAGGCACCTTTTACATTTGCATACAAAAGGTCCAGAGTCTTGTCCTCCCGGGTGTGGCACTTCACGTATTGTGTGAAGGTGGGAAGAATGGAGGAGAGTGAGGCATGGTTGAAATCCCCGTTTATGAGCAGGAGAGAGTTCGGGTGTTTGAGCTGCAGGTCCGACACTGAGGCGCTCAGCCTTTCGCTCGCTGCGGCTGCGTCCGCAGAGGGAGGAATGTAAACAGTGAACACAATCACATGTGAGAACTCCCTCGGGATGTAATACGGGCGGATGCCCACCGCAACAAACTCTATGTCCTTAGTGCACACTTGTTCTTTAATGGAGACATGCGCGGGATCGCTCCATCTCTCATTAATAAACACCGCCACTCCTCCTCCTCTCCTCTTTCCATCCATGTCCCGGTCCGCACGAACCATCTTGAACCCCTCCAGCGAAACAACAGAGTCTGGGATCTTCTCCGTCAGCCAGGTCTCCATGAAACATAGAAGGCTGCTCTCCCGGAAGTCTCTCTGACGCCGGGTCAGCGCAGCAAGCTCGTCCGTTTTATTCACGATCGAACGTACATTTCCCATGATGATCGATGGAATAAAGGGACGGAACCTACGTTTCTTCTCTTGTTTCATCCGACCTGCTCTGCATCCGCGTCTTTTTCTCTTGATTTCCACGGGAATCGTCCATTCCGCGCTGAGAGAGAGAGCGGTGTTGCGCAACCCCAACAGCTGATCCCTTGTGTAAACAATAGACCCGCTGAGCGTGTCTGCCAACGGAGTTCCCAAAAGTGACGAAAATAGCAGAAAACCGTATGCAAAAGTTGTAAAAGTGGTCTCGTTTTGTGCACAACGGCAACAAGATCCGACCACTCTAAAGAAAAAATTAAAAAGACGCCAAAAAAATGGAAAAAGTGTAATAAAAAGTAAGAAGAAAGAGGGAGCTGTTGTAACCAGCTGCTGCTCGTGCGGCGCCATCTTGGCCAAAAGTATGCAAACAGTATTGAAGTACATTTGGAGCTTATTGTGGTTGTTTTGTTCGATGTATTTTGAGGTTTATGAACTTTTTACGACCACAATTGTAAGCGGAATGCTAAACGTGCTAGCAATGGTCAATACAAGCAATCTATTTTAACGTGTTTCTTTGTTGTTGTTGTTTCCTAAAAAATGCAAACGTTAGTGACCTAAAGTTTGGAGCTTATTGTGATTGTGTTAATCTATGTATTTTGAGGTTTATGCACTTTTTACGACCACAATTGTAAACGGAATGCTAAACGTGCTAGCAATGGTCGATATAAGCGATCTATTTACATGTTTCTTTGTTGTTGTTTTCTACAACGATGCAAACGGTAGAGAAAGTTTGGAGCTTATTGTGATGTAAATTAATGTGTATGCATTTTTAAGACCTCATTTACAAGATAACAATGGTCAATATAAGCCGAAAGTTACATATGTAACTACGGTTCTATGAGTCCCGGATGACCGCCAGAGGCGGTGCTTCAAGCACTGAATGTATCCATCTTGCGCATGCGCAGTTCGAGTTTAATACCAACAAAGTCACCTGTGACCCCTGATGACCCGGAAGGGTATATCTTCCGGTGACATCAGAGGATCTGTTCCTGCAGAATCTTCTCGCGAAATCACAAGGATTCTGAGTGACAGAACGCTCTGGCGGTCATCCGGGACTCATAGAACCGTAGTTACATATGTAACTTTCGTTCTATTTCGTCCCTACTGACCGCCAGAGGCGGTGCTTCAAGCACTGGATGACCCATAACAACAAGGTCACAAAGAATCCTAGTACATACACCTCATTGAGGGGAAGCAACAGAGTCGGGCAACCGGAGCACACCTCATGGATGAGGAGTGGCGACGTTCACCCGATAGAACCTGAAAAAAGTGCTTGGTGAGGCCCATGATGCTGCCTCACAGATGTCCCCTAGGGGTACCCCGCGTAGGGCTGCCCATGACATAGACAGGCATGTAGTTCCCCAATACGCTTCGCTGAAGCAATGGCAAGGAGAAAAGCAGTCTTAGCAGAAACCCACTTCAGCTCTGCCTGAGCCAGGGGTTCAAAGGGAGGCAGACACAAAGCGTCGAGCACCAGGTGCAAATCCCATGCTGGGGCACGCTGTGTGCGTGGGGGGCGTAATCGCCACGCGCCCTTTAGAAAGGGGGACACTAGTCTGTTGGACCCCACTGTGTTATCATCTACCCGAACATGTCGAGAGGAAATGGCTGCCGCGTATACTCTCAGTGTAGCAGGAGACCGGCCACTGTCCAATAGTGACTGGAGGAACTCCAGAATCTTTGGGACTGAACAGTGCACAGGGTCCTCACCCCTGTCTGAACACCATGCAGCTAACAGTTGCCATCTATTTGAATACTGCAGCCGTGTAGAAGGCGCCCTGGCGTTTAGTATAGTGTCGCAGACAGCATCTGAACACTGCGTCAGAAGCGGGTTGGGCCCTGCAGCGGCCAGACCCAGGTTGCAGGTGAAGAGGGTCGGGACGCCAAATCTGGCCCTCTAGCTGAGACAGGAGATCCTTCCTGTCGGGGAGGCGCCATGGTGAGCTGCGGCAGAGCCTGCGCAGCAGTGGAAACCATGTTCTCCCTGGCCAGAAGGGGGCTACCAACAGCAGCCTGTGACCCTGATGGAGGACCCCCTGTAGTGTTAAGAATATCAGAGGGATTGTAGGGAAAGCATAGAGGAGACCTTCTGGCCAGTCGTGCGCAAGAGCATCCTGGCTCAGAGGACTGCTTTCCTCTTTCAGGGAGAACCAGAGGGGGCAATGGGTCGACTGCTCTGTGGCAAACAGATCTACCTGTGCTCTGCCGAAGATGTCCCAGATATTGAGCACCACCTCTGGATGAAGCCGCCACTCCAATGGAGGCTTGCCTCGGGAGAGCAGGTCTGCGACGTGACTCTGGTCCCTGGGCAAAAAACATTGCTCTCAGGCTGGCCAGGCGTGGAGCCGCCCACAGTAGGAGGTCCCGGGATGCTTGCAACAGCTGTGCAGACCTGGTGCCCCTCCTGGTGGTTTATATGCGATACGGTCGACACATGTATGACCGCACAAGCACATGTTGCCCTCTCGGTAAGGGAAGAAAGTACTGCAGGGCCATATACATAGCTCGTAGCTCTAGTACATTTGATGTGCTCCGAGCAATCTCGAGCAGACCACAGCCCCTGGGCTGTATGGTTTGCCAAACTGCACCCCACCCTGAGGGGAGGCGTCTGTTGTGATGGCCTCTCGACGGAATGCAACCGAACCCATCTGCACGCCTTGGAGGAGAAAGGTCTCTCTCCACGGAGCCAGAGCAAGGAGGCAACGGTGTGACACCTTGAGTCTCCTGTGCCGGTGCCACCTGGCATCCAGGTGAAAGTTGTTCAGCCACCTCTGAAGGGGGCGTAGCAACAACAGCCCCAAAGGGACCACGGTGGCGGCAGCCGTCAGTTTGCCTAGGAGTCGCAGAAACTCCACGTAATGCAGCCACATGCCCCTGCGGAAGAGGGAAGGAGGCGGAGGATATCGTCCACCCGCTGTGGTGAAGGGCAGGCTTTCATTGAGACTGTATCGAGTGTCATCCCGAGAAAAAATGTGCTCTGCTAGACTAGGCAACTCCTTGAAGAGTTGACCCTGAGAGCTAGTCGAGACACATGGGAAAGAAGGCTTGTGGTGTCCAGGGTCACCCGAGACCGGGACAGAGCACAGATAAGCCAATCGTCTAGGTAGGGCAGAATCTTCATGCCCTGCGACTGCAGGGGCGAGAGGGTTGCCATCACAACCCTGGTAAGGAACCCGCGGCGAAAGGGAGAGGCCGAACGGGAGCACCCTGAACTGAAAATGACGTCCCTGAAAGGCGAACCTCAGGGACCGTCTGTGGTGTTGTGCTATGGGCACATGAAGTAAGCCTCCTTCAGGTCTACTGAACTAAGCCACTCCTCTCTGGAAACAGCTCGCAGAACCTCTGCAGGGCTGAGCATGCGGGCGGGAGCGAAAACAGCCTTCACCAACGAGTGTCACACATATGAGATAGAAGTATCACAGATGCTGGGAGAGGAAGCGAATACGCAGTCGTCACCAACAAGTGTTACACATATGAGATAGAAGTATCACAGATGCTGGGAGAGGAAGCGAACACGCAGTCGTCACCAACAAGTGTTACACATATGAGATAGAAGTATCACAGATGCTGGGAGAGGAAGCGAATACGCAGTCGTCACCAACAAGTGTTACACATATGAGATAAAAGTATCACAGATGCTGGGAGAGGAAGCGAATACGCAGTCGTCACCAACAAGTGTTACACATATGAGATAGAAGTATCACAGATGCTGGGAGAGGAAGCGAATACGCGGTCGTCACCAACAAGTGTTACACATATGAGATAGAAATATCACAGATGCTGGGAGAGGAAGCGAACACGCAGTCGTCACCAACAAGTGTTACACATATGAGATAGAAGTATCACAGATGCTGGGAGAGGAAGCGAATACGCAGTCGTCACCAACAAGTATAAAAGAATCTACTTAGAGCATAGTAGCTGAAAAAAACAGCAATATAAATGTCGGGAGAGGGAGCAAAAACACTGCCGTCACCAAGAGAAATCAAAATACAACCAAAAGCGATTACAACAGGTTGTACTTATATTCAATGATATATAAATATTTAGTGTACAATGTTGGGAGAGGGAGCGAAAACACTGCCGTCACCAAGAAATCAAAAGTACAACCAAAGTGAGTACGACAGGTTGTACTGGTATTCATTGAATATAAATATAGAGTACGATGCCGGGAGAGGGAGCGAGTACACTTCCGTTCACCGAAATAATCAAAATACAGCCAAAAGCGAGTACAACAGGTTGTACTTATATTCAATGATATATAAATATAGAGTACAATGTGGGAGAGGGAGCGAGTACGCCCCCGTTCACCGAAATAAATCAAAATACAACCAAAGCGAGTACAACATGTTGTACTGATATTCAATGATATATAAATATAGAGTACAATGTCGGGAGAGGGAGCGAATACACTTCCGTTCACCGAAATAAATCAATACAACCAAAAGCGAGCACAAGAGGTTGTACTTATATTCAATGATATATAAATATAGAGTACAATGTCGGGAGAGGGAGCGAGTACGCTTCCGTTCACCGAAATAAATCAAAATACAACCAAAAGCAAGCACAACAGGTTGTACTGATATTCAATGATATATAAATATAGAGTACAATGTTGGGAGAGGGAGCGAGTACGCTTCCTTTCACCGAAATAAATCAAATACAACCAAAGAGAGTACAACAGGTTGTACTGATATTCAACGATAAGAAAATTGGTACTCAGCCAAACGATGATGATCTCCGGAAGTGTCCACGGCAAGCCGCTACAACTTCTCCGCGTCAAAAGTTCGTTGCAGTCTCTGGAGGGCGAAAGTTTCGCAGCTCCGACAGAAGTCGCGTGACTACCAGCAACGAAAGAGCTAGTCCTTGAGCTAGCTCGGTGACATGCTACTTGCGCAGCGAGAAGATGAAAAGGAACAGATCCTCTGATGTCACCGGAAGATATACCCTTCCGGGTCATCAGGGGTCACAGGTGACTTTGTTGGTATTAAACTCGAACTGCGCATGCGCAAGATGGATACATTCAGTGCTTGAAGCACCGCCTCTGGCGGTCAGTAGGGACGAAATAGAACTCCATTTACCTGTTTGTTTTGTTTTTCTAAAAGAATGAAAACAGTTGTAAACTATGTTTAGAGTGTATTGTAGCTGTGTTTATCAATCGTTAATATGTTTACCATGTCGCTTACATAAACCTGAAGTAATTTGAACTTATTTTGAGTAGCTTTTACTCAAACTATTCTTTTTGATGCTCATTTCTAATAGTGTGTGAATTTTCCTCCTCAGACTGGTTCTCTCTCAGTGAACTGCAGAAACAACTTCAACTTGAACTTACTACTGTTATGGTTCAACGTGGAGACTGAGCTACAGCAGGATTTTCGCCATGTTGTTTTATTAAAATGTTTATAATTTAACATTTGTATTTGTATTTATTGTACCAGTATGAATGTAAATGTGTATTTAGGAATGACAACACTAGAACTTGTAAAAACAAATCTTGTATTTGACCAAACAATCTGACACATTTAAAATGCAGAACCAAAATAAAGTGCAACAACCAAACAAAAATAGTGCGTAAACTAAATAATGCTTAAACAAACACTCAAAAAAAGAAAGTCCATCTACATTTTGTATTTATTTTCCCAAGACAGATCTTTTTGTTGCTCTTTATGCCTCCTTTGCTCCCTCCTTCAAGTACCGGTGTTGCAGGCCTTGAAGCTTGGAGACCGGTGACAGAATCCAGACCTGCTGGACCTGAGGCGAGTGGTGGGTGTCGGAGCTCCCGACGTGCTGGATCCGGTTCGGTGCATTCTGCATCATCCTGGAGAACATGGCAACAATAACATTATAATCGAGACATTCAAATAATCTGGAAATTATCAATTGTGTTGCTTTTATGAGTGATGTGTGGTAAACTGTTAAAACAAGTGTTGTCTTCACAAAAACACATGATTTACATAAAATACTTTGCTTTAAAGAAATACACAAACAATAGCATCTTCACTGTTTCTCTTAAAAATGCATTATGAAATATATGATATGAAATATCGTTGAAAACAATGCTTAGTTAGCGTCGAATTAAACATCATTTTTAAGTGCAAGAAATAATACTTTTCACATTAAATACACAAACAATAGCATCTTTACTGTTACTCTTAAAAGTTTTTTAACATGAAATGTCATTGTAAACAATGCTTAAGTAGCGTTGAATTAAACATCGTTTTTTATATGCAAGAAATAATACTTTTTACAGTGAATACACAAACAATAGCATCTTAACTGTTACTCTTAAAAGTGTATTAGCATGAAATGTCGTTGAAAACAATGCTTAATTAGCGTTGAATTAAACATAGTTTTTTATATGCATGAAATAATACTTTTCACAGTAAATACACAAACAATAGCAATCTTAACTGTTACTCTTAAAAGTGTATTAGCATGAAATGTCATTGAAAACAATGCTTAATTAGTCTCAAATTAAACATCGTTTTTTATATGCAAGAAATAATACTTTTCACATTAAATACTTATAAATAAATACTTAAAAGTTTATTAGCATGAAATATCATCGAAATGATGCATACTCAAGAGTTTATGAACAAACAATTGCTAACGTTAGCATCTTCACCGTGTGTTTATATTTTATCAACATGGACTATCAGCAAAAACAATGCTTTCACATGAATTTTATGAAGAAACACTAGCAAAAATACTCACATTTATGTACTGTGTTGCTCACAATTCTTCCGTCTCCGTCAGCACTCGGTTGCGAAGTGTCCCTCCGACATCACTACCTCTAGTAGGGAGACCTGGCACTACCTTGAACACTATCACTACGCCGAAAGTAGAATTGGGACTCCACTACACTTCGCGGGCACGCGCAAACCGTAGTGGTAGGGCGTAGTTGTAGTGGTCAAATTGAGAATTGGAATCGAGCCTTAGTTGTCATATGTTTTTGTGTGTCTTTTTTTATTCAGAGCAGCAACTACTGTCCTTGCAAGTAAAGGTTTTATACTTTGAACCAACTCTGATCTCTGTTGTTTCCGAGTTTCTATTGAGTGTCAACACTGACACATTGATATAGCTTCGAATATATAGTTATGGTTGAGTGTCATAAACGATTGAGTGAGTACTGTTGCTGCTGTTGAAATCAAAATTCAAATTATCATGTACAGTATATTTACGTATTAATGTGAATTAAATCCTTACCTATCTTTCCTGCTTGTCCTCAATGGGACTTCTTACCTCACCTATGCAGCTACTGGAGCCTAATACAGGTGGAATGGAGTAGGACTGGCCAAAAAACTGAACTGAACTTAAACATGACATCCTGCACGTCTTCGAAAGAACCCTTATCTTAGTTTCTGCATTAATTGATCATCGTGCATTTATACAGTAAATGTAGAAGAAGACCGGTTGATGGGGTCCACACTGGACCCCCGGCACAAGGAAGTAACAGGAGTAAAACCCGCTCATCATCTCTGCTGCTGGATCTCTTCTGCAGCATAGTAAAGACCTTGTTTCTTAGACAGGATAACTTCTCCTGTCTCGCCACGCCACTTCCCTCTCCCATCTGGAATGAAGTTAAATCAGGCGACTCCAAGCCGAATAATGTTCTGTCAGAACAGAAGCTTTGATGAACGTTGGGTTGCCCCTCGGCCCACCACCGTGGCTGTCCCGGGAGAGGCCGATCACAAAAGGGCATCACACGAGCCACGTCGCTATCTCTTGAATCAACAGAGCACGTACTCAAGCCGGATTCACTAGAACCCCTAATTTCTAACATATAATCTAACTCTCAGCTGGAGACCAGATGAAGGTGGCAAGCGGGTGGATGTCAGGATGAAGGAGATGAGGATGAGGATGAGACGGTCAAGAACGAGGGGATCAAAGTTCTTTCGACGATGGGGCCAAGTGATTGCGTTCGGTCCACCGAATGTTCCGATGAATCACAGTGTCGGCTTCCTGGTTGTAGACACCTCACGTGAACGCGCTGAACGCCTGGAATGTTCACTTCGCTGAGGGAAAGTCTTTAGGTCAGGAACACTTTCTTTTTACGGGAGGTAAGGATGATTCACGGGTTGCTGGCTTCTGGCTCGCAGTCGGGGAGACGTGCTGCGAATATTGGAATAATCGGACCGGTCTGGTCGATATTAAAAAGAAACTCACGAAACTTTGCGCAGTCTGGAAGGATGCTGGAAGCGGGTCCTTCAGTGCGGTCCTCAGTTCGGGCTTGCAGGAGCTGAAGTTTAGGAGGCCGGAGATCGTCTTGAAGGCAAAGCTGGTGATGAACCAGTTGAACACACACAGGGGCAAACCCTTATGATTGGTTGAAGTTTCTTCGGCGGGAAAAGGGTCTTCCTGACTCACAACCCCCCCCCTGCTCCTTCTCAGTTCTCCAGTTGTCATATCTTCTCGTCACACAAGAAAAATCATATGTACATTAAAAATGCTTTAAAACGATTTGTTCTTTCTAGATTCTTTTCCCACGGAGCGCGGACATTAAAATAACACCAAACATGACACATTTATAATAAGTATTACAAAATGAAGGTTTTGATAATGATTAATTCAATTCTTATATTTCATATGTGATTTCTTTCTTCATTTTGATAACTTCAAACACCTTGCACGTAGCTCCATTCACTTACAAGTATATTTATTTAAGCAAGTAATAAACATTTCAATGAATATTATCCAAGACACACACACACACACACATGTTGTCTGTGAATGGTTTCGGTGGTGAATAGCATTCTCACCGACTCTGCATCTGCAGGAAGCCATAAAGTTCCTCTTATCTGATCTTGTTGGGAAGAGTCTGGCATGAAGTGTTGTTGACCTGGTCACTGAAGGTTCAGCTTGACCATTCGTCAAACTTCTAATCCTCCTTGCTTCGGGAAGTCGGGCTTATGGACTCTATTGCCCTGAAATATCCCTCCTCATGCTGTGATTACTCAGACAAAGTGGTGGAATTCTAATTCGACCTTGTGTGGTGTTGCCTTATCATCGGAAGTTCTGTTGTCACAGATCCTGAGGAGTGTTTGACCTTTCACAGATGGTTTCCAATGAAGATAGTTCATTACAAGGGTGACGAGCCTTTATTGTTTTTCTTTTAAGTATTTTGGTTGGGTTTGATATAATTATCTCTTCTCTTTATTAATTAACATTCTTTGTTGACAATAGTGATTGTACTAGTATTCCTGTTTCTTGATTAAGGTATATATTTATATATACAGTTAATTAGTGGTATAATTGGATTAAGAAGAAAAACAAAAACAACTCACATTTCAATTTTCTCCATCTTCTGCAGTGTTCAATAACAATAAAACAATTATCATTGATTGTTGACATCCTTTGTTTTTGCATGTATTAATGACCTTTTGACCCTGTTATTTTGACCACCCTCTCTTCCTATTTCACATTGTCAATTGATCAACTCACAATTGGTCACATTGCACCTAACCTTTGGTGTTTTGTCGAGCTAACACTGCTTATCTAAAACACGTGTGTCGTTAAATGCTTGCACGTGTGTACGTTTGTTGATATCTGGTTCCTGTTTAGTCTCTTCTTCTACTCTCAATTTCTGATCTTGGGTGTTGTGTTTGCTCTGCTGCCCTCTGCTGGTTTTCTCTTTGTTTACTTCTTAATTGACTATTGGTCTGACTCCATTACTGTAATTATTCAATTAAATCAATTACATTTATCTAGTTAGATCAGTATTCATGTTTATTTTGTTATCTTAATTTTTCAATTATTACATTTAAATTGCTTAAAATAAAATACAATTTTATTATTTTAACAATTCATAATTTTACTATTGTTTTATTATTTTTAGTAAATTAGGGATTGGATTTTTATTTTTTAAATTATTGGAGGAATATTAAGTTATTTGTTGTATTTGGTCTTCAGACAGTAAGTAAGTAAGTAATATTTATTTATATAGCGCATTTCGAGACCAGGGTCACAAAGCGCTTAAACAATCAAAACATAAGTAACTCTTATTCCTCTTTGTCAATTGTGCTATATATGTATATATATATATATATATATATATATATATATATATATATATATATATATATATATATATATACACACACATACAACTAATTAGAAAGTTAAATAAATAATAATACGTTCTTAATTGAGTATTGTTTTGACTTGAACAATTTTAATGAATTACTATAATATTTTGATTAGATCTACCCCATTTATCTTAATTGGTTATTTTTAATATCTTAATTTAATATTTTCTTTTATTGATCTCAGATTTTATAATGGATTTTAATTAGTTAATTTAAGGTTTGATTCTTAATTTAGATTTTTAGACCTCTTTCTTATTTTCATGTAATTATTTATTTTGGTAATTGCTTTTTTACCTATTATTTTAAGCGATATTATTAATATTATTATTATTATTTTCTATTTTCATTTATTGACTTATTTTTAAGAGAAAAGTAACTTTTACTGCAGTTGACAAGTTAAAGCTCCTGACAGGGAAAAAAAAAGAACTAGAGCAAGAGATTGATGGAAAATAAACAAGTTGTTACAATAATGATTCAACTGAACTTAGAATATCTTTGTAGCTGATAATGTCATATAATTTATGTCAAATTTAAGAGAGTCAATACCAAGAGTATTATGATTAGTTAAATGATTTGAAGATATATTGGAATATAAAGTTTTTCAAGAAAACATTTTTGAAATACAAATAAATGATGTTTTATTTTTTCCTCAGGTGGAGGAATTAGCTGGATAATAAGTTTGTTACATGTTTGGTGATTCTTGTTGCACGGTTCTGCCGAACAACACTGTTGAAGGGGGCTCTGTCCAGGTACATTCAAATAGTTTAAAAGTTAGAAAACAGTTTGTGAATAAGGTACGACTAATCCTGTGTTTGACTATCTCTCTGATTTATGTAGTAAATATGAAGGGGTTAATTTTCTACATGAAGAAGTATGAGTAAAACATGAATATAAAGTATGATTTAAAAATGTACTGTTTCTGTTTTGTCCAGAGAAAGCAATGCTGTTCATCTCTTTCCTATGTTGCAGGACGAGCTCAATCATGCACTGTTGACGGAGGAGTACGTCAACAACACCTCACATAAAGAGCCGACATCCATGGTCGCTGAAAACGGGGCTTCCACTTCCTTTTTACCTCGCGAAAGAGGTTTTTCAAAGTAGTGGATACTGGCTCTTCATCAATATATATTTTAACAAAAACCTTAAAAAAAAGGCCTATTAGATTTTAGTTAGTTAGTGTAAACATGTTTGTTTTGATTATTTGTCATTCAATTAATCAAGTTGTAATGCATAATTTGGAATAATTTTTTTTGGGGGGGGGGGTTTCTTTTTCTTTTTTTTATTTAAGAGAAATGCTCACAATGTTTAACTGCATTCATTAAATGACTCTGTGTTTTCTCTACCTTACCGTATCCCTGAATAAACCTTCTATAAATCTACTTGATACTCCGGCGGAACAGAGGGGGGATCAGGCAAAGCTATTGGGGGAGAAGAAACAGATCTAGCAGGAGCCTCAGCAGAACGCAGACAGTGAGAGTGACATAACAGGCCCCAAGCAGTGATGGAGGACTTAGACCAGTCGAATTGTAGGTTGTGGAGACAAAGCCAGGGAAGGCCCAGTACAATAGATGAATATGCAGAAGGATCTACAAACAATCTGAGGGCCTCTGAGTGGTTGCCAGAAACACAGGGAACACAGAGGAAGTCTGATGGGTCACGTTAGGTAAATAACTACCATCAAAAGCGCTTATAGGTTTAGGGGCTTCAAGCTCAACAAGGGGGATAAAAAGGGTCCGAGCAAAAGCTAGGTCAATAGAATTTTCATCAGCACCAGAATCAATTAAGACTTTAACTGAGTCTTGGTGACCCTAGTGACCCGGAAAGGTGGATACGGTCAATCAACTCAGTGTTAGACATTGTGTGTTTTACCTTGGTAGAGGTGGGGGCCGAAGGTCGAGGTGACCGGGGACGAAGAGGGCAGGAATGAAGGATGTGGCCCGAACGCCCACAGTACAAGCAAAGGCCCTGCGTGAGCCTGTGAGACCTCTATTCCTGCGTAAGTCTAGTCCTGCCTAGTTGCATAGGTTCACTATTCTCTATGTCAGTCAACTCAGGGCAGGTGGTAGGAAAAACAGCTGGGATATAACCCGACATGGAAGCAGGCCGCAACTCCCCATCTCTCTCACAAAGCCTGTTGTCCAATCTAAAGGATAAATTAATTGACTCCTCCATGGTGCTACGCTCATATCGGACAGCTAGTTGGTCACGGAGGTCGTCTCTAAGACCCTAAACATAGGCAGTTTTGAGCACTGGAGCATTCCAGCCTCTCTCTGAATCCAACATCCGGAAAAAACAGAGTATGTCCTGACTGAGTTAGCGCCCTTTTGGAGAGATTTCTGGATGGTGCAGTAGCTGAACGGAACGGCAAGTCGAATACTCCACGCATCTCTTCAGTGAATGCCCGAGCAACTAAGAAGCTAATGCTGGTGAGTGAGACTCCCATAACTCATTTGCCCATTCGACCTGCTCTAGCCTTCAGGATATTAATCAAATACGCTAATTGGGCTCTGTCTGTTAAGTAAGATCTAGGTTGTTTGTCAAAAACAAGCTGACACTGCAATAAATAAACGGCGACAGTGGCAAACCTCGCCCAAATAATTTTCAGGTGCTGGGATCGATGGTTCGGAAGCAGGTGCATTAGGAGTGAGAGGAGGAGGGACGTCAGCCGCGGGAGCCGAGAGGCTCTGTGTTTGATTCATGGCAGTGGTGAAGGATGGAAGAGAGGCACAAAGTTCTTGGGTTAACTTCTCCGGTGTTGAAACACATCTGGCTTAAGTCCGCAGAGCATCGCGGAGATACTGTAGTTCCGCTGGGTCCATTCTGGTCAGTGGATAATGTCAGGAAATGCGGAAGTAATGGATCCAAGAGCAAAACAGGCAGTGTATCCTTGGAAAGTACATTTTTTAAACAAAGATAGATCCACTGAGATAAGTTCATAAATAATCCAAAAATCCAAAACATAGTCGATGATCCGCTGATCCAAACGGAAAAACTAAGGAAACAAAAGGGAACCGAGGACGGTGCATGCTGCAGACAGTCACTGGCACTGAAGACTAGCGAGATGAAAAACAAAATCCGAAAAACTAGATCCAGAAACCAGTTACCAAGTCATTTGACGTGATCCACTGATGATGCCTCAGGGAACCCAGGTTCTTTTCAGTACCGTTCCATGATTGCCAGATTGTCCGCCGCTGCTGCAACCCCTTCTCTGTCAACAAAAAACAGAAAGAAGTCCCGGAAAAATAACACTCGGAATAATAAAGGACAGAACTATGACAGTGTTTGCCCTGAGAATGCCTGATTGCTGGCTTTTCCAGGGTGTCCATAAAGCTCAGACTGGCTTCGACCTAACCTGAAGTTAACGTAAGGATATTGTTGAATGAAAGGAAACAAGCAAGTCATGTTTATTGTTATATAATTTAATGTAAATATAAATAAACAACAAACAGATATACAAATTAAAACATATAACTTAACATTTGATTCACAGGGTTTGTAGAAGCATGAATAAAAATGATGGATGATTTAAAAAATAAAATAAAATCAGAAAAGTCCCATAATTATGGTTGTATTGGCATTTAAGGATCGTGAAACTCAGAATTGTGACCGCTTAATTTGCGAAGAAATTAGAGTCATATTGAGCGTGTGTGACATGCAGCGGACTGATGTTAATGTTGTAGCTTGTGAACCTTTCAAGTGACTAACTTACAGTGAATTACCACCTAAATTGATAAACACTCCTAGATTTATTTTTTCTCCGTTCTTAAAGAAAGGTTTTTTGAATTTTTTTTAATTATTTTTGAAGATCTTTTAACATATGTGTTTGTCACACAGGTTGTTTTTTTTTACACCACATATCTACTAATGACAAACCCACTTCCATGTGTTGCAGGTAACACATATATTTAACTATTAAAGAAACCGTGACTTTATTCCCAACAATTTTTATATTAATACATTCCGTACATGAATTAGAAGACTTCAGTTTTACATTAAAGTCTAGAGATTTATGCTTAAGTTTATAAAGGTATGAATCACATTATGGCTTGAATTACATTTCAAATTTGAAATACAAAATAAATTAAAACATGAAATATTGTATTGTACATTTTTGTAGTCTGATTTTCATTCTTGGTGGTTCAGAGTTGTTGTCTTGACAGTATGAATGACAGTGTCACAAGACAGAATGCAGTGAGGAGGCTGGGCCTGTGGCTAGAGCTGTTCGAAGCTGTCAATGAAAGAGGAAAAGATTTACTGATAAAGTTTGATTAGAAAAATGGCATGTGTGATTAATCCCAACAAGTCACTCAGGTTTACCTGTAGCATCAACGCTGATATGGCTTTCTGGGTTTGCATGGGTGGATACAGTTGTTGGATTCCTAACTGGACTTTCTGGAGGAAAAAAAAAGAAAACACGTGGGTAAGAGTGAACAGAGTAATTTCTATTGAAGATGAGCCTCACTTTTGTTTACATACCTATCACCTTGAATGAGGTGTCAATCACAGGAATGTCTGAAGACAGTGAATTTGTCAAAAAGTTTTGTTCAACAGTCCAATTTAGTGGAAGTGCTGAAGCGTTCTTCTTAAAATAAACTCCAAATAAACCTTCAACAGCAGTATTTTTATTAGAAAGAGATCTGTGTAAAACAAAAACAAAAATTAGTATCCCAAAACAACAAAATGTTGAATGAAAAGAAAAAAAAGATTGAAATCCGCACCGGAATCCTCTAATGGAGCAGTGGTCAAATATTCCCCTGAATTTCCTTTTGTTGATTAACTCACACTAAAAAAAAAGGCAAAAGTTGAAATAGATTTAATTCACATATGGGACGATCAATTTGTTGCAAAAAATTCTACTTACCCAGTTGATGAGACTTTTGGCCAATCTTTTAAACCTCAAACCGCCTGGGTTTTTTAAATCATCTGAGTAAGTTTCATCTCTTAACTGGAAACGTACTAAATACATGGTCTCAGTGGGTTGAGTGGTTGTTGGTTCTTCAGCTAGACTGTCTGGAAAAAAGAATTGATCAGAATGGTTAACATATTTTAAAAATCTCATCAGTCATCTTTTTAAAACCGAGAAATTATTTGAAATAATAAGTTCTGTGTTTACTGACCTGCCTCTAGTAGAACCTCTGGACCTTGGGTTGTTTCAGCGTTTTTTTCAGCTTTTCTTAAGGCGTTTGAAACTTCTCTTCTTGTTGGAGGTTCTTTTGTTAAACTGATCAGTTTAACATTTAAGACGGCATCAACTGTGGTGTCCGATAATGTGGAAGGTTTTCTAATCAAAAAAAGAAAGTGGTCACTCATAACCACACAATGATCCTTAGACAAGATCAGTTACTGTTCGTACCTGAATTTTATGACCTTGCATTTCACTGATTTAATGGCAAGGTTCTGTTTGGCGGCAACCTCACACTGAATAACAAGACAATCATGAATTCAGAGGCAAAAAGTGATTTGACAGCTATATATTTAAAACTGTTCCACATGAGACATACTTTTATACTAAGACAAGTTGAAAACATATTTGCAGTTCAAGTGTTCTTACCAAGTTAACCATTTTTTCTTCAATGCTTTTGTATCGTCTACTGCTGGGATCATTTAGTTCTTCTGTAAATGGCTCATTGTATATGGTGGAAGTTACATCATAATAAAGAATAGGATCTGATGAGGACATATGTTCAGTTTCTTCCTCTTCAACTGGATCAGTTGCTGATGAGAGGAACAAAAATTGTATGAATGTATGAAAAATTCAAATTCTCACCAAATAAAACGATATGATCAGTATAGAAAGTAAGAAAGAAGAAATTGGGTAGATAAGAAACTACTTTCAACATGGATGCACGAGTGTTCACTGACCTTCCACTTGGATTGAGTGAGTAATCATGTTAATTTGGGATTTTTTTGCATTCCTTAAGGAATCCTTCACTTCCTCTAAGGTGGGAATTGTTTTGGGGTTCGTCTTGAAAAATGTAATGTCAATCTGTACATCAACTGTAGTGTCTGTTGAAGTGGAGGAAGATTTTCTGAAACAAATAAACGTAATTTAGGAATATTTATTAAAGCATCAAAATATAAATGTAATTTGATTTTGATGTTAATACCTGAACTTTTTAACATTGCACTCCACTGGTTGAATGGCAAGGTCTGGAATGGTGGCACTCTTACACTGTCAATAATGTATTAAAGTTAGAGTCGCAAATGTTACGTTCTATTTATTTAAAAACATTACTTAAAGTCTGTTGTTTAGATAAATTAAATCACTGCTCACCCAGGTTGCAACTTTTTCCTCAAGATCTTTGTATTTACTGCTGTTGGGATCATTCAGTTCTTCGGTGAAGGGCTCATTATCAATGGTGGAAGTTACAGTGTAAACAGGGAATGGACCTGAAAGAGTTCCTGGTTCTGTTGCTGGCTCATCACCTGGGACTAATGGTGAAAACCGGTGAGGAAAAAGGTTTTTTCAAATATTTTAAACATCCCTTCCCTTCACAAAATGCTCCTGTAACTTTAAGAAGGAAATACATGTGAATTCACAATTGACTGACCTGTTACTTGGATTGAGTTGGGAATAACATTAATTTTGGAATATCCAGCTGCATTCTTAAATGTTTTAGAAACATGTTTTCTAGAAGGAGGTTTGGATGAGGGAGTCAACAAGGTCCATTCAACCTCAAACTCTGCTTCAACTGTGGTTTCCGAGGACGTACAAGAAGTTTCTCTGTATTCAAAAATGTGTGTTAGTCTCATGCAATGACATTTTCTTTCCTGACTTGTCAACATCAAGTGAAAAATAATGAGTGACTAAGGAGTAAAAATATACCTGAACTTTATCAGTGTGCAGTGACTGATTGTATTTCCACATTTGTCATTAGATGCACATTCACACTGGAAATAAAGGGGAAAAATTTAAAATATTCATAATTAGTAAATCAAACTAAAAGAAGGGGAAAAAAGGGAGAAAAAAAGAGTCCTCACCCAGCTGACAAGTTTTTCCTCAAGATCTTTGTATTTGTCGCTGCTGGGGTCGTTCAGTTCTTCTGTAAAGGTCTCTTCATGAATGGTGGAAGTTACAGTGTAAACAAGTGAAGGACCTGAAGGGGTTTCTGGTTCAGTTGCTGAGTCTTCAACATGATCTGCTATAAATGAAAAGCAGTTAGATTAAGAATTGAAAACAAACAATCCACAGTCTACCTATAGTTCATTTAAAAATATGAGAATAGTAACTGACCTGTCACTTGGACCGAGTTGGGAACTATGATCATATTAAAACGTCCAGAATGTTCTGCTGCTCTCTTTAAGGCTCGAGCTATGTGTTTTCCGGATGGAGGTTCTGAAGAGGCAGTCAACCAGGGCAATTCAACCTCCAACTCTGCTTCCAATGTGTTGTCCGTTGAAGCACACTGAGATTTCCTGTATAATAATTAACATATAAGTATTATATTTAATGAGGAGGTTTATTTGTATTGTCTCATTAAATGAGTTCATAATAGAAACATAACTAAAGTCACTGACAAGACATTAATTAAAAACCTCCTACCTGAACTTTCTCACTTTACAGTGGCCATTTTTGGTCCCACATTTTTCTTTGGTGGCACTTCCACACTGTCAAAATTAAAAAAAAAATGTTAGTTTATGTTGATTATGTAACGTTAGAATGATATTTAAAAGTGTTAAAGTAAGAGATTGATGTGTTTTAAATGTATCATCAAATATAAAAGTAAACTTTTCCTTACCCATTCAACTAGTTTATCTTCCAGGGTCTGGAACTCTCTGCTGTTGGGGTCATTCAACTCTTTTGTAAATGATTCTTCAATGGAGCAAACTGCAGTATAAGTAGGTGGAGGAGTTGAAGAGTTTTCTGGCTCTTCATCTGGACCTCCTGTGGACACAGAAATACACAAAGTACTTATTTTACAACAAATCGATTAGTTTCTTCCTTCATCAAAGAACAACAGTTATTTCAAACTTTTAAAAACATTTTATTCACAAACTGCTTCAGTAACTGAATGAAACTAAAAAATCTTACATTCCAAAAAAAATATTGCAAGTTACGATTTACTGACCTGTTACATGGATTGAGTTGGGAATAACATTAATTTTGGAATATCCAGAATTTTCAGCTGCATTCTTAAAGGTTTTAGCAACATGTTTTCTAGAAGGAGGTTTGGATGAGGGAGTCAACAAGGTCCATTCAACCTCAAACTCTGCTTCAACTGTGGTTTCCGAGGACATACAAGACGTTTCTCTGTATCAAAAAATTTGTGTTAGTCTCATGTGAATACATTTTCTTTCCTGACTTGTCATCATGGAGTGGAATATGATGTATGACACACATGTAACTGATATTTTGATTTTCCTTCACGTTAAATGTACCTGAATTTGATCAGTTTGCAGTGGCTGATTGTGTTTCCACACTTTTCACTGGAGGCACACTCACACTGGAACAAAGAAGACTTTGGTTTATATGTACTATATACAGCTGTGAATACTTTCAACATGTTTCAAATGTTCCATTTTCTGAAACGCAAAAATACATATTTTTTTAATCGTCTCACCCAGCTGACAAGTTTTTCCTCCAGGTCTTTGTATTTGTCGCTGCTGGGGTCGTTCAGTTCTTCTGTAAAGGTCTCGTCATGAATGGTGGAAGTTACAGTGTAAACAAGTGAAGGACCTGAAGGGGTTTCTGGTTCAGTTGCTGAGTCTTCAACATGATCTGCTGTTAATGAAAAGCAGTTAGTTTCAGTATTAAAAACAAACAATCCAAAATCTACAAATAGTTCATTTAAAAATATGACAATTTTTTACTGACCTGTCACTTGGACTGAGTTGGGAACTATGATCATATTAAAACGTCCAGAATGTTCTGCTGCTCTCTTTAAGGCTCGAGCTATGTGTTTTCCTGATGGAGGTTCTGAAGAAGCAGTCAACCAGGGCAATTCAATCTCCAACTCTGCTTCCACTGTGTTGTCCGTTGAAGCACACTGAGATTTCCTAGATAATAATTAATACATAAACATTATATTTAATGAGGAGGTTTATTTGTATTGTCTGATCAAATAAATCCATAACAGAAACACAACTAAAGTCACTGACAAGATTAATTTAAACCACCTACCTGAACTTTCTCACTTTACAGTAGCCATTTTTGGTCCCACATTTTTCTTTGGTGGCACTTTCACACTGTCAAAATTAAAAATCAAATTTTAGTTTATATTGATTATGTTATGTTTCAATGATATTTAAAAGTGTTAAAGTAAGAAATGTATATGTTTTAAAATGTATCATCAAATATAAAAGTAAACTTGTCCTCACCCATTCAACTAGTTTATCTTCCAGGGTCTGGAACTCTCTGCTGTTGGGGTCATTCAACTCTTTTGTAAATGCTTCTTCAATGGAGCAAACTGCAGTATAAGTAGGTGGAGGAGTTGAAGAGTTTCCTGGCTCTTCATCTGGACCTCCTGTGGAAGCAGAAATACACAAAGTATTTATTTTAAAAAAAAATCAATTAGTTTCTTCATTAATCAAAGTATAACAGTTATTTCAAACTTTAAAAAATATTTTATTCACAAACTGCTTCAGTTACTGAATTAACCTAAAAAAATCGGACATTCCAAAAAAATAGAATTGCATGTTTCAATTTACTGACCTGTTACATGGATTGAGTTGGGAATAACATTAATTTTGGAATATCCAGGATTTGCAGCTGCATTCTTAAAGGTTTTAGCAACATGTTTTCTAGAAGGAGGTTTGGATGAGGGAGTCAACAAGGTCCATTCAACCTCAAACTCTGCTTCAACTGTGCTTTCCGAGGACGTACAAGAAGTTTCTCTGTATTCAAAAATGTGTGTTAATCTCATGTAATGACATTTTCTTTCCTGACTTGTGATCATGGAGTGGAATATGCTGTATGACAAACATATAACTGACATTTTGATTTTCCTTCACTTTAAATGTACCTGAATTTGATCAGTTTGCAGTGGCTGACTGTGTTTCCACACTTTTCACTGGAGGCACACTCACACTGGAACAAAAAGACTTTGGTTTATATGTACATCTCAGCTGTGAATACTATCAACATGTTTCAAATGTTCCATTTTCTCAAATGCAAAAAGGGATTTTTTTCAATGTCCTCACCCAGCTGACAAGTTTTTCCTCTAGATCTTTGTATTTGTCGCTGCTGGGGTCGTTCAGTTCTTCTGTAAAGGTCTCTTCATGAATGGTGGAAGTTACAGTGTAAACAAGTGAAGGACCTGAAGGGGTTTCTGGTTCAGTTGCTGAGTCTTCAACATGATCTGCTATAAATGAAAAGCAGTTAGATCCAGACTTGAAACAAACAATCCACAATCTACAAATAGTTCATTTAAAAATATGCCAATTGTTACTGACCTGTCACTTGGACTGAGTTGGGAACTATGATCATATTAAAACGTCCAGAATGTTCTGCTGCTCTCTTTAAGGCTCGAGCTATGTGTTTTCCTGATGGAGGTTCTGAAGAGGCAGTCAACCAGGGCAATTCAACCTCCAACTCTGCTTCCACTGTGTTGTCCGTTGAAGCACACTGAGATTTCCTAGATAATAATTAACATATAAGTATTATATTTAATGAGGAGGTTTATTTGTATTGTCTGATCAAATGAGTCTATAACAGAAAACACAAATAAAGTCACTGTGATGACAAAACTCTGATCCTTCATCAAGAGATTAATTTAAACCTCATACCTGAACTTTCTCACTTTACAGTGACTATTTTTGTTTGTACACTTTTCTTTGGTGGCACTTTCACACTGTCAAAATTAAAAAATAAAATGTTAGTTTATATTGATTATGTAACGTTAGAATGATATTTAAAAGTGTTAAAGTAAGAAATTGATGTGTTTTAAAATGTATCATCAAATATAAAAGTAAACTTGTCCTCACCCATTCAACTAGTTTATCTTCCAGGGTCTGGAACTCTCTGCTGTTGGGATCATTCAACTCTTCTGTAAATGCTTCTTCAATGGAGCAAACTGCAGTATAAGTAGGTGGAGGAGTTGAAGAGTTTTCTGGCTCTTCATCTAGACCTCCTGAGGCACAAAAATCATCATATTTATTTCCAACATTTTTTATTCAGAAACTGTAAAATAAATCACTAACAGTGATTAAATAGAGGAAATAAACTGAATTCACAATTTACTGACCTGATACTTTGATTGAGTTGGGAATAACATTAATTTTAGAATATCCAGGATTTGCAGCTGCATTCTTAAAGGTTTTAGAAACATGTTTTCTAGAAGGAGGTTTGGATGAGGGAGTCAACAAGGTCCATTTAACCTCAAACTCTGCTTCAACTGTGGTTTCCGAGGACGTACAAGAAGTTTCTCTGTATTCAAAAATGTGTGTTAGTCTCATGTAATGACATATTATTTCTTGTTTTGGTCTACATGGAATAAAAAATAATGGATAAATTAGGTATGGTGGCCCTGTAGAGCAAACAACAATTACAAAATATAATTACAAAACTTAAACACCATTCATTAAAAGTGTAACAATAAAATCAAAATATTAATTGTATTACCAAATGCCCAACAACATTAAGTTTAACAGAAAAAGCTTCATGTATCAACCTTGACATGACTTTTTGCTGACAGGAAGGTTTACATGTCAACCATTTGACAGGTGGAAAATGATGCTGTGTACTCTACATTGTTTTGAAAAATGTTGTTTCGGAGCATAGCACTTTCTGGTTGTTCTTCTGTACTCAGGCAAGGGAATGTGTTTCACAGCAAAAATGCAGAATTCATCCACAATGATGTTCATAGAATTGAATTAATCCTCAATGAGCTGGTAACTGAATGAGGAAATTCAATGTGCAGAACATGATTTTCCAATGGCAGAAGATCCAGCTGTAATCAATTCAGTCAGCAACATGCCTTTTTAAAGCAGGTTCTCGTCCCATTTCCTGTTTATGTTTTTCATTTCTCTTTTATTTTTCTAGCTGTGATTTAGTTTTTGCAAGTATTTGTGTGGTTCTAGCTTTTTTTAAATTCCTATCAGTGTGGATCCCTCACTTAAGTGTCAATCTGATGCAAATCCAGATACCTGGATTGCAATAAAGTAAAAAACATTTTAATACGTTACCAGTCCATCAGATGAGATGTTGACCATCACATTAAATTAACAGCAATCTATCTAATTAATGTATTCACTTTGAATGAAAAAATATTTGGACTTCATACAAGTTATTTACTTACAATCTTATAATTGTACTTGTGTTTTCTTTTTTAAATGTGTTGTTGTAATGTTGTTTGCTCCTCAGGGCCACTGTATAAAGGAGACTGCATGACATGACAAGTCTTTTGTTTCATAGCTGAAATATTGAACAACCATTTCATTAAAATTACCTGAATTTGATCAGTTTGCAGTGGATTGTGTTTCCACACTTTTCATTGGCGGCACACTCACACTGTAAAATTAAGAAGATTTCAGTTTAAAATCACAAATGTGGATCTCACTCACACTCCAGTGGTGATTATATACTGTATATATATATATATATATGTATTTTTAAAATAACAAGAAGGAGCAAGTTACAATGTCCTCACCCAGCTGACAAGTTTTTCCTCTAGATCTTTGTATTTGTTGCTGCTGGGGTCGTTCAGTTCTTCTGTAAAGGTCTCTTCATGAATGGTGGAAGTTACAGTGTAAACAAGTGAAGGACCTGAAGGGGTTTCTGGTTCAGTTGCTGAGTCTTCAACATGATCGGCTATAAATGAAAAGTTAGATCCAGAATTGAAAACAAACAATCCCCAATCTACCAATAGTTAATTTAAAAATATGACAATTGTTACTGACCTGTCACTTGGAGTGAGTTAGGAACTATGATCACGTTGAAACGTCCAGAATGTTCTGCTGCTCTCTTTAAGGCTCGAGCTATGTGTTTTCCGGATGGAGGTTCTGAAGAGGCAGTCAACCAGGGCAATTCAACCTCCAACTCTGCTTCCACTGTGTTGTCCGTTGAAGCACATTGAGATTTCCTGGATAATAATTAACATATAAGTATAATATTTAATGAGGAGGTTTATTTGTATTGTCTGATCAAATGAGTCCATAACAGAAAACACAACTAAAGTCACGGACAAGAGATTCATTTAAACCTCCTACCTGAACTTTCTCACTTTACAGTGGCCATTTTTGTTCCCACATTTTTCTTTGGTGGCACTTTCACACTGTCAAAATTCAAATTCAAATGTCAATTTACATTTATTATGTAACGTTAGAACAGTATTTAAAAGTTGCAATAAGAGTCAACTTGTCCTCACCCATTCAACTAGTTTATCTTCCAGGGTCTGGAACTCTCTGCTGTTGGGGTCATTCAACTCTTTTGTAAATGCTTCTTCAATGGAGCAAACTGCAGTATAAGTAGGTGGAGGAGTTGAAGAGTATTCTGGCTCTTCATCTGGACCTCCTGAGGCACAAAAGTACAGAAGATGCAGATTAAATGAATCAACTTGAGATTTGAATTGTGTATTGATTACAGATCAAGTAGTTTTACTAACCTGTTACTTGAACGGAGTTAGGGATGGTGATAAATTTTAAATATCCAAAATACGAAGCTGCATTCTTTAAAATTGAAGTGACATGTTTTCTAGAAGGAGGTTCTGATAAGGAAGTCAACAAGGTCCATTCAACCTCAAACACTGCTTCAACTGTGTCCCCAGCTGAACATGAAGACCTTCTACAGATAAAATGTATTTTAGTCTCATATAATGTATTTTCATAAAATCAAAGGATAGTGACCGATGAGGGAGGTAAGAGAAAACAAAGACGAAAAAGCGATAAAAGTTTGTTGTTGTTCAATTAAATGTACCTGAATTTGATCAGTTTGCAGTGACTTATCATATTTCCACACTTTCCATTCGAGGCACACTCACACTGGAATAAAAAAAAAGTGTCAGTGTCCCTTTTTTTTTAATAAATAATAAAAAAAAAAAGTCCTCACCCAGGTTACCAGTTTATCTTCAAGGATTTTGTATTTCCGGCTCTGGGGGTCGTTCAGTTCTTCTGTAAAGGTCTCTTCATGAATGGTGGAAGTTACAGTGTAAACAACCGAAGGTCGGGAGGAGGTTTCTGTTTCAATTGCTGAATCTTCAACGTGACCTGTTGATAAACATAAACCAGATCTGAAGTTAATAACATATGTCTTTTCATGTGACTTTAAATTCAAACTTGACATAACTAACTATAGGACACTATACAATAATAACACAATTGTATTATTATTATTGATAATAACATCTTTATATACAATAATAACACATGAACATGTATGTTGGATAGTAGATACAAATGACCAACCGACCTACAAAACCAAATCAATGAACCAGACCAAGACAGGCTTTTAAAGCTATTGATAAAATATCAATTCAAGGTACAATCCACGGTTGGGGTGTTTCCTTTTATATTTTACACCTTTAAGGTGTAGCAGCATTGAGTGCAAACAGGCAAGCGTCACTGGACAGGGAGACTCTTTTTTAGTTTTGGAATTCTTATTGAACACACATGCATATTGTTACTGTGGGAAGGTCAATGGTCCAGTCCACAGCGTGTCACTTTACGGAAGCATTCTAATCAGATGCCAAAGCCGCCTCAACAGACTCCTCTGTACGCGGAGGAGCAGCGGTTCTACTCCGAGGCTCTCCCTGATGACCTCATCCACCCTACGGAGAAAACTCATTTTGGCCGCTTGTATCCATGACCTTTTTCTTTCGGTCACTTCCCACAATTCACGGCGGCGTCAACAGCCACCTCAAGCCGCCTGTTCATCTCAACCTCCATTCTTCCCTCACTTGTGAAGACCCAAAGTTACTTAAACTTGCCTACTTGGGGCAGGATCTCACCCACCACCCTGAGAAGGTTTCCCCCCTTGCTCCGAACCATGTACTCAGATTTCATTTTTTGTAGATCTTTTTTTTTTGTAGATTTTGTCACACTTTTAAATAGGATTACTGACCTGTGATGTAGATTGAATGGGAAATTATTATTATTTTAACATTTCCAGGAAATTCTGCTGCTCTCTTTAGCACTCGAGCTATGTATTTTCCAGATGGAGCTTCTGATGTTGGAGACAACCATGGCAATGTGACCTCGAACTCTGCTTCAACTGTGTTCTCCGGTGAATAGTGTGGGTATTCTCTGAGAGAATGTATTTCCAAAAGTCATATTTGGTGAGAGAGAAGACATATTGTTATGGTTAGTTAGATGTTAAAGTCATGATTATATTAACATTGAGCTAAAACGAAACTACAGAACAAAAAATAGATCTTCATTATATATCATTCATTGATGTCTTACCTGAATTTTGTCAGTTTACAGTGGCCTTTTTGGTGTCCACATTTTTCTCTGGTGGCACTTTCACACTATGATTTTAAGATTTTATTAGAACTCACATACTGTAAAAAATACTTAATGTCAATGTTTTAGATGCTCTTACCCAAGTGGTAAATTTTGCTTCAAGGACTTTATATTGTCTGCTGTTGGGGTCATTCAATTCCTTTGAAAATGTTTCTTTAATGGAGCAAATGCCAGTGTACACTGTAAGACTTGCTTGGTCTTCAATTGGATCACCTTCATAAAATTAAAAACATTTTTCTTTTTCATTTTCATTGCCTTCAATCAAGTACATTTTTGTTATACCTCTCAAACAATGTAATAAAATCTAATCTGACATCATTGTACATTTACCTACCTGCCAGATGCATTGAGTTGGAAATGAAAATCAGATTTGAATTCCCTGGATTTCTTGCTGCCTTTCTTAATAATTGAATGGCTTCTTTTGTGGGTGGAGGTCCTGATATGCCAGAATACCAAAGCAAAGCAACCTCAAACTCTACTTCAACTGTGTTTTGGGGGTATTTGCAAGACGATTTTCTGCATTAGAAAAAATGTGTCACTAGAAAATTATGACGCTGAAAATCGCAATGTGCTTTCATGATTACGTTAGAAGACTTTATTATTCATCAAAATTTACCTTAACTTTTTCAGCTTGCAATGCCTGATTCGGTTCGTAAATTCTGCTCTGGTGGATTCCTCACACTGCCAATAAAAATGATTAAATGAACATAGTTGATTTAAAATCTTTGTTTAAATAAAATAGGAAAATAATGAAATAATGAAAGGATTACAGTACTTACCCATGCAACAAATTTTTCTTCAATCTCTTTAAATTCCTTGCCTGTGGGGTCATTTAACTCCTTGGTATAGGTCACAATAATTGTACATGTCACCACCAACCTTAGAACAAATGGTTTCAGAGTGGTACTTGTAGTCAGAAGTGCATTTGTTTTTGAAATTGGGTAAAAGGTAGTGGCTGATGAAGCTATCGTAGTGAACACAGCTGTTGTTGTTGGAATGATTGTTGAGGTTGTAGTGGGAGAAAAAAAAAGTACAGTTGTTGGTGCAGCTGATGTTCCTTGTAAAGGTTTAGTTGGATATGTTGTTGTTGTGGAATAATGTCTTGTTGATGTAACGTTTTTCGTTGGAATAGCTGTCAGAGCAACACTTGCTGAAGAAGGGACCTTATTAGAATCTTGTTTTGAAAAGGCTGTTGTCAGGGAAGACGCTTTTGTAGGAGGGACTGTAGTTGAATAAGCTAATGTGAGTGGTGAAACTGATATTGTTGATATAGTTGCAGCTTTAGAAAAAGCTGATGTATTTGGAGGAACAGTTGTTGTGGGAACAATTGATGTCATGGAAGGAAGATTTGACATTGGATAATCTGTTGTGGGGATATTTGATGTTGGGAGCGGGAGAGTTGTTTTTCTAGAAGTCAGTGTGGGCAAATTAGATTTTGAAGCTGATGTCATGGATGTGAAGGTTGTAGTAGAAGATACTGTTTTGGGAGCAATTTTGTTTGGAGTGGCAGTTGTTTTAAGAGAGATTGAAGTTGCAGTGGACAGTTTTGTACCAGGAACTTTTGTTGTGTTAGCATTTTCTGTTGTAGGAAATGATGCTATTATTGAAGCTGTTGACTTTTGAGCATCTGTTGTTGTTCCAGCAGTTATAATAGAGTACAATGTTGTTGGTGGTTTTGTTGTTTTAGCAACTATGGTAGTTAGAGCAGTTTTTGTTGGAAAAGCTGTTGTTGTGTCAACAATTGACATTGTCGTTGTGTGAGAAAGTGATGTTTTATGAACAATTATTGTTTGAGGTACTGCTGATGTTGCAAAGAAATTTGATGTTGTTGGATCAGTTGCGGAGAGCACTGTTGTTACTACAGTTGTTTTTGTATCTGTTGTTGTTGGGGCATTTGTTGTTGTTGGGGACTCAGTTGATGTTGCAGCAGATGTTTTTGTTGTACCTGCTGTCGTGTGGGACAAGGTTGTTGAAGTAGTTGTTGTGAGAGCAGATGTTGTTGGTGTAACTGTTATTGAAGCAACTGTTGTGAGTGCAGATGTTGTTGGTGTAACTGTTGTTGTGGGGGACACTGTTGTTGAAGCTGTGGTTGTGAGAACAGATATTGTTGGTGTAACTGTTCTCGTGGGGGACACTGTTGTTGAAGCAGTTGTTGTGAGAGCAGATGTTGTTGGTGTAACTGTTGTCTTGGGGGACACTGTTGTTGAATCAGTTGTTGTATGAGCAGATGTTGTTGGTGTAACTGTTGTTGAAGCAGTTGTTGTGAGAGCAGATGTTGTTGGTGTAACTGTTATTGAAGCAGTTGTTTTGAGAGCAGATGTTGTTGGTGTAACTGTTGTTGGAGCAGTTGTTATTAGAGCAGATGTTGTTGGTGTAACTGTTGTCATGGGGGACACTGTTGTTGACGCAGTTGTTGTGAGAGCAGATGTTGTTGGTGTAACTGTTGTCTTGGGGGACACTGTTGTTGAAGCAGTTGTTGTGAGAGCAGATGTTGTTGGTGTAACTGTTGTTGAAGCAGTTGTTGTGAGAGCAGATGTTGGTGTAACTGTTGTTGAAGCTGTTGTTGCGAGAGCAGATGTTGTTGGTATAACTGTTGTTTTGGGGGACACTGTTGTTGAAGCTGTTGTAGTGAGAACAGATGTTGTTGGTGTAACTGTTGTTGTGGGGGACACTGTTGTTGAAGCTGTTGTTGTGAGAACAGATATTGTTGGTGAAACTGTTATTGATGCAGTTGTTGTGAGAGCAGATGTTGATGGTGAAAATGTTGTTATGGGGGACATGCTTGTTGAAGCAGTTGTTGTGAGAAAAGGTGATTTCGAGGAAGGAACATTTGACATTGGATAATCTGATGTGGGGATATTTGATGTTGGTAGAGGGAGAATTGTTTTTCTAGAAGTTATTGTGGTCAAATTTGATTTATTTGATGTTATGTATGCAAAGGTTGTAGTAGAAGACACTGTTTTCAGATCAATTGTCGTTAATGCAGAACTTGTTGTTTGCACAGTTGTTAAAGCAACTGTCTTGGAAGCAGTTGTAGGAGAGTTTGATGTTCCACTGGACAGTGTTGTACCAGGAACTTTTATTTTGTTAGCACTTTTTGTTCTAGGAGATAATGCTATTATTGAAGCAGTTGCTTTTACAGTTGATTTAGCTGTTGGTGAAACAGTTGTTGTGAGAGCAGATGTTGTTGTTGTAACTGTTTTTGAAGCAGTTGTTGTGAGAGTGTATGTTTGTGGTCTAACTGTTGTCGTGGGGGAAACTTTTGTTGAAGCAGTTGTTGTGAGAGACGTTGGTGTAACTGTTGCAGTGCGGGGCACTGTTATTGAAGCAGTTGTTGTAAGAGCAGATGATGTTATCGGAGCCTCTGTTGTTATTAGAGCAGTTGTTTGAGTCTCTGTTGTTGTTGGATATCCTGTTTTAATGGGGGTTACTGTAGTAGTTTCAGCTGTTGTTGTCAGAGCATTTGATGTTGTGAGAAGCACTGCATTTGTTTGATCGGTTGTTGTTGGGGGCACAGTTTTTGCTGCAGTTGTTGTGGAAAGAGTTGTTGGATAATATGTTGTTGCGGGAAAAATTGTTGTTGTGGGTGACTCCATAGATGTTGTCGCAGATGATCTCGGTGTAACTGTTGTAGTCCGGGACAATGTTGTTAGAGCAGTTGTTTGAGTCTCTGTTTTTGTGGGATATCTTGTTGTGATGGGGGTTACTTTAGTAGTTTCAGCTGTTGTAGAAAGAGCATTTGGTGTTCTGGACGACTCTGTTGTTGTGTCTAGAACTGTTGTGGTCAGAGCGTTTGATGTTGTGAGAAGCACTGAATTTGTTCGATGGGTTGTTGTTGGGGACAAAGTTGTTGCTGCAGTTGTTATCATAACAGTTGTTAGATAATCTGTTGTTGTGGGAAACACTGTTGTTGTGGGTGATTCCGTTGATGTAACTTTTGTTGGAGCAGTTCTTGTGAGAGCAGATGTTGATAGTGAAACTGTTGTCATGGGGGACATGGTTGTTGAAGCAGTTGTTGTGAGAAAAGGTGATTTCGAGGAAGGAACATTTGCAATTCGATAATCTGTTGTGGGGATATTTGATGTCGGCAGAGGAAGAGTTGTTTTTCTAGAAATTATTGTGGTCAAATTTGATTTTGTTAATGTTATGTATTGAAAGGTTGTAGTAGAAGACACTGTTTTCAAATCAATTGTTGTTGATGCAGAAGTCGTTGTTTGCACAATTGTTAAAGCAGCTGTCTTGGAAGCAGTTGTAGGAGAGATTGATGTTCCAGTGGACAGTTTTGTACCAGAAACTTTTGTTGTGTTAGCACTTTTTGTTGTAGGAGATAATGCTATTGTTGGAGCTGTTGCTTTAAGAGCATCTGTTGCTGTACCAGCAGTTATATTGGAGGACAATGTTGTTGCTGGTTTTGTTGTTTGAAAAACTATTGTAGTTAGAGCATTTTTTGTTGGATAAACTGTTGTTGAGCCAGCAATTGACGTTGTCGTACCAGCTTTTGCTGTGCGAGAAAGTGTTGTTTTAGGAATAATTATTGTTTGAGTTACTGATGTTGCAAAGAAATTTGATGTTAATGGATCAGTTGTTACTAACGTTGTTTTTGGAGCAATTGTTGTTGTGGGTGACTCTGTTGGTGTGACTGCTTTTAAAACAATTGTTGTGAGAGCAGATGAGGTTGGTGTAATTGTTGTTGTGGGGAATACTGTTGGGGAAGCAGTTGTTGTGAGAGCAGATGTTATTGGTGTAACTGTTTTTGAAGCCGTTGTTGTGAAAGTGTATGTTGTTGGTGTAACTGTTGTCGTGGGGGAAACTTTGGTTGAAGCAGTTGTTGTGAGAGAGGATGATGTTATTGGAGCGTCTGTTGTTATTAGAGCTGCAGTTGTTGTGGAAACAGTTGTTAGATAATCTGTTTTTATTGGTAAAATTGTTATTGTTGGTGACTCCATTGATGTTGCAGCAAATGATGTTGGGGTAGCTGTTGTTGTGGGGTGCACTGTTGTTGATGTAGTTGTTTCGAGAACAGATGATGTTGGTGTAAGTGTTTTCGAGGGGGAAACGGTTGTTGAATCAGTTGCTGTGAGAAAATATGATTTTATTGGAGCCTCTGTTGTTGTTAGAGCAGTTGTTTGAGTCGCTGTTGTTGTGGGAAGAATTGTTGTTGCCGTGGGGGTTACTGTAGTAGTTTCAACTCTTGTAGTAAGAGCATTTGATGTTGTGGACGACTCTGTTGTTGTGTCTAGAACTATTGTTGCCGGAACGCTTGATGTTGTGAGAAGCACTGTAGTTGTTTGATCACTTGTTGTTGGTGGAACAGTTGTTGCTGCAATTGTGGTCGGAATAGTTGTTAGATAATCAGTTATCATGGGTAAAAATGTTGTTGTGGGTGACTCCAATAATGTTGCAGCAGTTGATGTT
Organism: Callionymus lyra; assembly: GCF_982586985.1. Taxonomy (NCBI): domain Eukaryota; kingdom Metazoa; phylum Chordata; class Actinopteri; order Syngnathiformes; family Callionymidae; genus Callionymus; species Callionymus lyra. The sequence continues at coordinate 27,807,403 of NC_141821.1, forward strand.
GATGTAACTGTTGTTTTGCGGGGCACTATTGTTGAAGCAGATGTTGTGAAAGCATTTGATGCGGTGGACGACTCTGTTGTTGTGTCTAGAACTATTGTTGTCAGAGCATTTGATGTTGTGAGAAACACTGCATTTGTTGGATTGATTGTTGTTGGGGGCACAGTTTTTGCTGCAGTTGTTGTGGAAACAGTTTTTGGATAATCTGTTGTTTTGGGAACAATTGTTGTTGTTGGTGACTCCATTGACGTTGCAGCAAATGATGTTGGTGTTGCTGTTGTTGTGGGGTGCACTGTTGTTGAAGTAGTTGTAATAAGAACAGATGATGTTATTGGAGCCTCTGTTTTTGTGTCTAGAACTATTGTTGTCGGAGCATTTGATGTTGTGAGAAGTACTGTAGTGCTTGGATCAGTTGTTGAGGGCACAGTTGTTGTGGGAATAGTTTTTAAATAATCTGTTGTCATGGTAAAAGATGTTGTTATGGGTGACTCCATTGATATTGCAGCAGTTGATGTTAGTGTAACTCTTGTTGTGGGGGGCACTGTTGTGAAAGCAGCTGTTGTGAGAACATATGATGTTAAGGGAGCCGCTGTTGTTGTTAGAGTGGTTGTTTGAGTCACTTTTGTTGTGGGATATCTAGTTGTCGTGAGGGTTACTCTAGTAGTTGCAGCTGTTGTAGTAAGAGCATTTGATGTTGTGGGCGACTCTGTTGGTGTGTCTAGAACTATCGTTGGAAGGGCGTTTGATTTTGTGGGAAGCACTGTATTTGTTGGATGGGTTGTTGTTAGGGGCAAAGTTGCTGCAACAATTGTTTTGGGAACAGATGATGTTGTTAGAGCCTCTGTTGTTGTGTCTAAAACTATTGTTTTCAGTGCGTTTGATGTTGTGAGAAGTACTGTAGTTGTTAGATTGGTTGTTGTTAGGGGCACAATTGTTGCTGCAGTTGTTGTGGGAATAGTTCTTAAATAATCTGTTGTTATGGGAGAAAATTCTGTTGTGGGTGACTCGTTTGATGATGCAGCAGTTGATGTTGGTATAACTGTTGTTGTGGGGGACACTGTTGTGAAAGCAGCTGTTGTGTGAACATATGAAGTTATAGGAGCCGCTGTTGTTCTTAGAGCAGTTGTTTGAGTCTCTGTTGTTGTGGGATATCTTCTTGTCATGAGGGTTACCGTTGCAGTTTCAGCTCTTTTAGTAAAAGCTTTTGATGTTGTGGACGACTCTGTTGTTGTGTCTAGAACTATTGTTGCCGGAACGTTTGATGTTGTGAGAAGCACTGTAGTTGTTGGATCGGTTGTTGTTGGGGGCAAAGTTGTTGCTGCAGTTTTTGTGAGAACAGTTGTTATATAATATGTTTTCATGGGAACAATTGTTGTTTTGGGTGACTCCAGTGATGTTGCAGTAAATGGTGTTGGTGTAACTGTTGTTGTGGGGGGCACTGTTGTTGGAGCAGTTGTAATAAGAACAGATGATGTTATTGGAGCCTCTGTTGTTGTGTCTAGAAATATTGTTCTCGGAGCGTTTGATGTTGTGAGAAGTACTGTAGTTGTTGGAAAGTTTGTAGTTGGGGGCACAGTTCTTGTGGGAATAGTTCTTAAATAATCTGATGTCATGGGATAATTTTTTGTTGTTGTGGGTGACTCCATTGATGTTGCAGCAGTGTATGTTGGTGTAACTGTTGTTGTGGGGGGCACTGTTGTTGAAGTAGTTGTAAAAAGAACAGATGATGTTATTGGAGCCTCTGTTGTTGTGTCTAGAACTATTGTTGTCGGAGCATTTGATGTTTTGAGAAGTACTGTAGTCCTTGGATCGGTTGTTGTTGAGGGCACAGTTGTTACTGTTGTTTTTGTGGGATTAGTTTTTAAATAATCTGTTGTCATTGTAAAAGATGTTGTTGTGGGTGACTCCATTGATGTTGCAGTAGATGGTGTTGGTGTAACTGTTGTTGCGGAGGGCACTGTTGTTAAGGCAGCTGTAGTAAGATAAGATAATGTTATTGGAGACTCTGTTGTTAGAGCAGTTGTTTGAGTCTCTGTTGTTGTGGGAATAAATGTTTTCCTGAGGGTTACTGTAGTAGTTTCAGCTGTTGAAGTAAGAACATTTGATGATGCGGACGACTCTGTTGTTGTTGTATGGGTTGTTGTTAGGGGAAAAGTTGCTGCAGTTGTTGTGGGAACAGTTGTTAGATAATCTGTTGTCATAGGAAAAATTGTTGTTTGGGACTCTATTGATGTTGCTGTATATGATGTTGGTGTAAGTGTTGTTGTGGGGGGCACTGTTGTGAAAGCAGCTGTTGTGAGAACATATGATGTTATCGGAGCCGCTGTTGTTGTTAGAGCAGTGGTTTGAGTCACTGTTGTTGTGGCATATCTTGTTGTCGTGAGGGTTACTCTAGTAGTTGCAGCTGTTGTAGTAAGAGCATTTGATGTTGCAGACGACTCTGTTGTTGTGTCTAGAACTATTGTTGTCAGGGCGTTTGATGTTGTGAGAACCACTGTAGTTGTTGGATGGGTTGTTGTTGGGGGCAAAGTTGCTGCTACAATTGTTTTGGGAACAGATGATGTTGTTAGAGCCTCTGTTGTTGTGTCTAGAACTATTGTTGTCGTTGCGTTTAAAGTTGTGAGAAGTACTGTAGTTGTTGGATCGGTTGTTGTTGAGGGCACAGTTGTTGCTGCAGTTGTTGTGGAAATAGTTGTTAAATTATCTGTTTTCATGGGGAAAACCTCTGCTGTGGGTGACTCCATTGATGTTGCAGCAATTGATGTTGGTTTAACTGTTGTTGTGGGGGGCACAGTTGTTGCTGCAGTTGTTGTGAGAACAGATGATGTTGTTGGAGCCTCTATTGTTGTGTCTAGAACTATTGTTGTTGGAGCATTTGATCTAGTGAGAAGTACTGTAGTTGTTGCATCGGTTGTTGTTGGGGGCACAGTTGTTGCTGTAGTTGTTTTGAGAACCGATGATGTTGTTGGAGACTCTGTTGTTGGAGACTCTGTTGTTGTGAGAAGAACTGTAGTTGTTGGAAAGTTTGTAGTTGGGGGCACAGTTGTTTTGGGAAAAGTTCTTAAATAATCTGTTGTCATGGTAACAGATGTTGTTGTGGGTGACTCCATTGATATTGCAGCAGTTGATGTTGGTGTAACTGTTGTTGTGGGGGGCGCTGTTGTGAAAGCAGCTGATGTGAGAACATATGAAGTTATTGGGGCCGCTGTTGTTCTTAGAGCAGTTGTTTGAGTCTCTGTTTTTGTGGGATATCTTGTTGTCGTGAGGGTTACTGTAGTAGATTTCGCTCTTTCAGTAAGAGCATTTGATGTTGTGGACGACTCTGTTGTTGTGTCTAGAAATATTGTTGTCATGGCGTTTGATGTTGAGTGAAGCACTGTATTTGTTGTATGGGTTGTTGTTGGGGGCAAAGTTGCTGCTACAATTGTTTTGGGAACAGATGATGTTGTTAGAGCCTCTGTTGTTGTGTCTAAATTGATTGTCGTCAGGGCGTTTGATGTTGTGAGAATTACTGTAGTTGTTAGATCGGTTGTTGGGGGTATAGTTTTTCCTGCAGTTGTTGTGGTAATAGTTCTTAAATAATCTGTTTTCATGGGAAACAATGTTTTTGTGGATGACTCTATTGATGTTGCAGCAGTTGATGTTGGTGTAACTGTTGTTGTGGGAGGTACTGTTGTGAAAGCAGCTGATGTGAGAACATATGATGTTATGGTAGCCGCTGTTGTTCTTAGAGCAGTTATTTGAGTCTCTGTTTTTGTGGGATATCTTGTTGTCGTGAGGGTTACTGTAGTAGTTTTCGCTCTTTCAGTAAGAGCATTTGATGTTGTGGACGACTCTGTTGTTGTGTCTAGAAATATTGTTGTCAGGGCGTTTGATGTTGTGGGAACCACTGTAGTTGTTGGATGGGTTGTTGTTGGGGGCAAAGTTGCTGCTACAATTGTTTTGGGAACAGATGATGTTGTTAGAGCCTCTGTTGTTGTGTCTAAATTTATTGTCGTCAGGGCGTTTGATGTTGTGAGAAGTACTGTAGTTGTTAGATCGGTTGTTTGGGGTATAGTTGTTCCTGCAGTTGTTGTGGTAATAGTTCTTAAATAATCTGTTTTCATGGGAAACAATGTTGTTGTGGATGACTCTATTGATGTTGCAGCAGTTGATGTTGGTGTAACTGTTGTTGTGGGAGGTACTGTTGTGAAAGCAGCTGATGTGAGAACATATGATGTTATGGTAGCCGCTGTTGTTCTTAGAGCAGTTATTTGAGTCTCTGTTTTTGTGGGATATCTTGTTGTCGTGAGGGTTACTGTAGTAGTTTTCACTCTTTTAGTGAGAGCATTTGATGATGTGGACGACTCTGTTGTTGTGTCTAGAAATATTGTTGTCAGGGCGTTTGATGTTGTGGGAACCACTGTAGTTGTTGGATGGGTTGTTGTTGGGGGCAAAGTTGCTGACACAATTGTTTTGGGAACATATGATGTTGTTGGAGCCTCTGTTGTTGTGTCTAGAACTATTGTTGTCGGGGCGTTTAATGTTGTGAGAAGCACTGTAGTTGTTGGATGGGTTGTTGTTGAGAGCAAAGTTGTTGCTGCAGTTGTTGTGGAAATAGTTGTTAAATTATCTGTTTTCATGGGGAAAACCTCTGTTGTGGGTGACTCCATTGATGTTGCAGCAATTGATGTTGGTTTAACTGTTGTTGTAGGGGGCACAGTTGTTGCTGCAGTTGTTGTGAGAACAGATGATGTTGTTGGAGCCTCTGTTGTTGTGTCTAGAACTATTGTTGTTTGAGCATTTGATGTAGTGAGAAGTACTGTAGTTGTTGCATCGGTTGTTGTTGGGGGCACAGTTGTTGCTGTAGTTGTTTTGAGAACCGATGATGTTGTTGGAGATTCTGTTGTTGTGTCTAGAACTATTGTTGTCGGAGCTTTTGATGTTGTGAGAAGAACTGTAGTTGTTGGAAAGTTTGTAGTTGGGGGCACAGTTGTTTTGGGAAAAGTTCTTAAATAATCTGTTGTCATGGTAACAGATGTTGTTGTGGGTGACTCCATTGATATTGCAGCAGTTGATGTTGGTGTAACTGTTGTTGTGGGGGGCACTGTTGTGAAAGCATCTGATGTGAGAACATATGAAGTTATTGGAGCCGCTGTTGTTCTTAGAGCAGTTGTTTGAGTCTCTGTTTTTGTGGGATATCTGGTTGTCGTGAGGGTTACTGTAGTAGATTTCGCTCTTTCAGTAAGAGCATTTGATGTTGTGGACGACTCTGTTGTTGTGTCTAGAAATATTGTTGTCAGGGCGTTTGATGTTGAGTGAAGCACTGTATTTGTTGGATGGGTTGTTGTTGGGGGCAAAGTTGCTGACACAATTGTTTTGGGAACATATGATGTTGTTGGAGCCTCTGTTGTTGTGTCTAGAACTATTGTTGTCGGGGCGTTTAATGTTGTGAGAAGCACTGTAGTTGTTGGATGGGTTGTTGTTGAGAGCAAAGTTGTTGCTGCAGTTGTTGTGGAAATAGTTGTTAAATTATCTGTTTTCATGGGGAAAACCTCTGTTGTGGGTGACTCCATTGATGTTGCAGCAATTGATGTTGGTTTAACTGTTGTTGTAGGGGGCACAGTTGTTGCTGCAGTTGTTGTGAGAACAGATGATGTTGTTGGAGCCTCTGTTGTTGTGTCTAGAACTATTGTTGTTGGAGCATTTGATGTAGTGAGAAGTACTGTAGTTGTTGCATCGGTTGTTGTTGGGGGCACAGTTGTTGCTGTAGTTGTTTTGAGAACCGATGATGTTGTTGGAGATTCTGTTGTTGTGTCTAGAACTATTGTTGTCGGAGCTTTTGATGTTGTGAGAAGAACTGTAGTTGTTGGAAAGTTTGTAGTTGGGGGCACAGTTGTTTTGGGAAAAGTTCTTAAATAATCTGTTGTCATGGTAACAGATGTTGTTGTGGGTGACTCCATTGATATTGCAGCAGTTGATGTTGGTGTAACTGTTGTTGTGGGGGGCACTGTTGTGAAAGCATCTGATGTGAGAACATATGAAGTTATTGGAGCCGCTGTTGTTCTTAGAGCAGTTGTTTGAGTCTCTGTTTTTGTGGGATATCTGGTTGTCGTGAGGGTTACTGTAGTAGATTTCGCTCTTTCAGTAAGAGCATTTGATGTTGTGGACGACTCTGTTGTTGTGTCTAGAAATATTGTTGTCAGGGCGTTTGATGTTGAGTGAAGCACTGTATTTGTTGGATGGGTTGTTGTTGGGGGCAAAGTTGCTGCTACAATTGTTTTGGGAACAGATGATGTTGTTAGAGCCTCTGTTGTTGTGTCTAAATTGATTGTCGTCAGGGCGTTTGATGTTGTGAGAATTACTGTAGTTGTTAGATCGGTTGTTGGGGGTATAGTTTTTCCTGCAGTTGTTGTGGGAATAGTTCTTAAATAATCTGTTTTCATGGGAAACAATGTTTTTGTGGATGACTCTATTGATGTTGCAGCAGTTGATGTTGGTGTAACTGTTGTTGTGGGAGGTACTGTTGTGAAAGCAGCTGATGTGAGAACATATGATGTTATGGTAGCCGCTGTTGTTCTTAGAGCAGTTATTTGAGTCTCTGTTTTTGTGGGATATCTTGTTGTCGTGAGGGTTACTGTAGTAGTTTTCGCTCTTTTAGTGAGAGCATTTGATGTTGTGGACGACTCTGTTGTTGTGTCTAGAAATATTGTTGTCAGGGCGTTTGATGTTGTGGGAACCACTGTAGTTGTTGGATGGGTTGTTGTTGGGGGCAAAGTTGCTGACACAATTGTTTTGGGAACATATGATGTTGTTGGAGCCTCTGTTGTTGTGTCTAGAACTATTGTTGTCGGGGCGTTTAATGTTGTGAGAAGCACTGTAGTTGTTGGATGGGTTGTTGTTGAGAGCAAAGTTGTTGCTGCAGTTGTTGTGGAAATAGTTGTTAAATTATCTGTTTTCATGGGGAAAACCTCTGTTGTGGGTGACTCCATTGATGTTGCAGCAATTGATGTTGGTTTAACTGTTGTTGTGGGGGGCACAGTTGTTGCTGCAGTTGTTGTGAGAAAAGATGATGTTGTTGGAGCCTCTGTTGTTGTGTCTAGAACTATTGTTGTTGGAGCATTTGATGTAGTGAGAAGTACTGTAGTTGTTACATCGGTTGTTGTTCGGGGCACAGTTGTTGCTGTAGTTGTTTTGAGAACCGATGATGTTGTTGGAGACTCTGTTGTTGGAGACTCTGTTGTTGTGTCTAGAACTATTGTTGTCGGAGCTTTTGATGTTGTGAGAAGAACTGTAGTTGTTGGAAAGTTTGTAGTTGGGGGCACAGTTGTTTTGGGAAAAGTTCTTAAATAATCTGTTTTCATGGGGAAAAATGTTGTTGTGGATGACTCTATTGATGTTGCAGCAGTTGATGTTGGTGTAACTGTTGTTGTGGGAGGTACTGTTGTGAAAGCAGCTGATGTGAGAACATATGATGTTATGGTAGCCGCTGTTGTTCTTAGAGCAGTTATTTGAGTCTCTGTTTTTGTGGGATATCTTGTTGTCGTGAGGGTTACTGTAGTAGTTTTCGCTCTTTTAGTGAGAGCATTTGATGTTGTGGACGACTCTGTTGTTGTGTCTAGAAATATTGTTGTCAGGGCGTTTGATGTTGTGGGAACCACTGTAGTTGTTGGATGGGTTGTTGTTGGGGGCAAAGTTGCTGACACAATTGTTTTGGGAACATATGATGTTGTTGGAGCCTCTGTTGTTGTGTCTAGAACTATTGTTGTCGGGGCGTTTAATGTTGTGAGAAGCACTGTAGTTGTTGGATGGGTTGTTGTTGAGAGCAAAGTTGTTGCTGCAGTTGTTGTGGAAATAGTTGTTAAATTATCTGTTTTCATGGGGAAAACCTCTGTTGTGGGTGACTCCATTGATGTTGCAGCAATTGATGTTGGTTTAACTGTTGTTGTGGGGGGCACAGTTGTTGCTGCAGTTGTTGTGAGAAAAGATGATGTTGTTGGAGCCTCTGTTGTTGTGTCTAGAACTATTGTTGTTGGAGCATTTGATGTAGTGAGAAGTACTGTAGTTGTTACATCGGTTGTTGTTCGGGGCACAGTTGTTGCTGTAGTTGTTTTGAGAACCGATGATGTTGTTGGAGACTCTGTTGTTGGAGACTCTGTTGTTGTGTCTAGAACTATTGTTGTCGGAGCTTTTGATGTTGTGAGAAGAACTGTAGTTGTTGGAAAGTTTGTAGTTGGGGGCACAGTTGTTTTGGGAAAAGTTCTTAAATAATCTGTTTTCATGGGGAAAAATGTTGTTGTGGATGACTCTATTGATGTTGCAGCAGTTGATGTTGGTGTAACTGTTGTTGTGGGGGGCACTGTTGTGAAAGCAGGTGATGTGAGAACAAATGAAGTTATTGGAGCCGCTGTTGTTCTTAGAGCAGTTGTTTGATTCTCTGTTATTTTGGGATAACTTGTTGTCATGACGGTTACTGTAGTAGTTTTCGCTCTTTTAGTAAGAGCATTCGATGTTGTGGACGACTCTGTTGTTGTGTCTAGAAATATTGTTGTCAGGGCGTTTGATGTTGTGGGAACCACTGTAGTTGTTGGATGGGTTGTTGTTGGGGGCAAAGTTGCTGATACAATTGTTTTGGGAACATTTGATGTTGTGGACGACTCTGTTGTTGTGTCTAGAAATATTGTTGTCAGGGCGTTTGATGTTGTGGGAACCACTGTAGTTGTTGGATGGGTTGTTGTTAGGGGTAAAGTTGCTGCAGTTGTTTTGGGAATAGTTCTTAAATAATCTGTTTTCATGGGAAAATATGTTGTTTTGGGTGACTCCATTGATGTTGCAGCTATTGATGTTGGTGTAACTGTTGTTGTGGTGGGAACTCTTTCCAAAGCACCTGTAGTAAGATAATTTGATGTCGTGGACGACTCTGTTGTTTTGTCGAGATTTATTGTTGTTGGAGAATTTGATGTTGTGAGAAGCACTATAGTTGTTGGATCAGTTGTTGTTGAGGGCACAGTTGTTGCTGCAGTTGTCGTGGGAATAGTTGTTAAATAATCGGTTGTCATGGGAAAAAATGCTGTTGTGGGTGACTCCATTGATGTTGCAGCAATCGATGTTGGTTTAACTGTTGTTTTGGGGGGCACAGTTGTTGCTGCAGTTGTTGTGAGAACAGATGATGTAATTGGAGCCGCTGTTGTTGTGTCAAGAACTGTTGTTGTTGGAGAATTTGATGTTGTGAGAAGCACTGTAGTTGTTGGATCTGTTGTTGTTGGGGGCACAGTTGTTGCTGTAGTTGTGAGAACAGATGATGTTGTAGGAGCCTCTGTTGTGTCTAGAACTATTGTTGTCGGAGAATTTGATGTTGTGAGATGCACTGTATTTGTTGGAACGGTTGCAGCAGTTGTTGTGGGAATAGTTGTTAAATTATCTGTTTTCATGGGGAAAACCTCTGTTGTGGGTGACTCCATTGATGTTGCAGCAATTGATGTTGGTTTAACTGTTGTTGTGGGGGGCACAGTTGTTGCTGCAGTTGTTGTGAGAACAGATGATGTTGTTGGAGCCTCTGTTGTTGTGTCTAGAACTATTGTTGTCAGAGCTTTTGATGTTGTGAGAAGAACTGTAGTTGTTGGAAAGTTTGTAGTTGGGGGCACAGTTCTTGTGGGAATAGTTCTTAAATAATCTGTTGTCATGGGATAATTTTTTGTTGTTGTGGGTGACTCCATTGAAGTTGCAGCAGTGTATGTTGGTGTAACTGTTGTTGTGGGGGGCACTGTTGTGAAAGCAGCTGTTGTGAGAACAGATGATGTTATTGGAGCCACTGTTGTTGTGTCTAGAACTATTGTTGTCGGAGAATTTGATGTTGTGAGAAGCACTGTAGTTGTTGGATCGGTTGTTGTTGAGGGCACAGTTGTTGTGGGAATAGTTGTTAAATTATCTGTTGTCATGGGAAAAAATGCTTTTGTGGGTGACTCCATTGATGTTGCGGCAATTGATGTTGGTTTAACTGTTTTTGTGGGGGGCACTGTTGTGAAAGCAGCTGTTGTGAGAACATATGATGTAATTGGAGCCGCTGTTGTTGTGTATAGAACTATTGTTTTCGGGGCGTTTGAAGCTTTGAGAAGTACTGTAGCTGTTGGATCAATTGTTGTTGGGGGAACATTTGCTGCTGCAATTGTGTGAATAGTTGTTAAATAATCTGTTTTAATGGGAAAAAATGTTGTGAGTGACTCCATTGATGTTGCAGCAGTTGATCTTCGTGTAACTGTTGTAATGGTGGATACTGTTGTTAAAGCAGTTGTTGTGAGAACAGATGATTTTGTTGGAGCCTCTGTAGTTGTGTCTAGAACTATTGTTGTCGAAGCGTTTGATGTTGTAAGAAGCACTGTAGTTGTTGCATTGGTTGTTTGGGGGGGCACAGTTGTTGCTGCAGTTGCGCTCGGAATAGTTGTTAGATAATCGGTTGTCATGGGTAAAAATGTTGTTTTGGCTGACTCCATTGATGTTGCAGCAATTGATGTTGGTGTAACTGTTGTTGTGGGGGGCACTGTTTCTAAAGCAGCTGTAGTAAGAGCATTTGATGTTGTGGACGACTCTGTTGTTGTGTCTAGAACTATTGTTGTCAGAGATTTTGATGTTGTGAGAAGCACTGTAGTTGTTGGATCTGTTGTTGTTGGGGGCACAGTTGTTGCTGTAGTTGTGAGAACAGATGATGTTGTAGGAGCCTCTGTTGTGTCTAGAACTATTGTTGTCGGAGAATTTGATGTTGTGAGATGCACTGTATTTGTTGGAACGGTTGCAGCAGTTGTTGTGGGAATAGTTGTTAAATTATCTGTTTTCATGGGGAAAACCTCTGTTGTGGGTGACTCCATTGATGTTGCAGCAATTGATGTTGGTTTAACTGTTGTTGTGGGGGGCACAGTTGTTGCTGCAGTTGTTGTGAGAACAGATGATGTTGTTGGAGCCTCTGTTGTTGTGTCTAGAACTATTGTTGTCAGAGCTTTTGATGTTGTGAGAAGAACTGTAGTTGTTGGAAAGTTTGTAGTTGGGGGCACAGTTCTTGTGGGAATAGTTCTTAAATAATCTGTTGTCATGGGATAATTTTTTGTTGTTGTGGGTGACTCCATTGAAGTTGCAGCAGTGTATGTTGGTGTAACTGTTGTTGTGGGGGGCACTGTTGTGAAAGCAGCTGTTGTGAGAACAGATGATGTTATTGGAGCCACTGTTGTTGTGTCTAGAACTATTGTTGTCGGAGAATTTGATGTTGTGAGAAGCACTGTAGTTGTTGGATCGGTTGTTGTTGAGGGCACAGTTGTTGTGGGAATAGTTGTTAAATTATCTGTTGTCATGGGAAAAAATGCTTTTGTGGGTGACTCCATTGATGTTGCGGCAATTGATGTTGGTTTAACTGTTTTTGTGGGGGGCACTGTTGTGAAAGCAGCTGTTGTGAGAACATATGATGTAATTGGAGCCGCTGTTGTTGTGTATAGAACTATTGTTTTCGGGGCGTTTGAAGCTTTGAGAAGTACTGTAGCTGTTGGATCAATTGTTGTTGGGGGAACATTTGCTGCTGCAATTGTGTGAATAGTTGTTAAATAATCTGTTTTAATGGGAAAAAATGTTGTGAGTGACTCCATTGATGTTGCAGCAGTTGATCTTCGTGTAACTGTTGTAATGGTGGATACTGTTGTTAAAGCAGTTGTTGTGAGAACAGATGATTTTGTTGGAGCCTCTGTAGTTGTGTCTAGAACTATTGTTGTCGAAGCATTTGATGTTGTAAGAAGCACTGTAGTTGTTGCATTGGTTGTTTGGGGGGGCACAGTTGTTGCTGCAGTTGCGCTCGGAATAGTTGTTAGATAATCGGTTGTCATGGGTAAAAATGTTGTTTTGGCTGACTCCATTGATGTTGCAGCAATTGATGTTGGTGTAACTGTTGTTGTGGGGGGCACTGTTTCTAAAGCAGCTGTAGTAAGAGCATTTGATGTTGTGGACGACTCTGTTGTTGTGTCTAGAACTATTGTTGTCAGAGATTTTGATGTTGTGAGAAGCACTGTAGTTGTTGGATCGGTTGTTGTTGAGGGCACAGTTGTTGTGGGAATAGTTGTTAAATTATCTGTTGTCATGGGAAAAAATGCTGTTGTGGGTGACTCCATTGACGTTGCAGCAATTGATGTTGGTTTAACTGTTGTTGTGGGGGGCAAAGTTGTTGCTGCAGTTGTGAGAACAGATGATGTTGTTGGAGCCTCTGTTGTTGTGTCTAGAACTATTGTTGTTGGAGCATTTGATTTTGTGAGAAGAACTGTAGTTGTTGGAAAGTTTGTAGTTGGGGGCACAGTTGTTGTGGGAATAGTTCTTAAATAATCTGTTTTCATGGGAAAAAATGTTGTGGGTGACTCTATTGATATTGCAGCAGTTGATGTTGGTGTAACTGTTGTTGTGGGGGGAACTGTTGTGAAAGCAGCTGTTGTGAGAACATATGAAGTTATTGGAGTCGCTGTTGTTCTTAGAGCAGTTGTTTGAATCTCTGATGTTGTGGGATATCTTGTTGTCGTGAGGGTTACTGTAGTAGTTTTTGATCTTTTAGTAAGAGTATTTGATGTTCTGGAAGACTCTGTTGTTGTGTCTAGAAATATTGTTGCCGGAATGTTTGATTTTGTGAGAAGCACTGTAGTTGTTGGATCGTTTGTTGTTGAGAGCACAGTTGTTGCTGCAGTTGTTGTGGGAATAGTTGTTGAACAATCTATTTTCATGGGGGAAAATGCTGTTGTGGGAGACTCCATTGATGTTGCAGCAGATGATGTTGGTGTAACTGTTGTTGCGGGGGGCACTTTTGTGAGAACAGATGATGTTATTGTAGCCTCTGTTGTTGTTAGGGCAGTTGTTTGAGTCTCTGTTGTTGTGGGAAGAATTGTTGTCTTGAGAGTTACTGTAGTAGTTTCAGCTGTTGTAGTAAGAGCATTTAATGTTGTGGACGACTCTGTTGTTGTGTCTAGAACTATTGTTGTTGGAGCATTTAATGTTGTGAGAAGAAGTGTAGTTATTGCATTGGTTGTTTTGGGGGGCACAGTTGTTGCTAGAGTTGCGGTAGGAATAGTTGTTAGATAATCTGTTGTCATGGGTAAAAATGTTGTTTTGGGTGACTCCATAGATGTTGCAGCTATTGATGTGGGTGTAACTGTTGTTGTGGTGGGAACTCTTTCCAAAGCACCTGTAGTAAGATAATTTGATGTCGTGGACGACTCTGTTGTTTTGTCGAGATTTATTGTTGTTGGAGAATTTGATGTTGTGAGGAGCACTATAGTTGTTGGATCAGTTGTTGTTAAGGGCACAGTTGTTGCTGCAGTTGTCGTGGGAATAGTTGTTAAATAATCTGTTGTCATGGGAAAAAATGCTGTTGTGGGTGACTCCATTGATGTTGCAGCAATTGATGTTGGTTTAACTGTTGTTTTGGGGGGCACAGTTGTTGCTGCAGTTGTTGTGAGAACAGATGATGTAATTGGAGCCGCTGTTGTTGTGTCTAGAACTATTGTTGTCGGAGCTTTTGATGTTGTGAGAAGAACTGTAGTTGTTGGAAAGTTTGTAGTTGGGGGCACAGTTGTTGTGGGAATAGTTCTTAAATAATCTGTTGTCATGGGATAATTGTTTGTTGTTGTGGGTGACTCCATTGATTTTGCAGCAGTGTATGTTGGTGTAACTGTTGTTGTGGGGGGCACTGTTGTGAAAGCAGCTGTTGTGAGAACAGATGATGTTATTGGAGCCGCTGTTGTTGTGTCTAGAACTATTGTTGTCGGAGAATTTGATGTTGTGAGAACCACTGTAGTTGTTGGATCGGTTGTTGTTGAGGGCACAGTTGTTGTGGGAATAGTTGTTAAATTATCTGTTGTCATGGGAAAAAATGCTTTTGTGGGTGACTCCATTGATGTTGCGGCAATTGATGTTGTTTTAACTGTTGTTGTGGGGGGCACTGTTGTGAAAGCAGCTGTTGTGAGAACATAGGATGTAATTGGAGCCGCTGTTGTTGTGTGTAGAACTATTGTTGTCTGGGCGTTTGAAGTTTTGAGAAGTACTGTAGCTGTTGGATCGATTGTTGTTGGGGGAACATTTGCTGCTGCAATTGTGTGAATAGTTGATAAGTAATCTGTTTTAATGGGAAAAAATGTTGTGAGTGACTCCATTGATGTTGCAGCAGTTGATCTTCGTGTAACTTTTGTTATGGTGGATACTGTTGTTAAAGCCGTTGTTGTGAGAACAGATGATTTTGTTGGAGCCTCTGTAGTTGTGTCTAGAACTATTGTTGTCGAAGCATTTGATGTTGTGAGAAGCACTGTAGTTGTTGCATTGGTTGTTTTTTGGGGCACCGTTGTTCTTGCAGTTGTGGTGGGAATAGTTGTTAGAGAATCTGTTGTTGTGGGAACAATTTTTGTTGTGGGTGACTCCATTGATGTAGCAGCAGATGATGTTGGTGTAACTGTTGTTGTGGGGGGCGCGGTTTTTGAAGCAGTTGTTGTAAGAACAGATGATGTTATTGGAGCCGCTGTTGTTGTGTCTAGAACTATTGTTGTCGGAGAATTTGATGTTGTGAGAAGCACTGTAGCTGTTGGATCGGTTGTTGTTGAGGGCACAGTTGTTGCTGTAGTTGTTTTGAGAACAGATGATGTTGTTGGAAACGCTGTTGTTGTGTCTAGAACTATTGTTGTCGGAGCTTTTGATGTTGTGAGAAGCACTGTAGCTGTTGGATCGGTTGTTGTTGAGGGCACAGTTGTTACTGCAGTTGTTGTGGGAATAGTTGTTAAAGTATCTGTTGTCATGGGGAAAAATGCATTTGTGGGTGACTCCATTGATGTTGCAGCAATTGATGTTGGTTTAACTGTTGTTGTGGGGGGCACAGTTGTAAAAGCAGCTGTTGTGAGAACATATGATGTTGTTGGAGCCGCTGTTGTTGTGTCTAGAACTATTGTTGTCGGAGAATTTGATGTTGTGAGAAGCACTGTAGCTGTTGGATCGGTTGTTGTTGAGGGCACAGTTGTTGCTGTAGTTGTTTTGAGAACAGATGATGTTGTTGGAAACGCTGTTGTTGTGTCTAGAACTATTGTTGTCGGAGCTTTTGATATTGTGAGAAGAACTGTAGTTGTTGGAAAGTTTGTAGTTGGGGGCACAGTTGTGGGAATGGTTCTTAAACAATCTGTTGCCATGGGATAATTTTTGGTTGTGGGTGACTCCATTGATGTTGCAGCAGTGGATGTTGGTGTAACTGTTGTTGTGGGGGGCACAGTTGTAAAAGCAGCTGTTGTGAGAACATATGATGTTATTGGAGCCGCTGTTGTTGTGTCTAGAACTATTTTTGTTGCAGCAATTGATGTTGGTTTAACTGTTGTTGTGGGGGGAACAGTTGTTGCTGCAGTTGTTGTGAGAACAGATGATGTTTTTAGAGCCTCTGTTGTTGTGTCTAGAACTATTGTTGTTGGTGCATTTGATGTAGTGACAAGTACTGTAGTTGTTGCATCGGTTGTTGTTGGGGGCACAGTTGTTGCTGTAGTCGTTTTGAGAACATATGATGTTGTTGGAGACTCTTTTGTTGTTTCTAGAACTATTGTTGTCGGAGGTTTTGATGTTGTGAGAAGAACTGTAGTTGTTGGATCGGTTGTTGTTGAGGGCACAGTTGTTGCTGCAGTTGTTGTGGGAATAGTTGTTAAATAATCTGTTGTCATGGGAGAAAATGCTGTTGTGGGTGACTCCATTGATATTGCAGCAATTGATGTTGGTTTAACTGTTGTTGTGGGGGGCACAGTTGTTGTGAGAACAGATGATGTTGTTGGAGCCTCTGTTGTTGTGTCTAGAACTATAGTTGTCAGAGCATTTGATGTTGTGAGAAGTACTGTAGTTGTTGCATCGGTTGTTTGGGGGGGCACAGTTGTTGCTGCAGTTGTTGTGAGAACAGATGATGTTGTTGGAGCCTCTGTTGTTGTGTCCAGAACTATTGTTGTCGGGGCGTTTGATATTGTGAGAAGTACTGTAGTTGTAGGATCGGTTGTTGTTGAGGGCACAGTTGTTGTGGGAATAGTTGTTAAAGTATCTGTTGTCATGGGGAAAAATGCATTTGTGGGTGACTCCATTGATGTTGCAGCAATTGATGTTGGTTTAACTGTTGTTGTGGGGGGCACAGTTGTAAAAGCAGCTGTTGTGAGAACATATGATGTTGTTGGAGCCGCTGTTGTTGTGTCTAGAACTATTGTTGTCGGAGAATTTGATGTTGTGAGAAGCACTGTAGCTGTTGGATCGGTTGTTGTTGAGGGCACAGTTGTTGCTGTAGTTGTTTTGAGAACAGATGATGTTGTTGGAAACGCTGTTGTTGTGTCTAGAACTATTGTTGTCGGAGCTTTTGATATTGTGAGAAGAACTGTAGTTGTTGGAAAGTTTGTAGTTGGGGGCACAGTTGTTGTGGGAATGGTTCTTAAATAATCTGTTGCCATGGGATAATTTTTGGTTGTGGGTGACTCCATTGATGTTGCAGCAGTGGATGTTGGTGTAACTGTTGTTGTGGGGGGCACAGTTGTAAAAGCAGCTGTTGTGAGAACATATGATGTTATTGGAGCCGCTGTTGTTGTGTCTAGAACTATTTTTGTTGCAGCAATTGATGTTGGTTTAACTGTTGTTGTGGGGGGCACAGTTGTTGCTGCAGTTGTTGTGAGAACAGATGATGTTTTTAGAGCCTCTGTTGTTGTGTCTAGAACTATTGTTGTTGGTGCATTTGATGTAGTGAGAAGTACTGTAGTTGTTGCATCGGTTGTTGTTGGGGGCACAGTTGTTGCTGTAGTCGTTTTGAGAACATATGATGTTGTTGGAGACTCTTTTGTTGTTTCTAGAACTATTGTTGTCGGAGGTTTTGATGTTGTGAGAAGAACTGTAGTTGTTGGATCGGTTGTTGTTGAGGGCACAGTTGTTGCTGCAGTTGTTGTGGGAATAGTTGTTAAATAATCTGTTGTCATGGGAGAAAATGCTGTTGTGGGTGACTCCATTGATATTGCAGCAATTGATGTTGGTTTAACTGTTGTTGTGGGGGGCACAGTTGTTGTGAGAACAGATGATGTTGTTGGAGCCTCTGTTGTTGTGTCTAGAACTATTGTTGTCGGAGATTTTGATCTTGTGAGAAGAATTGTAGTTGTTGGAATGTTTGTTGTTGGGGGCACAGTTTTTCTGGAAATAGTTCTTAAATAATCTGTTGTCATGGGATAATTTTTTGTTATGGGTGATTCCATTGATGTTGCAGCAGTTGATGTTGGTTTAACTGTTGTTGTTGGCGGCACTGTTGTGAAAGCAGCTGTTATTAGAACATATGATGTTATTGGAGCCGCTGTTGTTGTGTCTAGAACTAGTGTTGTTGGAGCATTTGATGTTGTGAGAAGTACTGTAGTCGTTGCTTCGGTTATTTTTGGGGGCACAGTTGTTGCTGTAGTTTTTGTGAGAACAGATGATGTTGTTGGTGACTCTGTTGTTGTGTCTAGAACTATTGTTGTCAGAGAATTTGATGTTGTGAGAAGCACTGTAGTTGTTGGATCGGTTGTTGTTGAGGGCACAGTTGTTGCTGCAGTTGTTGTGGGAATAGTTGTTAAATAGTCTGTTGTCATGGGAAAAAAGTCTGCTTTGTGTGACTCCATTGATGTTGCAGCAATTGATGTTGGTTTAACTGTTGTTGTGGCGTGCACAGGTGTTGCGAGAACATATAATGTTGTTGGAGCCTCTGTTGATGTGTCTAGAACTGTTGATGTGTCTAGAACTATTGTTGTCGGAGAATTTGATGTTGTGAGAAGCACTGTAGTTGTTGGATCAGTTGTTTTTGAGGACACAGTTGTTGCTGCAGTTGTTGTGGGAATAGTTTTTAAATAATCTGTTCTCATGGTAAAGAATGCTGCTGTGGGTGACTGCATTGATGTTGCAGAAATTGATGTTGGTTTAACTGTTGTTGTGGGGGGCACTGTTGTTGCTGCAGTTGTTGTGAGAACAGATGATGTTGTTGGAGCCTCTGTTGTTGTGTCTAGAACTATTGTTGTTGGAGCATTTGAAGTTGTGAGAAGTACTGTAGTTGTTGCATCGCTTGTTTTTGGGGGCACAGTTGTTGCTGCAGTTGTTGTGAGAACAGATGATGTTGTTGGAGCCTCTGTTGTTGTGTCTAGAACTATTGTTGTTGGAGCATTTGAAGTTGTGAGAAGTACTGTAGTTGTTGCATCGGTTGTTTTTGGGGGCACAGATGTTGCTGCAGTTGTTCTGAGAACAGATGATGTTGTTGGAGCCTCTGTTGTTGTGTCTAGAACCATTGTTGTTGGAGCATTTGAAGTTGTGAGAAGTACTGTAGTTGTTGCATCGGTTGTTTTTGGGGGCACAGTTGTTGCTGCAGTTGTTGTGAGAACAGATGATGTTGTATGTGACTCTGTTGTTGTGCCTAGAACTATTGTTGTCAGAGAATTTGATGTTGTGAGAAGGACTGTAGTTGTTGGATTGGTTGTTGTTGAGGGAACAGTTGTTACTGCAGTTGTTGTAGGAATAGTTGTTAAATAATCTGTTGTCATGGGAAAGAATGCTGTTGTGGGTGACTCCATTGATGTTGCAGCAATTGATGTTGGTTTAACTGTTGTTGTGGGGGGCACAGTTGTTGCTGCAGTTGTTGTGAGAACAGTTGATGTTGTTGGTGACTCTGTTGTTGTGCCTAGAACTATTGTTGTCGGACAATTTGATGTTGTGAGAAGCACTGTAGTTGTTGGATTGGTTGTTGTTGAGGGCACAGTTGTTGCTGCAGTTGTCGTAGGAATAGTTGTTAAATTATATGTTGTCATGGGAGAAAATTCTGTTGTGGGTGACTCCACTGATGTTGGTTTAACTGTTGTTGTGGGGGGCACAGTTGTTGCTGCAGTTGTTGTGAGAACAGATGATGTTGTTGGAGCCTCTGTTGTGTCTAGAACTATTGTTGTTGGAGCATTTGATGTTGTGAGAAGTACTGTATTTGTTGCATCGGTTGTTTTTGGGGGCACAGTTGTTGCTGCAGTTGTTGTGAGAACAGGTGATGTTGTTGGTGACTCTGTTGTTGTGTCTAGAACTATTGTTGTCAGAGAATTTGATGTTGTGAGAAGTACTGTAGCTGTTGGATCAGTTGTTGTTGAGGGCACAGTTGTTGCTGCAGTTGTTGTTGGAAAAGTTGTTAAATAATCTGTTGTCATTGGAAAAAATACTGTTGTGGGTGACTCCATTGATGTTGCAGCAATTGATTTTGGTTTAACTGTTGTTGTGGGGGGCACCGTTGTTGCTGCAGTTGTTGTGAGAACAGATGATGTTGTTGGAGCCTCTGTTGATGTGTCTAGAACTGTTGATGTGTCTAGAACTATTGTCGTCGGAGAATTTGATGTTGTGAGAAGCACTGTTGTTGTTGGATCGGTTGTTTTTGAGGGCACAGTTGTTGCTGCAGTTGTTGTGGGAATAGTTTTTAAATAATCTGTTCTCATGGTAAAGAATGCTGCTGTGGGTGACTGCATTAATGTTGCAGCAATTGATGTTGGTTTAACTGTTGTTGTGGGGGGCACAGTTGTTGCTGCAGTTGTTGTGAGAACAGATGATGTTGTTGGAGCCTCTGTTGTTGTGTCTAGAACTATTGTTGTTGGAGCATTTGAAGTTGTGAGAACTACTGTAGTTGTTGCATCGGTTGTTTTTTGGGGCACAGTTGTTGCTGCAGTTGTTGTGAGAACAGATGACGTTGTTGGAACCTCTGTTGTTGTGTCTAGAACTATTGTTGTTGGAGCATTTGATGTTGTGAGAAGTACTATAGTTGTTGCTTCGGTTGTTTTTGGGGGCACAGTTGTTGCTGCAGTTGTTGTGAGAACAGATGATGTTGTTGGAGCCTCTGTTGTTGTGTCTAGAGCTATTGTTGTCGGACAATTTGATGTTGTGAGAAGCACTGTAGTTGTTGGATTGGTTGTTGTTGAGGGCACAGTTGTTGCTGCAGTTGTCGTAGGAATAGTTGATAAATTATATGTTGTCATGGGAGAAAATTCTGTTGTGGGTGACTCCACTGATGTTGGTTTAACTGTTGTTGTGGGGGGCACAGTTGTTGCTGCAGTTGTTGTGAGAACAGATGATGTTGTTGGAGCCTCTGTTGTGTCTAGAACTATTGTTGTTGGAGCATTTGATGTTGTGAGAAGTACTGTATTTGTTGCATTGATTGTTTTTGGGGGCACAGTTGTTGCTGCAGTTGTTGTGAGAACAGGTGATGTTGTTGGTGACTCTGTTGTTGTGTCTAGAACTATTGTTGTCAGAGAATTTGATGTTGTGAGAAGTACTGTAGCTGTTGGATCGGTTGTTGTTGAGGGCACAGTTGTTGCTGCAGTTGTTGTGGGAAAAGTTGTTAAATAATCTGTTGTCATTGGAAAAAATACTGTTGTGGGTGACTCCATTGATGTTGCAGCAATTGATGTTGGTTTAACTGTTGTTGTGGGGGGCACCGTTGTTGCTGCAGTTGTTGTGAGAACAGATGATGTTGTTGGAGCCTCTGTTGTTTTGTCTAGAACTATTGTTGTCAGAGAATTTGATGTTGTGAGAAGCACTGTAGTTGTTGGATAGATTGTTGTTGAGGGCACAGTTGTTGCTGCAGTTGTTGTGGGAATAGTTGTTAAATAATCTGTTGTCATGGGAAAAAATGCTGCTGTGTGTGACTCCATTGATGTTGCAGCAATTGATGTTGGTTTAACTGTTGTTGTGGGGGGCACAGTTGTTGCTGCACTTGTTGTGAGAACATATGATGTTGTTGGAGCCTCTGTTGATGTGTCTAGAACTGTTGATGTGTCTAGAACTATTGTCGTCGGAGAATTTGATGTTGTGAGAAGCACTTTTGTTGTTGGAACGGTTGTTTTTGAGGGCACAGTTGTTGCTGCAGTTGTTGTGGGAATAGTTTTTAAATAATCTGTTCTCATGGTAAAGAATGCTGCTGTGGGTGACTGCATTGATGTTGCAGCAATTGATGTTGGTTTAACTGTTGTTGTGGGGGGCACAGTTGTTGCTGCAGTTGTCGTAGGAATAGTTGATAAATTATATGTTGTCATGGGAGAAAATTCTGTTGTGGGTGACTCCACTGATGTTGGTTTAACTGTTGTTGTGGGGGGCACAGTTGTTGCTGCAGTTGTTGTGAGAACAGATGATGTTGTTGGAGCCTCTGTTGTGTCTAGAACTATTGTTGTTGGAGCATTTGATGTTGTGAGAAGTACTGTATTTGTTGCATTGATTTTTTTTGGGGGCACAGTTGTTGCTGCAGTTGTTGTGAGAACAGGTGATGTTGTTGGTGACTCTGTTGTTGTGTCTAGAACTATTGTTGTCAGAGAATTTGATGTTGTGAGAAGTACTGTAGCTGTTGGATCGGTTGTTGTTGAGGGCACAGTTGTTGCTGCAGTTGTTGTGGGAAAAGTTGTTAAATAATCTGTTGTCATTGGAAAAAATACTGTTGTGGGTGACTCCATTGATGTTGCAGCAATTGATGTTGGTTTAACTGTTGTTGTGGGGGGCACCGTTGTTGCTGCAGTTGTTGTGAGAACAGATGATGTTGTTGGAGCCTCTGTTGTTTTGTCTAGAACTATTGTTGTCAGAGAATTTGATGTTGTGAGAAGCACTGTAGTTGTTGGATAGATTGTTGTTGAGGGCACAGTTGTTGCTGCAGTTGTTGTGGGAATAGTTGTTAAATAATCTGTTGTCATGGGAAAAAATGCTGCTGTGTGTGACTCCATTGATGTTGCAGCAATTGATGTTGGTTTAACTGTTGTTGTGGGGGGCACAGTTGTTGCTGCACTTGTTGTGAGAACATATGATGTTGTTGGAGCCTCTGTTGATGTGTCTAGAACTGTTGATGTGTCTAGAACTATTGTCGTCGGAGAATTTGATGTTGTGAGAAGCACTTTTGTTGTTGGAACGGTTGTTTTTGAGGGCACAGTTGTTGCTGCAGTTGTTGTGGGAATAGTTTTTAAATAATCTGTTCTCATGGTAAAGAATGCTGCTGTGGGTGACTGCATTGATGTTGCAGCAATTGATGTTGGTTTAACTGTTGTTGTGGGGGGCACAGTTGTTGCTGCAGTTGTTGTGGGAATAGTTTTTAAATAATCTGTTCTCATGGTAAAGAATGCTGCTGTGGGTGACTGCATTGATGTTGCAGCAATTGATGTTGGTTTAACTGTTGTTGTGGGGGGCACTGTTGTTGCTGCAGTTGTTGTGAGAACAGATGATGTTGTTGGAGCCTCTGTTGTTGTGTCTAGAACTATTGTTGTTGGAGCATTTGAAGTTGTGAGAAGTACTGTAGTTGTTGCATCGGTTGTTTTTGGGGGCACAGTTGTTGCTGCAGTTGTTGTGAGAACGGATGACGTTGTTGGAGCCTCTGTTGTTGTGTCTAGAACTATTGTTGTTGGAGAATTTGATGTTGTGAGAAGTACTGTATTTATTGCATCAGTTGTTTTTGGGGGCACAGATGTTGCTGCAGTTGTTGTGAAAACAGATGATGTTGTTGGAGACTCTGTTGTTGTGTCTAGAACTATTGTTGTTGGAGAATTTGATGTTGTGAGAAGCACTGTAGCTGTTGGATCGGTTGTTGTGGAGGGCACAGTTGTTTCTGCAGTTGCAGTGGGAATAGTTGTTAGATAATCTGTTGTCATGGGTAAAAATGTATTTTGGCGTGACTCCATTGATAGTGCAGCAATTGATGTTTGTTTAACTGTTGTTTTGGGGGGCACTGTTTCTAAATAAGCTGTAGTAGGAGCATTTGATGTTTTGGACGACTCTGTGGTTGTGTCTAGAACTATTGTTGTGAGAAGTACCGTAGTTGATGCATCGGTTGTTTTTGGGGGCACAGTTGTTGCTGCAGGTGTTGTGAGAACAGATGATGTTGTTGGTGACTCTGTTGTTGTGTCTAGAACTATTGTTGTCAGGGCGTTTGATGTTGTGAGAAGCACTGTAGTTGTTGGATCGGTTGTTGTTGAGGGCAGAGTTGTTGCTGCAGTTATTGGGGGAATAGTTGTTAAATAATCTGTTGTCATGGGAAAAAATGCTGTTGTGGGTGACTCAATTGATGTTGCAGCAATTGATGTTGGTTTAACTGTTGTTGTGGGGGGCACAGATGTTTCTGCAGTTGCAGTGGGAATAGTTGTTAGATAATCTGTTGTCATGGGTAAAAATGTATTTTGGCGTGACTCCATTGATAGTGCAGCAATTGATGTTTGTTTTACTGTTGTTTTGGGGGGCACTGTTTCTAAATAAGCTGTAGTAGGAGCATTTGATGTTTTGGACGACTCTGTTGTTGTGTCTAGAACTATTGTTGTCGGAGAATTTGATGTTGTGAGAAGTACTGTAGTTATTGCATCAGTTGTTTTTGGGGGCACAGATGTTGCTGCAGTTGTTGTGAGAACAGATGATGTTGTTGGAGACTCTGTTGTTGTGTCTAGAACTATTGTTGTTGGAGAATTTGATGTTGTGAGAAGCACTGTAGCTGTTGGATCGGTTGTTGTGGAGGGCACAGTTGTTTCTGCAGTTGCAGTGGGAATAGTTGTTAGATAATCTGTTGTCATGGGTAGAAATGTATTTTTGCGTGACTCCATTGATAGTGCAGCAATTGATGTTTGTTTAACTGTTGTTTTGGGGGGCACTGTTTCTAAATAAGCTGTAGTAAGACCATTTGATGTTTTGGACGACTCTTTTATTGTGTCTAGAACTCTTGTTGTTGGAGAATTTGATGTTGTGAGAAGCACTGTAGTTGTTGGATCAATAGTTGTTGTGGGAATAGTTTTTAAATAATCTGTTGTCATGGGAAAAAATGCTGTTGTGGGTGACTCCATTGATGTTGCAGCAATTGATGTTGGTTTAACTGTTGTTGTGGGGGGCACTGTTGTTGCTGCAGTTGTTGTGAGAACAGATGACGTTGTTGGAGCCTCTGTTGTTGTGTCTAGAACTATTGTTGTTGGAGAATTTGATGTTGTGAGAAGTACTGTAGTTATTGCATCAGTTGTTTTTGGGGGCACAGATGTTGCTGCAGTTGTTGTGAGAACAGATGACGTTGTTGGAGCCTCTGTTGTTGTGTCTAGAACTATTGTTGTTGGAGAATTTGATGTTGTGAGAAGTACTGTAGTTATTGCATCAGTTGTTTTTGGGGGCACAGATGTTGCTGCAGTTGTTGTGAGAACAGATGATGTTGTTGGAGACTCTGTTGTTGTGTCTAGAACTATTGTTGTTGGAGAATTTGATGTTGTGAGAAGCACTGTAGCTGTTGGATCGGTTGGTGTGGAGGGCACAGTTGTTTCTGCAGTTTTTGTGGGAATAGTTGTTAAATAATCTGTTGTCATGGGGGAAAATGCTGTTGTGGGTGACTCCATTGATGTTGCAGCAGTTGATGTTGGTTTAACTGTTGTTGTTAGGGGAAAATTTGTTGCTGCAGTTTTTGTGAGAACAGATGATGTTGTTGGAGCCTCTGTTGTTGTGTCTAGAACTATTGTTGTTGGAGCATTTGATGTTGTGAGAAGTACTGTAGTTGTTGCTTCGGTTAATTTTGGGGGCACAGTTGTTGCTGTGGTTGTTGTGAGAACAGATGATGTTGTTGGAGACTCTGTTGTTGTGTCTAGAACTATTGTTGTCGGAGAATTTGATGTTGTGAAAAGTACTGTAGTTGTTGCATCAGTTGTTTTTGGGGGCACAGATGTTGCTGCAGTTGTTGTGAGAACAGATGATGTTGTTGGAGCCTCTGTTGTTGTGTCTAGAACTATTGTTGTCAGGGCGTTTAATGTTGTGAGAAGCACTGTAGTTGTTGGATCGGTTGTTGTTGAGGGCAGAGTTGTTGCTGCAGTTATTGGGGGAATAGTTGTTAAATAATCTGTTGTCATGGGAAAAAATGCTGTTGTGGGTGACTCAATTGATGTTGCAGCAATTGATGTTGGTTTAACTGTTGTTGTGGGGGGCACAGTTGTTTCTGCAGTTGCAGTGGGAATAGTTGTTAGATAATCTGTTGTCATGGGTAAAAATGTATTTTGGCGTGACTCCATTGATAGTGCAGCAATTGATGTTTGTTTAACTGTTGTTTTGGGGGGCACTGTTTCTAAATAAGCTGTAGTAGGAGCATTTGATGTTTTGGACGACTCTGTTGTTGTGTCTAGAACTATTGTTGTCGGAGAATTTGATGTTGTGAGAAGTACCGTAGTTGATGCATCGGTTGTTTTTGGGGGCACAGTTGTTGCTGGAGTTGTTGTGAGAACAGATGACGTTGTTGGAGCCTCTGTTGTTGTGTCTCGAACTATTGTTGTTGGAGAATTTGATGTTGTGAGAAGCACTGTAGCTGTTGGATCGGTTGTTGTGGAGGGCACAGTTGTTTCTGCAGTTGCAGTGGGAATAGTTGTTAGATAATCTGTTGTCATGGGTAAAAATGTATTTTGGCGTGACTCCATTGATAGTGCAGCAATTGATGTTTGTTTAACTGTTGTTTTGGGGGGCACTGTTTCTAAATAAGCTGTAGTAGGAGCATTTGATGTTTTGGACGACTCTGTGGTTGTGTCTAGAACTATTGTTGTCGGAGAATTTGATGTTGTGAGAAGTACCGTAGTTGATGCATCGGTTGTTTTTGGGGGCACAGTTGTTGCTGCAGGTGTTGTGAGAACAGATGATGTTGTTGGTGACTCTGTTGTTGTGTCTAGAACTATTGTTGTCAGGGCGTTTGATGTTGTGAGAAGCACTGTAGTTGTTGGATCGGTTGTTGTTGAGGGCAGAGTTGTTGCTGCAGTTATTGGGGGAATAGTTGTTAAATAATCTGTTGTCATGGGAAAAAATGCTGTTGTGGGTGACTCAATTGATGTTGCAGGAATTGATGTTGGTTTAACTGTTGTTGTGGGGGGCACAGATGTTTCTGCAGTTGCAGTGGGAATAGTTGTTAGATAATCTGTTGTCATGGGTAAAAATGTATTTTGGCGTGACTCCATTGATAGTGCAGCAATTGATGTTTGTTTAACTGTTGTTTTGGGGGGCACTGTTTCTAAATAAGCTGTAGTAGGAGCATTTGATGTTTTGGACGACTCTGTTGTTGTGTCTAGAACTATTGTTGTCGGAGAATTTGATGTTGTGAGAAGTACCGTAGTTGATGCATCGGTTGTTTTTGGGGGCACAGTTGTTGCTGCAGTTGTTGTGAGAACAGATGATGTTGTTGGAGCCTCTGTTGTTGTGTCGAGAACTATTGTTGTTGGAGCATTTGATGTTGTGAGAAGTACTGTAGTTATTGCAT
The DNA here is from genome assembly GCF_982586985.1 of Callionymus lyra. Classification (NCBI taxonomy): domain Eukaryota; kingdom Metazoa; phylum Chordata; class Actinopteri; order Syngnathiformes; family Callionymidae; genus Callionymus; species Callionymus lyra. Next base: position 27,833,639 of record NC_141821.1, read on the forward strand.
CAGTTGTTTTTGGGGGCACAGATGTTGCTGCAGTTGTTGTGAGAACAGATGATGTTGTTGGAGACTCTGTTGTTGTGTCTAGAACTATTGTTGTTGGAGAATTTGATGTTGTGAGAAGCACTGTAGCTGTTGGATCGGTTGTTGTGGAGGGCACAGTTGTTTCTGCAGTTGCAGTGGGAATAGTTGTTAGATAATCTGTTGTCATGGGTAAAAATGTATTTTGGCATGACTCCATTGATAGTGCAGCAATTGATGTTTGTTTAATTGTTGTTTTGGGGGGCACTGTTTCTAAATAAGCTGTAGTAAGACCATTTGATGTTTTGGACGACTCTTTTATTGTGTCTAGAACTCTTGTTGTTGGAGAATTAGATGTTGTGAGAAGCACTGTAGTTGTTGGATCAATAGTTGTTGTGGGAATACTTTTTAAATAATCTGTTTTCATGGGAAAAAATGCTGTTGTGGGTGACTCAATTGATGTTGCAGCAATTGATGTTGGTTTAACTGTTGTTGTGGGGGGCACTGTTGTTGCTGCAGTTGTTGTGAGAACAGATGATGTTGTTGGAGCCTCTGTTGTTGTGTCTAGAACTATTGTTGTTGGAGCATTTGAAGTTGTGAGAAGTACTGTAGTTGTTGCATCGGTTGTTTTTGGGGGCACAGTTGTTGCTGCAGTTGTTGTGAGAACAGATGACGTTGTTGGAGCCTCTGTTGTTGTGTCTAGAACTATTGTTGTTGGAGAATTTGATGTTGTGAGAAGTACTGTATTTATTGCATCAGTTGTTTTTGGGGGCACAGATGTTGCTGCAGTTGTTGTGAGAACAGATGATGTTGTTGGAGACTCTGTTGTTGTGTCTAGAACTATTGTTGGGGAATTTGATGTTGTGAGAAGCACTGTAGCTGTTGGATCGGTTGTTGTGGAGGGCACAGTTGTTTCTGCAGTTGCAGTGGGAATAGTTGTTAGATAATCTGTTGTCATGGGTAAAAATGTATTTTGGCGTGACTCCATTGATAGTGCAGCAATTGATGTTTGTTTAACTGTTGTTTTGGGGGGCACTGTTTCTAAATAAGCTGTAGTAGGAGCATTTGATGTTTTGGACGACTCTGTGGTTGTGTCTAGAACTATTGTTGTGAGAAGTACCGTAGTTGATGCATCGGTTGTTTTTGGGGGCACAGTTGTTGCTGCAGGTGTTGTGAGAACAGATGATGTTGTTGGTGACTCTGTTGTTGTGTCTAGAACTATTGTTGTCAGGGCGTTTGATGTTGTGAGAAGCACTGTAGTTGTTGGATCGGTTGTTGTTGAGGGCAGAGTTGTTGCTGCAGTTATTGGGGGAATAGTTGTTAAATAATCTGTTGTCATGGGAAAAAATGCTGTTGTGGGTGACTCAATTGATGTTGCAGCAATTGATGTTGGTTTAACTGTTGTTGTGGGGGGCACAGATGTTTCTGCAGTTGCAGTGGGAATAGTTGTTAGATAATCTGTTGTCATGGGTAAAAATGTATTTTGGGGTGACTCCATTGATAGTGCAGCAATTGATGTTTGTTTTACTGTTGTTTTGGGGGGCACTGTTTCTAAATAAGCTTTAGTAGGAGCATTTGATGTTTTGGACAACTCTGTTGTTGTGTCTAGAACTATTGTTGTCGGAGAATTTGATGTTGTGAGAAGTACTGTAGTTATTGCATCAGTTGTTTTTGGGGGCACAGATGTTGCTGCAGTTGTTGTGAGAACAGATGATGTTGTTGGAGACTCTGTTGTTGTGTCTAGAACTATTGTTGTTGGAGAATTTGATGTTGTGAGAAGCACTGTAGCTGTTGGATCGGTTGTTGTGGAGGGCACAGTTGTTTCTGCAGTTGCAGTGGGAATAGTTGTTAGATAATCTGTTGTCATGGGTAGAAATGTATTTTGGCGTGACTCCATTGATAGTGCAGCAATTGATGTTTGTTTAACTGTTGTTTTGGGGGGCACTGTTTCTAAATAAGCTGTAGTAAGACCATTTGATGTTTTGGACGACTCTTTTATTGTGTCTAGAACTCTTGTTGTTGGAGAATTTGGTGTTGTGAGAAGCACTGTAGTTGTTGGATCAATAGTTGTTGTGGGAATAGTTTTTAAATAATCTGTTGTCATGGGAAAAAATGCTGTTGTGGGTGACTCCATTGATGTTGCAGCAATTGATGTTGGTTTAACTGTTGTTGTGGGGGGCACTGTTGTTGCTGCAGTTGTTGTGAGAACAGATGATGTTGTTGGAGACTCTGTTGTTGTGTCTAGAACTATTGTTGTTGGAGCATTTGAAGTTGTGAGAAGTACTGTAGTTGTTGCATCAGTTGTTTTTGGGGGCACAGTTGTTGCTGCAGTTGTTGTGAGAACAGATGACGTTGTTGGAGCCTCTGTTGTTGTGTCTAGAACTATTGTTGTTGGAGAATTTGATGTTGTGAGAAGTACTGTAGTTATTGCATCAGTTGTTTTTGGGGGCACAGATGTTGCTGCAGTTGTTGTGAGAACAGATGATGTTGTTGGAGACTCTGTTGTTGTGTCTAGAACTATTGTTGTTGGAGAATTTGATGTTGTGAGAAGCACTGTAGCTGTTGGATCGGTTGGTGTGGAGGGCACAGTTGTTTCTGCAGTTTTTGTGGGAATAGTTGTTAAATAATCTGTTGTCATGGGGGAAAATGCTGTTGTGGGTGACTCCATTGATGTTGCAGCAGTTGATGTTGGTTTAACTGTTGTTGTTGGGGGAAAATTTGTTGCTGCAGTTTTTGTGAGAACAGATGATGTTGTTGGAGCCTCTGTTGTTGTGTCTAGAACTATTGTTGTTGGAGCATTTGATGTTGTGAGAAGTACTGTAGTTGTTGCTTCGGTTAATTTTGGGGGCACAGTTGTTGCTGTGGTTGTTGTGAGAACAGATGATGTTGTTGGAGACTCTGTTGTTGTGTCTAGAACTATTGTTGTCGGAGAATTTGATGTTGTGAAAAGTACTGTAGTTGTTGCATCAGTTGTTTTTGGGGGCACAGATGTTGCTGCAGTTGTTGTGAGAACAGATGATGTTGTTGGAGCCTCTGTTGTTGTGTCTAGAACTATTGTTGTCAGGGCGTTTAATGTTGTGAGAAGCACTGTAGTTGTTGGATCGGTTGTTGTTGAGGGCAGAGTTGTTGCTGCAGTTATTGGGGGAATAGTTGTTAAATAATCTGTTGTCATGGGAAAAAATGCTGTTGTGGGTGACTCAATTGATGTTGCAGCAATTGATGTTGGTTTAACTGTTGTTGTGGGGGGCACAGTTGTTTCTGCAGTTGCAGTGGGAATAGTTGTTAGATAATCTGTTGTCATGGGTAAAAATGTATTTTGGCGTGACTCCATTGATAGTGCAGCAATTGATGTTTGTTTAACTGTTGTTTTGGGGGGCACTGTTTCTAAATAAGCTGTAGTAGGAGCATTTGATGTTTTGGACGACTCTGTTGTTGTGTCTAGAACTATTGTTGTCGGAGAATTTGATGTTGTGAGAAGTACCGTAGTTGATGCATCGGTTGTTTTTGGGAGCACAGTTGTTGCTGGAGTGGTTGTGAGAACAGATGACGTTGTTGGAGCCTCTGTTGTTGTGTCTAGAACTATTGTTGTTGGAGAATTTGATGTTGTGAGAAGCACTGTAGCTGTTGGATCGGTTGTTGTGGAGGGCACAGTTGTTTCTGCAGTTGCAGTGGGAATAGTTGTTAGATAATCTGTTGTCATGGGTAAAAATGTATTTTGGTGTGACTCCATTGATAGTGCAGCAATTGATGTTTGTTTAACTGTTGTTTTGGGGGGCACTGTTTCTAAATAAGCTGTAGTAGGAGCATTTGATGTTTTGGACGACTCTGTGGTTGTGTCTAGAACTATTGTTGTCGGAGAATTTGATGTTGTGAGAAGTACCGTAGTTGATGCATCGGTTGTTTTTGGGGGCACAGTTGTTGCTGCAGGTGTTGTGAGAACAGATGATGTTGTTGGTGACTCTGTTGTTGTGTCTAGAACTATTGTTGTCAGGGCGTTTGATGTTGCGAGAAGCACTGTAGTTGTTGGATCGGTTGTTGTTGAGGGCAGAGTTGTTGCTGCAGTTATTGGGGGAATAGTTGTTAAATAATCTGTTGTCATGGGAAAAAATGCTGTTGTGGGTGACTCAATTGATGTTGCAGCAATTGATGTTGGTTTAACTGTTGTTGTGGGGGGCACAGATGTTTCTGCAGTTGCAGTGGGAATAGTTGTTAGATAATCTGTTGTCATGGGTAAAAATGTATTTTGGCGTGACTCCATTGATAGTGCAGCAATTGATGTTTGTTTAACTGTTGTTTTGGGGGGCACTGTTTCTAAATAAGCTGTAGTAGGAGCATTTGATGTTTTGGACGACTCTGTTGTTGTGTCTAGAACTATTGTTGTCGGAGAATTTGATGTTGTGAGAAGTACCGTAGTTGATGCATCGGTTGTTTTTGGGGGCACAGTTGTTGCTGCAGTTGTTGTGAGAACAGATGATGTTGTTGGAGCCTCTGTTGTTGTGTCGAGAACTATTGTTGTTGGAGCATTTGATGTTGTGAGAAGTACTGTAGTTATTGCATCAGTTGTTTTTGGGGGCACAGATGTTGCTGCAGTTGTTGTGAGAACAGATGATGTTGTTGGAGACTCTGTTGTTGTGTCTAGAACTATTGTTGTTGGAGAATTTGATGTTGTGAGAAGCACTGTAGCTGTTGGATCGGTTGTTGTGGAGGGCACAGTTGTTTCTGCAGTTGCAGTGGGAATAGTTCTTAGATAATCTGTTGTCATGGGTAGAAATGTATTTTGGCGTGACTCCATTGATAGTGCAGCAATTGATGTTTGTTTAACTGTTGTTTTGGGGGGCACTGTTTCTAAATAAGCTGTAGTAAGACCATTTGATGTTTTGGACGACTCTTTTATTGTGTCTAGAACTCTTGTTGTTGGAGAATTTGATGTTGTGAGAAGCACTGTAGTTGTTGGATCAATAGTTGTTGTGGGAATAGTTTTTAAATAATCTGTTGTCATGGGAAAAAATGCTGTTGTGGGTGACTCCATAGATGTTGCAGCAATTGATGTTGGTTTAACTGTTGTTGTGGGGGGCACTGTTGTTGCTGCAGTTGTTGTGAGAACAGATGATGTTGTTGGAGCCTCTATTGTTGTGTCTAGAACTATTGTTGTTGGAGCATTTGAAGTTGTGAGAAGTACTGTAGTTGTTGCATCAGTTGTTTTTAGGGGCACAGTTGTTGCTGCAGTTGTTGTGAGAACAGATGACGTTGTTGGAGCCTCTGTTGTTGTGTCTAGAACTATTGTTGTTGGAGAATTTGATGTTGTGAGAAGTACTGTAGTTATTGCATCAGTTGTTTTTGGGGGCACAGATGTTGCTGCAGTTGTTGTGAGAACAGATGATGTTGTTGGAGACTCTGTTGTTGTGTCTAGAACTATTGTTGTTGGAGAATTTGATGTTGTGAGAAGCACTGTAGCTGTTGGATCGGTTGTTGTGGAGGGCACAGTTGTTTCTGCAGTTTTTGTGGGAATAGTTGTTAAATAATCTGTTGTCATGGGGGAAAATGCTGTTGTGGGTGACTCCATTGATGTTGCAGCAGTTGATGTTGGTTTAACTGTTGTTGTTGGGGGAAAATTTGTTGCTGCAGTTTTTGTGAGAACAGATGATGTTGTTGGAGCCTCTGTTGTTGTGTCTAGAACTATTGTTGTTGGAGCATTTGATGTTGTGAGAAGTACTGTAGTTGTTGCTTCGGTTAATTTTGGGGGCACAGTTGTTGCTGTGGTTGTTGTGAGAACAGATGATGTTGTTGGAGACTCTGTTGTTGTGTCTAGAACTATTGTTGTCGGAGAATTTGATGTTGTGAAAAGTACTGTAGTTGTTGCATCAGTTGTTTTTGGGGGCACAGATGTTGCTGCAGTTGTTGTGAGAACAGATGATGTTGTTGGAGCCTCTGTTGTTGTGTCTAGAACTATTGTTGTCAGGGCGTTTAATGTTGTGAGAAGCACTGTAGTTGTTGGATCGGTTGTTGTTGAGGGCAGAGTTGTTGCTGCAGTTATTGGGGGAATAGTTGTTAAATAATCTGTTGTCATGGGAAAAAATGCTGTTGTGGGTGACTCAATTGATGTTGCAGCAATTGATGTTGGTTTAACTGTTGTTGTGGGGGGCACAGTTGTTTCTGCAGTTGCAGTGGGAATAGTTGCTAGATAATCTGTTGTCATGGGTAAAAATGTATTTTGGCGTGACTCCATTGATAGTGCAGCAATTGATGTTTGTTTAACTGTTGTTTTGGGGGGCACTGTTTCTAAATAAGCTGTAGTAGGAGCATTTGATGTTTTGGACGACTCTGTTGTTGTGTCTAGAACTATTGTTGTCGGAGAATTTGATGTTGTGAGAAGTACCGTAGTTGATGCATCGGTTGTTTTTGGGGGCACAGTTGTTGCTGGAGTTGTTGTGAGAACAGATGACGTTGTTGGAGCCTCTGTTGTTGTGTCTAGAACTATTGTTGTTGGAGAATTTGATGTTGTGAGAAGTACTGTATTTATTGCATCAGTTGTTTTTGGGGGCACAGATGTTGCTGCAGTTGTTGTGAGAACAGATGATGTTGTTGGAGACTCTGTTGTTGTGTCTAGAACTATTGTTGTTGGAGAATTTGATGTTGTGAGAAGCACTGTAGCTGTTGGATCGGTTGTTGTGGAGGGCACAGTTGTTGCTGCAGGTGTTGTGAGAAAAGATGATGTTGTTGGTGACTCTGTTGTTGTGTCTAGAACTATTGTTGTCAGGGCGTTTGATGTTGTGAGAAGCACTGTAGTTGTTGGATCGGTTGTTGTTGAGGGCAGAGTTGTTGCTGCAGTTATTGGGGGAATAGTTGTTAAATAATCTGTTGTCATGGGAAAAAATGCTGTTGTGGGTGACTCAATTGATGTTGCAGCAATTGATGTTGGTTTAACTGTTGTTGTGGGGGGCACAGTTGTTTCTGCAGTTGCAGTGGAAATAGTTGTTAGATAATCTGTTGTCATGGGTAAAAATGTATTTTGGCGTGACTCCATTGATAGTGCAGCAATTGATGTTTGTTTAACTGTTGTTTTGGGGGGCACTGTTTCTAAATAAGCTGTAGTAGGAGCATTTGATGTTTTGGACGACTCTGTGGTTGTGTCTAGAACTATTGTTGTCGGAGAATTTGATGTTGTGAGAAGTACCGTAGTTGATGCATCGGTTGTTTTTGGGGGCACAGTTGTTGCTGCAGTTGTTGTGAGAACAGATGATGTTGTTGGAGCCTCTGTTGTTGTGTCGAGAACTATTGTTGTTGGAGCATTTGATGTTGTGAGAAGTACTGTAGTTATTGCATCAGTTGTTTTTGGGGGCACAGATGTTGCTGCAGTTGTTGTGAGAACAGATGATGTTGTTGGAGACTCTGTTGTTGTGTCTAGAACTATTGTTGTTGGAGAATTTGATGTTGTGAGAAGCACTGTAGCTGTTGGATCGGTTGTTGTGGAGGGCAGAGTTGTTTCTGCAGTTGCAGTGGGAATAGTTGTTAGATAATCTGTTGTCATGGGTAAAAATGTATTTTGGCGTGACTCCATTGATAGTGCAGCAATTGATGTTTGTTTAACTGTTGTTTTGGGGGGCACTGTTTCTAAATAAGCTGTAGTAGTAGCATTTGATGTTTTGGACGACTCTGTGGTTGTGTCTAGAACTATTGTTGTCGGAGAATTTGATGTTGTGAGAAGTACCGTAGTTGATGCATCGGTTGTTTTTGGGGGCACAGTTGTTGCTGCAGGTGTTGTGAGAACAGATGATGTTGTTGGTGACTCTGTTGTTGTGTCTAGAACTATTGTTGTCAGGGCGTTTGATGTTGTGAGAAGCACTGTAGTTGTTGGATCGGTTGTTGTTGAGGGCAGAGTTGTTGCTGCAGTTATTGGGGGAATAGTTGTTAAATAATCTGTTGTCATGGGAAAAAATGCTGTTGTGGGTGACTCAATTGATGTTGCAGCAATTGATGTTGGTTTAACTGTTGTTGTGGGGGGCACAGTTGTTTCTGCAGTTGCAGTGGGAATAGTTGTTAGATAATCTGTTGTCATGGGTAAAAATGTATTTTGGCGTGACTCCATTGATAGTGCAGCAATTGATGTTTGTTTAACTGTTGTTTTGGGGGGCACTGTCTCTAAATAAGCTGTAGTAGGAGCATTTGATGTTTTGGACGACTCTGTGGTTGTGTCTAGAACTATTGTTGTCGGAGAATTTGATGTTGTGAGAAGTACCGTAGTTGATGCATCGGTTGTTTTTGGGGGCACAGTTGTTGCTGCAGTTGTTGTGAGAACAGATGATGTTGTTGGAGCCTCTGTTGTTGTGTCGAGAACTATTGTTGTTGGAGCATTTGATGTTGTGAGAAGCACTGTAGCTGTTGGATCGGTTGTTGTGGAGGGCACAGTTGTTTCTGCAGTTGCAGTGGGAATATTTGTTAGATAATCTGTTGTCATGGGTAAAAATGTATTTTGGCGTGACTCCATTGATAGTGCAGCAATTGATGTTTGTTTAACTGTTGTTTTGGGGGGCACTGTTTCTAAATAAGCTGTAGTAAGACCATTTGATGTTTTGGACGACTCTTTTATTGTGTCTAGAACTCTTGTTGTTGGAGAATTTGATGTTGTGAGAAGCACTGTAGTTGTTGGATCAATAGTTGTTGTGGCAATAGTTTTTAAATAATCTGTTGTCATGGGAAAAAATGCTGTTGTGGGTGACTCCAGTGATGTTGCAGCAATTGATGTTGGTTTAACTGTTGTTGTGGGGGGCACTGTTGTTGCTGCAGTTGTTGTGAGAACAGATGATGTTGTTGGAGCCTCTGTTGTTGTGTCTAGAACTATTGTTGTTGGAGCATTTGAAGTTGTGAGAAGTACTGTAGTTGTTGCATCGGTTGTTTTTGGGGGCACAGTTGTTGCTGCAGTTGTTGTGAGAACAGATGACGTTGTTGGAGCCTCTGTTGTTGTGTCTAGAACTATTGTTGTTGGAGAATTTGATGTTGTGAGAAGTACTGTAGTTATTGCATCAGTTGTTTTTGGGGGCACAGATGTTGCTGCAGTTGTTGTGAGAACAGATGATGTTGTTGGAGACTCTGTTGTTGTGTCTAGAACTATTGTTGTTGGAGAATTTGATGTTGTGAGAAGCACTGTAGCTGTTGGATCGGTTGTTGTGGAGGGCACAGTTGTTTCTGCAGTTTTTGTGGGAATAGTTGTTAAATAATCTGTTGTCATGGGGGAAAATGCTGTTGTGGGTGACTCCATTGATGTTGCAGCAGTTGATGTTGGTTTAACTGTTGTTGTTGGGGGAAAATTTGTTGCTGCAGTTTTTGTGAGAACAGATGATGTTGTTGGAGCCTCTGTTGTTGTGTCTAGAACTATTGTTGTTGGAGCATTTGATGTTGTGAGAAGTACTGTAGTTGTTGCTTCGGTTAATTTTGGGGGCACAGTTGTTGCTGTGGTTGTTGTGAGAACAGATGATGTTGTTGGAGACTCTGTTGTTGTGTCTAGAACTATTGTTGTCGGAGAATTTGATGTTGTGAAAAGTACTGTAGTTGTTGCATCAGTTGTTTTTGGGGGCACAGATGTTGCTGCAGTTGTTGTGAGAACAGATGATGTTGTTGGAGCCTCTGTTGTTGTGTCTAGAACTATTGTTGTCAGGGCGTTTAATGTTGTGAGAAGCACTGTAGTTGTTGGATCGGTTGTTGTTGAGGGCAGAGTTGTTGCTGCAGTTATTGGGGGAATAGTTGTTAAATAATCTGTTGTCATGGGAAAAAATGCTGTTGTGGGTGACTCAATTGATGTTGCAGCAATTGATGTTGGTTTAACTGTTGTTGTTGGGGGAAAATTTGTTGCTGCAGTTTTTGTGAGAACAGATGATGTTGTTGGAGCCTCTGTTGTTGTGTCTAGAACTATTGTTGTTGGAGCATTTGATGTTGTGAGAAGTACTGTAGTTGTTGCTTCGGTTAATTTTGGGGGCACAGTTGTTGCTGTGGTTGTTGTGAGAACAGATGATGTTGTTGGAGACTCTGTTGTTGTGTCAAGAACCATTGTTGTTGGAGCATTTGATGTTGTGAGAATTACTATAGTTGTTGTATCGGTTGTTTTTTGGGGCACAGATGTTGCTGCAGTTGTTGTGAAAACAGATGATGTTGGTGGAGCCTCTGTTGTTGTGTCTAGAACTATTGTTGTTGGAGAATTTGATGTTGTGAGAAGCACTGTAGCTGTTGGATTGGTTGTTGTTGAGGGCACAGTTGTTGCTGCAGTTGTTGTGAGAATAGTTGTTAAATAATCTGTTGTCATTGGAAAAAATGCGGCTGTGGGTGACTCCATTGATGTTGCAGCAATTGATGTTGGTTTAACTGCTGTTGTAGGGGGCACAGTTGTTGCTGCAGTTGTTGTGAGAACAGATGATGTTGTCGGAGCCTCTGTTGTTGTGTCTAGAACTATTGTTGTCGGAGAATTTGATGTTATGAGAAGCACTGTAGTTGTTGGATTGGTTGTTATTGAGGGCACAGTTGTTGCTGCAGTTGTTGTGGGAATAGTTGTTAAATAATCTGTTGTCATGGGAAAGAATGCTGCTGTGGGTGACTCCATTGATGTTGCAGCAATTGATGTTGGTTTAACTGTTGTTGTGGGGGGCCCAGTTGTTGCTGCAGATGTTGTGAGAACAGATGATGTTGTTAGAGCCTCTGTTGATGTGTCTAGAACTATTGTTGTCGGAGAATTTGATGTTGTGAGAAGCACTGTAGTTGTTGGATCGGTTGTTGTTGGGGGCACAGTTGTTGCTGTAGTTGTTGTGGGAACAGATGATGTTGTTGGAGACTCTGTTGTTGTGTCTAGAAATATTGTTGTTGGAGCATTTGATGTTGTGAGACTTACTGTAGTTATTGCATCAGTTGTTTTTGGGGGCACAGATGTTGCTGCAGTTGTTGTGAGAACAGATGATGTTGTTGGAGACTCTGTTGTTGTGTCTAGAACTATTGTTGTTGGAGAATTTGATGTTGTGAGAAGCACTGTAGCTGTTGGATCGGTTGTTGTGGAGGGCACAGTTGTTTCTGCAGTTTTTGTGGGAATAGTTGTTAAATAATCTGTTGTCATGGGGGAAAATGCTGTTGTGGGTGACTCCATTGATGTTGCAGCAGTTGATGTTGGTTTAACTGTTGTTGTTGGGGGCACAGTTGTTGCTGCAGTTGTTGTGAGAACAGATGACGTTGTTGGAGCCTCTGTTGTTGTGTCTAGAACTATTGTTGTTGGAGCATTTGATGTTGTGAGAAGTACTGTAGTTGTTGCTTCCGTTATTTTTGGGGGCACAGTTGTTGCTGTAGTTGTTGTGAGAACAGATGATGTTGTTGGAGACTCTGTTGTTGTGTCTAGAGCTATTGTTGTCGGATAATTTGATGTTGTGAGAAGCAATGTAGCTGTTGGATCGGTTGTTGTTGAGGGCACAGTTGTTGCTGCAGTTGTTGTGGGAATAGTTGTTAAATAATCTGTTTTCATGGGAAAAAATGCTGTTGTGGGTGACTCAATTGATGTTGCAGCAATTGATGTTGGTTTAACTGTTGTTGTGGGGGGCACTGTTTCTAAATAAACTGTAGTAAGAGCATTTGATGTTGTGAACGACTTTGTTGTTGTGTCTAGAACTATTGTTGTTGGAGAATTTGATGTTGTGAGAAGCACTGTAGTTGTTGCATCAGTTGTTTTTGGGGGCACAGATGTTGCTGCAGTTGTTGTGAGAACAGATGCAGTTGTTGGAGACTCTGTTGTTGTGTCTAGAACTATTGTTGTCGGAGAATTTGATGTTGTGAGAAGTACTGTAGTTGTTGCTTCGGTTGTTTTTGGAGGCACAGTTGTTGATGAAGTTGCAGTGGTAATAGTTGTTAGATAATCTGTTGTCATGGGTAAAAATGTATTTTTGGGTGACCCACTTGATATTGCAGCAATTGATGTTGGTTTAACTGTTGTGGGGGGCACTGTTTCTAAATAAGCTGTAGTAAGAGCATTTGATGTTGTGGACGACTCTGTTGTTGTGTCTAGAACTATTGTTGTTGGAGAATTTGATGTTTTGAGAAGCACTGTAATTGTTGCATCAGTTGTTTTTGGGTGCACAGATGTTGCTGCAGTTGTTGTGAGAACAGATGCAGTTGTTGGAGCCTCTGTTGTTGTGTCTAGAACTATTGTTGTCAGGCCATTTGATGTTGTGAGAAGCACTGTAGTTGTTGGATCGGTTGTTGTTGAGGGCAGAGTTGTTGCTGCAGTTGTTGTGAGAACAGATGATGTTGTTGGAGACTCTGTTGTTGTGTCTAGAACTATTGTTGTCAGGGCGTTTAATGTTGTGAGAAGCACTGTAGTTGTTGCATCAGTTGTTTTTGGAGGCACAGTTGTTGCTGCAGTTTTTGTGAGAACAGGTGATGTTGTTGGAGCCTCTGTTGTTGTGTCAAGAACCATTGTTGTTGGAGCATTTGATGTTGTGAGAATTACTATAGTTGTTGCATCGGTTGTTTTTGGGGGCACAGATGTTGCTGCAGTTGTAGTGAAAACAGATGATGTTGGTGGAGCCTCTGTTGTTGTGTCTAGAACTATTGTTGTTGGAGAATTTGATGTTGTGAGAAGTACTGTAGCTGTTGGATCGGTTGTTGTTGAGGGCACAGTTGTTGCTGCAGTTGTTGCGAGAATAGATGTTAAATAATCTGTTGTCATTGGAAAAAATGCGGCTGTGGGTGACTCCATTGATGTTGCAGCAATTGATGTTGGTTTAACTGTTGTTGTGGGGGGCCCAGTTGTTGCTGCAGATGTTTTGAGAACAGATGATGTTGTTGGAGCCTCTGTTGATGTGTCTAGAACTATTGTTGTCGGAGAATTTGATGTTGTGAGAAGCACTGTAGTTGTTGGATCGATTGTTGTTGGGGGCACAGTTGTTGCTGTAGTTGTTGTGGGAACAGATGATGTTGTTGGAGACTCTGTTGTTGTGTCTAGAAATATTGTTGTCGGAGAATTTGAAGTTGTGAGAAGTACCGTAGTTGATGCATCGGTTGTTTTTAGGGGCACAGTTGTTGCTGCAGTTGTTGTGAGAACAGATGATGTTGTTGGAGCCTCTGTTGTTGTGTCGAGAACTATTGTTGTTGGAGCATTTGATGTTGTGAGACGTACTGTAGTTATTGCATCAGTTGTTTTTGGGGGCACAGATGTTGCTGCAGTTGTTGTGAGAACATGTGCAGTTGTTGGAGCCTCTGTTGTTGTGTCTAGAACTATTGTTGTTGGAGAATTTGATGTTGTGAGAAGCACTGTAGCTGTTGGATCGGTTGTTGTGGAGGGCACAGTTGTTTCTGCAGTTTTTGTGGGAATAGTTGTTAAATAATCTGTTGTCATGGGGAAAAAGGCTGTTGTGGGTGACTCCATTGATGTTGCAGCAGTTGATGTTGGTTTAACTGTTGTTGTTGGGGGCAAAGTTGTTGCTGCAGTTTTTGTGAGAACAGATGATGTTGTTGGAGCCTCTGTTGTTGTGTCTAGAACTATTGTTGTTGGAGCATTTGATGTTGTGAGAAGTACTGTAGTTGTTGCTTTGGTTATTTTTGGGGGCACAGTTGTTGCTGTAGTTGTTGTGAGAACAGATGATGTTGTTGGAGACTCTGTTGTTGTGTCTAGTACTATTGTTGTCGGATAACTTGATGTTGTGAGAAGTACTGTAGCTGTTGGATCGGTTGTTGTTGATGGCACAGTTGTTGCTGCAGTTGTTGTGGGAATAGTTGTTAAATAATCTGTTTTCATGGGAAAAAATGCTGTTGTGGGTGACTCAATTGATGTTGCAGCAATTGATGTTGGTTTAACTGTTGTTGTGGGGGGCACTGTTTCTAAATAAACTGTGGTAAGAGCATTTGATGTTGTGAACGACTCTGTTGTTGTGTCTAGAACTATTGTTGTTGGAGAATTTGATGTTGTGAGAAGCACTGTAGTTGTTGCATCAGTTGTTTTTGGGGGCACAGATGTTGCTGCAGTTGTTGTGAGAACAGATGCAGTTGTTGGAGACTCTGTTGTTGTGTCTAGAACTATTGTTGTCGGAGAATTTGATGTTGTGAGAAGTACTGTAGTTGTTGCTTCGGTTGTTTTTGGAGGCACAGTTGTTGATGAAGTTGCAGTGGTAATAGTTGTTAGATAATCTGTTGTCATGGGTAAAAATGTATTTTTGGGTGACCCACTTGATATTGCAGCAATTGATGGTGGTTTAACTGTTGTTGTGGGGGGCACTGTTTCTAAATAAGCTGTAGTAAGAGCATTTGATGTTGTGGACGACTCTGTTGTTGTGTCTAGAACTATTGTTGTCGGAGAATTGGTTGTTGTGAGAAGTACTGTAGTTGTTGCTTCGGTTGTTTTTGGAGGCACAGTTGTTGATGAAGTTGCAGTGGTAATAGTTGTTAGATAATCTGTTGTCATGGGTAAAAATGTATTTTTGGGTGACCCCCTTGATATTGCAGCAATTGATGTTGGTTTAACTGTTGTTGTGGGGGGCACTGTTTCTAAATAAGCTGTAGTAAGAGCATTTGATGTTGTGGACGACTCTGTTGTTGTGTCTAGAACTATTGTTGTTGGAGAATTTGATGTTGTGAGAAGCACTGTAGTTGTTGCATCAGTTGTTTTTGGGGGCACAGATGTTGCTGCAGTTGTTGTGAGAACAGATGCAGTTGTTGGAGCCTCTGTTGTTGTGTCTAGAACTATTGTTGTCAGGCCATTTGATGTTGTGAGAAGCACTGTAGTTGTTGGATCGGTTGTTGTTGAGGGCAGAGTTGTTGCTGCAGTTGTTGTGAGAACAGATGATGTTGGTGACTCCGTTGATGTTGCAGCAGATGATGTTGGTGTAACTGTTGTCGTGGGGGACACTGTTGTTGAAGCAGTTGTTGTGAGAAGAGATGATGTTGTTGGAGCCTCTATTGTTGTTAGAGGAGTTGTTTGAGTCTCTGTTGTTGAGGGATACATTTTTGTTGAGATGGTTAATGTAGTAGATGCAGCTGTTGGTGTCGGAGCCTTTGATGTTGTGAGAAGAACTGTAGTTGTTGGATCAGTTGTTGTTGGCGAATCTGTTGTTGTCTGATCAGTAGCTGCTGTGGTAGGCACTGTTATTGTAATAAAATCAAACGAAGTGGTTTTAGCAGTTGAAGTTGAAGAAGCTGAGGTTTAACGTATAATTGTAGTTTGAGACGCTGCTGTAGTGGTATGCCAAAGGCTCTCAATGAGTGTTTAATCTATATATTTCATAATGTTCAAATGTATTTACCAAATATTGTGTTACATTGATTTAATAATTTGTTATTTGTTATTAATGAAAGCATTGAACATATTTTTATGAACATCTATATATATAAATATACATTTATATAAAAACACAGCATTTTAAGTAAATCCTTTCATTCAAATAACCGATCTTTGGCAGAACAAGATGCGTCTACATGTGTGTGTGTGTGTGTGTGCTTTGTGTATGTTTCAAGCTTACCTGTTAGAAACAACAGCCAAATAGATGTGGTTGAAAACCACATCCTCTTAGTATTTGTTCTAGAATATGATGAAAAAAAAATGTTTTCAATATATTTCGCTTTAGAAAGTGGGAAAAGGTATACATTGCATTTTTGTAAAAACAGTCTTTGTAAAATTAACATTTAAGAGGTGGGCAAACTCAATCCTCAGTGGTCACAGGTTTTTGTTCCAACTAATCTAGAGGACACCTTTTGATCAATCAGGTGCCTAAAGAGTGTAATCAGTTGATTGTCAGTCTGGTGTTGCTTGTTTAAGCTGAACTCGCATTGGTTAAACTGTGCACACTCGATCGGTTGGAACAAAAACCTTGATTAATACACATGCATTTTCTTTAACAAAGTTGTCTTTGGGTCTTGAAGTTTACTCACTCTTGGAGTGTTTTTTTTTTTTTTAACTTAAATAAGGAAGATTTATGAATTGCTTTCAAAATGTTTAAATCATGAAGAAGTACTGACTAAGTAAATCATATTATCAAAAACATCTCAAGTGACCACATGAAAGAGTTTCAGATAGTATAGGCCGAAGATGCCTGTTACCTTGACGCTATTTTAACTCGGGAAAAATTCAACTAACACCATTTGCGCGGCGGCGCTGGGAAGCATGGTGAAAAAATGGAATAAAATGGTTAAACCAGGCCAGGTGCAACAAACCCGGACTAGACTTGTAACAAAAGCTTCCAAGTAGAGGAATAATTCAACCGATTTGATCAAACCACAAATGAAGAGAAATGACCAACCCAATAGAAAATATCAAAGTATCAAAGTTTTTATTTCTCTGTTAACTTTGAGTCTGAGACATAATTGTGATCAACTTTCCAGTTCGCTAAATCCAACAGAAAATAATCCAGAAGGAAGATAGATGGATAGGTAAACTTTATTAATCCCTCTGGAAATCTCCTTAGGGTAAATTTGTTGAGAGATGGAATGAAAATCTGCTGCGTCTTGAAACAGGCAATAAATTAATGAAAAGAAGTGTCTCCTGACAAGATCTCCGATATTTCCATCATCATATTCATCAACCTCTGTGATCTTTTACACACATAACAAAATAATTCATGATTATTCGAAAATGAAAGAATTTTTCACCAAGTGCGGCACCCTTTACTCGAGGGCAAACTAGAGCTCTGTGCTCTGCCTGGTCTGCGCCCAAGGTAGTCCATTAAGCAAATGTGAATAAAGACTACAGTAGCGGGGACTTCTTGGGGGCTTCAAATATCAACACTTTTGGTATTGCGACGTTAGTTTACAGTTGCCTTGTGATGCAAAAAATATAGATATTGTTTAAAAAAAAGTAATAGAGATTCTTATTCTGCACATATATCCTCACTCTAGTTTGAGGGGAAATGGAACACAGCTCAGAGATAGAAGCCGTGTGATTTGACACAGTGGGCTCCAAATTCAATGCTATTTCTGAATCGATAATTTTAAACAACTTACTTAAATGACTAAAAAGTAAGTTTGATATCAAATGACCAGTTATTATTTACAGCATCTGCTACTTTTAGCCAAACTCAAACTCAATTAAATATTATCAATATTAATCATGTTTGTACTCACCCTCAGTTGAGGAAATATGATATCCAAAAGAAAAAGAAAAACAAAATGGGTGTTTTTTTTTTACTTTATAAAAAGTTGATTTCTGTCACCTCCGTTCACCTTTAAAGAATTGTGATCTTGACATCTGATTTGACGCATGAGAGAAAATCCTTTATATAGCTACTGAATAAAAGACAATATGCATTCCTTTAATATTGCTCCTTCGCTCCACCTCGTAATCCCTCTTTTATTTTAACGGCTTTACACATTGGAATGGGTGTGTGCTAAAGTTGATTCCACAGACATGTTGAACAACCTTTCAGTTGTGGGAATAGTAAGTAAGTAAGTGAGTGATACTCTTGAAAAAAAAATCTAAAAGGCAAAGACATAAGACAAACACAGAATATTAGGAAGAAGCCTGCACAAATAAGAATCTCTTAAGATGTTTCTTGGAGGATTCAGTAGATCTATCAAATGCAGAGGGAGAGGAAAAGCTTAAAAGCAACTGCACATTGTCCTTAAATAAACTGAACTGAACTGAACAGCCTGGAAGGATTTCTCTCCTCTGGTCCGGAAGTGTGTGCGAGGAACCATCAGCAGATTCTGATCCACAGACCTAAGAGCCCGAGCTGGGGTGTAAGACTGGATCAGATCACTGATGTAAGGAGGAGCCTGACCACAAATAGATCTAAATGTAAGAACCAGAATTTTAAAATTGACCCTGAAAGAAACTGGCAGCCAGTGAAGAGTTTTTCTGATCGGAGAAATGTGAGTTCTTCTACTTGAGGGGTTCAGAATTCTCACAGCAGATTTTTGTATTAACTACAGGCGAAACAGCTCCTTCTTGTTAAGACATGGAAATAAACTGTTACAATAGTCTAAACGAGAAGACACAAACGCATGGATTATAAGCTCCAGATCGTGTTGAACTGCGCAGCTGTCTGTCCTTGATACCAGAGACTTGCTGGCACCATCTCTTTTTTGTATCTCTCAGTGTGAGTTTCAACATGACCTGAGAAATAGCTAAACACGTGGATTCGAAAGAGAGGCAATGATTATTTAATATAAATTAAATATGAAAGATTATCAGTTAATCAAGTGATTATTTTAATTTTGCGTTAAATCTAGATGATCGATTACAGTAAAGTTTGTCATATCCTTACATCCCCCCTGATTGCATCATAAAATATTGATGCAATAAAACAAAGACAAGTCTGATTACAAAATAATAATCGCGAATCTGATCACAAGCCAAACATGCTAAACTATCATCCGTATAGTGCCACACAAAGATTACATTTGGTGAGAAAGCAACAGAGCAAACACAGATTAATTTAATGAATACAATTATACATTGTGAGTATTTCTCTTGTATAAAAAAAAAAGAAAACCAAAAAAAATCATACAAATGTATTTGAAACTGAATTAATTGAATGTCAAAGAATCAAAATAAAAATGAATAAGCCTATGTTCAAGTAAAGTTTTTGTTAAAATATATATTGATGTAGAGCCAGTATGCACTTCTTTGAAAAACCTCTTTAGCGAGGTAAAAAGGAAGCAGAAGCCCCGTTTTCAGCGACCATGGATGTCGGCTCTTCATGTGGTGTTGTTGATGTACTCCCCCGTCAACAGTGCATGATTGAGTTCATCCTGCAACAAGAAATGAAAAAGCATTTCGTTCTTTGGACAAAAAACAATACATCTTTAAATCATACTTTATATTCATAATTTACTCATACTTCTTCATGTACACAACATTAACCCCTTCCTATTTACTACATAAGTCAGAGAGATAGTCAAACACAGAATTAGTCGTACCTTATTCACAAGCTGTTTTCTACACCATCAATTTTCAACTAATTGAATGCAATCTAGACAGAGCCCCCTTCAGTGTTGTCCGGCAGAACCGTGCAACATGAATCACCAAACATGCAACAAACTTATTATTCAGCTCCTCCCCCCTGAAGGACAAATAAAACAACACAATGTATTAATATTTAAATAAATGTTTTCTTGACAAACATTATATTCCAATATATCTTCAAATCATTTAATTAATCATAATACTCTTGGTATTGACTCTCTTAAATTTGACATAAATGATATGACATTACCAGCAACGAAGATATTCTAAGCTCAGTTGAATCATTATTATTCCTCTTAGATTTGGTCTGAAAGTATATTTCTGAAGTAAATGGATAATGTCAAATGGAAAAAAGTGACTATGAGCAATCATTTCTGCAGCTGTTTCTTTTTTTAATTATGCTTCTTTTTTTTTAGCATTTCTATTGTCAGATTTCTGTACCTAAGTTAAATCAATTATCAAAAGACTAACTAAGACTTACTTAATAAAATAAATTAAAAGTAAAAATCTACTCTATCAAATATTTTTCTGATTATGATGATTTATTCTTTTATTTTATTTTATTGTCCTTTGTTAGATATAGAACTCCACTTCCCATTTTTCATCTTTATATTGAAGTTGTCCTCCAAGAACTGTTAAACTCTAGTATTTGGTGTTTATTTTAGATTTACTATGTTTTAAGACTTTAATCAAATGATTTTGTCATGTAGACTGAATACTAGTATTTTCCAATGCTTATATGATTCAATTCCTTTAATAAATGACACTTGCAAGTCCATATGTTGTCAATTTATAACTCAACTTGTTCATTTTCAATCAATCTCTTGCTCTAGTCCTACATTTGATCAACTTAGATTTAAGGTATATTTATCTTTAACAAAAGTCTTTTCTTAGTTAATTCTTTTCCCTGCTTTATATTTTGTTCATAACATCTTTATAGTTGCCTTAGAACATTAGAAGTAGCTCTAATTTCTACCTCATAACTATTTCACCTCATGTCCAAAGAGTAGTTTCCCTAAAATTGCATTTGTTCATACATACATTTAAAAGTCTGAAGTTTTTATCTTTACACATGTTGGCTCATGTTTCTTGTTCACCTTCTAACAAGGAGATAATTTGATACATTTAAAAGTCTGCAGTGGAGAGTGGCTATTTATTTCTCCCTCACTGGAGCTTCTCAACACCACCTCTAACAGGATAAGAATGATCAGAGGTTATAAGAAGGTCAGTTATGCATCTATTCAGGTGGTGATGAGGACGTTGTGTGTGTCATGAGTTGTGTATTCCAAACTTTGTAGGTCTGTGGATATCTGTTAAAGTTTGTCATGTGTTTTATTTGAATAAACATTGAAGTTAGCAGAAAGTTCAAATTATCAGTATGTTTTGACTTCATGGAGAAGAGAGAAACACAGGCGGGGGCTCAGGAGAATGTTTTCATTCTCATACACAAACAGGTTGAGGCAGTAACACTTTTTATCTTATTCAATATAACATTTAAGACATCATGTGTTGGTTTGTTTGTTGCTGAGCTCAGTTTTGTTAAGTGTTCTTATGGCCTACTTCTTTCATCATAGCTCTGAGTGGAGGTAATAGAGTATGTTATTCTGAGATTAACTGTTTACTGTTACATTTTAGACTCAGGAATATATCATGTCTCTAACAGGCTAAATTTGTCTGCTTTTTCGTCAAATCGCAAACAACTTTGCATTTCTTAATCATTTGTCTCAGGGCCCTAGCTTCTCCACCAGCAACCACAGCAAGAGCAACACGAGGGACAGAGAGAGCATAGAGAACACCTTGTTCAGTAGTTAGTTCAACTTCAGCAGCCACACCATAGGGACCCACAAAAATTTCACCGCAGACAAGAGTCAAGTTCATAATTGTGACCAGATCGTGCCATTGTCGTCATAAACAGGGTCATCATCATCCCAGACATTCATAGTGCAGTGTGGCGGGTCCACGGGTGGATCATAGGAATGCAGCAGCATAATCCACTTTTTCCAGGTCTCAAAAGTCTTTTGAAGTTCATAAAAACAATAGGTGGTTAAATCTTGTTGAACCAGTACACAGCGGCCTTCCTCTCTGCAGCAGGCAAGAGTTAATTCTTGGAGAGTTGGGCGAGGTTGAGTTCTTGTTTGAACAGCTCAGAATAATTGCTGCAATTGTAGGTATCACCATTTGGGAACTGGACCAAAGTTCCCGTGGGACTAAAAATGTATTTGTTTGTTTCCATCCCCTCGTCCTCTTCTCCTGCCACACCCATGCACTCCAGCCAGTGGCCAATAGGGAGCTATAATAGGACCATCAAAACCATCATTATCTCTCTATATCAGACCTGGGCAAAGTGCGGCCCGGGGGCCACATGCGGCCCTTTGACCCTTGTAATTTCAAAGTATGATCATGTATAAATGGTTCTAATGCATTAAAAAGTGTATTTTGTATTTATTATTAATTTACAACACTTAATTTACCCTTTCCCTCCTTTTTGTGTATACTTTTTTGAGTATATATTAATCCCTCAAAATATTTAAAGTTAGTTGAAGAAATGTTTTGAAAAAAAAAACAAATGGCAGCTTATTTAGCTTAATAAATGTCACGGCCTAATGGCACTTGTCCTTTTTTTAGGGATTTTCTCGTCTTTCTTTTTCTCGACGGCCCCTTTCAACATTCACAGAATTTAATGTGGCCCTTGAAGAAATTTAATTGCCCACCCCTGCTCTATATTGTATTTATTGTGAATTCTCAGAAAATCATTGATGTGAGTAACCCACTCATAATAAGAATTACCATTAAGTTGAAAACAGAGTAAAGATTATTTTCTTCCCTATCAGGGAGCTTTAACTTGTCACCTGCAGTAAAAGTTACTTTTCTCTTTAAAAGAGGAGGTGATTAAATTAATAGAACAAATTAATAATAATATTAATAATATAAATAATAATAATAATAAAGCTAAAAAATATTAGGTAAATAAGAAATAAATAATTTACAAATGAAAATATGAAAGAGGAAGAAAGAGAAAAAAAATTAGCCATAATTATTAAAATTATTAACTATGTATCGAGTAACTATGTACTGAAGGCATTTAGCTCCACAGAACTGTGCGAAAAGCCTTTTTCTCGATGACCTATATTAAAAATAAATACAGATCGCGTCTGAATGTGGAGAATGATCTCCGAGTGGCCGTCACAAATGGACTTTCTGTGTTCCGTGCATAGCGAGTATCCATTAAATGAGATTAACACAGAAAAAAAAATAGTACAGCAACAATGGTTAGGGTTTAGGGTGTTTAGGTCTGTGGATATAACACTGACTGAGATGTTCTTATTATTATTTGTCTGTTTGAAGTTGAGTTTGCACATGACAGCCATAATGTGCACTCATGTTGGATATTATTTTGACTGAGGCATTCTGCTTTTATATTACAATACATTTCTAAATGTAAAATCATAACAGGCTGCTCTGTTCTTTTGGGTTGTCATTAAGCCCATGTTTGTATAATCCTAGTGCGTATGGCCTGTGCCTCACATTTTATTTAATGTTTTTCAGTCACATCCGGGGATAGTGGGGGTCGCCAGACTCTGGCACCGTTATTTTGGGGGTTGAAAAGTTTGGGAACCCTTGCTTTATAGTATGAATATTCAGGTAAATGCCTCTTGTCATTCGTGCATGTATGATTGGTCAGATACTCTAAACACTTGATTTCTTAGATGGTCGTCACATGTTGGTCGTGGAAAGTTACTAGAGTTGATCTTCTAGAGAGAATCTTTTTATTAGTTGAATTGTGCAGCTGTCTGTCCTTGGTACCAGAGGCTTGCTGGCACCATCTACAGATTGTTTTGTATCTCTTAGTGTGAGTGCCGACATGACCTGAACAATAGCTAAACACATGGATTCGAAAGAGACGCAATGATTATTTAATATAAATTAAATATGAAAGATCATCTGTTAATCATTATCATTATCATTAAATGTGTGTTAAATCCAGATGATTTATTACAGTAAAGTTATCATATGCTTACAACTTGATTGATGACAATGTATAATTAAACTAAAATATGTTGTTAATTGTGCATGAGCAACAGCAATCTGGCCTTTGAATGGTTCTTGGCCAATAATCATTTTTAGTATTTTAATGAAACCATTGCAATGATTTGAGATACCTTATCAATACAAACATTTTAATTATAGGTGAAAACATAAAATAGTTATTTTAATAAGACACTTTTTTCCAAACATGCAGTGTTTGATTTGAAACTTTTAAATACTCAACGATAATTACTGTACACTGTGTCACTTCTATACAGAGGTCAAGCAGGCAGATATTATTTAGCATTACAGCGGTGAGTTGTTGTTCACCGGGCTTTAAATTATGTTCTGAAACTGTTGAGAGTTTTGTTTGTAGCAACAAAATGGGCGTAGTGAGGAGCAAAGGAGTTCACTTTCAAGGTGGACTATTATAGTTTCCATGCCTCATGACCATACTTGTGTATGCGTAATATGATGTTAAAGACAATTGTTTTGTTTAATTGTATGGTCCCTTTGTAAGTGTATTAATATTGAGCAGCAGTACAACAACAAAAATTTATCTTGTACCACACAGAGAGAAATAATGTGTAAAACCTGACGAGCGGGGTTACAAATACTTTTATTTAGTAAATTATAGGATCTGCTTTAAAGTATATTGTCCATAATAATTTAGCGAGCACTGAACATTTAACAAATATGAATAAAGAAATTTGAGTATAATTAAGCTTTTTGAAACGCACTTTAAAATCACTTTGTTGGTGGATGTTTATGGTTTAACAATCTTCAGCTACTCATTTTGCCATCTATCATTTTCCTTTTTTTAAATATATTTTCTTTGAGGAGTGATTTTATTTGGTACAGTCATACAATTTATTCCATGGGTGAAATCATAATCCAGGGAACTCCCAAAACAATTTTAATTACCATGTTGAATTTTTTATACCAGTCTAACCAGAATCTGTACAGTTCACATTGATATAATTCATTTAAAAAACGTTTAATACATGTATTTCAGTGGCTTTCCTTTACATTTTGTCAGGTCTTTATTTCTAATTAACATGTTTATCTCTGATGTTGGTGAAACTACTCATGTTCAGCTACATTGCTTGTTCTTTCTGAGAATCATCAGTGACGTGCAGATTGTTGAACGTCCGCCCGAGTATGTGTTAAATAAAAATGTCTAACAAAAGAATGATGAAGGCTTTCTAATACCTTGTTAATGGATATCTGTTATTCAGGTTTGTTCAGAATGTGGAAATGGGTGGTGGCTCATCATTAAATGATATTTGTATTGTCGTTGAGTTCTTATGAAAGTATGTGCATGGAGCATTACTTCTTGTGCAATTCAGCTTGAATGAGGTCATCCATCCTTTTATTCTCTTTCTATTGACTTTTCCTAGTGACAACTATTTTTCTCATTTTGTCATTTACCACATCTTTGAATCTTATCTGTTGTCATCTGTCTTTAAACCATCTCTCAGATATACCTAGTTCTCATATGTGTGT
This sequence comes from Callionymus lyra, assembly GCF_982586985.1. Lineage (NCBI taxonomy): Eukaryota > Metazoa > Chordata > Actinopteri > Syngnathiformes > Callionymidae > Callionymus > Callionymus lyra. The sequence goes on from NC_141821.1 coordinate 27,858,102, forward strand.
GTGTGTCTTGTTTATTCAGAGCAGCAACTTCTGTCCTTGCAAGTAAAGGTTTTATACTTTGAACCAACTCTGATCTCTGTTGTTTCTGAGTGATTTTATTGTATTATGCGATTTTACTGTTACGCGACCTTCAGTCTTTTGAAAGGCACTTTTTTTACAAAATGTATTATCATATTTATTAATGTCAACATTGACACCTTGATATAGCTTTAAAGATATAGTTATGGTTGAGTGTGATGAACGATTGAGTGAGTGTTGTTGCCGCTGTTGAAATCAAAATTCAAATTATCAATTATATTGATAATTATTATTAATTATATTATAATCATATTAATGTCAATTAAATAATTATTTTCTGCTTGTCCTCAAAAGGACTTCTTACCTTCACCTATGCAGCGACTGGAAGTGAGTACAGGTGGAATGAAGAAGGGCTGGCCAAGGAAAACAGTCGAAAATATTTGAAACCTCAGCTGAACTGACTTTCTGATCGTCAAGGAAATAACTTTATTTAACCAACCAAGATCATCTGGGACTCAAAAGAAGTGAATTCTTGTGTCTGAATCACTTTGCACGAACAACTATCTCTGTAAACTGCAGCCAGACCCCCCCACAGCGACGGGGACGAGGCTTCCCTTCAACAACACAGCCAGATGGAAAGAGTTCATTACGATGAATGAACTCTTCCTCCCTCTGCCGTGTTTCTGAAAGACACTATAAATCCAACTTTTCTCTTTCAAGAAATCATTCAGAGAAAAGGATGTATTTGTAATGGAGCGAGCATTCAACAGGCCAATATGCAACGCGTTGAGGTCACTGAGGCAGTGACAGCGGACGACAGTGGGACCTTTCAAAGGCTACTCCAGCGGTCACATGGGTTTCAGCTGGAAATTAAATCATCTGACTATCACTCCTTCTCTGTGTAGGCTCCAGGATCTCCGTTGTGGTCCAGGCAAACTGTAGTGCTGACGCATTGTCAATAACATCACGAGGGGGAATGTAGCGCAGACATCGAGCATGTCCGATGACATCAGATACCATTCGAGCTGCAGCTTGTCTTTTCTTGACTTGTACACCAGAACAGGAACCTCTCCTTGATTTCTAACTGTCCAGTGTGTTACGTCCTCCATCGACTTTCTGATGCTAAACAGAGAGTCACGATCATAAATCTGTAAGGCTTGAGACATATCCTTTGAGAGCTAAGCATAATATCAGCATAAATAGATGTGAAAACAATTTTTTTAACACTCAATAGCAGGAGCTGACAGAAGCAGAAATCTGGAACACACATCTGATGTTATCTAAGGTGATACACCTTGGATAAAACTGCTTGGTATGTCGGATCCACCCTTGGCATCAACTGTGATGTTCCTTCCACATCAGTCATTCAATCAATCATTTTCATTGTTTTATTGCCAAGTACAACAATATATTGACGATCAGGTGCAGAAAGCTCAAAAGGTCAGGTGTACAAAAAAGATGTATGACCATGGTAACCCCATTGTTTATCGTTTTATTTACCCTGAAATCTTATTTAATTCAATACGTTCAGGGAGTTAAAACGGTCATAACCATTACCGTGTGTTTGATGACACCATTGATTGTATATAAAACCCCTGAGTTGTCATCATAATCTCAAGTTCTTGTCTCGTCTCTGAGAAAGCATAATGAACTTCAAGGCGGCTGCTGGGCGATGAGGTTAGAGAGCTTTGCTCCAACTCGTAGAACCTGAGATTATGATGACGGAATCACCCAGCTAGACGGAGCTCCTGACAGCATCATCACTAGGGCCCAGCCGGCCCTGGATCTAAATCCACTGGGGCCGCGGGCTTGGGGGATGGAATAGCTCAAAAACAGTATGAGCTACTGAGGCTCTAGCGAAGGTTGAGGTGGATGCCCAAGAAGCATCCAAGAAAACACCCCGCGAAAGAGCCACTGAAGCTGCCACACCACAGGTGGAATGTGCCCCTAATTCGCTAGCAGCAGATCCACCCAACGAGAGACCGTGGCAGATGAATAAGGCATTAGAGCAACCGAATGGTGCCGCAAAACAAAACCCTCACAGGACAACAGGTGAAGACAATCTTGACCCAGGTCCAAGTGGGGCTCGTGTTGGAAGGCCCGCAGTGTGAGAGTTGTTGCCCGAAAGGCGTAGTTGAGAACCTTCGGACAACGGAACGCTGGGTTCTGATGCAATGACACTGATGACAGGAAAGACACTCAGGGCTAATGGGGAGAGCAAAAAGCTCACTCATCCGCTTAGCTCATCCCATGCAAGAGCCACACTTTGAGAGGCAGACCCAGCACCAGGGGTGCCGTCAGAGTCCCCTCTGCCCGGGGAGTACGGCATCACCACTATTAACCATGTTGTTCCAAAGAAATTAAATCACAAATTAGAGGCTCGAGTACTGCTTCATAGCCATACATCTTCAAATCCTCAATTATGACTAGACTAGAAGAGCCAAGTGTATCGATGACAGTGAAGATTGACAACCGGGGAACAGATTACCTAGATTCAAAATCATCAATATAAAGGTTAAGTGCAATTGCACAGTATTTTGACCAAAGTGTGTTGTTTCTGAAAAATGTCCCTTTCAAATTGGCAGTCTTTTTAAAAATGGAATCTAAATTTAGAATCTGTTGCAGTGTTTACAGCAAGGATACATACTGCAGTGATTTTTTAGCTCCTTTTAACAAGAATATATTCCGCTGGTGACAATACACCAAATTCTTTAATAATATAACTTGCGCTTCCAAGAAGTAGACAATGGGCCTTGTTTAACTATTGCTGTTTGTATTAGATGGGAAGAATAAAGAGCTGTGGCTAACTCTTCAACAACAGATACTTCTATATGAAAATCGTTATGTACCGAAACCCGATTGATTGGTTTTTAGACTATGTGGCACAGAGACAGTTCTAATAAGATGTAGTAGCTCCTCAAGCAATTCGTTGACAGCTGTACTGGAGACAAAGTATGTATGTTCCAGTTTAAGTGAATCTAATTTCAGTTCCTTTTCAAAATCCTCTTCAGTGATTGGCTCATCCAGCTGTGCTTCTTCATTTAGGCCAGAGTTCAATGATTCAGAAGGATTGGAACATTGGAGTGATGATGTGACAATTATTCCACTTTTTAAGTCATTTACGACTGATGTTTTCTACATTTGTGGGTCCTGTGTTTGTTTTGTATGAACAACCATCAAACATACAAGAGACTTGTTCATTATTTTTCAAATGTTGATTGATATGAAGAAAAAAAATCATTCTCCGTAGAAAGTTGATTGTTGTCACAAATGTAGCACTTGTATGAAGATACCTTTTGTGTGGACTCCTGAGAAGGATGATTCCTAGTAAGATGTTTTTGTAGACCATTCCATGTCTTGGACGAGCAGGGACAATTTTCGTGGATGCATGGGTAAGGACGGCGCCTACCGTAAAACAATGCAATAGTGTTTCAGTAGCTCAGATCTTTCTGAAAATGCAAAAATAATGAGTTCTACAATCAAATCAATAATTGTATCCTGTTTTAAATGACAGTTATTAGTTTGAATGAACAACTGCATGTTGCACTTTTTCAGTGTATTTCGAACATCGGTTTTAAGATGGACAGGGATTTTAAGTTAGACAGTTAAGTCCAGCTTTTTTCCCTGAGGTGGCTGGTGAAAGTTTGGGCACTTTGTTGAACAAAAGCACTTTGAAACAGTTATCTATGCCTTCCTCACAACCCAGCCAGATTATTGTAACACACATTATTTTGAAGTTGTCCCAGGCCTGCCTCTCTGACATGCCCCTGCCAACTGCCTCAGGACAACTGATCCTGGAAGTGCTGAGGTCAAAGCGGAGACTTATAGGGGAAAGAGCTTTCTTTTCAGTTGCTGCGCCTCGGCTGTGGAACAACTTGCCCCCTCACAGTCCTTTTTTAATAGTCATCTTAAAACCCACTTTCAACAAAGCATGAGACTCTGTAGCTGTTTTGTTTTTTGTTAATTATTATTATCTTAATGTTTTTAACTGTTTTGTCTAACATTTTTATGTTCTTGTACAGCACTCTGTGTCAACAGCTGTTGTTTAAAGTGTTTTATAAACAAAGTTGAGTTGAGATATTTTTTGATGCCCCTTGAGATCCTCATCGGCACCAGCATTTCTGGCCCAAACAGTAATTTTCTAACTGGGGTTTTGAAAATGTATTTAAAAATATGTAAGTAGATGTTGGATTTTTAAACTTTACACAATAATATCACATAACTGCTAACTAAAACATGGTGCAACATAGGTCATGATTTGTTGTAAGGGTTTGCCAGTGGCTAGTTAAAATGGGTTTTAACCAGCCACTAACAAAAATAAGACGTTTTCCCAATTAAATGTAGTAATGCAATTGATCATCTTATTTAACAATAACTGAGCTTAATAAAAAAGAAATAACGTTCAATATTTATCTGTGTCCATCCTTGTTGTCATTTTTGATAATTGTTGTGAGAAATCAATAGTATGATCAGTGCCTTCACATATATTAATTATTATTTAGAATGAAAACACTTGGATAGAAAGTCTACTGAAAATGTTTTTAATTTTTACAACTCTATTGAGCGTCTTGAGTAAATCAAAAATATTTACAAGGTAAGTTGGATCAGTTATTATATATACTAATCAACAGGGTGCAATTACTTTGTTTAAAAATAGTATATAAGATTTATTTTTATTAGAAATAATAGCTTTTATTTCCCTTCATATAAGGAAGATGGTGTTTAAATTTACTCAATATCTGGTTGATCTGCATAATTATGATTTTGATAATTAAAGTAATTTCAACCTTTATTTGGCATCAAGAATATTGTCATTTTTAACTAAAAGGAAGTCAGCAGAGTAAACATGTACTTGTGCAGAGTTGTCAATGTGATGAGATTTTCAGACAAGAACGTATTGAACCTTAGAGAAACAAACAAAGCAAAGTTAAAGAGAACACTTTGAACTGCCCAGGTCGAGGAATTTTTGGCATGCTTTAAAGGCCGAACTAAGAAATATGTTGTGGCACCTCTTTGGCAAGGGAGGATAATTGTGTCACCACGCCATCTAGTGACGTGTTGAATGTTCCGCGAGAACTAGTTCATACCTTATAGAGGTATTTCTTATGATCACCACAGTAAGATAAACAAACCTTTACTTTAAAGTGAAAAACATTTATTGTCTTATTGCAATGTTTGCATGGTGATTTGTTAAAAATTAAATTACACAATTACCCTGTCATGCTTTTCTTCCTGTGACAGAGTTCCATTATGACCATGTGTCCCGTAGTTGAGGAGGCAAATGGTGCTGCGGTGAAACATACTAAATAAAAGGTAAGCAAAACAGTGGATGGACACAAATCCACGTCCAATGTCCATCAGAGGTGATGAGGTGGAGATAGTTGATAACTATAAGTACCTCGGTGTGTGGCTGGACAGCAAACTACACTGGTCCTGCAACACAGACCATGTGAACAAGAAAGTCCAGAGTAGACTTTCTGATCAATTCACATCTGCAGGAAACTCCTCTGCATGTTCCATCAGTCTTTGGTGGCCAGTGTCCTGTTTTATGCTTTGGTGGGAAGTGTCCAAGAGCAGTGTCAACAGGAGGGCTCGCTCTGTGGTTGGCATGAAGCTGGACTCACTGGTGACAGTTGCAGAGAGGAGATCACTTCACAGACTACTGTCCATCATTGATGATGACAGTCATCCTCTGAACACTGTCATTAGTGAGCACAGAAGCAGATGGAGTGCACGAATGCTCCTCGCCAACTCTTTGTTTGGGGGCAGGAGCAAAGTGAAGGGATGATGTTATCATATGTCAATCTTTGTATCTTTTTTCAAGGTTTTTGTGTTTTTCTCTTTGATTCATACTCTTCATTTTTGCACTTCGTTATCTCTTTGCTCTTTGTTCTTGCTTTTATAAAACGTGCTGTACCTTTTATTACCCACCAGGTGAGCATCTCTTCCAAACAACATGGCCCTCCTGCAGTAGATTCGACCAGCTCACTTCTCAGCGGGACTGCTGATAAAGTGGAGGATATCCAAGGTGGCTGCCCTCCGCAGAATGACGCAGGCATTTGCTCTCTTAGGAGGTTTTGTCTGTCAGCTTCGTCTGGTTCACAGCAACTTGAGCAGAAGTGTGGTTGATGTCGTCCCTCGATTGTGAACAGAACGCGACGAGGAGGACGATTGGTCTTCTGAGGTTTATTATGAAAGTGTTACTGGCATAGCGCACAGCTTCAAGCCTGTAACAGTAAGTTACTCGCATGTTTTGAAGTCTTCGCTGCTAATGCTAAGCTATCATGTTCCGCCACTCAGAGCCGGCGAGGATTTTACTCTCACCACATAACTTAAAAGTGTTTTCTAACACTTTAGTCCGTTCTTTCATAGTCTGGTCCATCCACACAGATTAGGGACAGACCCGGGATCACTGTCTTTTATTGCCCTTTAATATATCAACACATCCTCACACCTGAGGCGTCATACCGTCCAACGCCATGCAATTTCCCCCTCGCGTCCCTAAGGTGACGTTACAGGGGGGACAAAAACGTCGGTTTTAGCCTACCCGGGTCACCCGGTAATATACAGAGCACTCCCGACGTCGGATTCAAACGACCTGGGTTACATTTGACGCGTCGTCTAACTCGTCGTTGCCATGGTAACGTGGCGTGACGTGTCGCTGTCATTTGGCTACCATAATTCTAAAACTATGAAGCGCACTTGAAATGTTTAATGTCAACACTGCGATTCTACCCCTGATTGTGCTTAATGACCTCGAACCACTTTGAGGTCATACATGACGACATAAATTGGTAAAAAATGCTTAATTTTTATTTTTTGAAGCTTTGATTGTTCACACATCGCGGAAGTCAAGAGGCTCTCGCGGATTAATACATGCTTAAAAGGTCCTGGAAAAGTGACTATATTGCATATTTTTAGGTGTTACAACTCCATAATGTTGACATTGTTTTATGAATGAGTAAAATAAAGTCTGGATGTTCTATATCGCTTGATCCTCTTTATAATCCGGTGCGCTTTTCTATGAAAATAGAACCTTTCATTGAGATTGCGTTTATGGACAAATGTTTTCTTTTTATTTAGGTGCGATTATGAGCGATCTATGTGACGTTTGTCAACATTAATCGCGATCCTGCAGAGGTGACTTCACACACGCTAATAAACTGATCATGCATGAATGTAGAGCCGTCACACCACAGGAATAAAATGAGATATTGTGCTTGTTTGTTTAAAAGCGCCATGGAATACAATTGTAGATGTGTGCTTGTATAAAGACCGAGTTAAGTTTTGTATTTTAAGCGTCAGCTAAAAAGTTTTCAAACTGCCACACACGCAACTTCCGCCAAACCTCCGGATGTTGACGTCAGACTTGTTGCTCGTCCCAGAACGTGCGTTTTTGTTGCCCACGTTTGTGCAGTAACTTGATGGAACCAGGTGCGCGTCACTCGTCTATTGAGGTAAGATATAACTATTGCTTTAAGTCGACTCAGAAATAAGGTTTCATAGTGTGTAATGTAACTTTCTGTGGTGTGTTAACATGAGAGCTAGTTCGCTAAAACTTAACTTTTTAAATTATAATGTAACTCACACACGTATTTTGTTTGTTATTTTGAAAGGACGAAAATATATTTATATTCCGATAAAACGTTTGCTATTGTCATGAGTCTACATGTTCCTCCTTGTGTTTCCGGTTTTATTGTGAAATCAGCTCCCTTCTGTGTCTGTGCTAGTCTTACTTCCCCCCTGTCTGAGTAGTAATTGTTCCCAGCCGTGTCTTGTTAGTCCCGCCCCCAGCTGCTGCTGATTGCTCCCCTGTCTACTTAAGCCCCCACTCTATGTCACATCCTTGTCTTGTCGTCATCATCGTATAGTACCCGTATGTTCACGCTAAGTATCCGTACCTTGTTTCTTACCCTTTTCCCACCAAGACTCTTTCCTGCCTGTTTTTGTATTGGACCTGTTCCTGCCCCTTGACGCCGAGTTTGCCTTGCCCTTGTTATTGCCTCTTGTTGCCGAATTCTGGTCTGTTGGATTATGCCTTTGCCTTCCCCCATGGAATAAAATCAAGTTTCTACAATTGAACTCTGCGCCTGGGTTTCTCCGTTCTGCACTCTGACAGCTATATTGGTAGGTCATGGTAGGTGATTTATTTTATTAATATTCAAGATATTGATTTCATTTATCACTTCCACATTTTAATACAGATAACATATTTATCGTATTTAATTATATAAGTACACGTTTATTTTAACCCTTTTGGATGAGGGATTTGATCTGTTGTAGTTTTCTTTAAATGAAAGAATATATATAAAATAATAATAAAGTATTTTAAATTCCAGCATAAAGAGGTAAACCAGAAGGAAACGCCATCAAACAATGCATGAAAGAAACATGGAGAGCTTATCTCTGAATGCATGATCTAGTATAATTGCTTATATTTATTGATTTATTATATTTAAAAGAGAGCACTAGTATGTTTTTGTTTTGTTTTTGCATGGAAGTGACCTGCAAGAACTGCCCAGAACTCCAGACCTGCTTGACATGAAACCTTTCTCTCTCTGGTTCATGCCAAATGATTTCAAATGTGAAGTGAGTAAGTAATATTTGTAAGAATAGTGAACGCAAACTTGTAGACCTACAGCACATCCCATCATGGAAATAATCTAAAATGCAATTCTATGTTCTTTTCTAGGTTAGATGGAGTGCTGCATATCAGGTGCTGGACTAACCATCGGAGGTGGATGGGGTCAACACATGTCAAAAGCAGGTGAGGTGGTTACATCATACACACTTTGGTCATTAAAATAGTCATGTTTGGTAATAATGATAAATACATTTCTGTGGCAGGACGCACTAACATGCTGACGCTTATGGCCAAGGTTTTCTGGCTTCTGTTGTTGGAAACACTTGGTCGTGCCTGTCAAGGTGGAATGTACCAGACTGAAGAGTCTTTTTCAATAGATTTTAAACTTCAAATGATCAGAATCATACGACTTCAATAATACAATGTTTTCCAGGTTCTGTTGACTTTCGGACAAAGAGGATTCGACATTGTTATGGCAGTAAGGAGACGGCAGGAAGTTTTTTACACTTTTACACACTTTTTTTTTATCTTATTCAATTTAAAATTCAAGACATCATGTGTTTTTATCTCTGAGATCACTGTTATTTGTAATATCGATGTGAATGTCAGAGTGTTTTGTGATATCAAATGTGTTTTATGAATGTAATAGTTAATTAGATCAGGTGTGAGTCAGACCTCTTTGATTATTTACCCACAACAGAAATACAGTATCTATTCTAGATTACTATTTTGCTTATCTTAACTAGTTTATTTAATTAATATTCACTTCAAATAGATTTCCTTTTAGTCTATAGTTACTTGGTTTATTCAACTAGAGAAGAATGTCATATTTATTTTTCTCAGTGTTCCTTTGAATTTATCTCTTAATCTATTTTTTTTCTTTGACCTTTCCTCCTACAGTATTTTAGTCTCTATTTTTACCATTTTCACTATTTAAGTCTAATTATAAAGAACAATATATCATCTATTTCACCTGATCAAGATGGAGTGGTATAGTCTCTATAGTATAGTTTCTATAGTATAGTCTGGAGGTGACAAGTCAGCAGCTCTAGACAGAGTCACTTGTAATTAGTTAAAAATAATATTCTGCATCGGTTGACCACACAAGTTTTGTTTTCTTATGGCTGCATTCATCATAGCTCTGAGTGGAGCAATCAGAGTATGTTATTCTGGGATTAACTGTTTACTGTTACATTTTAGACTCAGGAAGATATCATGAATCTAACAGGTTAGATTTGTCTGCTTTTTCGTCAAATCACAAACAACTTTGCATTTCATAATCATTTATCTCAGGGCCCTAGCTTCTCCACCAGCAACCATAGCAAGAGCAACACGAGGGACAGAAGTGTCAGAGAGAGCATAGAGAACACTTCTTTCAGTTGTTAGTTCAGCAGCCACAAGATCAGGACCCACAAAAATGTCACCGCAGACAAAAGTCAAGTTCATGTTTGCGACCAGATCGTGCCATTTGTCTTCATAATCACGTTCCTCATCATCCCAGACAAAGTTCATAGTGCAGTGTGGGGGGTCCAAAGGTGGATCATAGGAATAAAGTCTCAAAAGTATTTTCAAGATCAGGGAAATCAGATGTTCAATCACGTTGAACCAGTACAGCTGCCTCCCTCTCTGGAGCAGAAGTTCATTCTTGGTAGAGAGTTGTTCAACTCAGAAAAATTGCTTCAATCGTAGGTGTCTCCAATAGGGAACTGGACCAAAGTTCCTGGACTAAAAGCCAAAAATGCGCCATTGTTGACAAATTCTTTGTTTGTTTCCATACCCTTGTCCTCTTCTCCTGCCACACCCATGCACTCCAGCCAGTGGCCAATAGAGAGCTATGATAGGACCCTAGAACTATTATCATCTCTATTTTTAAGCTCTTTCAAGTCTTTAAGTTGAATCTTAATTAGCTGTATCTGGAGCTCAATAAGAGCATTTTGTGTAACTATTTTATTTATTATGAATTCTCAGAAATCATTGATGTGAGTAACCCACTCATAAGATTTACCATTAAGTTAAAAACAGGGTAAAGATTCTTATTTTTCTTCCCTGTTAGGAGCTTTAACTTGTCACCTGTAGTAATAGTTACTTTTGTCTTGAAAAAGAGGAGGTCAATAAATGATTAGAACAAATTAATAATAATGCTAAAATTAATAGCTAAAGAAGCAATTACCAAAATAAACAATTAAATGAAAATATAAGAGGAAGAATCTAAAAATCTAAATTAAGAACCGAAACTTTAATTAACTAATTAAAATATTATAAAATCCGAGATAATAAACAATAAAACAAATAGTAAATTAAGATATTAATAGTAAAAACGAAAAAATTAAAATTAAATGTAATAATTTGAAAATAATAAATGCAATTGGATCTAATCAAAATATTATACCAATTAATTAAAATTATTCAAGTCAAAACAATTGTCAATTAACAACTTATTTATTGTTTATTTAACTTCCTAATTAGTTGCATATATATATATATATATATATATAGCACAATTGACAAAGAGGAATAAGAGTGACTGTCTAAAGACCAAATACAACATAACTTAATATTCCTAATAATTAAAAAGATAAAAATCCAATCCCTAATTTACTAAAAATAATAAAATAGTAAATTTATGACTAATTGTTAAAATAATAAAATGTAATTTAAAGTTATAATTATAAAATTAAGAAAACAGAATAAACTGCAATTGATTCAATTAATTAATAATTAAATAATTACACCAATTGAGTCAGAACAAAAGTCAATTAAGAAGTAAGCAAAGAGAAAACCAGCAGGGGGCAGCATAGCAAATACAACACCAAAGATCAGAAATTGAGAGTAGAAGAAGAGAAAACAGGAACTAGATATCAACAAACGTACACACGTGCAAGCAGTCAGTGACACACTTGTTTCAGATAAGCAGTAGTAGCTTTAGACAAAACACCAAAAGTTACACGCAATGTGACCAATTGTGAGTTGGTCAATTGACAATGTGAAATGGGAATAGAGGATGGTCAAGATAATGGGGTGAAAAGGTCATTAATACATACAGAAACAAAGGATGTCAACAATCAATGTTAATTGTGTTATTGTTCTTGAACACAGCAGAAGAAGGAGAAAATCTAAATGTGAGTTGGTTTGTTTTTCTTCTTAAACCAATTATACCACTAATTAACTGTATATATCCATATATACCTTAATTAAGAAACAGGATTAATAGTAAAAGTCAACAAAGAATGTTACTTAATAAAGAGAAAAGATAATTATATCAAACCCAATAGTGAATAGAATTCAAGATGACGTAAGAATGTGTGTGCATTTAGAGAACACATTAATACAATGGGAAGGTCGTTGAGGAAAAGAGGGAAGTCTTAAAAGTTCAACCTCCAAGCGAAACCACTAACAAGGAAAAACTCTTTCGGAGCTCATTCAGACTTGCAGCAGCTGAAAAGAAAACATCTGCCAAGAAGCAGTGTTCTTATCAGCAAGAGATAGTGTCCAACCACTCTTCACTCTTCTGCTTAAAAGGAATTGATTTTGTTGCAGTGATGGTGGGTGGCTTTTCTAAGATAACATTTTGGACCTAGGCTACTTGAACAAGTTATCGCCAATCATTTGTTTTGGTTGTTGACATCAAATCGGCATCAAGAAGACTGGATGATATTACTTAATCTGAAGGTTATTGACTTCCATGTCCTGGTTGGGAGAAGACACACAATTCCCTTTTTTGATGAGGCTTCAATACAAGATGGACATTACGGACAAGAAGTATGGAGGTATATTAATGTTCTTAAGCATCTTTTTGGAGGTAGATGAACCTGAGCTGAGCAGTCCTACATTAAGATGAACATTCATTTTAAGGTAAGGTAAGGTAAAACTTTATTGATCCCTCAGGAGGTCTCCTTCGGGAAATTGTTTTTTACCAATAGCCAGCAATTTTTCATAAAAAATAATACATAAAAAAATAAAATAAGAAGACGAACATAAAGAGGAAGAAGAAGATGACACAATCTAAGTCTAAAGACAAAGACAAAGAACATAGGTCAAGGAAAGAAAAACAACAAAGACAAAGGATACAAAGACTAACATGGAACAGAACATCCAGATACTCTCACTGCACTCCTGCCCCCGAACTCAGAATTGTACAATTTAATAGCCCGAGGGATGAATGAGTCCCTGAGTCTATTTGTTTTGCACCTTGGTAGGAGCATTCGTGCACTCATTCTGCTTCTCTGCTCACTGATGACAGTGTTCAGAGGATGACTGTCATCATCCATGATGGACAGTAGTTTGTTCAATGATCTCCTCTCAGCAACTGTCACCAGTGAGTCCAGCTTCATTCCAACCACAGAGCCAGCCCTCCTGATCAGCCTGTCCAACCTGTTGACACTCCTCTTGGACACATTCCCACCCCAACACACCACAGCATAGAACATGACACTGGCCACCACAGACTGGTAGAACATGCAGAGGAGCTTCTTGCAGATGTTAAATGATCGAAGCCTCCTCAGAAAGTACAGTCTACTCTGAACCTTCTTATATACATGGTCTGTGTTGCAGGACCAGTCCAGTTTACTGTCCATCCACACACCGAGGTACCTATAGTTGTCCACTATCTCCACCTCGTCGCCTCTGATGGACACTGGATGTGGCTTTGTCCTGGACCTCCCGAAGTCCAAGACCAGCTCCTTGGTCTTTGAGGTGTTCAGCTGCAAGTGGTTCCTCTCACTCCAGTCCACAAAGTCACGTATCAGACTCCTGTACTCGTCTTCGCTGTTGTCCCTGATGCGTCATCAGCATACTTCTGGACGAGACTCAGCTCTGAGTTGTAGCAGAAGTCCGAAGTGTAGATGGTGAAGAGGAGAGGGGCCAGTACTGTCCCCTGAGGTGCTCCTGTACTGCACACCACAGTGTCAGACTTGATGTCCTTCAGCCTGACTTACTGTGGTCGATCAGTAAGATAGTCCGTAATCCCGGAGACCAGACCAGGGTCCACATGCATCAGTCAGTTTGTCCTGCAGCAGAGTGGGTTGGATAGTGTTGAAGGCACTAGAAAAGTCCAGGAACAGGATTCTCACTGAACCGCTTCCTTTATCCAAGTGGGAGTAGGTCCGATGCAGGAGGTGAAGGATGGCATCTTCCACACCAACTGCTGGCTGGTAGGCAAACTGCAGGGGGTCTTGCACGTGCTGGACTTGTGGCCTGAGATGTTTGAGGACCAGCCGCTCCAGTGTCTTCATCAGCTGCGAAGTCAGTGCCTCCGGTCTGTAATCGTTCAGCACACTCGGTCGGGTCTTTTTAGGGACTGGAACGATACAGGAAGTCTTCCACAGAGTTGGTACTTTCCCCAGCCGTAGACTGAGGTTGAAGACATGCTGGAGTGGCTCAGCTAGTTCAGCAGCGCAGGTCTTTAGCAGTCGAGTAGACACCTTATCAGGACCAGCAGCCTTCCCTGGACGAATCCTCCGAAGTACATCCTGTACCTGGAGTGAGGTGAAGCTGGGAAGTGGTTGTGTGGAGCTGAGGGGGGCACAAGAAGGTGGGGCAGGTCCTGAGGCGGGCAGCAGTGAGGGTGAGGTGACCTGCTCAAACCTGTTGAAAAAGACCATTTCCACCAGACTCCACCGTGTCCACTGCAGTCAGAGAGGCCTTGGTCTTGTGTCCAGTGATGGTTTTAACACCATCCCAGACCTCTCTTATTTCTTCTTGGCTCAGCTTCTCCTCCAACCTCCTCCTGTAGGTGTCCTTTGCCTCCTTTAAGCATCGCTTCACCTCCTGCTGAGCTGACCTCATGGCGTCCCTGTCCCTGCTCCTGAATGCCACTTTCTTCCTGTTAAGGACATCCTTGACCTCCTTTGTTACCCACGGTTTATTATTAGGAACAGCGGACAGTCTTAGTAGGGGGCGACAACGTCCAAGCAGAAATTTAAATAATCTGTTAGACAGTGTGTCTGACCCTCGATGTCCTCACCATGAGACCTCAGCAGCACATCCCAGTCTGTTGTTTCAAAGCAGTCTCTGATGGCATCCTCCACAGCTGGTGTCCACTTTCTGATTGTCTTAGTGGTCACAGTCTGTCTCTGCACCAGAGGAATGTACTGTGATTGAAGGTGGACCAGGTTGTGATCGGACCTTCCAAGTGGAGGAAGAGGTTTGGCTCTGTAGGCGTCCTTCAAGTTGGAATAAAGAAGGTCAATTGTCCTGTTATTCCTGGTGGGACAATCCACAGCCTGATAGAAAGTAGGCAGAGTAGAGTCCAGGTTGGCATGATTAAAGTCTCCAGAGATGATGATAAACGCGTCAGGATGTTGATTCTGAAGTCGAGCTGTCATTGTGTGGATCTTCTCACAGGCAGATGCAGCCGCAGCGCTCGGAGGAATGTAGACACACAGCGCGATCACGTGACTGAACTCACGCGGTAGATAATATGGACGCATGCTGACAGCCAACAGTTCTAAATCTTGACAACAAGAGACTTTCTTTACAGTAACGTGTCCCGGGCTACACCAGCGTTTATTCACATACATGATCAGACCTCCTCCTCTGCGCTTCCCACACGCGCGCGCATCTCTGTCTGCTCTGATGGTGCTGAAACCAGGCAGCTCCACGTGTGAGTCCGGAGTCAGCTGAGTGAGCCACGTCTCCGTGAAGATCAACAAGCTGCTCTCTCAGTAGATCCGCTGGTTGTTGAGGGCAGACAGCTCGTCGATCTTATTCGTCAGTGAATTGACGTTCCCCATCGTGATCGTTGGGATCGTTGGTCTGTGACGTCTCTGATTGTCCGTTAGCTTAGCCTTTAGTCTCTTCCCTGCCCGACAGCCTCTGTAACGGCGCTGAAGTTCGATCGGGATCTCGTGGCGATCTCCAGCCCATGCCATTGACTTCAGCGACAGTAGATCCTCTCTTGAGTAAACCATACGATTCTCCCCATGTTCAAAAGTATCCATTTAAAAAATTATAGTAAAAAAAATTTATAAAAAACTGAAAATTATAGAAATTGCTGCGGAGCTACTGGAAGACGCAGCCGTCCTCGTCGGCGCCTTTAATCCAGAATTTTTGCCTATAACTAAAAAAAAAAAACAACAGATGAAAATAATCCTAACCTTCAGTCGACAGGAGGGTGAGTTGAAAATGAGTGGAGTTCAGTGAATCACTGTAATGTCTGTCCTTCAATTAAAATATATGATGTGCCAATGAAAAGCATTATTCATCTCCTTCCTTTTCACAATAAAGAAACAATTCTGAACATTTACCAGCCCTCCCCTTTGTAACTCAGCTATAACTCATGCTATAATCATCATTAACCAGAGTTTAAGCATTGGGTTCCAGTGTAATTTGCTCCTACATTTAGTACCTTGGCTCTTCTTGACCTTTCATGCACCTTCTTCTTCTCTTGAGTTCAATTGAGATATTTATTAAGACCATTACTTAATGTAAGTTGACCACTGTATATATTTTGTGCCTTAGTATTTTGTATGTTTGGCAAATTAGGACTGGCTCTCTTCTATTAAACTGCATGGACAAATAAATAGTTGTTTTTTGGGGGGCTTTTTCATATTAACGGTTTATGAGGCTTCTTGATCCATGGGAATAATCATTGCCAAAATTAATTAAAAAAAAACTTTAGGTGTGGTTTATTCAATCAATTTGGTTTATTACAGTAACGGTTAAACAATACTTTTAAATACAAAGTTGCAATACAATATCAAAGTCTTAAGTTTGCAAGGCTACATGGGTTCAAATGTGTTTACTAATTCGGATGTAATTAGTTTAATGTATTATGCATCTAAAATTATGTTTTTATTGGATACAATTAATTTATCCATAATATTGATTCATATTTGCTACATTTCTGGTTGAAATAGATCTCTATGCTTATGATTTTTGATTAAAGGAACATAAGTAAATTGAAACTTCATTTTACATTGAGTTCCAATTGTTTTATTGTATTCATATGATGCAATACTGTCAGGGATTTCTCTCCCGGACAATCGGAATGAGAACAGCGAATAGTGTTAGAATAACAAACAGAGTCAGAATCCAGTTTTTACCACCAGCAAGGAGAGGCGCTTCTCACAGCTCGTCCCAAACCACTGAAGAACCTCTCTCCTTGCTGGCTTTTTAATCCATATTTCAGATGACGACACACTTGAATACAAACAGTTTGTTCATTTGTTGCTAGACGCAGCCAGCAAAGACCTGTTTTCTGTATGAGTCAGTGAGCAGCTTCATCTCCTGCACACTTAGTTCAGCTCCCTTATTTTTCTGAAGGTCACTGTATCTTAATGCACAGGAATTTCTCGGGAAACAAAACTCTAACTGGGCACATTCCTTCCAGCTCATTGTGAGCCGCAGGAAGCATGACTACATGTTTATTGTGATAAAACTATAAGCAACATAAATTCTTAACATTTTCCTCCTGTTTATCATAATAAACATTCATGTTTTAGCCAAACATTTGTCATCAAAATACTGTGACTTCTTGCGATTTTCGATTTTTCCATATCATAACTGGTCTACTAATCAAAACATTCCACCTCAATATATTCAGTTGATATATTCAAACAAAGTCACAAACTTTTAAGATCGATCGAACACGCTCTTTGCCGGCAGCTCTACAGGTCAATAGCTCCGGGAAAGACGGTCCCGAACTGTAGAGCATCGCTATATTTAAGGGAAAGTTTCCTGTGCAGGGGGTCGTCTCTTCCGGGGCAGATGGTTCTTTCAAGTTTGTCAATGTCTCGGTCACCTGGAGAGAAACTTCCTTGCTTCCCTGTTGCCTTTGTCTTCCAGCCCCCCTTTCCTGGGTGTTCCGCTTCGCTCTTTGTTTCACGCCCCCAGGTGTGAAAAAGTGCAGACGTCCAAGTATCCGCTGTCATGACTCTACGTCTGTTCCAAGCTTGTCTTGAAACAGTGTGTCAGTCTGGAGTGAAATGTTGATTGTGAATGTGTATTCAAACGTTTAAGCTCTTAGATCAGTGGATCTTATCCTGGGTTCGATCGAACCCTAGGGGTTCGGTGAGTCGGTCTCAGGGGTCCGACAGAGCCTTCGCCGCGGAGGTCCGGACACACCCGAATTATCGTATAAATTCGTGATGACACACCGCGCTTGGCCATCACTGGCTGCAGATGATCATGCTACACTGTTTGGCCAATCCGTGCTGCGGTGAATTTAGTGCGCTCAGTTGTCAACGTGCAACTGTCGTGGTAGTACGTTGTGTGATTTCTTTGTTAATATTTTAATCCATAATAACTATGTTGGGAAAAAGAAGAACGTGGTCGGAGGAATATGTACAACATGGATCCACATGTATCACGGAATGTGAGTGAGCATACTATCTGCATGATTTGCAAAGCCAAGTTGAGCAACTCTAGTCTTGCACCGGCAAAACTAAAGGAACACTTTAGACGGGGAATACAGAAACATATCATATACATATCTATGTCTTGAATTAAATGTATTTATTTATTTATTTTTTACTAAAGAGGGGTTCGGTGAATGCGCATATGAAACTGGTGGGGTTCGGTACCTCCAACAAGGTTAAGAACCACTGCCTTAAATCATTTTTAATCTAACATCATCTTGAAAGGCAATTTAAAATAAAAATAGAATAGAGGGAAAAACAGGCTGAATAATTGTACGATATGCTTACGTTCCATGACACAACTGAGAATCCAATGAAATCTTCATCCTCGGTGTCACTTTTAAATATCTCCGCTAACTCCGGAGGTAGAAGATGCGGCACTTCCTCTTCTACGTCGCTTACGTCAGACTCATCGTCAGGAGCAGTTCCAATTACTCAGCCTTTCTGAATCCTGACAGAATGGTTTCGGTTGTCACGGAAGCCCATGCTTTGTTGATCTATCAAATGAGTTCCAGGAAAGTTGCACAGCGCATACTCCCGGTTGCCGTGAAGCTGTGCTCTCCATCCATCATCCACTGCTCCCACAGGTTACGCAAGACTGCCTTAAAGCTCCTATTCACAGAGATATCAAGTGGCTGGAGTATTTTGGTTAAGCCTACAGGGATGATGGCAGGTATGGAGTTGAAAATTTTAATTTCTTTTTGAACTGTGGCATGATGTGCACTCGCATGCTATCCATCACAAGCATAGCCTTGCATGCTCTAAAGAAGTCATCCGGATGCTTAGTGTAGCGCTTTGCAAGCCATAAGTTCATCATTTCTTGATCCATCCACCGCCGCAGCCTCTGTGCGCGCGCCGACTGCCTCCGCTCATGCTCACACTGAAGGACAGCCTGCTCTACGTGAACCAGTTATTCCTTCTCCGGAGCATTATAACGGAGATGTGGGTGGATGTGCACGTTTCTTACTCCAGTGCCAATTAGTTTTTAGCCAGCAGCCATCGTCATATTCTACTGGTCGCGCTAAGATCGCTTATTTAATAAATCTCCTCCGGGGTAGAGCAGCTGATTGGGCAACTTCTCTGTGGGAGTCTAACTTATCCCCTGGGTGGAGTATGCTCACAATTCTCTGACATCATCAGCCCCTGTGATGTCACCCTTCATGGACGCCTATGGATATCAACCACCTCTCTTCCCCTCTCAGGAGAGGGAAGCAGCGGTTCCCTCTGTCCGTGCCCACCTACAGTGGTCAGTCTGGTACCATACCAGGGCTGCCTTGTCCCGCACCGCCGCCCGTAATCGACGTCTCGCTGACAAGCACTGTGTACCAGCTCCAGATTACTCACCTGGCCAGAGGGTCTGGCTTTCCACTCGAGACCTCCCCCTTCCAGTTGAGTCACGTAAGCTGGCCCCCAGGTTTGTAGGGCCGTTTGTGATTGAGAGGATAATCAGTCCCACTGCCATGCGCCTCAAGCTTCCCCCGTCGCTCAAGGTCCATCCTACGTTCCACGTCTCCCTCCTGAAACCGGTCGCCTCCAGTCCACTCTGTCCTCCAACTGAGCCTCCACCACCGCCGCTCGTTAGTGATGACCACCCAGCTTATAGGGTCAACAAGATCCTGGACATTCGACGCAGAGGTCGGGGGTACCAATACCTGGTGGACTGGGAGGGTTATGGTCCGGAGGAACGGTCATGGATCTCCCGGTCCCTAATCCTTGACCCTTCTCTGCTTAAGGATTTCTACCGGGAACACCCAGAGAAACTAGGTAGAACGCCAGGTGGCGCTATGTAGAGGGGGGGGTAATGTCATGTTTTGACCACGTGATGCTTTTGTTTTGTTTTGTTCTGTGACAGGCGCAGGCAGGTGCGCATGATCTGCGGCTGATTTCTTGGCGGTGTCTTCCCAGTCTTAAGGAGCATCTCGTCCCGGAAGAATCCGCCAGAGTATTTTGTCTCCTGATCTAGGTTTGGCTTCCCCGTTTGTCTCTGGACAATTTACCGTGTTTTGGACTTTTCCCTGTTTCCGACGTTGTCCGTACCTCTCCATTCTAACATGAGTTTTTGTTCCTCTTTTTTTAGTTATCAGCCAGCCGCGCCCCTGCCTGCGTCCTGAGTTTTGGCTGTGATCCTGATCCCCCTTTTTGTGGATACACTTTTGTTCATTGACACCCGTTCTGGGATACGTTTTGGATTTTTACCTGTTTTATTAAACCGTCTTGGATTTCCTACTTGGAACTTTGTTTTTACTTCCACACCTGGGTCTCAAGACTTTTTGAACTGTGACAGTACCAAAGCTTTCTTTACATTTTATCATCAGACTTGGATGTTCAGAGAGGATTACTTCTAGACATTTTTAATAGAGCATTTGATTCACCCAAGGGTCAATGCCCTGACGTTTTCTCTCGTCTTGGTCGTTCTTTTAGGTCACGTGGGCTTGGTATGCTCTTTCTATACCGTTCTTTTTAGCGTCCATGATTTCCCTTGTGGCCGGTGTTTCCCACCATGCCTGTGGTGCTCAGATGACGAAAGTGGTTAGGAACAGGGTAGTGAGTTGGCGTAAAAAAGGGGGACAAATCATTGTTGCAGTGCCCAGGGTATTCAGAGGTTACTAGCATGATAAAAACCCTGTCAGAACACTGTTGTTGTCTCAGCTCAGTAGTTTTGAAGTCCTGCGTCTTATTGTTGCTTGGATGAGTTGTGGTCTGCAGGCTCAGGTCTCATGATCGTCAAGATGTCGCAGTTCGCAGTGGGAAAAGTGAATCAGAATCAGAAATTCTTTATTTGTCCCGCGAGGGGAAATTCAGTTTAAACAACAGCAAGCGCAATACCTCAAATAAAAAACACCCAGAAATAGAATAATAAAAATGAAAAGAAAGATCTAAATAGAATAGAATAAAAATCTGCCCTATATTATATATACACTATCATATTTAAAAAAAATAACAAGAAGAAAATAACAAGAATCAAGGGGATTACACCTTTACAGCCGTAGGGGTGGTGAGGAGAACCTGGAACGGTCCTTCTCAGTGATCACTGTTCCACGCCTTTCGCTTGGTGACCTTGATGAAGACCTGGTCACCAATGTGCACTGTCTGTTGTTGTCAATCACTTCATTGACAAAATATGATCCGTTGGCACTTCTGATGATCTCCGGAATACCAAACTGAGGAACTACGTGTTTACATAATGCTTTGGCTACTGTTAAGCCTTTGGAAAGATCTCAGCCTACTTAGCGAAGGCGTCTATAAGCCCTAGACAATAGTCAAGACCTTTCTGTTTAGATAACTGTATAAAATCTAGGTGAATGGTCTGAAAGGGATAAGTTGAGTCAGGGGATGAGCCACATTTTGGTCTCAATTGACATTGGGAGTTATTTCTGATGCAGATTAAACACTGCTTACAAAAACTCTTAGAGAAGGAATTAAACCTGTGCATGTTATAAATCCCATTTATCTGGTCTACCATCCCTCCTGTTTGAGACAAGGGTCAACTCATGACATACAATCATTTTGGTAACCACGTTTTTTCTTCAGTGCCTATGTATACTTGTTTCCAAGTTTGCCTCCTTTCTTTCTTAGTTCACTGTTCTAAGGTCCTTGGTTAACGTATGTCCCAAATATCTGCCTTTTTTTTCACAGTTGTAACTTGTTTTCACTAACTTTGTTACCTGTTTAATGCAAATACTCCAGGAGTTGGAGAATGTATTTTTTGCATTTGTCATGATTTTCGTTTACCAATAAGATGTCATCTACATAAACCAAAATTGGACTGCTTTTCTTTGGAGTAAAGTTACTGAGACACGCCTGAATGTTTTGACCGAAAATGGTTGGACTTGCAGTGTAATCTTGTAGTCATCTTGTCCAAGTAGGTTTTTCTCCTTTGTAAGTAAAAGCAAACCATGCTTGACTTTCTTTTTCTAAAGGAATGGACAAAAAAGCATTGCTTAATTCTATGACAGTAAAATACTGTCCTTTTTGGATTTTATCAAGTTGAGTAACGTATGTAATTTGATACATTTGGCGCCCTCTGCTGTACTGCTGCATTTACTGCTTGCAGGTGTTGTGCCAAAGTTTTGCAGTAATGAAATCACTATCTTGTTTTAACTGAACAGTCAGTATTTCACTGATTGGACTGTTTTTTACAATTCAATTTGCTGACATTACTCTTATGGTTTTATCTCCTGCTGTAATGTAATTGATGGTACTTATTCCTTCCGCTCCAGTATCTACTATAAATAGCATGTGACGACCATTGATCTGTCGTTTTCTCTCTGCTCCTTTCCTTTCTCTAGCCTCTAATCTTCTTCGCATTGTTGTGTAAAAACTTGCTTTTTCCTATCTTGATTACGTAAGCTTCATTTCCTTTTTCACTCAAATACACTTGTGTTGCATCCTGCTTCTGTTTTTTTTTTAAACTGTTTTAGAGTTTTTTTCAAGACATTATTATTTATTTTAGCGTATTCTCTTTGTTCATTAAAGTTCACAATATTTCCTTTTCAACAATTATTTCGCACCCATTCACACAACACATTCAATATCAAACTAAGCACGTCTAGTCTGTATATGAAATAAGATATTGTACATTTCTAATTTGCACTGAACAGTAATTACTTTTTAGACCACGTCCTAAAAAGATCTTTCACAAACTAAGCACGTCTAGTCTGTATATGAAATAAAAAGTTGTACATTTCTAATTTCCACTGAACAGTAATTACTATTTACAGCACGTCCAAAAAAGGTTTTTCACAAACTAAGCACGTCTAGTCAGGATTCACAAGGGGTAAGTATTATCACCCGACGTCTGTGTTTGGTGATATACAGTAGGTAATTTGCGGCGGAATTTTTACATTACAAATCACAGACATTAGGCATTCACACGGGATTAAAACTCAGACATTCGCCGTAATTATTACAAATGATCAGAGGTCCCCAGGTAATACTTATATACCTTATACCCTGTGAATCAGACATAAGACACACCTATCTAATAATCCTGCTGTCTAATCACGTCTTGATACACTACACCTGTGAGGTGGGATGGACTATCTCGGCTCACTATCACACCTTTAGACAGATTTGTGTACAATTTTAAAGAGACATGGTTATCTTGTGTATGTAGAAAAGTTTTAGATCTTTGAGTTCATCTCGGAAATACAAAAGGCTACTAAACAAAAAAAGGCTTATAAAGTGCAACAATGAAAATAAAATATTTCTCAGAAAATTGTATTTCGATTAAATAAAGTTAATTGTTCGATTTTAACATGTTTTAAAACAATATATATTCACAGAGCGATCACATCCTCTTGCAGCCCTCGAGGCAATGAGTGTATCCCACAATTCTATTCTGAAGGTGCAAGTGCAGGATTAACAACAACAAATATAAACAGAAGATGGCAGTGTTACACTATTCTAATGAATTAAACAACAGTCCTTTACTGTGTAACACATGGAATTTACTTTTTTATCCAGATCTAATAGCCCATTTTGGCTCCAGTCTTAGCTCAAGTGGATTCTAATTTGCTCTTATGGCAATGTGAAAAATTGTACCTTTTTTCGGTCAACGGGTCATTGAACTCAAAGGCTTTACATGTATTGTCTAATGAGTTTAACAGTGACAAATGTGTTTTGTGACTTGTTAAGATAATTATGTTCTTTCACCTCCAGCAACAGAGAATCCTCAAAAACTCACCGGATGATTACAGACTTTAGAATTCCTCTTAAATCACAACTACCTTGTGTTATTTTGCATGTTGGTGTTTTATTTATTGTTTGAATGTATCTTTGTTTGCTTAAATATTTTAATAACAAGCTTCAATAATTATGATCTTAACATTATAATATACCGTCGGTAATTAAAGAAAGTGATTTAATATAAAGTTATTTGTATACGTTTTTCTCTCAGAAGGTTGTTCTAGAGACCCTCGTTTCCAGCCTGGACAAGTTAAAGAGCCTCAACTCTATGGAAGAACTAGAAGATTGACAGTTTCTGATAAAACCCTCATATAATTAATCCCTGAATTCAACTTTGGATCTTCTTAAGTAATTCCAAGCTTTTGACACCATTAATCATGTGTAATATGATACAGATTGAAAAGTTGTCTGTGCTACACAGTTTATGAAAAATCTTCTGTAAAATTCCAAAACCGATTTTAATAGACCTCCACCTCACAGCGTTTACTATTGTCTTCTATCGCACATATTCTTGCCGTTGACTTGCTCACACGCAATTTCCCAGTGTCATTCTAAGGACAGCGACGGACAATTTACTGCCACTACCTTGAAACATGCCTCAGACAAAATTTCAACAGCACAAGAATGGCCTCCCCATCAACCTGTACAAAACACAAAGGCGACATAGAAAACCCCTGAGTTATCTATCATAACCTCAGGTTCTACGAATTGGTGCGAAGCACTCTAACAGCTTCGCTATTGGTTTCTCAGAGACGAGGCGGCCTCGTCTCTGAGAAAGCTTAATGAACTCGCCACCCAGCAGGGGGCAGTCCACTTCCTATAAAGGCGGGAAACACCCGCCGCACTTCCTCCAACTGAAAACTCAGCGAGAAGGGCGGCCGCTGGGCGACGAGGTTAGAGGGCTTCGCACCAATTCGTAGAACCTGAGGTTATGATAGATAACTCAGGGGTTCTACGAACGCTGGGTTAGGACGCAATGACACCGAAGACTCCTCGACGCCAAAGGAAAGACACTCAGGGCTAATGGAGAGAGCACAAAGCTCACTCGCTCTCTTCGTGGTTGTTAGTGCCAGAAGGAGCGATACCTTGAAAGACAAGATATCCAGTGGGACTTGGTCAAGAGGCTCGAAGGTCGGGCCTGTGAGAGAGTCCAGTACCAACTGGAGATCCCACTGAGGGCTGGAAGGCCTTGCAGGAGGTCGAAGCCTGCAGGCACCCCGCAAGAAACGTGCCACCAGAGGGTGGGCGCGAGCCGAAGAACCCTCAAACCCGACATGCCTTGTCGCTATGGCTGATGCGAACACTCTCAGTGTCGCCACAGTCCGTCCGCTATCCAGCAAATGTTTCAGGAAACAGGAGCTGGGGGTCCAAGGACCTGTCTGAAAATCCCCCACTTTGAGGCATAAAGCCTGCGTGTCGACGGGGCACGGGCATTCTCCAGCGTGTGGAAAACGCCCGGGTCCAAAGTCCCGCTCAGCTCGTCCCGTGCAGGAGCCACACTTTGAGAGGCCCGGCCCAGCACCGGGGGCGCTGTCAGAGTCCCCCCTGCCTGACACAGGGCAGGGACTTATTTATTCTTTTTTTTTTTACAGAGTTGCCCAATATCCCTTTTTTTTGCCCAGTTTAGTCCTTTGAAATGTACATTTTCTTATTGGAAAATATATTTGTGTCATCTTATGTTTAACATAGGCAACCTAAGTTGTTTTGGAAAATTTTAAAGAGGCTATGGATGACATGATAAGCTCTGTAATGGGTGTTCATTTTCAACTGGCAGGGTGCTATAAGATGCCCACAACGTCATTGGTATAATTATATCGTTTCACCACAATGATAAATAAATGACCAAAGCTGTTTACAACTTGTTAAAAGCATTTATACATGCATAAAAATAAAGGTGTGGCAAACGTCTAATATGGCCAATTAGATGGCTAGTCTAAGGTCAGAGGGCCAGAAAACTCTTATTTATAAACTCATACACTATTAAGGTAAGTGGTAGATTTGTTAGCCCTCTATTGACATTCATAGCGCCCTCCTGTGCTCTGTCAAACAGGTTTACTTTGCACATACTAAAGAGCAACTAAAGTGTTGATGTAAGTGTGTCTTAAACAGATCTTGGACCTCTATTGTACTCATCAGTATGTGTCTGTTTGTACAACTCTTTTCATTGAAATATTTACATTAGAAAAGGATCTCAAGCCCCGCCCGTCATAATGGGCCCCACTCTTGAAACTGTTCAGACGGGTAATATTCTTGACACTGTTAGAACCTTTAATCCACAGGCGTGTTTTTGATGCATCGCTTCTTTCTCTTATTTCTCTCAAAACTCACCTGGCTTAAGACACAAACTCTCTCTGAGACAATCCTCCTTTTTTAAATTTATATCTAATCAAACACATGTTTCTTGTCATCTACAAACGTTCATTTCAAAATGTTCATTGGACAATTGCCAAATGCATCACATTCCAGTGCGATCAAATTATAATGACAGGGTGTCTAGTGCAGTATATAAAGGGATGAGGAGGATGTAGATAGACAGATAAGATTTCACAGACAGATTTCCTTGTTAACTTAACATAAAAAACAAGGACTTTTTCTCTTCTTCCTTGAGGTAAGTAAAGGGACCACACTTTTTATGAATTGATTAATTAATTTTATGCAACTATATTTTTATATTTATATATTTTTTTATATTATATTTTCTATATTTGTAGAATAAACAGCAAGTTGCTTCATCTTTAACAACTGAAGAAATATTTCAGATCTACAGAGAACAAGATATGACAAAAGAAAGTAATACATTTGTGAGCAAAAACTCAATTTCTTTGTTTTACCCTATTTAATATACGGAGTTACATGCAAATCTGTGGACGGAAAAAATAAATCTGATGTATAAGCCTTAATAAATATTGAGGGTTTGGCACTCTGTATTACGTTTCCAATTACATGTTAACTTTTTATTTCATAAATTCAGTGTTTTAGCCTCTTTTATATATTTTAGAAAAAAAAACTGTATTGTGTCTTCTTTTTAGAGTAAATTAAAATTCGAAGGCTGAAAGGTGATTTTCATGAATACTTGACATTGAGTAGTTGCATATTTGGATTATTCAATTATTATAAGGAATGGAACAGTGATGCTCAAATAGAATTGTTTCTACAGAAATTCATTTATATTTTAACAGATCTAGAAGCTGGTAGGATGGAGCCTACTTGGATCTCCACGATTATCCTGGTTCTCTCAGGTAAGCGTTTGTATAAAATAAAACACACACACTGTCATGTTAATGTACGTGATTTGGCAAGAAAGAAAGAAAAAGACATGTTTAGTGAAAAAGCTCAAAATAAAGATGAGAAGAAGGAGGTATTATAAAGGCCTAATTTTATTTATTCATTCACTAAGGGGACGACCAATCGGACAATCTTGATGAATAATAATTGAAAAATGAGTTGTGAATGGATGAAAAATAAAACATCAGGTTATACATGAGGAAGTTCCTGAATTTGCACAAGGCATTGCTTTTTGCAAAGATGGGAGAAGAAGTCCAGAGACAGAAATTAGTAAAAAAAAATAACAAATGAAACTACCACCTGTTTAAGATTGGAAAAAAACTTCAGTGTTTAGGAAAATTAGGAAAATACTTCCTCATTGGTATGATGAAAACACAGTAACTCTTTGTCAAAGGAATTCAGATGGAATGTTCTTAATTGTGTTTTTTAAAGATAATAGGACCACTTTTGGTCTTGAAAGTTCTGTTTAAAAGGGATTTTTAGGGACTGAATAACAGAGCCCTTGAGCATACTACTAATGGTGGGGGCTCTGTGTGAGAAGTATGTTCTTAACTAAACATACAGATAGGTGTGCCTACCGCCCGACTTATGACAGGCTCTCTTCCTCCACAGTCACGCACAATGACTGCCACTCAGACCACTAAAAATGTATGTATAGCAGTCAACTGAAATCAAAATGACTCACAAATTAACAAGAGCAGTTAAAAAAGCCACAAAGCGCTGTCTTTTATCAAGGCCACCTACTGAAACTATTATGATGGAAAGCTGGCAAATGATGAAAATAAAGTATGTTTTGCAGATCGAGCAAGTAAATGAAAATGTGTGCATGCAAAATGAATATATGGGCACTTTTTCAGAAGTAGAATCTTGAACATATCAAAGTCATGTTTCTATGTTTCTACTGGTTTTAGACAATATTGAGAGAGGGGGATTCTGATCATCAGAATAAATTAAAAGAATTGTGCAACATATTCTATGCTTGGGCATTTTTCTTGAAGAACC
This sequence comes from Callionymus lyra, assembly GCF_982586985.1. Lineage (NCBI taxonomy): Eukaryota > Metazoa > Chordata > Actinopteri > Syngnathiformes > Callionymidae > Callionymus > Callionymus lyra. Next base: position 27,886,035 of record NC_141821.1, read on the forward strand.
TGTGCTGCTTCTTGTTGGGTGTGTAACTTGATGAAGTCAACAACATACCAGATATGTTTCATGTTCATTAAAGCAAAAAAAAAAAAAAAGCTAAAATCAGATCTCTTAGACTTACCATTACTTACTTACTTTCTTAGTTACTAAGACGTTAATTCCTGTTTTTCTTAACCAGATCCCCACGTCTCTCCCTGTCAATTAACAATACAAAGGATAAGAACCCAATGAAAGCGTGGGAATCACCCACACTGCACCTCACAAAGGAGCCAACTCTTTATTTAAGCTAGTCTGTTCTACACGCACAAAGTGCTAAATGTATATCAGCTGCTTTACCAGCCAATCAGTTTGTTGGTGGTCCTCAATCACCCCTATAATACATTTAATGTGGGTCACATAAACATGCTACCTCAGTCAGTCAAATTAAAAAGGGTTTCTTGTCCACCAGGACTAAGGCAAAGCGATATCGTGGTATACTACTTTTGAATCGTTTGACTTTATAGTAAAGTGAGTTACACATACAGTAAAACATTATTCACTGGATCTTACATCCACACAAACTTCAACACAGCTATAGAGACTTCTTTATCTCCTGTACCAACAGTGAACCCCGCAACCAAGATATTTGTAATCTGTTTCACCCATTCTGTCAGAATGAAATTGAGTCATGCAAACTACTAAACTGGACTCACAGCAAATAATGTGGTGGTATAGTCAGGTTATTATTTTCCTTATGAGATAAATAGAATTCATGCATATTGACCAGATAACTCACACATACTCTCGGTCTTCCAAATCCTGGAATGGCACTGCGGTTTCAAGTTGGAGATGAGAAGATTTAAACGGTTGTTTAAAATTTGGTACATTCAGGCAATCTAAACCACAACTCTATAGACCAACCTTATGACAGAGAAAGCCGGCAATTGTGGCATTTAATTAGAAGACAATTGGTCCAATGATTGAGTCTGAGTTGATCGTTTGACCAGGTAAATTATCATCCATCCCCAGTAAAACATGTATTACTGGAAGCTACCAGTTATAGAGAAAGTTTAAGTTTGTACACAAGAAAAATGATATTTGTGGGAAGAAAATAATGGTAGCATTTCATTTTTGCCATTTAAAATCTTGAAATAATGTTGGCAACCCTAAATGACTTCAGTAGATCACATTAAAATTTCTGAAAAGCACTTTAAGGCAGTTTAAGTGTATTTTAATTTGTATTTTAACTTGCACTTGCAGTCGGAATGGAAACAACTTTAGCATACAGTACAACTACGATACTTCCTTCGACAACACCTGGTTCAACAAACAATGGATCGCCAACAACTGTCAGTGCTTCAACAATGGTAGAGAAAATGACAACCTCAGGTTCACCGACAACTCTGTCTGACCTATCTACGCACAAGTTTTCAACATCACACGCTCCAACTGCGATGGCTGCTTCGACAACACCTGCTTTCACAAACAATGGATCTCCTACAACTGTCAGTGCTTCAACAATGGTAGAGAAAACCACAACCTCAGGTTCACCGACAACTCTGTCTGACCTATCTACGCACAAGTTTTCAACATCACACGCTCCAACTGCGATGGCTGCTTCGACAACACCTGGTTCAACAAACAATGGATCGCCAACAACTGTCAGTGCTTCAACAATGGTAGAAAAAACAACAACCTCAGGTTCACCGACAACTCTGTCTGACCTATCTACGAACAAGTTTTCAACATCACATGCTCCAACTGCGAAGGCTGCTTCGACAACACCTGGCTCAACAAACAATGGATCGCCTACAACTGTCAGTGCTTCAACAATGGTAGAGAAAACCACAACCTCAGGTTCACCGACAACTCTGTCTGACCTATCTACGCACAAGTTTTCAACATCACACGCTCCAACTGCGATGGCTGCTTCAACAACACCTGGTTCAACAAACAATGGATCGCCTACAACTGTCAGTGCTTCAACAATGGTAGAAAAAACAACAACCTCAGGTTCACCGACAACTCTGTCTGACCTATCTACGCACATGTTTTCAACATCACACTCTCCAACTGCGATGGCTGCTTCGACAACACCTGGTTCAACAAACAATGGATCTCCTACAACTGTCAGTGCTTCAACAATGGTAGAGAAAACAACAACCTCAGGTTCACCGACAACTCTGTCTGACCTATCTACGCACAAGTTTTCAACATCACACGCTCCAACTGCGATGGCTGCTTCAACAACACCTGGTTCAACAAACAATGGATCGCCTACAACTGTCAGTGCTTCAACAATGGTAGAAAAAACAACAACCTCAGGTTCACCGACAACTCTGTCTGACCTATCTACGCACATGTTTTCAACATCACACTCTCCAACTGCGATGGCTGCTTCGACAACACCTGGTTCAACAAACAATGGATCTCCTACAACTGTCAGTGCTTCAACAATGGTAGAGAAAACCACAACCTCAGGTTCACCGACAACTCTGTCTGACCTATCTACGCACAAGTTTTCAACATCACACGCTCCAACTGCGATGGCTGCTTCAACAACACCTGGTTCAACAAACAATGGATCGCCTACAACTGTCAGTGCTTCAACAATGGTAGAAAAAACAACAACCTCAGGTTCACCGACAACTCTGTCTGACCTATCTACGCACACGTTTTCAACATCACACGCTCCAACTGCGATGGCTGCTTCGACAACACCTGGTTCAACAAACAATGGATCTCCTACAACTGTCAGTGCTTCAACAATGGTAGAGAAAACCACAACCTCAGGTTCACCGACAACTCTATCTGACCTATCTACGCACAAGTTTTCAACATCACATGCTTCAACTGCGATGGCTGCTTCGACAACACCTGGCTCAACAAACAATGGATCGCCTACAACTGTCAGTGCTTCAACAATGGTAGAAAAAACCACAACCTCAGGTTCACCGACAACTCTGTCTGACCTATCTACCCACATGTTTTCAACATCACACTCTCCAACTGCTATGGCTGCTTCGACAACACCTGGTTCAACAAACAACGGATCTCCTACAACTGTCAGTGCTTCAACAATGGTAGAGAAAACAACAACCTCAGGTTCACCGACAACTCTGTCTGACCTATCTACAAACAAGTTTTCAACATCACATGCTCCAACTGCGATGGCTGCTTCGACAACACCTGGCTCAACAAACAATGGATCGCCTACAACTGTCAGTGCTTCAACAATGGTAGAAAAAACCACAACCTCAGGTTCACCGACAACTCTGTCTGACCTATCTACAAACAAGTTTTCAACATCACATGCTCCAACTGCGATGGCTGCTTCGACAACACCTGGTTCAACAAACAACGGATCTCCTACAACTGTCAGTGCTTCAACAATGGTAGAGAAAACAACAACCTCAGGTTCACCGACAACTCTGTCTGACCTATCTACAAACAAGTTTTCAACATCACATGCTCCAACTGCGATGGCTGCTTCGACAACACCTGGCTCAACAAACAATGGATCGCCTACAACTGTCAGTGCTTCAACAATGGTAGAAAAAACCACAACCTCAGGTTCACCGACAACTCTGTCTGACCTATCTACCCACATGTTTTCAACATCACACTCTCCAACTGCTATGGCTGCTTCGACAACACCTGGTTCAACAAACAACGGATCTCCTACAACTGTCAGTGCTTCAACAATGGTAGAGAAAACAACAACCTCAGGTTCACCGACAACTCTGTCTGACCTATCTACAAACAAGTTTTCAACATCACATGCTCCAACTGCGATGGCTGCTTCGACAACACCTGGTTCAACAAACAACAGATCTCCTACAACTGTCAGTGCTTCAACAATGGTAGAGAAAACAACAACCTCAGATTCACCGACAACTCTGTCTGACCTATCTACGAACAAGTTTTCAACATCACATGCTCCAACTGCGATGCATGCTTCGACAACACCTGGTTTAACAAACAACGGATCTCCTGCAACTGTCAGTGCTTCAACAATGGTAGAGAAAACAACAACCTCAGGTTCACCAACAACTCTGTCTGACCTATCTACGCACAAGTTTTCAACATCACACGCTCCAACTGTGATGGCTGCTTTGACAACAACTGGTTCAACAAACAACGGATCTCCTACAACTGTCAGTGCTTCAACAATGGTAGAGAAAACAACAACCTCAGGTTCACCGAAGACTCTGTCTGACCTATCTACGCACAAGTTTTCAACATCACACGCTCCAACTGCGATGGTTGCTATGACAACATCGGGTTCAACAAACAATGGATCTCCTACAACTGTGAGTGCTTTAACAATGGTAGAGAAAACAACAACCTCAGGTTCACCAGCAACTCTGTCTGACCTTTCTACGCACAAGCTCTTGTCAACAGTGGTTTCAATATCTTCCAGGTTTTTCCCAGCAACAACTAGCCCCATGGTCTCCCATAGACCAGGCAATACAGTAACTTCCAGAACATCATTGGCACTTACTACAATCAATGCTCAGCCTCCCTCAGAAGCCGGTTTAACAGTGTCAGGGTCAAAGAAACCTTCCACAACAAAGCCACAAACGGTCTCGCTTGATCCAAGAACTGTAGTTGGTATCAGTAAAGACAAATCCACGACAGCAAAAGCTCAAGACACAACTATTAAAATGACAACTAAAGAACCAGTTGCTACTGCAGTTGGTATCAGTAAAGACAAATCCACAACAGCAAAAGCTCAAGACACAACTATTAAAATGACAACTAAAGAACCAGTTGCTACTGCAGTTGGTATCAGTAAAGACAAATCCACAACAGCAAAAGCTCAAGATACAACTATTAAAATGACAACTAAAGAACCAGTTGCTACTGCAGTTGGTTTCAGTAAAGACAAATCCACGACAGCAAAAGCTCAAGACACAACTATTAAAATGACAACTAAGGAACCAGTTGCTACTGCAGTTGGTTTCAGTAAAGACAAATCCACGACAGCAAAAGCTCAAGACACAACTATTAAAATGACAACTAAAGAACCAGTTGCTACTGCAGTTGGTATCAGTAAAGACAAATCCACAACAGCAAAAGCTCAAGACACAACTATTAAAATGACAACTAAGGAACCAGTTGCTACTGCAGTTGGTTTCAGTAAAGACAAATCCACGACAGCAAAAGCTCAATACACAACTATTATAATGACAACTAAAGAACCAGTTGCTACTGCAGTTGGTATCAGTAAAGACAAATCCACGACAGCAAAAGCTCAAGACACAACTATTAAACGGACAACTAAAGAACCAGTTGCTACTGCAGTTGGTATCAGTAAAGACAAATCCACAACAGCAAAAGCTCAAGAAACAACTATTAAAAGGACAACTAAAGAACCAGTTACTATTGCCGCTCATCGATTCAGTGTTTCCTTTGAACTGCCTGATCAACCTACAGATGACTTGGAAAATCTCAAATCTCAACTTAAAAAATTTGTAAGTATTTCGTTAAAATTTATTTTCAATCAAATGAATATTGAAAAAAAAATGAATTCATATCTTAACATGATATGTTCTTGTCTTTTTGTAGATAAAATCTATATTTAAAAGTTTTCGATACTTTAAAGGGGTGTCCTCTATCATTTTAAGGTACTTTTTTTTAAGGATTTTTCATTATTGCCTGTGATTTCTTTGACTTGCAAGTATAACATTTTATTTTTCAGGCTAATTGGAAGATCAGTGAAAGCAACAGGTGTGGCGGTGGACCTACAATTAGAATTCAATGGGTCTACTCCAGTTTCAGACCTCCCTACAAATGCTAATATAACTAAAACTATTGCGGATTCCAGCAAGGAGGCTGAGGCATTTAACATCACAAGGATTGACTCAGTCAAGATCACCTGTGAGTTACCTTGATTTTTTTTTTAAAACTGAACAAATATCTAGTGATAGATGGTGAAGCTTCATGATAGATACGGTGAACTGAGACTGCTTTCTACTGTTTACTTTTTATCTGTTTTGTTGATGGAGTTTTTTCTCATTAAACTTGAATATCTAATTTTAGCTCATGGAAAGCAAGACAAATAGAGTAATATGAATTGGAAAAATACCTCAACAAACCCAGCAATAGATCTTTAGATGAGACCATTATTTATGCGTTTGTTTGCCTCTTATGCCATGAATTTATCTTTTTCCCACAGCGAGTCCAGTGGCTTTTTCCACAAAATCCCCAACTACTAAAGCTGTAACACGGATCCCAACAACTACTGTAATAACAGTAAAAAAGAGGATTACTTTTACATCTCGCACATCCACGTTTGTGAAGGACTTGCTCAATCCATCAAGTACAGCCTTTAAAGAACGGGCCTCACTCATCAGAAACCAGGTATGTCTCAAATGAAAACACTGCTATGAGTTTTTTCAAAAAAGAAAAAAAGAAATTTCTGATCTAATACCTCATTTTTTTCTGATTTCGCAGCTTGAATCAAAATTTAAAGAAGAGTTTCCGTCCCTCATTGCCTTACAAGCGGTTTCATTTAGGTAATTTTGCTCTAATTATTTAGTTTTAAATATTGTTGTTGTTATTTTTTACAAGACTGTTTTCTTGTATCTATTTCAAGCAATGGATCAGTCATAAACAATATTGATGCTCAATTTCCGCTTGCATCAGTCCCAAGTAACGATGACATTGTAAAACTGTTGAGCACTATGACTGTCTCTGGCTTTGACATCGACCTAACTTCTATTTTCGTTGATGGCGCAAGTGAGTTTTTTTTGTTTGAATCATTTCTTGGATACTGAGCCCCTTTGGTGACATGGATGGTTTTCTTTTTGTCTCGAGATACTCGCATGACGTGCTAGTCGTATCAAGAGAGATTTGATTCTCATAACATTTTAAGTATTGTGAACTAATGCATCAAAACAACGCTAGAGATACTATCGAGATAGTATCGCAACATGCGAGTATCTCGAGATTTAAAAAAAAAAAAAAATCCATGTTGCCTCCGGGGCTCCGTAGTAGTCTAATATATTTAAGTCTTTTTTCTTCTTTTTTTTTTTTACAATGTTCTTGTTTTTTGCCACAGGTTCTGGTGGAGTCAGTCAAGAGATCGGTGTTGTAACAGTTCTCGGTCTTGTTGTGGTGTCAACGATTCTGTCCATATATTCGTAAACACAAAACACCAGGCACAACTGGACGGAGAAGTTTGGTTCCAAGCATCAGGCTAACCAAAATTATTAAAGTAGCAGATGAATCTCCAGGAATGAGAGATGAAGATACAAATCAATACATTAAACAACAAAACTTTTTATTAAAGAGTGATGGGTGATTGTTAGCCTTTATATTTTTATTCTTGTATGTAGATCTTTATGGCTTATTTAACTGTTCCTGTTAATTTGTAAGTCATTTTGATTTGAAATTAAAGATATGAACATGAACCTCTGCAATTTTTTTGGGGGGGGGGTGGGGGGGGCTCTACGATTAGTGATTGTAGAATTGTTTTGTTTATATTTGTGTGTACTCCAGATAAGAGGATCGGGAACATTCTATTCTTTGTTTACTACTGTGGGGCATATTCCGCGCACCTTCGACCGTCTGTGCGTCTGCGTCTGCGTGCGCGTCCGCGAGCGCGCGCCTGAGTGATCTGCCGGAAGATGAACAAATAAGGATTATTCCTGGACATACTTGGCGGCCGCAGAAACAGAACTTGCCAGTCACACTTGTCCCATGATTCCGAGTCCGACGATCCCAAAAACCTGCCATCCGGGACCACCTGCCATCATCATCCTCTGCAGAAGTAGGACAAGCGAACAGATGGTACATTCGGGTCCGTCATACTGAACGCGCTCGGATGATGTCGCGGTGTTTCGGGTGATCTACTCAACTTAATCCCCCCGTCGTGACGTGCCAGTGAGTCGCCGAACAATGGTCGACAACCGCTACGCCACCGCGCTGGTCATCGCCTGCGTGCTCAGCCTCCTGGCCAGCGTCTATCTGTCGGTGGCCATCGGGACGCAGCACTGGTACCAGTACAGCAGCCCCGCCGTGCGCGGGGAGGCCAACGTGTCGGACCTGCGCTCCATGTACGAGGAGTTCATGGACGGGGAGTTCGACGAGAAGACGTACAGCGACACTTTGTTCCGACTCAACGGCACCGTGGGCCTGTGGTGGAGGTGCGTGCTGGTGCCGGCCGGGAACCAGTGGAACAAAGAGGAAGGTAAATGTGTCTCTTTTGACAGGTGCGTCTGCGCCACCTTGACTTTTTTTCATAGCAAGTTTCGTTTCCCTGGGATAAGGTCTCTCATTGAGCCGTGACTACACAGATCCATCATTGCTCTTGCGTGTCATATCAAATGTCTGTATAACGTCATGAAAAGCTGTGGACACTTTTATTCTTATTTTTCAACAAACAAATAAAGGCTATGAAACATGTTGCTTTATTGAATAGTTCCAGGTTGAGCTGATATATATAATTATAGGGATATTATTATCCAAAAATGAGCGTGTTTTAACCATTTGTTTAAACACATTTCACACATTACTCTTACTATATGTGTGATCAGTTTTATCTTGACCTTTAAAGTATATACTTTATTGAATATTGTTTTGATTGTTTAAGCGCTTTGTGACCCTGGTCTGGAAAAGCGCTATACAAATAAAAATTACTTACTTACTTACTTACTATCTTTTGGTAAACAAGTAGCACAGTATACCAACTACTTCAACTATATTGCATCGTCCTTTTCATTGCAAACACATTTTTTAAGGCCAGAAAATAGTAATTTGAAAATCCATGATAATAAAATCCCAGATCTTATATCTAGATCCCAATAGCATCTGCTACACACCAATGACATGATAACTGAACTGTGTGTCAAATGAATACATATATATTCAAAACATAAGCTGTATTTACACTGCACATAAATGCCTGCCAAGGAATTGATAATGACTTCTTAAATAACAATAATTTAAATTTGATACGATATGTTGGTGGTGGTTGATGTTTTATGTGAGTTATGGTTGCATTTCCCAACCTGACCTCATGGTTTTACTGAAAACCCAAGTGTTGCACAACTGTATCTGAAATTGGCTTTTGGATACTTCTCAGTGTTTCTTATAGTGTATATCCTAGCAAGACTAGTGTATCGAGTGTTTTCAAATCATTGTGATAAATATATATGTCTTTTTTTTTTTTTTAAATGTTACACGTAAATATGTATTCATTGGAAGTGGACTCTGATAGAGCTTCTCTGTCTTTAGATTCTAAGAGGGTCTTGGAATGCCGCAGCTTCACACTACCTCAACAGCTGACTCCAAAGTATAGGGAGCCAGGTAACCATAACAGCGGAGAGGACATGCTGCGGACCTGTGAGTTCCCCGATGATACATTTCTTGCTGCGTCACATGAGAGTCGTGCATGGATCTGGTCCAGAAACAAAAATAACAACAGCTTGTGATCCTGTCTGTTTGCATTTCTAGACCTGTGGCGGTGCCAGTTGCTTCTCCCACTAGTTTCTTTAGCACTGGTCGTGCTGGCAGGGTTTACCGGGTTCTGTGCCTGTCTCTGTGGAAGCCTCAGCCCAACTCTCTGTGTAGGAATATTTCACCTACTTGCAGGTAAGTCCACCAAAGCTCTTTAACTAAAAAGAAGGAAGAAGAAATAATCCCCCAACAAGTGGACCAAAGAGTTCACTGAGACGCTGACATGTCTCTCCTTTGGCCTGCACAGGTATCTGCTCCTTGGCCACAGTGTGCTGCTACCTGGCAGGGACAGACCTCCTCCACAGGGTCTCCATGCTGCCCGACAAGGTGGACGGCTCTCTAGGGTGGTCCCTCTATTTGGCGCTCATCTCCTCCCCACTGCACATGATGGCAGCCGCCCTGTTAATGTGGGCGGCACGCAGCCACAGCCAGAACTATTACAGGATGACGGCCTATCGAGTGGCCTAGAGCATTGTGGGTCTGCACTGTGAGCTCAAGACGCATTCTGTAATGACCTCAGAGGAGGAGCATACGGGTTAATCTGCCTCCTTTCTCTGAAGGATTAAAGTGTGCGTCCTTCATAGCGACAACCCTGGCGGCTGCATTAGGAGACTAGATTGTTTTTAATCTGTCAAAGATGCGGAATCGGTACGGAAAAGGTCATACAATCAGATGTTTACATTAGAGCTGCAATGGGGTTTAAAACCCAAGACGTATAGAATGATTTTTGGAAGATATATTTTCTATCAGAGAGCGAGTTTTAAATTTTAAAGTATTTATTACATTAACCTCCAAGAGATACAACATGGCCATGGTCAACTCTTTCTATATCAGTCATTTCTCTGTATCTGTTGGCTTAATGCTTTATGCGATTGTTGTTAGCTTTCTTTACCTAGTTACGCGAAGGGCTTGCTGTGTAAGATATGTGTCATGTGACTAGACGATTCAGTCTAGAAATCAGTCCAAAAAATAAATAGGTTGGGATTTCAAAATATGTACTTTCCAATAAAAGCACTTCAGACCAACCCTACAAAGTGCTGCTTTAAAAATACCATATGACACATATGACTGAAAAATTAAAAAGGCAATAAAATTGCGTACTCACTAAACTTCCTTCTTTGAGTTGGTGGTGTAGAAAAAAAGATAAAGAAAAGAAGACATGACAATTATACTTATTACTTGAACAAACAATGTTTTTATTCACTGTTTCAGTCTTGGTTTTATATGACTTGGCTGTTCTTGCTTTCATTTCAACCACGGGTTTACATGAACTTAACTTAAAAGACATACTACCGCAGATAAAAAGGACCAAAAGTTAAGTTTGCTAAATGTCAGAATAATAAGAGAGACATTTTAAATACTTTATTGAGAGCTACATTTTCACATGACCTGAGATCAGTAAGATGTTGAGGTCATATTGCCATTTGAGGTGAGCTGTGAGTCTATTTTAACACCTGAAGAACAATGCTGCATTGTGTGACTTGATGGGAACTTCAGTATACGACAGACACGACGAAGTACGTCGTGTCTGTTTATCCTACAAAGAATGTGTTTTGTGGCAGAACCAGTTCTGAAATATTACGAGCTGGAAGAAGCTACCACACACTATTCAATTGTCACTAACTCACATCATCGGCCTGTTTGAATACCAGGAATAATAATATTAAAGCCAACTTTAGTCATCTATCAGAAATATATTCAATTATTCTGTGGTTTGTTCTAACTTAACAAAATTGTATTTATTTATAGTATTGTTTATGTCTTACATTAAGAAGAAATATTTGAATTTCATTTAATGTTTATTCATTTAATTAATTTGGTACGATATATGTTCATTGTCATTCTGATGATTATATAAATGAGTCAGTAAATGTCAGTCAAAAATATTTCAGTATTTTAATGGAGGCGTTTGATAATGACAGAGATGTACAGAATGAGACTGGTCGGACCAGAATCATTTCAATTTCAATTTCATTTAACTTTATTATCTTCTCAGACATTTCATTGCTTTTTTACACTTGGAATTTGTGTTTTTTATCATTTTTGTTTTTATTTTTGTTGCCATTCCTTTTATTACATATGACATATTTGAATGCATTTTCTTTTTGTCAAATGATAAATTGTTAGTTCAGTTCTGTGACTTGCTGCTTTTGAATGTTTTAACGTGTTCCTCTAATACGAGCCACTTTCTGGAAAGAAGATTTTTTGAATCCCTGAATGATCTTCATCTCAGCCTTCGTACACGCATGTGCTCTGAAGGCCAGATGATGCAATATGCAACTATAGTCCTTTCACCTCATTTTATTTCCCTCACTTCCTTGACAGCAGCACAGTAGTAGGCGTTTGTGAATGTATATTTTCATGTCCAGATGTGGGAGCCACTGTAGAGCCTTTGTGAAGAAATGTTAAACCTCCAGTGAATGTGTCCCTTTTAAAGCTGCAGCAGCAAAGAAATTGAACATTCAAACGTGTCAATAAAAGCCTTTGCAATATATTTCACATTGCTGTGTATTGGTGGTGTCACATGAACTGTTTTAGTTATTCTGTGTGTTCTCAGTCATCTTCTTCTCCGTCCTCCTCGTCCTCCTCATCCCACCGCTCCTCCTCCTCCTCTTCTTCTACATCTTCTTCTTCTTCATCCTCTTCAGGTACAAGACACTTTCCTTCCTCCTGCTCCTGCATCTGCACCGTGGGGATCTTCACACACCTCTTTCTGGCCAGGGAGAGAGCAATACCCTTCTCATAATATGCACACTCATTGATGAAGAAGGGGTAAAGAGATTCAGTCCCTTTATAGCTCAGGGTTTCACCTGAGAAGGCCTGGAAGAGGGGGTCTTCAGGTTTAAGAAGGCAAAAGTCCCGGTCCTGTACCAAAGACACGTCCAATTATTCTTAATTCACAAAAGTACTAGATCACTTACGGGCTCAGTTTGAAACATTTTCCTTTAAAAATGATCTGTTATGACTGACATAATTATGAACCAGAGCTTCTTCTATTATTTTAAACCATGATCTTCACATAAAAACTATTTCTTGACGACAGAGAACCAAAGTGGTTAAAGCAGTTTCCCTTGCTGACAGACTTACCAGGAAACCAGAATCATCAATAAGAGCCTTTGTCTTGTTTTATAAACAAATGTTTTACGTGGCTACGACAGTGGTTCTCAACCTCCAGCCCAGGTCTTTAAGTTACAGAAAGAAAAAAAGGTTTATATAACTAATGTATTGATTATTACCCTCAAATTGTGACGTCAAAATACTTGTTTAGGTCAAATTAGCTTGTAAATCAGGTGTATCATGATACATAAGACCACTAAATGGCACTCTCTACTTTAAAATCTTTGGCAACATTTTCAATGAGGGTGCCATCTAGTGGTCTTTAAACTGCATCATGATACAGCATCACCTCATGAGGCCTCATCAGCCCATCACTACTCTGTTGTGTAACAAAGGTTGGGGACTTCCAAATAATACAAACAATGCAGATACACTGTTCTGACACATGGGACAAACAGAAATATATATTTCAATATCACTTATTGTTGCTTTAAAATACTTGACAAGACTAAAATCCAACAGGACAAGTTGTCATTTGTGTACCTCAGTAACATGTTTCAACTATTAAGAATAGATCCTCTAGTGTGGTGGATAAAACATGACATTGGTCAAGAAATAATGGAAGATAATTATTTTAACCATGATTTATTTTAATAAGACAGTAATAATAACTCAAATTAAATTATCCGTTTTATAAAGGATGTTATTATATGTTATTCATGATTGTAAGAAATACGCCACCATGGACTCACCACCTGTGGGAGGAGCCAAGGGTTCAAGTGTAAGCCCGGTGGTAGCCGAAGACTTGAGAAGCTAGCTCATCTTGCTGTGGCAGCAGGAAACGGCAGGCAAAGCACCTTTGTGGTCCATATATTTTTCTCTTTTCCCTATTATATATTAATTTCTGATTTGCCTTTCGTCCTCCCTCCTAAAGAAACTACACATAAACATATTTGTGTTTCATCTCGTTTTTAATACTAAATAGTCAGCCATATCGACACAATCATCAGTATGGGTTAAATTAAATGGAAACTAATGTGTTGATTTAAGTGTGTCTTAAATATATGTTGGACTCTATTGTATCATCAGTATGTGTCTGTTTGTACCAAAATGTATTTTCATTGAAATATTAACATTAGAAAATGTGTTTAAGCTCAAAACACTTAAGGATAAAATCTTCTTTACCATAACCACACCCACTCTTCTGTGATTGGTCAAACATCAAGGTTTGTCACCGCATGTCATCAATCCCAGAAGTTTCCACCTCCAAGGGACTGAATTGTTTTAACCAAGAGGGTGTGATTACAGCTGGCTGAAGGAGGAGTGAAGCCATTATCACATCATAATGGACTCTCGTAACCTCTCGTTCGCTGAGATGTCAGACAGAGAGAACTTTATAAAGTAATTACTTCAAAACATGGTCATGATGAGAGACTTAATGCATCTCGCAGAGGAAGACTTCAACATTTGAAACATGTGAGTAAGTCAGGAAAGTTGGGTTTTCACACTGTTGCCCTTTAACCTTCCCCTTGTTTTTCTGTAACCTACTGAAGTAATTTTTACCTGGAGTTCAGGATGAATCGCTGCTGTGATGTTGCAAGTCTCACAATCTCTTGGATAGTCGATGTGTCGGACTATGGTAAACACATCGACTGACCCTCCTTCAAAAACAGTCCCTGGACACAGACAAGTGAAAAAGAAGAGGTTTTGTCATCCTAATTAATAAAAGCAGGCGTTACCAAGGCAACCATGATTGTAACCCCTGTTGTTGTTTTAACTACCCACCATCATGTAATTGACGGTCATTTGAGTTTCTTATCTTAAAAAATGATATATAATCAACATCTTTGAGAAATCTCACTTATAATATCTCAAATGTAAATGAATCTATGGTTGATCTAAAATTGTGTATCAACTCTGTAGAGAAGCACACTGCTGGTTAAGGTTGTGTTGTGAGATATTGTTTGCACCTGAGTTGAAGCATCGCACCCAGTCAAGCATGTGTCTGACCCCGACTTTCATGGCTGTGTAGATGTTTGACCGGACGACACCATGAGGCTGAGGTCCGACCTCAATGGCTGTAAAAGAAAATGGCTCAGAAAATGTGTGAAAACGTGTTTTCGTCCTATAAATATCAAAAAGGTGAAACTTACCAAAACCATGTTTTCCTACTGAATCTAAAGAATATGACTCTTTATGTGAGACGTCAAAATGGATGTACCTCACTGGTATGTCTGGCATCTGCTTCTGAGGATGAAACAGGATGTTTGAAGAGAGAAAAGCTTGTCTTTCTCAAATGCGTTTGTTTCTCACCTGTAAGTGTTTGAAAATGTGAAGACAGATCCAGTCGGAGTCGGAGTAGCAGATCAGGCACAGCCCCATGTTAGCAGTTGTGTTGTGGAGGTCACAAACCAGATCCACTGCCCTGGGACTCCCTTTAGGACCAAGGATGGCATTCAGCTCTCTGGATCGGACGATCTCGTAGGGTGCTCTGTGTGCTATTGGACCACTGCGCAGCACGGGTGAGAGTCAGAATCCCGCCGGTTTCACGAGAACGTGACTTACTTCAGGACGGCTTGGGTGAAGCAGCGGTTGAGGTCGGTGTCGAGGTATCTGCGGCACTGCAGGATGGCCCGTGGATTTGACAGCACCATCTGCACTGACAGAAGCTCATTCTCCTTCTTCTCTTTCAGAAGTTCCCTCACCAGGTACACCCCGGACAGCTCGTTGCCATGGGTCCCTCCGCAAACCGCCACCCTGGCCAACCTCGGCAAATGCACCACCTCCTCCACTTCCATCTGACTGACACAGAATTCCAATAAATCCCCTGAGGAACAAGGACTTGGGGCTAGTCTAAAACTTTCCATTGACAGCACTGCAGGAAGGACCTTTCACTGCAATAACATTTCTAGCTTACACGGCGTAAACATATCTTGGACATATATCTCAGGCTCAAAAGAAAGAAAGACGTGAATGACAAGGTATCATATCATCATATATCTTACCCAGTCTCCCCAGGCTGTTACCTTTCTCTCCCCTCTCCTCTGCCGTTTACCCTCTTCCCACATGCCCCGGGCTTTTATGCAGTTTCTACTGATTCAGCATCCCTCCCTCTGTGCATGCGCTGATTGTCCATCCACTGTTATTCAAGCCAAGGCTATAAACTCTTACCTACTTCTCAGTATTGTACGCAGGCGATGTCCTCGGCGCGCTTCCCGCCTTCCATTAGTCTAATAGTAAGACTAACTCATGCAAGTAGTGTTTATTTCAGAATGATCTGTAAGCTGTCAGCCCCTCCCAGTTCGAGCCTGCCGCTGTCCAGCATGTATAGGATGGCAGGTTCCAGTCTGCCTTTCAGAAAATTTGCCTCAAATAAATCTGCTGGCGTGACTCAGCAGGAGAGTGTGTGTGTAGTACAACCACATTCACCAGAGGAAAACACCACTATCTTATAGCTTATGTCATAGTTACGACTCCCTTGTTGGGTAACAATGACTGGCACCAAGTGAATAATACATCTGATTAAAAAACTAAAGATAATAATAAACATTACAAATCACTGGTAATTATAACAAACTATAAAGAAAAATGGAATTAAAAAAAGTTTAAAAAGATTTAAAAACAAAATAAGTATTGGCAAAATGTAATTTATTTTTGTAAGAAAGAATCATTAACATAATATAGATTATATGATATCATAAGAAACTATGTAAGAAAACATTAATATTGTAAAAGTAAATATTATAAAGAAACATAAATAATCCCTCAAAACATGAGAAAACTTTTATTTTCTGTGGTACAAAAATCACTTAAAAATAACAATGAGGCATCATACTGTGTGTTGAGGTAACAAAGAAATTGAGAAAAAATAAAATAAAAAATAAAGAGAAACAAAGGTTTAAATTTAGATAACATTTTGAAAGATCAAAGATTTTTTGGGTAGAAACAAAGATTGATTTGGCTTGATACAAGACTCTTAATAAAAATCTAAAAATGGATGACTCCTATAAAAAAAATAAAGTATAGAAACACAGACTAAGAAAAACAAGAGAATTATGCTCAGGTTGAACATCACAGTATTTGTTTATTAGACCATTTCCAACTTTATTACAAAATACTGGACAAAGTCACACCTCACTCACTTCAAGCATGAAAGCTCCCTTTTTTTTCAGAAAACGAAGACATCTCCACAGAAAGACAAATAAACTACCTTACAGCTTTCAGCAGTATGATCTGAATATCTATGCATTTATAAAATCAATTATTTACAATATTTATTAAATTCTTTATTCTTCATTTTAAGTACACTTACAAGTATATGAGATTCATACCGACTCACTCCCTCCCGCACAAACACGCATGTGTTACGACACACTTGCATATGTGTGAACTCTTCGCCCGTCTGTGACTGGACTGGCCAGTGGTGACGGAAGAGCGGTTGTAGTGATCCGCACGCAACAACCACAATTACAATAAGACACTTAATCAGACAAGCAAGAAATCTGCTGCAATTTCTTATAAGGCCACTTATGGATATTTCGACGATGTCTAGAAGAACCCCCAGTTCTGGCAGACAAGAGGGTGGAAAGCACGAAGACTGATGAGCAACAGACGCTCATTAAGAATCTTACTGATCAAAGAGCAAAGCACCTGTAGTTTAAATCCTCTAGATTGAGACAACAAGCAAAATATACTAAGACTCTGGATGAAGAGGAGGAATAGTCGCTCTCCTCCTGGATCAGTCCGGTGAACAACCCGGAAATCTCTTAGAACAGAGAGTCACTGAAGGGGAGGAGCCACCGGATCTGGTTCTGTCCATCTTGATTTTGTTGTGCGGCGTAACTCGTCAGCCGAGCTCAGGGTCAAAATATGTCCGGACAGCCGTCCCAGCTGCCGCGTTCCTTAGCTTCCCAGTATCCTCCTTTATAGATGTGGACCTGCTCGCCCGTGATCTCGTCCTCGCAGCGGTCAAACCAAAGCGCTCTGTAGTTGTCATGAGCCGCCCCTGCAGGAAGACAAGCAAACTTAGACATGACACTGCAAATGTGTTACCTCCTCCCTTCTTAAGCCACCGATCCGTCTAGTTTCTCTCCTTTTTATTTTACTTTTTGGTGTCATTAGTGCAGTTCAAACGAACTGTGAACTAATCACTAATGACAGACAGGTGTCCTGGCAATTTGACAGAAAAAACATGAACATACACACGAAAAATAAATGCACAAAGACACATCAATTTCACATGCATATGTGAAATCTCAAACCAACACAAGTAGACATGCATGTACACAACACAAGGACTGTAAGACGCACAAAGAACAAGGAAAAACGAACACAATATGACACCAGCAGACAGTAAGAATACCGTTGTCCCCCTTCACATCACAGTTAAGCCCCTCATTGAAGAAGTGTTTCTGGCAGACAATAGCGTGATCTTGCGTGCAACCACACCGGGGCCCAGTGGTCAGCTCTACTGCTTGAACTCAGGAAGTGTGCGAGTGAATAATGGCCGACGTTACGCTTAACATCTGTCAGGTAAGTGGGTGAGGAAATACGCTACAGCTGCATGATACATAACCAGTGTATCATTGTGTTTGGAGCCAAATGAATGTCGCTGCACGTAACGTCCCTCCTGTGAGTGTTAATGTGCAAGACCACCAACTAGATAAAGAGGTGAAAAAAGACCAGTAAACTACCAGACAGAACCTGCACAGGTCGGACTCAGAAGAGACCGGCATGAAAGCACAAAGAGTGAAATGATTATATACTTGCATTTAAGTGCAGGATCAGTTAGACCTTCCTCATTGACAGCTTTTGAAAAAAAGAGGGTTATCAAGGAGAGATATTTTTCAACCCCTTTCTTCAAGATCGTCCCCATAAAGATGAAACAAATGCATTAATATTGTGCAAGACAATCACGGATCCCCACCTTCTTCGGATTGACTTGAACTGCGATTGTTGGCAAACTCGCGCTCTCTCTCCCGTCTCACTATGCGCTGCTTTTCCTCCAATCTCTGCTTCTCGGCATTCGCCTCGTCCCAGCGGCCGTCCTCCATCAGCCTCTGATCGGGCCTTCTTCTGCTGTCGGAGGGCGCTACTCCCTCCTCCGGCTCGTTTAGAGTCAGAGCCAATGTGGTGAAGAAGTACGTCATCTCTGTTCCCTCACTGAAGACAAACACATTATTGATGGTTAATATCCAAACTACCAACTGTTGAGCAGTGTAACTGACACATGTTGGTTCAGAGAACAGAGCCAGAAACAAATGCTTAAACTTCCACAATACTTGTTTCTTTAGAAAAGTTCTAGATCCTTCCTGAAATCAGGGAATAAAACACAACATGAGCTTAAATACCACTGAAACACTGTGACAATTACATTACTGGAACATAAGAGGCTCAAGGTCCATCATATCAGAGGTTTGTCGAAAACACTTAAAAATCCAGCAAATATGGGAGCTATTCGGGTCCTAAAAAAGGCATTTTCGTGCCCATAGTTTAAAATGTATTTTAAATTAAATGACATTTCAGTTTTCTGATTTCTGACAACATGATCCTTATCAGATTTCTTGACCACAGCAACTGGATAATGTCAAAAGGCACTCACGGTAAAGGGTTTTTTTTCCACACATCTCTTGCTTTTAGGGTCTGATAGACGGTCTTTTGTTTGCCCTCTGTGCCGTTCTCCCCTCCACGGCTGCTCTGCATAACTCTGGAGAATTCCAACTTCTCATCCCACGTACCAGAGAGCACATAGTGGGCTTTGCCGTCTTTGTCCATAACGACCCCTGTCACCTGGAGTCAACAGTGACAGAGGAGGTTAAACAGGGAAAGGCCAGTGAGATGTGTTGAATGATCAACTCATTCTTACCTTTCTAGCTACGTCTCTGGAGAAGTAACTGTACGGTGCGAACTTCAGATGGCAGCGATCGCCCGTTGTGTGATTCACTACATCGATTTCCCCAGACTGAGGGGGAGGAAAAATGTTTCTTATTATCAATAAACTGAAAAATGGAAAAGATCACTGTACCAAAACTCTACAGAGAAGAAATACTTAGTTATAATATAAAATGATCAATAATGATTATCTCCATGAAAATTTGAAAAAGTATATATATATATATATATATATATATATATATATTAAAATATATACATTTAAGATGCAGTTAAGATGCATTTTACTTAAATGTATAATGAATGCACTTTATTTATCTTATATAATATTTATTCAGTTTGTTTTTGTTTTGTCAAAATGTTAATTGCATTTAATGCAATTCAAAGTTTACCCCCCGGCACGTGTGGCCCAAAATCATATTTTTCCTGTGAACGTAATTAATAATTGTGAGTAATATTAACCGAAATAATCATGATCATTATCTTGACAGAATGAAACCAGAACAACAACCATATTCTACTGTTCAAATAGTTAAACATCTTAAACTTGATCAATAAAAAAAAGATACAATTATGAACCCAATTTTGCCATTTCTAGGAAAAAAAAGATTGTATATTCGTCCGTGTTCAGGTCAGTCAATAGATCTAAACTATATTTAAGTGCACTGTGGTGGTCTCACCTGATCGATCCATAGTTTTCCGACGATGATATTGTGTACAGTGGTGGTAACCTTCTTCCATGTGTAGTGATTTTTGCTCTTCTCAAAGATGGCATGGATGGTCCCTGCAGAGAAGTTAAAAACATATTCGATTTGAAACCTCACAACAATATTTTTTTGTAATTCTTCTTGATTTTTTACACCTTGTTTACAACTGTACAATAAGAATCATGTTCAGAGCAACAACAGGCTGTTCTAATAAGTCACACTGCAGGTTTAGGTTACCTAGGGGCATAATTGACAGGTATTTGCCACGGAATTTGCTGGCAACTGTAATTTCCTGCCTCAGAACCCAGCCACGGTCAGAAATCACATGGTGAGCAGCAGCTGGTGGGTGGTGGCTCACCTTAAAAAAACATTTAGCAAACAGATCAGAATGTCTTGTTATTACTGGGACAAAGGCCCAACTGAAAAACTCCAAGTGTAATCAAGGACATGATTTGTGGCAACGGGACAAAAACCGAGCCGACCACATATCACATGTGTACAAGAAAGGTTATGGGAGATCAATGTGAAACAGAAAAATAAATCCAAAAACTTTTTCCTTCTTTAAAAAAAGAAAAATAATCAGTTTTTCGCAACCTACCTGCTCACAAAGTGAACGGTATCCGCTTTCTCTCCGGCGGTCCAACTCATAGGTTTCTCCAAGTAGGGGGTTGAAGGGCTTTCCTGTGCGGTGGACTGTTGTGGAATAGGATGACACGGAGAAGGCTGCTACATAGCACATCTGCTCTAGGGAACTGTGGCACTTGGCTGCCTTATCCAACAACTCATGATATTCAAGGTCTTCCGACAAGCGCTGCAGCATGGATATGGGTTCATTGAAGTTCACCTAGAAACAAAGGCCAGAAGTTATTTATACAACGTTATTACAGCAATGATGTTACTGTTGCCAACATATATTTAAAAGGGACCAACATGGCATATTTGAATATTATGAATCTGGCCTTTCCTTTTAAATTACAATACATTACATTCTATATTTAAGACTCCTCCCAATTGTTGCCAGCAACTTTTGTGTATACATTATTTTTTTTATAGTCTTTTTACACGTAACTTTAGTAATCATATGAAATATCATCTACATTTAGATTTTGATATCACAGTGTTTCTTTCTTGAAAATTGTCCATTGAGGTTTTTAAATAAAGCAGTCATACTTGATCTCCTATAGGGAAACATTATTCATATCATTATTAGTATGTTTGGATACTTCTTAATGAAATTGTCTTGTTGAAAAAACTATTTTATTTAAATAACATAAAAGGGTTTGGTAGTTTATATACTTCAACAGGGTGTTAATATGGTAAATAAAATTACATATTGTTTTTTTTTGGGATACATGAATACCATGGCAAAGACCTTAATGTTTGATTGATATAACAACAAGTTGTATGTTTATAATTTCAAATAACTAATTATAGTAGTTGTTTGAAAAATAATTAAGCTGCTTTTTTTACTTGAAAGTTTTACAAGGGACATGGTAAGTTTAAAGATAGTTCTGAAAAAAAAAAAAAAAATTATGCCAGCCTGAACCAAGAGAATGTGGTTCAACCTATATTTAATTCCCTGGCATTCACCTAGGTATTTTAATAAGCCGTGTGTCACTATAAATATGTCTTCATCACTTAAAATAGAAAATTACTGAAGTTAATAGATTGAGGAAAATAGCTGTCAATTTAGAGCACCCCTCCAGCCCCTACACCCTCTACGTCAGTTAGTAACTGAGTGTGACTCACAGGCATGGGGATCTTCGACAGCTCTTTGCCAATGCAGTTCTTCATGATGCTCCATAGGTTGAGTGAGTAGTTGGGCTTGTCTGGTATACGTGTTCGCCTCTTTTTCAGGGGAAGAAGTTCTTGTGAAGGCAACTCCTGATTCATGGCTAGCGGCTCCTCATTAAGCTGAATGACACAAATAGAATGTTAGAAAGATTACACTCATGGCAGGCATAAGAGATAAAGAAAGATCCATGTTAAAACTGTTACTGTAGATTGAGAATGGCTATAAAGCCACTGAACTGTTTAGTCAGACCTTACCGATTGATCATCAGGACACATTTCACTGTTGAAACCGCTGACATTGCTGCTTGACCTCCTGTCAGACATTAAGCAACAACATTAAGAGTTACAGTAAATCAGTAGGAAGTCCCCTAAATTCCATATAAAACAAATAAAAAATAAAGGATTTCATTTTAAGGACACAATGCGGAAACTTCAGTATAAGGTTCCAGTAATAACAAAAACAAATGCTAGTTCCTCATCACATTACACTATCTAAAAATGTATCGTCAAAACCCGTGTCAGAATTAATGAGAACCAGTCAAAGTTCAAGTGTACTGACTTGTGGAAATGGGGGTCTGCAGGCACAGTGATAAACTCTGGAGCCTCTTCCATTGCATCAAAGAATTCATTGTCGTCTTCCTCGTCACTAGCCTCGCCCTTTCCTGGTCCAGCAGCACCTGAGCCACATTCAATTAGACTCATTTACAGTTAAATGACAGTTAATCACGTTTTTAGAGAGCAATTGTGTAACTAGAAGTTTAAACATTCCAGAATTCACTTTATATGAAAGAATGGTATTCTGTGCCTCTTGAGACAGACGTGAGTTTTTTTCAAAGATAACTCGTGCTTCTTCACACAACCACAAGAGGGCAACAGAACCCCATCACTGTTGAACATGATAACTAAAAATGGACAGCGTTACTGACTAATGTCCTTCTATTTCACAGTTATGCTTCAATATTGCATCTAAAATCGAACTGGAATTGTAGCATTATCTTAAACACTCCGAATAAAATTAATTGAAGTTTGATAAGTGAGATTAACAGCGTTTTGTAGATCTTAAGTGACTAAACAGTTTAACTGCATGAGACCATGGCCTTTAACTATTACCTTTATTGTCTGAGGTAGCATTGACTTGTGATGCACCTCTGAAAGCTCGTTCCAGGTGGTTATGTTGTTTTGCTAGCTGCTCTAGCGTCTCCTCAAGCCTTACTCGTTGTTCTCGCTCGGCCTGCAGTGCCTTCTGCCACCGTTTGCTATGGGCCTGAGCCAGTGACAGAAAGTCTCGACATGCCTAGAATACAAAGCATCGGGCCATCACAAAGGAAGTTTAAATAATTGTATGTATAAGGTATTTAAAAAACCAGTAGGTAATACTCACATTAATCATGGCATTGGAAGTGATGCGGAATAGAGTTGCTCTCTCAGTCACCTGCCGAATTTTATCCCCAGCCTCTCCTGTCAGACGGAGGTTGTCCAGTTCAGACAAGGACCTGGAATGTTGGAATATTGTTTAAATAGATGGCCTCGTCAGGGGGAAATGCATCTAAAATGCATCAGAGCTCGGGCAAGAGAGCAAGTAAAGTTGATGAAGCTCTGTCTTTATGCTAGTTTCTGACCAGTAGCTCCGTTTCAACCAAAACCGGCTTAACAAGACATAACCCAGTGAGAGCCATGCAGTAGTGAGTAAGTAGATTCAATAGCTTTCACATCTCTGTTCTACAAAGTAGGAATCATAGTACACAATGTACATACACTTATTGCCTTCTTCTGACCCCCAAACTTGAACATAAAAACCATACCATCATCTCAAATGATTTATAAATTGTATATTCCTACTATTTGTCTTATTTTACTATACATAAAAATGTGTCTCTCAATTTCATTATTGCAATAAAAGAATAAAGTGCATGCACAATTATGACCACCTTAAAATGAATGGAATAAACTTAAATCCTATAGTCAAACCTCTGGAGGGCAGAGCCGTGCTTCAAGATCAGATCGTTGCAGGTTCTCAGATCTTCCACTTTGTTGCCTAGAGTCCTTAGAGCAGACTGGACCTCAAAATTCTGAGCACCTTCACCCTGGCCTGGTGGCGCTGACGGGGATGATGTTGAGAAGTCGTCACCAGAGTCATCTGTTGAATGAAAAAAAGATAAAGATTGGTTAGCTTCAAGAAATGTGAGAGGCATTGCCATTTGAATTATGACATAGTGCACTTCACGTACCTGATTCTGCCTGCATGCGAGCTGCTTTGGCCTTGGCCAATTCTAGAGAAGTTATCCAGCGCTGACGCTCCACCTCACAACTGGCCTTCAGGTGATACGTCTGTGCTCCACCATTAGAGATGACAAAGTTGCAGGCGTCGTCCACAGTAATGGTGGCGGTGGCCAAATTGATTGTGCCCCGGCACGTGTGGCCCATTTCTGCTTGGGTCCTGACAGAGGGAACATTTGTTGTACAAAGGATTTAACAAAACACAGCTTTAATTATCAATAATCATTTGGGGGATTTGGGGATATAGATAATGGTAGAGTGGGAAGTGATGCAGATTCAAACCAAAAAGACCCCCATTATGTATCAGTTTTAAAGGTCTTGAAGTGTTTGAGTCATCTTAGCAAACCGTTCAAGAGTCCTCTCAGCCCGTTCCAAGATATTTGGAATATTGATCCCTTAAGTCCAGGTTGCCTAAGGCCAAGTTTTAGTGAATAAATGATCGCAAGAGTTTAAGACATTTGCCCAAATTTGGACAACTTATAATACCCCTTTTTCCTCCTTTCATTAACAGTCATCATAGAGGCAGAATGTGACGCAGATTAAGCTGTACTATTGGACTAGACCCCCCGCCCCCATGCATTTTCACTATGTTGTGACTGTCTAAATATCTGCTTATTTTATATTTTTATTAAGGTCAGATACTTTGACCCCTGCACTGCCTCCTGTAAGAGCAGGGTAGAGAAGCCTGTTTTTCCCAATACTGTTTATCTCTGTATTGTCAACACCGCAGGAAACACCTGTGATGCGTTTCCAACACTGGCAATAAACATAATGTTCTCATATTATCTAACCCTAACCTTCTCAGCCGAAACCAGACATGTGACCCATTTGTTTAATTTGCCATACACACTCAAAAACATAGTCACATTGACAGGCAAATGTGAACACAAGCACAGCAAGCTCAACTTGTCTGATCAGATTCTTTTCAAGTGCTTGAATTTAAATCAACAATGGATTTTTTTTCACAGAGCCGAGCGCAAAAGCCCTATTCCTTACAATATTTACATTTATAATGAAAAGGCAGCAGGTATTTTCTGTCAATTGGTCTTTTCCAACTTCTAAGTCAGACCCACTTTCAATTTACAAGTTAATATCGTGGACTTACTCATAAATCGTCTTAAGGTATTTTTTTTATGCAAATATTCTGCCAAAAGCTACTATTGTGTTGAAAATGTTCTCTCAGCATTATAAAAATCGGATACTTCAGTCACACAAAAATGTTAGTTCAACTTATATGGGAAAAGCTAAACAACCCCTTTTTCAGGTTTAAAGACTGTGAAAAATAATAATGTTCTTTTTTTATTTCACAAAACTAGGTTTTCTGTCAGTTACCCTATCCTTGATTCTATTTATCTCGGAATAAAAATATTTTTCCACAATTCTTTTAAGGGGTTCCTCTAGTATTTTGAACAGACAGACAGGATGTATCAGCAACTAACAGTTGCTCAGAATTATAATTGATAATTTGAGTCTTACTGAATTATGGTATACCCTTATCTTATTGTTGCGAGCAAATTATAAATATGTTACATGTGTAACTTGGGTTAAGAAAAAAAAAACAGATACTCTCAGTGAGTAACAATTAAGATATAAAAACATTAAATAGTTTTGTTTATTTGTAAAGTACATAAGATAAGAAAAGTGCTTATATCAAACTATTTTTTACCCTCCATTAAAGATTTGTGATTTAACTCAAAATCAAGATGATGCATTACCGTGTAGTTACAGAAGCCATTCCTGTAACTGTACATTGAATAAACATTTGCTACAACTGTGTTTTGTTTGCTTTGCTGTGACACTGTTTGAATTAAGCATACCTGTAGTAAGATAACAGTCCATTGCTGAGGACAAACCACCTCCGCTGATATCCCTTGATGTAGTTAGTCCACTTGAACACCCATCCTTTGTATGTGTCACCAGGCGGGGTGGGTGTGGTGGGAGTCTTGGGCTCTGACATCTCAGCCAAAGTCAAATGGATTCAGGGAATCCTTGGGTAACAGGAAATACAGGAGTTGGAATAATGTGGCTCAAACTGTGCCCAGTAAGCTGGTGCACTTAACCAAAAACTAACAGTTCAAAATGTGTCATACATGACAGCAGAACGGTTATCATTTAGAAGATTAAAAAGCTGTAATCTATGAATAATGAGTATATCAGTGCACTTACGATAGATAGTCCAGCTGAAGCACTCTACAGAAATGGCTCAATGTTGATATATCAGGATTGTGTAACAGGTCAAAGGTTAACCAAGTAATCAATAACATCAGAAAAGTCCAAACGTTTCGAAAAGTTTACGTAATATTTTAATGGGTAAATTAAACTGAGATTTTTTTTAAATATATTATCGATAGTCAAGAGTAATTTAAATCCATCACAACAGTATGCATTTGGTGTAAAAAAGGACCCTGACTCATTGATTACTGGGTCGACATGTTACTGTGTTATACGCTTTAATATCAATATTACAATATTAAGACAATTGCAATACAGATTGGCGATACATTTTTAAAAATGTGATGTACTGTGGCGTATTTATAGAAAATGGGGGCTTGACAGCAGAGCCCTGTCAATGCTAACCCTAGTAATGTTGAGTATAAGAAGAAGTTCGACAAATAAAAACACCAAAAAGTTTTGTCTCTGACATTAAGAGTGGAACAGTTTGTTGAAGTCACAACGCATCATCCAAAAATATTAATTCACCTCAGTGGCTTTGGAAATAAGATGAAAGTTTACCTTGACGTGTCCGAAATGTGAGCTGAGCAACCAGACACCGGTGAAGTCACAGCTCACTCTGACACTCATACGCGGCGGAAGCTACCTAGCTTAGTGTGCTAACTCGCACTTACGAAGCCGTAGAAATAGCAATAACGTGTACATGAAGCACCGGAGTGTAGAACGGAGTGTCATCGACGAGTTTCGTTGACATTTAAAAGTTATCCCGATTTGTCCAGTCGTACATGACCGGGAAACACTAATGCTACATCTATCTAGCTAGCCTAACATTAGCTCGATGGTTACACCCGGTGCAACGCAAATTCCGGCCGTCATGAAACAAAACACTGCACTGCGTTCCAAAGGTCTGTAAGAAAAATCACAGTTTTATTTCAACGTGTAAAATAATCATCATGAAGATGACGACGTTGACTATTGTCTAAACGACGGGGAATCAAATCATAGAGCTATTAAACAGGTCCGAATGTAGAATGATACAAATGATACAATAACTATAGATCCTAAACCTGATCGTGACGTTGTCTTTTGAATCAAAAAATTACTATTTCCATCCACATTAGTTACCACGACATACAGCATAGTCATGTCAATTATTTCAACGTATTCATTCCACCAGGGTAAAGGCATTGAACAAAAAACGTAACTTATCACTAGAAGTTTTCCTAATAATATACATGTTTTTTGTGGACTGATATTGTGATTGATTGACTTAAAAAACAATAAGAAAAAACTTCAAAAAGTGGAAATCGGAAGAAAAATTCGACTCCGGTGGGACTCGAACCCACAACCTTTGAATCGCTACGATCAGCCTAGAAGTCCAACGCGCTATCCATTGCGCCACGGAGCCACCTGTTGCACCGATGAGGTTTTTTCTATATGTACCTCACTTCAGTGCTGAACTGCGCTTCTTAACTGTCGAATACGTTGAAATAATTTTATCATGAAAATGCACAATTAAACAATGCTTATTTTATAACATGTGCCTCTATCAAATGCGTTTTCTAAACATCCTCGACATTAGGATGATCATATTGAAAATATTTTTGTTTTCTTTTTATTTATTTTATGTATTTGCATATATATATTTTTTAATTAATTTTATGTTGTCAACCCAAATTCTGCCAGTGTTATTTTTACAAAAAGTTTGGCAAAAGTTTTCTAAATCCGATTCTGATCATGTGTTGGTCAGTAGCAAGCGTGGATGCACTTTTACTACACGCATGTAGGTATGTCAACAGATACGAATTACTTCCCCCACAACACAGGGAGTTATTTCACCTTAAAATCAATAATGGTTGACACAAATATTGTGCCAAATAATAAAGATAGGGCAGCACTAGGTCGGAAAATTGATTATAACGTATTTTCATATATATTTCGTATTTTGGTGTCCTACATAGTGAATTAAAAGTCGGGGGGTGGGGGGGGGGGGTAATATAAGTAAATAAATAAAATAATTAGACTTAAGATGAGAATATTTAATTGTAAGTGTGAAAAAAAAATCCCCCCGTAAACAAATCTCATAGTACACACACAGGAAGTTTTACCTGGTTCTACTATGAACTATCAAAGTAAAGGAATTTTCAAAATATTCGTCGATAAAATGTGTGATTTCAAAATGATGTATATATAAACATTCAGCCATCCGTGCAATATTGTAAATAGAAAGTGTAGCCTCTAGAAAATTCACGATACAAGATGGGTGTCGTTCTAATAAGCATACTCGCTTACTCGCTTGTATGAGGGGATGACCATCTTGTCTCCGGTCCGCCTTTGTCTCAAACGACCGCAAGAGAGGTCACCATCTTTCCCCGGGCATCTTCTTTGAGGCATCCTGTCTGAAGCGGAAGTGTCTGGGATCCTGTCGATCATCTACTCTCGTCTGAACGCGGAGACAAGTGTCTGCATCTCGCCCGCGTCCTCCTCCATCGCCGGGCTCCACAGCGGGACATGCTCATTCCAGTACGACACCGTGTTTGTTTCGCCATTAAAACTGCTCGTTTGTTCGTGTCTCGAAGGCTAAGGGTAACGTTATCGTGTTCATTTTTTCTCTTTCTTTCTTTCTTTCTGTCACAGGTCTTCGACATCGACGTCTGCCTGGACACAGTTGAGGATTAAGTTGCTGTTGCTAGTGGCGGATTATTTTTATTGGCCTCCTCCTGACATCTATAAAAGGCCAATTAAGTTAAGCAATTTTCAAGCCCAGGTTGGTTTTTTTTATCCCTGACAACACGCTTTTCCTTGACCATGTCTCCCTCTTTTAAAGGTGCAAGAGCATTTTGTGTGCATCGCTATTTACTCCCTTTTTGTTTATCTTACCAACACGTTTGCTTCTGCTTGTACTCCCACATCCCAGCATAGGCTCTGTCCAACCCCATATTATATCAAATGTATTCTTGTAACTTTGTTTTAATGTTGATTTATTAAGTATTTGAGTCACTGCCCAACCCCCCTTTATCCTGGCCTCTGCATGTTTTGCTCTTTGGTGGATCAGTGAAGCCTGACTCTACTTTCCTGCACTCAGCACGTTAATGTTTTTTTTGTACAGGCTTTACCTCCTCTTTTGTCTTCTGTATTTCACATTTTATTCTGAAAGTTCAAGATAAAACACATGCGTGTGGTTTATCCACTTTATTCAGTGGGAAACTGAAAATGAGCTCTTTATGCTACATTTAATTTGAACAATATGATTTGAGAATTTGTGACACATTTTTGTCAAACTAGGGCACCAAGGAAGGGATTTCTATAGGTGAATACACAATATAATATGTGTTCTGGTGTATTGCTGCAGGAAATGAATCTCTTTTTTTTTCCTGAGGCTGACATGTAATAAAATTGTTTGTTTTTTTTAATTTACGCAGAAATGTCTTTCCGACGAGGGGTGGTCCGACAGAGCAAATTCCGGCACGTATTTGCTCAAGCCTGGAAAGCAGAGCACTGCATCGACGATGTTAGGGTGTCTCGAGTGACGTGGGATAGCCCACTGTGTGCTGTTAACCCCAAATTCATCGCAGTAATCATTGAAGCCGGAGGTGGTGGAGCTTTCCTTGTGGTTCCGATTGGCAAAGTAAGAAACGCAAATACCCTTAACGGATGTTTTGATTTCTCTTCCAGTAGTGTAAGTAGTTCTAACACTGAGTCATCCTACTTTAGAGCGGTAGAATCGATCAGTCGTCTCCTACAGTGTGTGGTCATGCAGCTCCTGTGCTGGAAATCCAGTGGTCTCCTCACGATGACAACATCATTGCAAGTGCCTCAGAAGACTGCACTGTCAAGGTGAGGTTTTATCTATGTGTGTACTTCCATTTAAACCTTTTACATGTATATCATTATTACATTTACTAATGCTTAAGTAACATGACAAATTACTTGTGCAGATGTAAAAGTGTGTTGTTTTATAATATAATTTTGTCCTGTTTACTTGTTTAGTTTACGTCATGCATCAATCATGCTGGGCCGCTGCACTGATCCGTCAAAGTATTAGTCCGTCTGAAAAAACACATTTGTTCCCATATTTTGCTCTGAGCAGATCGGTGTCAAAGACTGAACTGCTGAACATTAACTCCCACTCGGATCAGCAATGATTTGCTAATAATCAAATCAATGTTTTATTTTAACATAAGGTTTAATAGTTTCCTGAGTTAAGACACGATATTCTCACAGATGAGGTATAAGTAATTAAGTAAATTATATTTGTAGAGCGCTTTTCCAGACCAGCGTTACAAAGCGGTTAAACAGTCAAAAGAAAACTCAATAAAATACTTTCCCTAAAAGATCAAGATAACATGAGACAAACACAGGAGTCTCTGAAAATCAAGGAAAGCCTGCACAAATAAAAATGTCTTAAGATGTTTCTTCAAGGAGTCAGTAGCTCCATCAAACACATAGGGAGAGGAAGATCGTTCCAAAGCTTAAGAGCAACAGCCTGGAAGGATTTCTCTCCTCTGGTCCTGAACCGTGTGCGAGGAACCATTAGTAGATTCTGATCCACAGACCTCAGAGCCCGAGCTGGGGTGTAAGGCTGGTTCAGATCACTGATGTAAGGAGGACCCTGACCATGAATAGTTCCGAAAGTAAGAACCAGAATTTTAAAGTGGATCCTGAAAGAACTAGCAGCCAATGAAGAGTTTTAAGGATCGGAGAAATGTGAGTTCTTCTACTAGAGCTGGTCAGAATTCTCGCTGCAGAATTCTGTATTAACTGCAGGCGAGACAATAGTCCAGACGAGAAGACACAAACGCATGGATTATAAGGTACAGATCATGTTGTGACATCATTTTCCTAATATATATATAATAATATCTAATAGGTATGCATTCTTTTATAAAATCAAAAGTTATTTTTATAATTTAAAAATGTGCATGTTATCCTCAATTGCATGTTTTGGAGAGTGTTGGATAAAATGTAATGGATTGTTGTTGAATGTGCTTAAGTAAGCTATATTTGTACAGCACATTTTATAGAATAGGGTCACAAGACGCTTAAAGAACAAAACGGTACACAGTTAAATATAAATACAGATTTAAAAACTTGAAAAGGCCAAGACAACACCGTGACAAACATGGCAGCCTAAAGATTGAGAAAAAGCCTAAACAAATAACATGTGCTCCTGGATCCATCGATTAGAACTGCTTCCAACTCTCGTATGTCTTTAAGATGCGCCAAAGATCCTTAACAAAGCCGGGTTAGGATGGGATGTGAGTGACATGAGTTTACACTCATTTAAGGTCCATTTTTGCCACAATGGCACACAATATATTGCCCTACATTCGATTATATATCTCCGGATCTGTTCTGTTTAAAGAGCTGATGTCTGTTAACTGTATTTGTCACGGCTACTCTCTTAATCCGATGTCTTTGTCTGGAAGCAACCCTCACTAGAATGTCTTAATCTGCATTAACCCTGAGGCTTGATGTGTCTGTTTTAAACGAGTCTTCTTCTTGCACTACTTTCAACGTGTGGCCCACTAAATGATTAATGGTGCTTACCTGACAAGTGAATTAAATGTGTAATTGAATGGGCAAAGGTATCTAACATTTTATCATCATAAATATCACAATGTTCTTCATTGATACCGTTCAAATCATATTGACGTCTGTTTGAAAACATTATCGCTGAATAAAGTCTTATTTATATTCAAATTGTAAATGTGTGCTTGGCAGGCAAGTTTGTGGATCTGAAATTGATTCTTCGGATCCCAAAAAGTTTTCAAGCCCCATCGAGGCTGCTGTTTATTAATTGGTGATAAATGTTCTTTCCTATGTTAATTATTTGTATTATTTTTCAGCTGTGGCAGATCCCAGATGCAGGCTTAACAAGTCCACTAACTGAGGCCATTATGACTCTGGAGGGACACAGTAAGAGGGTGGGAATACTTGCGTGGCACCCCACTGCCTTCAACATTCTCCTAACCGCAGGTAACAATGCTGCTTTTCATTGTTGCTGTTACTTTATTGGTCCATTATCAGAGAGCTCCACCACAGCCCCTGGATGTTCACGACTTCACTGTCACATAGTGAGAGTTGACAGGTGTCTCTTATGTTGGTGTTGAGTGACGGCTAGTACGTGCACTTATACATTATAAACGCAGGTCATTCGACCCTCCTACTCAGCAATTCACTTCTTTTGCTGTTAATTAAACGAGAAGTATGGCTAACCCAGAAGTAGTTGACAGTTAGGCTCGATGTTTGTATCAAGACCAGATGTGTGTAACTGCATTTCCTTAACCAGCCACAGTATATAGTGCGTCTGTTGGGTCGCCTTGTATGAAGTACGATTGATGACATCATTATAAGTAAATGTATAAATCCATTACTAAATGTATCGATAAATTAATAAATATGTGAATAAATACCAAATAGCAAATTAAATAATTACATAATGACTTCTGATTTTATTTTTGTCAAAGAGTGGCGAGTTTTCTGTTTTTATTTATAAATGTATCTATTCATACATTTTGACTTTTATTTATTTCCTCATTTTATGTATTTTATTATTTCACTATGTGTTTATAAGTTTTGTGTTTTTATTTTTATATATATATATATTTCATTTTTTACTTGTTCAGGATTGTTTTATACAGATTTTTTTTTTTAATCAATAATTTCACGCAATTCATTTAAAAGGAAAAGGAACTATAGGCTTGTTTTCATAATACAACTAAAAAAATGATCTGTGTCTGATCAATGACGGTCACAGACCTTCTTGCTAAACAACATCACCTCTGAACGATGTGTCAAATTTAAGCTGCAGGTTCAAATGTTGATTACAATATAGTAATTTACATGATGACTATTTGTAAACAAAACCATTTTATTCTATGAATATAACAAGAATATGTCTGTTGTGCAGGTGAGTCACAAATTCTATTAAAGCACAGAGACGATCTTCACATCATAATTATTATTCAGCGCTGAGTCACACTTTTATTCTCGTTAAACTTAATCTTAAGATGTTTCAAATAAGTCGCTGAATGTCTCTCTATTTAAATTATTTATTAATTTATTAATAAACCTCTATGTAAAATCCAAACATTTATCTGCATTCATTTACAACAGTGATTCGTGTCAGATATGTTTAAAACAAACGGTTACAAATATAGTTTATATTAATGTTTTCATTAGTTGTTTTTCTATAATCATGGAGACGAGACTCTCAGGTTCTGGTTCATTTAAATATGATGTAAATATAGGCGTTGAAAGGGAAGAACTGATTTGAATGAACAAAGAAACAGCTTGGATTTGTGTCGCACACGGATTCAATCTGACTATTTTGTGGGTTTGAGTGTACGATCGTTTTTAGTAGGAATTCCACGAACTACTTGGTACAAAAAGGCCCCTTATTGTTAAGTCTGTATCATGTACATAAACACTGGCAACTTATCAAGTTGGTTTGCTAAGATATCAGAGAAGGTTCTTGCACTCTTCATCCAGTGTTGGTGCTATAGACTAGTTGCTGCGATCGTTTCAAGTGCTTTGGTTTGATTCGCTTGTCCAACCAAATACTGCTTCAGACTGACTTAATTTGCGTACTACTAACAAAATGTTGAAATAAATAAAAGACGAAATGTATAAATATATAAAAAAATAAAATGGTAAAAATTATGAAATGCTTAAATAATTAAATATACAAATAAAAGTCAAAAATGTATAAATAGAGTTGATGTTGAAAAAAAAAACAGGCTTGTTTAGTACAAACTGTTAATAGTTGTAAAGAATAATAATACAGCAACACAAAATATAGAAATAAAAGTAATGATAAGAAGTCTAAATTGTAGAACTTTAGACTTCAAGTAATTATTATATTTCTGATTGTTATTCATTCTTTGTTAGTTTTATCTGCAAGTTCTGTTTCAACTGTTATCGGGCTGGATCTACAACTTTTTTGAAAATGTTGTGAATCATTTTAGAAATGGCAGGCCTTGGTTCCATATTTTTTAAGATTATTTCTCGTCTTTCTTACCAAAGTGTGAGGTGCGAGGACATTTTTAATTTTGTCATCTCAAAATTGGAAATTAAAGAATGATTGATTCTTCATCCTGGCAATAGTGGATCAAATGACCTTTTTTTCGTTTTCACTTCCACAGGCTGTGATAACTTGATTCTGGTCTGGAATGTGGGAACAGGGGAGCTTGTTTACCAGCTGAGCGATGCTCATCCGGACCTCATCTATAGTGTGAGCTGGAACAAAAATGGGAGTGCCATCTGTACTGTCTGCAAAGACAAGGCTCTTAGAGTTATTGACCCACGGAGAGGTACCATCCTCAAGGTAGTTACTTACATGCTTGCAAATATCCATTAGTGGTTAATGATGCTGACCTTGTATGGCCTCTTGTTGCCCCCCCCCCCCCGCAGGTGAAGGAGAAGGTTCATGATGGCACCAGGCCCATGAGAGCTGTGTTCCTTTCTAACGGGAAAATACTGACAACTGGTTTCAGCCGGATGAGTGAACGTCAGCTTGCATTATGGGATACAGTAAGTTGTAAACTATTGTGAAACATTGACAATAGTGAGCGGCTCTCACCGGGGTGGCATCTGGACTGGCTGCTCACTCATAGAGCTGTAATTCAAGAGCTTTAACTTGCATTTTTGCTTAGCTATTTCATGATCACAATAGAATGATCCAAGGTTTTCAAGGTACTTAATAGATATTCAATAGCACAGTATCGATATATTAAAAAATGTATGAGGGGAAAAAAAAAGTTTTTCTTTGAATTTTTTTTTTATGGTTTATATTATTAGTTATTAATAGTGTGTGTAAAGTAAATTACATTTGTAGAGCGCGTTTCCAGACCAGAGTCACAAAGCGCTTAAACAATGAAGACAAAACTTAATAAAATATATAGTTAAAGGACACGTAATGTGAAAACCCAACTCTCCTGACTTATTCACATGTTGTAAATGTTGAAGTCGTCCTCTTCAAAATGCAGTAGATCATTCATCATTGACGTATCTCCGTTTTGAAGTTATTACTTAATACATTTCTCTCCCGTCTGAAATCTCACCAAACGAGACTACGTCTTAAATTAAACATTCTGGCGTCAGTCTGGTGAAAAGTCCTCCCCTAGAAGCCCTAGTTCAGTTCAGTACCTACATGGTAATCGTGAAACAAAATAAATATATATGTAAACATGGTGAGAGTTACTTCTGGTTACTCTTTAGGTGTTTTTATAATGTGTACATTAAGCAGCGAACCTTATTTTTATTATTCGTTTTTAATGTACAAAACGGGAGTTTTAGGGGTGGGCGTGGTTGCTTGGACGAGTCTTCTTCTCCAGCCAAAACGGCGCATTTTCAAGTGGGCGGGGCTTAAGCGTATTTTCTAATGTAAATATCTTTATTAAATGAGAGATTTGTGCAAACAGACACATACTGATGAGTATAATAGAGGTCCTAGAACAATTTAAGAGACACTTAAATCGGCACATTAGGTGCCCTTTAAAAGATCAAGATTCACAGCGTTTATTCATTTGCGTGCTGCAATAAAACCTCCGGCCACTAACTAGCAACATTCGTAAATTCCTCTGTGGCAAAGTAAAGACAAAACCAGCCTAATGGCAGCAGTCTCTGAAAAAGACAGGATACACCAGGCTCCAGCAGCTTTTAAAGCTGATGTTTGGACCCTTTTTTTTGCTTTAAAACGAAGAAAGAAAGTGGCTACGTAAGAGATATGCGATCTACACTATTAAATCTGGGCATGTGGACCAGCTTATCTTCCTCCACAAAAATCTTGAGTTAATGATCTTTCTACATCTTACTGTTACTCTTGTGCATGGCTGATGTTAAGCATGTGATTGCATTGAAAGTTTACTATGCTATGATTGTTTTTGTACAGTTCAATTTATTTAAAGAAACAATATATAGTTGTTCCTACAGTATCACAATATATCGTAAAGTCACACATTAATCGCCAGATTCTTGCCAAAACACAGCCCTAGCCTTTAGGACTTAGATTAACAGACACACTGGTTCTTCGTCCTAACAACTTTAAAGTACATGACGTTCTCCAGATGGGGGAAAGATCTCATCTAACCAACAACCTTGAACTAAGAGGCCTTGATCCTTATCTCAACAGTGATGACAACCAGAGGCTCTCTGCACCCTTGCTTCACTGTTTAAACATTTCCATAAATGCCAACAAACTGGTGACTAGCTCATCCCTGACAGAGTCTGATTTGGCTAGAAAAGGGAAATACAGATCAGAACTTGAAGCCCACAATGACCCTGGTACACCAAACCCAGAGAGGTTTTCAAATTCCCAAGAACCTTGGTATTTACGGCAGGAAATCTGTTCTCATTGTTGTTTTTTTTGTTTTTTTTTAACAGAATGATCTGTCTGAGCCAGTGGCTGTTCAGGAGATGGACACAAGTAATGGAGTTCTCATACCATACTATGACCCTGACACCAACATGGTCTACCTGTGTGGAAAGGTATTGCATTCTTGTATGACAGGAAGTTCAAACTTAGGGAATTTTGATTGTATCTTTGCTGTCACTCAGGGGGACTGCACCATCCGGTACTTCGAGGTTACCGATGAATCGCCTTACGTTCACTTCCTCAGCCTGTACAGCAGCAAGGAGCCTCAGAGGGGTGCAGGGTTCCTCAGTAAAAGAGGGGTGGACGTCAACAAGTGTGAGATTGCAAGGTGGGCCTACGTGAGGTTTTAGATTCAATTCAGGTCTTTTAGTTTTGCTCATATTTATCTTCTTTTTCCAGGTTCTATAAACTGCATGAGCGGAAGGTTGAACCCATCTCAATGACTGTACCACGGAAGGTAATTGGTTCATAATGATCCATTTCATCACACAACAGACGACTAACTGATTTAATCAAAGGTGTTGAGCATGATTATCCATGTACTCAATAGACCCTCACAGTGTACAGTTTTGCTGGACCACAGATACAATGACTCTGAGTAACTTCATAAGAAGTTGCCCTTCAAATCAAGTTTCCTGTTTCAGAGAGAAGTATAAGTGCTTTTTAAGTAGTCGGTGCAAAGTTGCCATTATAAATCCAGCAAGTGTCTCCTTATGGATGTGAACATAAGTAGTGTTTTTCTGGACAGATGGCTGAACCTTTCTGCATTGATCCTGTAGAGTTGGTAATGGAGGTTGTAACGCTACATAATAATGTGGAACTGAAATCTCGGCAGTGCTCTCAGCATTTCTGGAGCTTAGTTGAGCCAGACAACCATAAGAACCTTAAGTGGCTCTAAAAAATGTCTGCTTTGTTTGGCTCTAAATTCCTCTGTGAGTCAGCCTTTTGTAATCAAGGATCAGAACACACGACTGATGAACATTGAAATATATACAATAAGAGTGAAATACCTACGATCCATAACGCACTGCCCTTGTTGAGTCGTATTATAGACTCAAAGACTGAATACATGTCACACATACATCTGGAAATGTCATTGTGTCCTAGAATCACTGGTGATTAAGTTTTTGCTTTGACAGTTTTATGGGTTTTATTTAATACTGTTAGAAAAAAAAAATGTTATGTCAACCCTGAGCTAGCAGGATCTAAATGATTCATGACTGATCAAAATGAAACCATTTATTACAGAAAATACAAGAAATAAATGACGCAATGTTACGTATTGCTTCTTTAATGAACTTTGATTTCTGACATCTACACTGCTTGCATCAGAAAAGAGGAAAAATGCTTCAATAATCAGTATTTTAACGCAAATAAAGGCCACTTGACGACAACAAAAGTTATTCATTCAACAGAAACTGAACTTGAGAAAACGGCCAGAAAATAAATCATCCATCTTTACTATAACATTTTTCAGTATAGCAAACTTCTACACAACCAATGGCTGATAAGCACTCAGTTACAGAGAAAGTTAATGTGCTACCTTGATTTTGTATGAATTTAAGGAGAAAGTACTCTGTGGATTAAAAAATACAAAAAAACCTGCTCTCCAGTTATAATGTCTCACTATAATTACAGCAGCCGTGTGTTCATTTTCATGCATACACTCTGTATGCAACACAATGCTAAATACTTTGATAACCAATTCATCTTCTTATACAAATTGCACACAAGTAGCCCAAATTGCATATTATGTTCATTTTGCACATGCTTAAATATGCATGAATTGTAAATCCCTTAAATGGTAAAAATAATAATTATATTGTATATCTTTTTTTCTTTTTCAGTCAGATCTTTTCCAGGGAGACCTCTACCCTGACACAGCTGGACTGGAGCCTGCTTTGCTAGCAGAGGAGTGGATCGCCGGCCAGGACGCACATCCCGTCCTTATCTCACTGAGCGCTGGCTACAACACTCCACAGTCCAAGCACAGAGACACCATCAGAAGCAAGCCCAAGATCACCTCACAGGACTCTGGTGCTGGAGCTCCGACCTCAGGCAGCAATGCAGCAACCGCTCCTTCGTCCACTCCATCCTCTGCGAAGGAAGCAGGAGACGAGGAGGCCCCAGCTCGGGCGGCCACGAGAGAGGCTGGTGAGAGGCCGAAGAAGGAAGTGAGTATCTGAGGGTGGCGTACATTACATTGAAATATATAAGAGATAAGATAAGAGAGCTAAATGTTTAAGACAAAACAACTATTTTAAATGCTGCTTAAGATAATCAGTTACTTTCCAAATCCAGTAGTTAAAGAGGTTTGTATTAAGCTTGTTAAAGAGACCATGTTGAGTTAAAAATATTTTTTGTGTGACCTTTTTTTCTCTTCTGCATCAGGACGAACTGTTGACAGAACTGTTGGCAGAGATGAAGGCGCTGCGCACTGTCGTGCTCGCTCAGAGCCAGAGAATCGAGATCCTTGAGCGGCAGCTGGCTAGGATCGAAGACGGAGATGTATGAGGAGATCGAAGCACCACGACATTCCAGAAAAGTTCTTCCTCATTCATAGATATTAGGGCCAAACTAATATCACCGCTTCCTTCTGCTGCGTGGGGTCGTAGAACGAGTGAGACCTTAGTAACTGAGATTAACAAAAAGAATCTGAAGAGAACAGTAACTGTTTGGTGTTTTACATAAGAAATGTTGTGACAGTCACATGTGCTCAACGCAGGTCTGATAGTCCCTTCATTTGAAAGCCAGGAAAGCCTAGCATTAATATTAACCTTCAACTATGATCATCATGGAAAAGAAATCTGTTTGGATTTTCTTTCAGTGAAAGACTTGCAGTTATAATCATTAGAGCTCTGTAATCAGGTAGTTACTGCTGCTAAACTGTGATATTATGAGCAATGTTGCGACTCACTACAGTTTTTAGTTGTTTTTTTTTAGTCATTGATCCAAAATGAGATGTGTGTGACTAACTGTAGAGAAGTGGTTTTGGCGCTGATGAGACGGTTAATGAAAATGTTTAAACTCTTTGTGTAGCAGAGCTTGTGGTTTTGTAACTCGTGTTGTCAACTAAATTGGCAACAATGTGATGTGTACTGTCATAGGAATGAATATTAGAGTGTTTACATCAATCTTTTTAAGCATCTCCTTACTTTAGTGGTTTTCACGTTCGGAGACGGTCTGTCAAAGGGTCTCAGGCCGATCAATTTCAAAGATGGTGGCGTAAGAAGGAGCCTAAAATGGCAATTGCTGCTCCCTCCACTTTAAACCTTTCTTTCGCATCCTCTCTAGTCTATATTCCCTTCTTCATGTCTTTCCTGCATCCGCAAATTCATTGGACGTCTTCCTCGTCAACTTTCACCTTGTATTTCCATTTATTTCCATTTATTTAACATTTAAACAGCAAAAGCTGTTCTTGTGTCACATTTTTTTATATTGACTTATTACTTTATACAATTAATCATGTGGCCTTCCTTTCACTATTATTTTGTAAAATCATTTTAATCCACACAATTAACAATTCATCATAACGAGTTGTGTCTTTAGATAATACATTTTCTGTAACAAAGGTGAATAAATGTTTTACTTATTATTTGTGTACGTTTGATTATTGGCTCTGATGATTGATCGCTATATATTAAAATGTCCTCTGGTGCACTTTTACTCCGGCATTTTAATTAACTGGTTTCTGTTACCCAACTGATGTCGAAGACTTCCTGGTGATGTGTGCGAGGCTGCAGAACAATGACGATGCTTTGAAGGCCAAGCAGACAAAGAACTTCCTCCACAACTGGGGAAGTACAATCTGCTCCAGGAGCTGTAAGTGCAATTCTGTACTGCAGTCCACATAGTAATACTTCTCAGACTGTCTGCAACAACATTCCTTGTACATGGACTACGTTGACAGGGGCACCACCTCACTGATATATTTCTCTTTTTCTCTTCACTCTAAAACCCTCACTCAGATTTTCCCCTAGGCTGGTTGCCGTGAACAGTTTCCGAATGCAAAACACAAAAACCTTTGCCGCTTTATAGTGTAATTTAAAAGTGCACAGAATGAATAAAAGAAGAAAAAAAAGGGGAGTCAATATAAAGGATTTTTTACAGTTAGTGGGGAGTGTGAGGTATACAGCATCTTCAACAGGAAACCAGCAGCAGTGCATGATGTTTGCTGGTTTCCTGTCAATGCAGTCACTTAGATCAGCAGCTCTCCAGATCTCTACCATACTTGGTCACATTTCCTCCACACTGAATGGTAACTATTGACTCTCTTTACTAATGCATAACGGGTAGTAATGCAGTGTTTCTAAAACATCCAGCTGCACCTAGAATGTTCAGACGCTCGTGTGCATTTTTCTTTCAGATTTCAAAATTTGAAGTTTCCTCGGCAGCTAATCTTAAAACTATTTTAAAGTAATATTCATCGGTTGAGTCGCCAAAGATCATAGGTAAGTTACCAAGTCGTTCATCCTTAACTTATGGAAAACTTTCAAATTGCATTGTAATTTAATAAATATAAATGTTGTTCGTATGACTTCACAAGTTGATGCGTGTATTATAAAAAATATGACATACAAATCCTTCTTCAAATATATTCCACATGTGACATAACTTGTAAATAGTGCTGCCTAATTGAATTGTAATCTCATTGATTAATTACTCATCTTTTAAGTGTCACAATTTTCAGACTAAAATGATCTCTGTTAGGAAATAACAATATTTTGTTGATTGGATATATATGTGTGATTATCAGTGATGGATGGATGCATGCTTATATAAATGATCTACCTGCTCCTAGTCATGGATTGATGGAGCTTTATGAGGCACTGTCATATTATTAAGAGCTAGGTGGCGCTCTCCGTTTCAAGAGAACAGCTGTTCAAAGCAACAGATTATAGAGCAGAGTGTGTAAAACAAGAACACTGTTACAAACCTGTGTTTATTTGCATTGCTCTGATTCTGCAATATTTTTCCAGCTTTCTTCAAACATGGGTGAACTGAAGATTACTAAACACACGTCCACTCCAACCGTGCTGATCCTGTTTTTTTTTCTAATGGCCTTAATCGGGTTGCTCATCTTCCTCTACAAGCGCTTGAACAGAGAGACCGACAATCAATATTCCATCCATCGACTTGTGTACCAGCCAGGAGGCCTCAGGGATCGTGTGAGACCTGTTGCCTTACAATTGGAGCGCCACCTCGGAGTTCGACTGTGGCCTCGCACGGATTCCGATGGAGAGGGAGAGGAGATGCAGGAGATCCGGTGTGAGGAGGGCCAGGGGGCGGAGGTCAGCAGCCTCACGGGTGAAGGGGATGAGAAGGAGGCCGATGAGTCGGCCTGCATGCAAGGTGAATCCATGTCGGATAAGGGAAGTTCCGACGGCTCAGACATGAGGAGAGATGTACAGGAGAAGCAGGAGGAAGACCAGGATTCAGACCAGGATTCAGACCAGGATTCAGACGTGATCAGTCTTGTAGGTCAGGAAAGCGGAGGAGCTGGAATTGTGATCAATCTCAACCAGTTCTCTGGAAACGCCACCTGGTCCGACGAGCAAGACAGTGACGGCAATGTGACCGCACTGTGAAGGACTAACAAATGGATGACATTTTGAAATGTTTAATATTGTGGTTTTCGTCTGAACAAGAGTTCTGTTAATTCAACCATGTAAACACGTGTCAGACCTCAGAATTCGAGCTTGAGTGACTCACATTTTAACTTCCTGTTTCACCATCATATGACTAGAATTACACTGACATGAAGATGATGCAATTTTGCTTTTGAAATTGATGTTTTTTTTTAAGTTGTGCTCTCGGATATTATGTTCATGTTGGTTTTTGTTTGTATTACCTGAACTGAACTGTTTTGCAGCTATACATATACAAATACAAATAAAGTGTATTGGCCAACTTGTTTTGAAAACTTTTGCATTATATAACTATTCAATGATATAAAGTATGTCATTATGTAGCTTGGCACAATATGTAATATTTGCATGAAAATTAAATTATCATTGTCACAAAGTCAGAGAGGAGTGCATCATAAGTATTATTTACTATACATAAGTGCAAAAACACCAGCAACTAGTCGACAGAGGGAGGGGTTGTAGTTCCACTCTTTAAATACAGTTTGTTGGTCACAAAATCCAACTAAAAGACTCACACAGGAAACATAAAAGAAACGTTGTTGCTGTGCTGCATACCTCTGGTGAAATGCTGGGGGGGTGAGGGAAGCCGCCCGACACACAACAAAGTGCAACTCAGGAAAAGGGAACCACCAGGACCAACACCTTGACCCTCAGCAACTACAAACAAGGTTATTGAAATACCGACACACACACCTATACAAACAAAGCACAGAAGTGAGTTCAGCATTTTAACAAAGCACACAGGGAACCAGAAAAATAAACAAACAGAATGTACCAAGATAAGACAAAGTCCAGGAGGCAACAAACTTATAAAATATAAGAACACAGACAGACAAGCACTAAATAATACAATTTGAAAAAACTCTATTCAAAGAACCTTTTATTATCTGTGACTTAGTCTAATTAAAAACTTGATTAAAACTATTACATCGTGCTACTTAGCTTTTTCATGGTACACTGTTCTTATGACGTGTCTGATGCCATGAAAGTCCTAAACTCCGGTTTAGTCCAGTGCAAAGGAAAGTAGATGCAAAACAGAGATCACAGCCATTATGTTATCCCAGTCAACAGGAGGGCCCATGTCAGGCTACCAGTATATTTTCACAGCTTTTTCCTTGTTTTAGCCACTGAAAAACAGACAACAAAGTGGTTGTGTTGGGGGATCTGAGTCAATATTTGGTTGCCGTTTTTAATTGACTCAATCCACAGCATTTGCATTAAAAAAAGTTCAATATTTGTGTTTGTATGTTGTTGTTGTTTTATTGGAATTCCCCTCAATGAAACACAGCTTTACTTTTATTCAACACAACCACATGTAAGTAACATGTACTTTTCTAGGTGAACAACATAGTCATAAGGTCATGATGCCTATGTAATGACAAATGGTGCTTTATTTCTTAAGGTACCAGTGTTGCCTAGATTATAGTTTATTTGGGAATTCATTGGCACATCAGAGAGAGAGAGAAAATGACAATCAACAACAGGAAACGCCCAAAACCCAGCAGACATACTTGTGGGCAACTGTGTAAACCTGGTTTGCAAGGCAGCTGTAGAGACTCTTCATGTTACAAACATTAAAGTCACAGTTCTCCCAACATTTAGACTTCACTCATTTTCTACTCACCCTCATGTTGGCTAAGGGTTGGGATCTCGACAAGAAAAAATAAGTCTATATTTGAAGTTTGTTTGTTGATGATTTGCTTGAAATCTTTCCTCTTTCAAACACATTGCATTGCAAGGTTAACTCTGCTGGCCTAGCAGCTCCTGCTACAAACAAACCTGAAATATATACAGATGTAGTGAAATGAGTGAAGTTTGAATTTTGGGTGAACTATTACTTCAGGATTAAATTCAATTGTAAAAAAAACAACACATTCAGCTGTTGGTGCGAATGGGTTTAGAAAAAGCAACCACGAAGTAGGT
The DNA here is from genome assembly GCF_982586985.1 of Callionymus lyra. Lineage (NCBI taxonomy): Eukaryota > Metazoa > Chordata > Actinopteri > Syngnathiformes > Callionymidae > Callionymus > Callionymus lyra. The sequence goes on from NC_141821.1 coordinate 27,930,320, forward strand.
GGACGACACCAAACAGCAGAGGCCGTCAGAACTGAAACAATTCCCTCTGTAACAAGTGGAAGAAGGTCATAAATAAAGAACTATCTACGTATAGAACGTTCACGTTGCAGATGTCTATGATATAAAAAGTAAATTGTTCGCCTAAGGGCGAGCATCGGGGATGTAGCTCAGTGGTAGAGCGCCTGCTTCGCATGCAGGAGGCCCCGGGTTCAATCCCCGGCATCTCCACTCCTTTTGGTACATAATAACACCTCTAACATACACAATAATGGTATATATAATAGTGTGTTTTCGAACAGGTTTAATAACCCATTGAACTCTAATCTTTTAACGTCTCATCTAAAATAATGTTAAAATATATTTTTATTTCTATGCATGAGTGAGTCGATAGAATTCCACGTGACGACACAGAAAAATAACACGGGTTTTTTAATGCAATATTTATTTTGAGTCCACTGGTTCCCCCCCCCCCCCTGAACTGGACCAGTCGCCCTCTCATCCTAACTTGATGGCGGAGCGAGGGGTCCTGAGGAGACACGTCACTCATCTGCATAGGGAGTCAAAAATGCGAGTCTGCAGCCCGAGCCGCCGCCGTGTGTTGTCATCGCTGCGCGGACGAGCGAGCCAAACCACCGCCGCCATGGAAGGTACATACGCCCCCTCACAAACACGTACACTCGGAGGTGAGCGACACACATCTGGGGGGTTGATAAGTGGTCCAAGATGGATGCGGCGCAGCGGCGGCTGCAGCGGGGGCTCCGGGTGTTCAGCAGCAGCAGCATCTTCGCCGACGCCTCGCGTCTGTTCCCGGGCGTCACCTGCGTGTGTTCCTCTCCGCAGGGGTAGGATGTTACTAGCGTCTGCCGTGGTGGTCTGGGAATGGCTGAACGAGCGCGGACGCTGGCGGCCCTACAGCCCGGTCGTCTGTCATCACATCGAGGCGGTCATCCGGAGCGACCCGCGCTGTGGTAGCCTCGTCCTCGGCCAGGTGGACCCGCGCCTCTCGCCCTACATCATCGATCTGCACTCCATGCACCAGTTCAGGCAGGACACAGGTGAGCAGAGGATGGTTGTTGTTGTTGTTGAGGAGACATGGGAGTGAGTCTGAGCCCGGGCCTTGTTTGGCAGAGGGCCCCCCCTTTTTTTTTTTAAAACCTTAAATGTATATTTAATCATTTTATCATTGACATATAAAAGTTACTTATGTGGTGTGTGACCGGTTTTAACAATAACCCATAATCTGCTTCTAATGTTGTCTCCCGTGTACATTCACCAATTCAATAATAATATGAGTTTATTTTGACCTCACCTAAAAAGGGTCCCCGTACATTTATTATACTCTTTTATAGTCCCAAACTACCTCCTTAAACTTGCTATTAAAACATAATAATTAAAGATGTAAACTGACTGATGTAAATAATGACATTTTAACATGCTATCAGAATCAGATATGGTATATACATTGAACAGACAAGAAAGGTTTAATCCAGTTCCCTTCTATTACAATAATATTGTAACCTACAATGTTAAATTGTTCAAGCTTTGTCTTTCATAAGCTAGAACATGTCCTTAATGTCTATAATGTACCTGGAAAAAACTTGTACTCTTTTATAGTCCCAAACTACCTCCTTAAACTTGCGATTAAAACATAATAATTAAAGATGTAAACTGACTCATTCTGATGTAAATAATGACATTTTAACATGCGATCAGAATCAGATATGGTATATACATTGAACAGACAGGTAAGGTTTTTATTTGTTGTGTTCTCAGATTTATCTTGACCTTTAATGTATATACTTTATTGCGTATGGTTTTGATTGTTTAAGCGCTTTGTGACCCTGGTCTGGAAATGCGCTATATAAATAATAATTACTTACTTACTTACTTACTTAATCCAGATCCGTTCTAATACAATAATATTGTAACCTACAATGTTAAATTGTTCAAGCTTTGTCTTTCATAAGCTAGAAAATGTCCTTAATGTCTATAATTCACCTGGAAAAAACTTGTACTCTTTTATAGTCCCAAACTACCTCCTTAAACTTGCTATTAAAACATATTAATTGAAAGATGTAAACTGACTCATTCTGATGTAAATAATGACATTTTAACATGACGCTCAGAATCAGATATGGTATATACATTGAACAGACAGGTAAGGTTTAATCCAGATCCCTTCTAATACAATAATATTGTATCCTACAATGTTAAATTGTCAAGCTTTGTCTTTCATAAGCTAGAAAATGTCCTTAATGTCTATAATTCACCTGGAAAAAACTTGAAATCGATGCGAATGGAAGGGAATGTAATCACATATTGGAAAGCAGGTGCGCTTTGACAGGGAAAGCTTTAAAGTTATAAGGTGTAGTTGGTGTTGAAGGAGGAGAATTCATGTATTGTGACATAAACCACTGCTATATCCTATATATATAGCACATGCGGCCCTTTGACTGTATTTATGTGGCCCTCGTAATGTCAAAGTATGATCAATGTACTAATACATTGAAAAGTGTATTTTGTATTAATTATTCATTTACATTTTCAACACTTTTTTCCCTCCTTTTTGTGTGTAATTTTTTGAGTATATATTAATCCCTCAAAACATTTTTTTAAAGTTAGTTGAAGAAATGTTTTGAAAAAAACCCTCATATACAGTATACAAGAATAAAATTGCAGCTTATTTAGCTTCATAAATGTCACGGCCATATGACGAATGTCCTTTTCTTTAGGGATTTTCTCGTCTTTCTTTTTGCTCTACGGCCCCTAACAACATTCACGGAATTTAATGTGGCCCTTGAAGAATTTTAATTGCCCACCCATGTCCTATATGCTAAAATTAGCATTTAGGAATGCACATGTAAATTGATATCTCATTCTGTAGTCTGTTGAATAAACAGAACATAATGTTATAAAATACATTATGGTGTGAATGAACCATATTTTCACGTTTTGTCTTCCATGTGAGCATGTGTATCATGTTATGTGAAACTCACTTCCCACATTCCATGGCAAAGACACAAACCTCCCCTTTAAATAGTGAACCAGCTCCTCATTTGCTGTGAGGTGCAAATTTAAGACCTGGTTGTGGCCACAGACAACTGTTGTACAACGCTAGAGAATAAACAGAGTTTTACCATCTGTTTACACGAAGATTATTTTTTAAGCTAAAATATTTCTGTCTTTAAGGAACCATTCGACAAGTACGACGTAGCTTCTACGATCCCACCTCAGCACCAGGCCAGGGCTGGTTGTGGGAGTGGCAGAACGACGCTGACAGTTGGACGGCCTACGACACAGAGGTGGGCATCGCCATCCAGGCAGCTTGCGACCGTCAGCAACCCTGGCTGGACCTCACGCCGCTGGGTTTTTGCTACCTCATTGACTTCGAAAGCATGACCCAAATAAATGGGCAGACGCAGCGCTGTAGACGTATCCAGCGTCGGTGTGACCTTGCATACCCATTAGTGTCTGGACCACTTTCCAAATCTCACCATGCTTGGGGACCCACGCCGATGCCAAGTTCTGGAGGGTTGCTGGGGGTGGATTTGTCAGGAGTGGGCACGGGCATCAGAATGGGCGTCAGTGGAGCTAGAAATGGTAGCGCATACCCAAGTGGAGCGCTTCCTGCATCAGCCATCACTTCTCTCGGACAGCCTTGTGCTTGCCATCAGTGCATGCTGTTACTGAGCGTCAAAGCAGGGGCCATGTCCACCGCACAGACACTGGGCCGGAGACCCCCAATGACCAAGCACCCTAGTCCTAAAATAAACAGTCACCTCATCCAAGGAGGATCCTACTCACTGACTCTCCCACGGCCACCTCCACGGACCCTCTCCCCTCACAGGACGTCTTTATTTGGAGGGACTGGCGGCGGATGTGTGGTCGGTGGTATGGGAAATGTAGGTGGCGTTGGTTTTATTGGCGGCGGCAGTGGCGTCAGCAATGCAGGTTTTACCTTAGGCGGAGGCTACAACCAATCCCTGTCCTTCCTTGGTTCAGCCACTGCTGCCCTCTCCCTTACATCCACAAGACCCCCTCCTCCGCCCTTACCACCTCTGCCACCACCACCTCCACCCCCATCCTCCACTTTCCTATCTGTGGCCCCGTCCGCCTCCCACTCAGCCATGTCGCCCTCGATGTCTCCTGCCTGCATCACCACAGCAGCGGTGTCCACTCCTAGCCCACCACTCATCTCTACAGTTGCCTCCACCTGCACGCCGTCGCCTTCAGCAAGAGTCTTGGGCCCGGTATCTACATCAAGTTCTGCCGCCTGTGCCGCCCCCCTACCACCTCGCTCCAGCCTTGTCGGTCTGAGCCGACCTGCACTTCAGCGCATCGCCATGGCTCAGTCACGTGCCCTTATAGCATCTGGGTGAGTAGACGGTGCAAGTCAATTCATAACGTTGGTTTCAAGAGTGTAATCGCCGAGCTCCATTTTTATTGTTGATCTTTTTACCTTTATCTGTTTACATTGTTGAAGGATACAGACGTCTAGCTGCTGATGGCTAGATTCAGTCTAAGTGAAGGATTTATTGAATGTTAGAGGTTTTCCAATAACTAAAACTAAATTTGTGCCTTGAAATTTTTATTTTTTTTAAAAATTTAGGTCGTTCTTAGGTATGTGTCAGACCAAAACTATATCATTATTTAAAGCAGCTCTATGCGATTTGAAGTCGAGCGACGCCAGTGGACTAAAGTGGTAGTGTTTAGCCCGACGAAAGTCCATTGCTGTGTCTCAAATCGCATACTACTCTTAGTATACTAGAAGTTAGTATGCATCAGTTTAGTGTACGTACTAACTAGTACGCAAATTCTCCACAGATAGTATGTCTCAAAACACTGCTGCTACACACTAACCGGAAATCACATGACAGCTTCTTCTTCTACTTCTATTTAACGATGGTTGCAACTAGCTGTTTGAATGCTATCGCTGACACCTGCTGGCAGCACGTTTTGCAACTTTGGAAAAAGAAATAAAGAAAAAATATGAGAATCTAAATATTCGCGAGTTTTTGCATACTTGAGACGCACTAACGCACTAAAAATACTAACTTTGAGTACGCTAGTATGCGATTTGAGACACAGCACATATTTTCCATAATCTAGAGTTTCAGTGTCCTGGTTTGTAGCAGTTGGACGAATTTTCTGTTTCCAGACTTCCATTGACTGAATGAAAGATAGATACCAATGAAGTAATGAATCAGATTGTGGATATTGAACTATGATAAATGTTATGATGGCTTCATTAATAACATAACTTTAACTTTGTTTGTGTACCGTAATCCCCTCCACCACCACAACCAGCGCGATACGTAGCATGTTCACACCATCCCCTAGAACTTTTACAGTGTAACAAATCAAGTCACCTTATACGAGTCATTCAACTAGTTTTAAGTTGATGTGTCATCACAAATATTTTAGTACAAAAATATGAAGGTACCCAAAACTACCCAGTGCTGCTTTAAATCCCATTTGTATAAACACATTTGTAAAGTTTTAGAGATTATTTATTTGTACTTAATAATGACATTTGCAAATAAATATTTATTGAATAAGCAATATAGAACAAAGTGAAGCTTTTTAGTCTCCTTAATGCAAACCCACTGAGTACTACTACACCTTTGATCATACACTGCAAAGATAAAAAACGACTCGTCGGGGCACTGTTGAGCACGGTTTTCAACGCTCACCATCGTGACGACAGCAGAGCCAGCAGGTCGAGGCTCAGTAGGTGACACTGTTAGAGTAATACCTTCATTTCACGTGAGCGTGAGTGGTGGGCCAACTCACCAGGTGAGAGTGGGTTTAGGTACAGCAGATTGTTGCAGCAGCTGCTCGGGTAAATCCAACATCACTGTGCCAAATGTGCTCGCTGGTGTCGTCATTCATAGGTTCTCTCCCCACAGCGGGGCTATCTTCTTATAGAGCTCCTGTTGTGATCAGAAGAACTCAAGATGGGCTTTGATACACTGCTTATTATTGGCAACTGATGACTAGTACCTGTCATAACTCCGTATGTTTATTATTATTTGGCATCAAGTGTTTGATTTGTATAATAGTTCTGTTTGGATGTTGATACCACCTGTTCTTCTTTTATTTAAGTATTTGAAAAATTCCCATCAGGTTCTCTTGGTGTGAAGATTTCACCATATGTGTTTAACATATTGTTTCCGGCAGGCAGCATCCCAGATGGACGCTGATCTAAAGCTGACGGATTAGCCGTGAGCAGGGAAACGTGACAGGCCTCCGCATGTTTTCCTCCGACTTGTTATCACCTTGTGGCTTTTGACCTTTTAAACGGTTGCTGCTCATGTGACACCAATGAAAGCTCCCTTACCATATACAGAAAAAAGACCGGAAACATCATTTAATTTTGCTTTCATCTCGTTACTCTTAACTTCTTATAATTTAAAGTTGATTTTGTTTGAACCTGAGTGGTGCTGGGTTTTGTTTTAGATAAATTAAATGATCAAGTTAAAAAAAAAACGTGTTAAAGTTCACTAGGGATGTCTCATAAATCTTTTTATTGAAGGGCAACTAATGTGTTAATTTAAGTGTGTCTCAAATATATCTTGGACTCTATTGTATCATCAGTATGTGTTTGTTTGTACAAAACTATTTTCATTGAAATATTTACATAAAATATAAATAATTATTAAAATTATTATTTGTAGTTTTTTTTTTTTATTATGTAATAATACTAATATCTTATTATTATTTCAGTCAAGTTAACCAAAAATTGTGTTTTCTTTTTTCATTGTTCACAATACAACCATATCATATAAAACTGTGGATCAAGCTGCAGAAAACTAGAAGATGTTAACATAATATGTAATGTACACAACAAGTGAGTTTGGAACATACAAGTTAAAGTGGGCATTGGTCCAGAGAGTGTGTCTTTTTCATTCAAGGCTATGTCATGATGCACAACTGACCCTCTAATCCCTTTACAGAGATTTGGAGCAGGTGTAGGTGGTAAGAAGTGAATGAAAGGTGGTGTGTAAGGCTAAGGTAATAGTCTTGAAACATCCAGATCATTTGGTAGATGCAGTTGAGGTGAGCCAGGTCATGTGATGAAGGGAGGTTTGACATCATCATAGCTATGATTATATGCAGCGTAACATCTTCTTAAACTCTGTGAGGCCAGGCATATTGAAATAAAAGAGGACCTAATACTTAACCATTAGGCACACCACAGCTTGACTTTGTTGTCTCAAAAAATATTGAAGATTTCGAACCATTTACAGGATTTACTGCGACACCTGTCAGGTGTATCTCAGTATAAGCTAGTAGCTTTTCAGTCAGAATGACTTAGGATGGTTTTCTTTTTAAAGTCATTTCAATCTAATCTCATCACCTGACATTAGTTTCCACATCAGCCTTTCAAATGCCAGAGACAAGCTGACCATGTTAAGCAGATCATGGGAGAAGTCTTGAATAAAACCAGCGATTGTGTTTGGCTAATGGGTAATTGAATTCATCCACCTTTTCTCTGCTGTCATGGATTTATTCTAGCTGGTCGGTGTTCCGTCGGTATGGCAGGTAAATCCCCCCCGTGATGCTTCACTGGCTTACGTTCAGCGTGTTAAGTCAACAGATGGAAACAGGTGGATTAGTTCTATAAAAGCGGGAGGAGACGCCGCGCAGGACTCACATTTACTGAATGATCAAGACGAGCGTGAAGAATAGTTGGATAAGAACGTCTTCCATAGACATTCGACCTTTTACAATCGGTGGCCATGACTGTGATTAAAACGGGAAGACCGTAAGTACAGACTTCTGACAGACACTCGTCGTGCCGTTGCTGTTATTATGAAAGAATGAATATAGAACTGATTGATTGAAGTTCAAGTGTATATTTGAATAACTGGTATTTAGGTACTAAATAGCTGTTTATTCTTTTTTGTGCAAAGTAGGAAGGTAAACATGTAAGCTCCCTATGGCACAATAATAGTGTGTTATTGAATATATTATTGAAATTGTGTCTGGTGTAATGAATATGAGAGGTGATGTGTTCCTGTCTGAACAAATTTGTGGCTTTCTAAATCCATTTAACTTTAAAAAATATATATTTTTTCATTATTAAACATATAACACTGTGTTGTTGTTTGAAGAGAAATTGCCTCACTAATTAAATATATAAGACATTTGCCTTTCTACTATTTTCTAATTTATTTCTACTATTATATCATATACGTTTGTAAATGATCGTTTATTATTTGGTGGATTTTGGAGAATTGATTTTTTAAATGGTTTGTTTTTGCTCTTAATGTCAGATCAAATTGAATTTGGTTTTGAAATGAAAAGGGTAATTCTTAAATTGTGTGTTGTCGTCTGAGGAGGAAATAAAGAATGTTGAAGAATGAAAGAAATAAACAGCAGCTAATAAAAAGTTCACACCTTAATCTCTTCTTGTGGCACGGAAAGATATCCGGACCTTGTGGGCCAGTGTTTCACGTCAACAGTGTGACTCAGCTCAGATAATCTCACACCTGCTCGTTGAGTGAGAGACATATGGCTGCCCCAAGACCTGTTGACCGTTTATCCAATTATAAAGTTGACTAATTGTCGGACATCTGTTTGACTGACGTGTTTGGTGTTGTGTTCCAGGGTGCCGACCGTCCCGGTGAAGAACCTGAACGGGTCGAGTCCTGTTCACCCAGCACTGGCAGGTGAATATACAGATCTGTAAACAGGTTATAAGGAGTTACAAGCATATGAGTGTCATTCCACGTTATGAGTTTAACTTACTTTAACATAAAACATTTTTTTTTATTCAATTCAATTCAATGCATGTCAGCTGTAATAATTAAACATATTGAATTGATTATGTCTTCAACCCTTCGATTATCTCAGGGTCAAGGTGACCCGAAGGCCCAGATCCAACACTTTGGGTCATTTCGACCCTGGAGATAACACACAAGGGTTAATACATGTGATACGCATTGTTTACAATTCCCAAACTACCCTGTCTGTCCCTAATACTGAGAAAGAAAAAGATAATAAAATACAGTATTATACTTTCATTATAACTTAATGTCTTCCAAATTGTTTTTGTTGGCTGTTATCTACGGTAATATTTGTATACTCTTGTTAAAATTATTTGATCTTATTTTTATGATTCTAGCTTATTATTATTTTTATTTTATTTCTTTCTTTCATTACAAATTATTCAACCATAATCTATTTTAACAGGTATAACCGGCATCCTGATGAGTGCGGCAGGACTACCCGTCTGTCTCACCCGCCCCCCCAAACTGGTGCTTCACCCTCCACCTGTCAGCAAGAGTGAGATAAAGCCTGTACCTGGACTCGGCCACTGTTGCCGCAAGACCACCAAGAAGCAGGCACGCAAAGGTGTGTGTGGAAGGAAATGTTTTTCATCCTTAATATGTTCCATCAGATGGTTAAACGTTGTTTGTTCGCCATAGGTAAGACCCCCGAAGACGTCGTGAAGAGGTACCTGCAGAAAGTCCGCAATCCTCCAGACGAGGTGAGATTTAAATGATGAAGTAAAAAAAATATGAATTAATACAGAATAATAAATCATATTTTATGTGGGCTATATTGCATTAGAAAGTAAAACTGGTCGTTTTGAAATAGTTTAAGAGCCTAACTATACAGAAAAACACTTTTAGTAAATGTTCTGGAACTGACTTAAAGACTATAATATATCTGAATAACTGTCACCATTATGTGTAATAAATATATATAAGGTTAAAACCTTGATGATTAAAAACAGGTGATATATTTTTATGTGTAAAAAAAGACCAAATCCAAAATCTTAAGGATGAATTTTTTCCAAATGGCAGGACTGCACTATTTGCATGGAGGTTCTGTCTGGACCATCGGGATACAAAGGCCCCGGGATAGGAGGAATCTCTAGAGCTGAGTCCGTGGGCCGCCTGGCTCAGTGTGGCCATCAGTACCACCTCCAGTGCCTGGTCGCCATGTACAACAACGGCAACAAAGACGGCAGCTTGCAGTGTCCAACCTGCAAGACCATCTACGGGGTCAAGACCGGGAACCAGCCGCCTGGCAAAATGGAGTACCATGTCATCCCACACTCTCTGCCCGGACACCCGGACTGCAAAACCATCCGGATTATTTACAACATCCCTCCTGGCATCCAGGTGTGCTCTCTTTCTCTTGAGTTTTTGTACTGTAAGGCTTCAACTGGAACGTGGTTTCACGTTGTTGTATTTGTCTCTCAGGGACCAGAACATCCAAACCCGGGCAAACCCTTCACCGCTCGAGGATTTCCCAGACACTGCTACCTGCCCGACAGTGAGAGAGGCAGAAAGGTAAAAAGAAATATGCAAACCCATGTGATAGGTGTTTTTTAAACTGATATCCCTTGAAATTTGAATCCATGAATGCGCCTGTTTCAATGGATAAATACAGCGGATACATTTAGAAAGTCAGCAAAACCTTAAGGTAAAAAGGCTTATGAGTGAATTCCATTTGTCCTTGGTTGTCGGACCTCTGGGGACTAGTACCGGTTCATGAGGCATTTGTTACTGGGCCACGCAGAGAGATCCAATAAAAATAAAGCCAGGATTTTCTCCAAAGTTTACACAACAAAAGATTTTTTCCTCAAAACAATAGGTAATGACATGAAAATGAGTGCAACACAAACTCCATATCCTCCAAATCCTGTTGTGGAGAAACCAGCTAATTGGGCGATATTTAGGGTGGCATTCTAATACACTCAACAGTTGCACTTTATGCAATTTTATATTGTATTATTTTATCTGAAGGTAAGGTCTTGGACAATAATCCCAACATTAAACCGGTCCGCGGTGCAGAAAACGATGGCTCTGAAGTATATTTTTCTTAGCTTTTATCTCATTGGGTTCCTCCATTAATTATATTCAAGCTACATTTTGCAATCAAAGATGTAGTAAATGCCACAAAAGAGAACAATATCCGCTTCTTGTGTCTCTTGTAGATGAGGAAAGGATGCGTCAAGAGGCTAATAAATCTCTTCTTTGGCACTCTAGGTCCTGAAGCTTCTACTGGTGGCGTGGGACCGACGGCTCATCTTCTCTGTGGGGACGTCCAGCACCACTGGGGAGTCCGACACCGTCATCTGGAACGAGGTGCACCACAAGACTGAGTTCGGCTCCAACCTGACAGGTCACGGTTATCCAGACCAGGGCCACTTGGACAATGTTCTGGAGGAACTCAAAGCCCAGGGGATCACCGAGGAGGAGTGCTTACCCAGAGACTGAACACACACACACACACACAAGGATGGCGCTTAAACGAATGTGACATTGATACAAAAATATGAGACAAGAAAGCCAAACTGCATGAGTTTGTGGGAAAGGTGCAGGTGCAGTTGTCAACAAACTGGATTATCTGGACATTTGATAGCACTGAGCACACACACACACACACACACATACGTCAGTGTTTGGAGAAGCTTTTGTTTATACTGTGAGACCTCTGCTCAAGAATGTAACTAGTAAGATGTGTACATTGCTGCTGCTGAAACGACTGATGTAGACGGTTTATATATCTGTTCAAGTGTTTAGAGATTCTCCTGAATGAACAATCGAGGATTCATTGAAGTCATAGCTGGATGTCTGAGCATGGATATCTGCCGACATCTAGTGGTGATACTGCAGAACTACATTCCTTTAAAAGCTTGAGTTCAAAAATGTATATTATAAAAATGAACATTGTTTAGATTCTCTCATGTTTTATACCATTGTTTTTGCATTACTTTTTCTATGTTTTTGGTGTGGCATGACAGATTTTGCCTAATGCTGGTTTAAATGCCACGTTGGTTATAGTGACATATGGTTTATAGACATACATTCCCGATGTAATAATCTGTAGTCCATCCCAAAAAAACAAGCTCAGGCTGGAAGGCTCACTTTAGCGCGGATTTGCACAGAATTATATGACGCAGAATGAATCAGAACGTTATTAAAGTCGGGGAATACACCAGCCACAGAATTGTTACTCATATTTTTATTTATTTAAATGTATCGTTGCCAGGACGTTTTCTGAAACATGTCACATTTTTTGGATCTCTAAGTCTGTTTGGGGTCCAACGCTGATTGGTTTATATGCTTATTTAGGCCAACATGAAAGCATTTATACTTTATGATACATGATGTATGCAGTGTACTGTAAATCTGTGTTTATGTGCACACGTTTGCATTAAATGTTTTTTTTATACTACCTCTGACTTTTCACGGATCCTTATTTATTTTATTATTTCCTTCTTAATCGCAAGTAGTTAACGCTCACATATAATTATTTCCAGGTGATGAATTACTTTCTTATATAAAAGTTAAGAAAACGCCAAATATTAAAGGTTATTCTTGACTTCTTTGTCGTCATTTGTATACTTCAAATCGGTAGCTGTTAGATTAGATCCTAGATGAAAAGGAACCAGCGAATGGCATCCAATGTTGGTCACTATTGAGATTTCACTGTCTATTTTATTTTTAACAATATATCAGAAAACAAATGATAAATATTCTAATTATTTTTTAATAATGCTTTATGCTATATCCATCTATCCATCTATCTATCTATCTATCTATCTATCTATCTATCTATCTATCTATCTATCTATCTATCTATCTATCTATCTATCTATCTATCTATCTATCTATCTATCTATCTATCTATCTATCTATCTATCTATCTATCTATCTATCTATCTATCTATCTATCTATCTATCTATCTATCTATCTATCTATCTATCCATCTATCCATCTATCCATCTATCTATCTACAGTATCTACAGTATCTATCTATCTATCTATCTATCTATCTATCTATCTATCTATCTATCTATCTATCTATCTATCTATCTATCTATCTATCTATCTATCTATCTATCTATCTATCTATCTATCTATCTATCTATCTATCTATCTATCTATCTATCCATCTATCCATCTATCTATCTACAGTATCTACAGTATCTATCTGTCTATCTATCTATCTATCTATCTATCTATCTATCTATCTATCTATCTATCTATCTATCTATCTATCTATCTATCCATCTATCCATCTATCCATCTATCTATCTACAGTATCTACAGTATCTATCTATCTATCTATCTATCTATCTATCTATCTATCTATCTATCTATCTATCTATCTATCTATCTATCTATCTATCTATCTATCTATCTATCTATCTATCTATAGTTTAACAAACCAAATGTTACCGATATTCTTGTCAATATCAAAGTAAAGATGTTAAATAAAACCGGACATCACTTAACTGAATATGATACATTTTAAAGTATTTTTAAACATTTAAACATTTAAAGAATATACAAAAGCCTTTAATTGTGAGGGATGTTTCTGGTCAGTAGTGTGATCACTAATATGGACTCTCAAAGAAATGAGCAGCACCTGACCAGTTTATCTGGTGATTAGTCTGTCTCCTGGATTAGTAGTCTGGTCGTCCACTTTAATGATGAAACATATACACGGATAATTCTTCTAATTGCCTGCATTCAGGGGAACATGCTGTTCTGCATCATAATGGGCTATTGTTTCTAAACGTTTAAGATATTTATATATCTATATATATATATATCTTTAATCAAATTAAAAATATACTGACCTTTTTTCTGTGTTTTTAAAAGCTTGATTTATAATTCATAAAATAAAGAATATATCTATTCTCTTTACACTTACTCAACTTGTGATTTGTGGATGCAAAAGGATATAATGGATTTTTTGAAGGAGGATTTAGAAGGATAATAGTTTATTTTATTTGAAAAAGTGATAGCATGAGAAGTTATGTCTGATTTACCGACTTTTATTTAAACACAAAATTATTGGCATTCATGGGTTTAATCATTTTTGATGATGTAAAGTTCTCAACATAAACTACTTTTTTTTTTATTTCCAAGTTGACCTTCAAAATTAAATCAACAATCATGCTGTGCCTGACTTTGAATGCCTGAATAGCTCGTGTTTTAATTCTTTGTGGGGAAAAAAGAGCTGAGCCAAAAGAAGAAGCTCTTGATTTACCGCTCAACAGGGTGTCTAAACATTAGATGTAGAAGCTCAGTGATTCGGGAGGGACTGAAAGTAAATGATTGCTCCTCCACCTCGAGAGAAGACCAGTTGAGGTGACTTGGTCAAGGATGCCTACCTACCTGTGACGTGTGGTGAGGTTCATGGTTGGTGAGGCACTGACTCCTTTAGTGTCAGTTTTACGTTACAGTTTTAAGTATACAAACCCAAAAGGGTAATTTATTCAATTTGGTACTGGTTATTTCATATCTCAACAGCATTCTTCATACACACATGCACACACATGGTCTTTGGTGATTTTTGTAAAATACTTTTGAATGATTTTATTAGACGATTTGATGTCTTCCCCTCATTGCCAGTTATAGCATACATCTGTCATCTTTGACAAACTCATATGAAGATGGTTTAAAATAAATATGATTTAGCTAATCATTTCTCAGAAAGTGTTGATATTAGTCTACAGCCTCCAGATCTTTGGCAGTATTAGATTGTGGATAAATATTGATTTATAGCTTCATAAACCTGTCATCTTTGACATTGACATAAGAGTCATAGCTAAAATATTCTGTTTTAATTATCAATTTATTTTAAATTATATATTCAAACTCTACATTTAAATCTGATTTAAACTTAAATCTAAATTTGTTTAGTAGATGTAGAAGAAATGAAATAGCTGATAAATAATAAAAAAGGACTAGCAAACATGGATTCAAAACAGCGTACAGTATGACCGTCATAATAAAGGATTACAAGGAAGATGCAGCTGATTAAATGCTCTTAATTTGCTTCAAATTTGGCCCAAGAAGGAAGAATCCCGTGCCATAGTTAGCTTGACAGCATTATGATGTCAGCTCTGTATTTATATTAAAATGTTAAGTTACGATGACATGACACGTTGTTGTCAGTGTTAGACTATTAATGAAAGATAGACCCACCTTATCTTGCTTCTGATTGGTTAATATTGTGTGGTGCCTTCTGTGCTTGGCTAGATTTACGCATAAGGACCAAAGTTTATTATCATGAAAAGCTAAATATTGAGTATTAAATGGGTCCATCTAATAATATAAGTTTGATAATATTTTCTTTAAGGCCAAAATTTCGTTTTTAAATATTCTATTCTATTTTCTTAGTCATATATCTTTTTTATACGGTTTAGATTAAAACCATTTCTGGTCTTAATTTTATCTGTAAGTAAAGCCTTTCCTTCGCCACACAAACCTCCGTTACTTTGTTGTAAAAGTCCTTACTTAAATACCTTATTTCCAAAAGTTTTCTCCGCCTCAATAGCAATTTGACGTAGTTTAATGAGGGTTAATTAGTTTGTGCCTCAAACTTTGCCTTTTCACTGCGGTTGTATTTCTGATCAGCGAAACTAAATAAGACACTTAAAAACATTAAACTTTAATGGTTGAAGACATCAGCCAGACTGTGAAAAACCAAGGCAAATAAAAGCATCTGTGAGCATTATATTTGCGACATTCAGAGATACGGCAACCGGTACGCCTCAATTGCATGTATTAACGCAGTCTGTGATGGATTGTGCATTAAGCGGTGAGGCACTGCCTCACCTGCCTCCCCTCACCGCACGTCCCTGATATGTAAAAATGGAAAGAAACCAGGAATAGCTCGAAAGACTGGGTTTGTGTGCTGCTTGGCCTTGAAAAGCAACAGTTCTTCCAAAAGACCCCGGATAGGTTTCTGGCGCGAGAAATGTCTGGGCCTCTTTGCTCCGGCTGCTACCCCCGCGACCTGACTGGACAAGATGACGAATAGATGGAAACATTTAAAAGAAAGTGATGGAATAATCATCAGCCCATCAATCAATTTCAAACAATAACTGTCAAATTATAATGCATGTAGTTCGGCTTTTATGTCATTTGGCTTTTGGAGCCGTTGTCATGCACCAATGTTAAAAGAGGCAAGTGCAGGAGAGAGGAAAGGAGAGTGAGCAGCAGCAAAAAGAGCTTGTATTATGGTGGATTAGGGAGCAGATAGAGAAACGCCCCTCACTGAAATGGGTTTGGGGGGGGGGGCAGAGAATCCCTCCTGCAGGGGTCTGTCCATTGTCTTCCAGTTACACTGCCAAATGGAAAGCTGATCACTGAATGTTTCATTTGCTTACAGGGATGCAAAAGCTAACGACTGCATGCCGTCGTCCGGCCCCCTCCCTCGGTTTTTGGTGCAAAACCTTTCAGATGCAAACCACATGCTGCAAAAACAGTCTCGCTGCAACGAACGACACAAACACACACCCTCTCTCCTCGTGGATTGCGTGTCTATTATTAAAAGCTTTTAAAATCCACGGCGCCTGGGCTGAGAATGGAACCCAGCGCCTTGTTGCCAAGGGAACAGAAGCTCATAGTCTCTGCTCTAAGTTCCCCCCCTCCCCAGAGTCTCATATTTCAAACTGTCAGCAATCCTGTGGCTCACACTGCTGCCTTTCAGCTAAAAGCTTTTTATGCATCTGTTGGGCCATAGAGAGGGGAGTGTTCAGAGCAGGGGGAGGGAGGAAGAAGGCCCTCCCCTCTTGTTGCCAGGGAAACCTGATGTCACTGTGACATCACACGGCACTAAAAGCTTTTAACCGGATTCCTCTCCTGCCCTAGGCCCCATTTTGAGTCCTCTTTCAGCGAGGCGAGGGGAAAGGGCACAGGGAGAGAGTCGTGTGTGAGCTTCCACATGTCACACTCTCCCTTCTTACAGCACCCAGTGCGGTAAAAGGCTTTCAAATTCGGCCCATAACAAGCCTGCTGCTGCAAAGACAAAGATAGCACAGGCCCACAGACAACCATCCTAAAATGGCTTCAGAAGATGGTTTCAGCTACCTGCTGCCGGTCCAAACCGAGAAGCACCGGCGAGCCCCAAACTGGACCGACGGGGAAATGAAAGCGCTTCTATACGTGTGGGAGGAATACCACAACGAGCTGAAGACCAGCAAGAGGAACGCAAAGGTTTACGAGAAGATGTCCCAGCGCTTCTTCCAGCTGACTGGAGAGCAGCGTTTCAAAGAGGAGATCAAGATGAAAATCACTAACATGTCTTTCCAATTTAGGGGAGTCCACTTAGCAAGAGTTAGGACCTAAAATCCATCTGATGCATGAATGTTGACATCTTTTTTTTGTGCTTTTTCAGGCGCCTAAAAGCCACGGCAGGGGAGTGCGGCGAGGTTTCTGACTGGCCTTATTTCAAACCCATCGAGAAGATCCTCTCAAGGCCTCTGGAGAACGGACGCGTCGCTTCCGTGGACTTCCAGACCTCCATTCCTGGCCCTTCTTCTGACAACATGGCGGGGTCGAAATCCGACGAGGGAATGGTGGGCTTCATGCCCGAGTACACCGGTTCTTCGGATGAGCTCGAGATAAAGCAAGAGCTGGACTCTTTGACTTCTGACTCCGAGTTCTCCAGGTAATGAAAGGACCAAATGGCTCTGACGATGCAATTTAAGTAATTATTGTTATTTACTTTTCAAAAACATGTTTAGATGAGTATTTCTTTTTAAACTTTTAAAAATACTTAAAAGTTCCTAGTCACACCTGAAGTATCTCTCCTGTTGCTGCATTGCTCTAGAAGCTAATGAAACTCATCATGTATTTTCTAAGCTCCTCGTCACGTGTACTATAACAACAAGACGGAACTTGTTCTTCATGCTGCAAACTCCAGCCTACATTAGCAAATATTTGATTGATTTCATTCCATTATGTCACTTAGTTCATACATCAGTATTTGAGGTATTTAATTAAGCTGTTCCCTCTACATCCCGCAGCTCACGCCCTGTGTCAGCAAAGAAAAGACCTGGCAACAAACACCTCGTGATGAAGAAGAAGAAGCTGCAGATGATGCAGGCCATGCTGGTACAGCAGAAGCGATCCAGCAGAGCCATAGAGGAAACGTGTCGGGAGGTCCGTCGAGCCCTGCACCAGCAGAACCTACTTCAGATCCAGTGTCTGCAGCTGCAGGAACGTATGATGAATCTGCTGGAGAAGATGGTTCTGCCTTCCCCGGCCGGACCTATGCATATGGTCCAAAGTGGAATTAAGAACAAAAAACCCCCTGAAGGATTATAGATGTTTGCAAGAAAACAAACACCTGTTTAATATGGATACCGCTGTGGATACATTGATGGACCAATGGAAGAGAACGTAGATCTTAGAGACCTCACGCTTCATCAACAGCCATCTATTTGTCACCGCTAGTTACAAGTTGTGTCACAGGGGCAAGAGGACTAAGCAAAAAGACTTAAACTCTTCCTCGACACCTCCTAGGAAACACATTCTCCGGACGTCCAGCAGACATTCGACCGGAGTAAAGTCGCTTTTCACGATACTGAGGAGCTTGCCCAGGTCCTCAGCCATCCTCAACCAGCTCCGAGGGTGAAATAAAAAGAAAATGCACCCTTCGTTTACACCAGAGTGCATGTGTAGTGGTCTTTTTCATTTAATCTGAAGCTTCATGTCATGTAGCTGTAGTGACAGACAGTGGAGAAGACTTCCCGTCTCTGTGTTTTAGAGCTGACTTACTCATCACATACTGTACAACTAAGGTGATGGGGCAGAGAAGAACGCAAACATTTCGCCGAGCATAATATGCTAAAAGAGCAATAACCACTGAATGCTTGTATGCTTAATGTATCCCGTTGATAGTGTTAAGCTAACCTTGGTTTAAAATCATGGAATATTAACTAAGCACAGACTGTAGAAGGTTTCTGCTCTTCAATAACAAACACTCGTGAATCTGAGTCGTTGTTCTTTCCTGAAATACATTGTGGTGTTTGACTTGAAGAAGCACACAAATCCATGTAAAAGATGATAAGTTACTTTCTGTTAAACTTAAGCTGAAATAAACAGATTTTAACATATTTTCCTTGTGTCTTAGTGCAAGATTGGCAAGTGCTCTGTGTTCGACTTATCCCTAGTGGAGGTGTAATGATCTGAAGAAAAATGCTCTGCTTTAAACATTGTATACCGTCTTATCTCCTCAAATCCAGAGAGACGCAGACTTGTTTGTCCGGTTTAAGTGGAGCATTGCATTATACTGCTGCTTTCAAGATAAAGACATTTGTAGTACCATGTTTCCTGATGGGTTTAATCATTATTGGACACACTGATAACAGCAGAACTCAGGGACTGAAACTTGAAAACAAGGCACCTGAGACGCACAAGTCAGTTGACAAATTAAAAGAAGGTCTTAGGTGTCCAAAAACTACCGTCCATTTGAGATAGATCGCAGATATTAAAAAAAATGTATATTTGTGTTAATCGAGTATTATTTATTTATTTAATTTTTTATTGAGCATGACCTTTCTCCTTTACCCGTTTTACACTCTGATGTGGCACTTTGAGGTCATGTATGACGAAAAGTAAAATACAATTAAAATGTATTACTTTTATTATGATTATTATTATATTTTCCTCACATATGTGTAACTGCTATTCAACTACAAAGACTGAAAGTATTTCAAATGGTTAATTTTTAAATGCATTTATAGCAGGATATATTATGTTTCATAACACAAACCGTATAAGAACTGCCTTTTTTGTAACCCATTTTAGGTGTTTTTGTGCACCGTCTAGTTCAGACACCAAAGGAGTAGCCCATGGGCCTGTTAAAAAAACTTTAATAAAACAATAACCATCTTATTCTGTTCGATTTTGTGTTTCCTTTCTTGTTGCCCTATTGGTAATTATTGAACAATAAATAATATATTATTAAGTTACTTCAGAAGTGCGCACTAAACTGATGGTAGTCACAAAGTGCACTTGAACTTCAAGTTCACTTAGTGACTACCAGATCGCAGGTCCAAACAAGTTGTTGACCCCTGGTCTAGACGCTCATAGATAAGGTCAGGTTAGGGATTTTTTTTTAAAAGAGTCATGTGATCAAAAGAAACGTTGAAGGCCTTTGTCCACATGGGTGTGTTTATAGATGAATAGAGAACAAGTGCTTCACTTGCACTGAAGACACAGACCACAGACTTGACTGTAACATTACACTGGTAAGACCTTTGCCTTGCACTTCACTGTATTGTGTTTAAACGTGTTTCGCCACGTGGCCGTTTGACTCAAAGTATTTTAAAAAGCCCGTTCAACAAACACAATTTAATTACCTTTTTTTTAACCTGTTAAAATGTATTTTTAAAAATCCTTGCTTTAAACATTTTAGCCAAAGGTCTCGCCGGTGAAAGCCAATAGAAACGCTCCCGTCGTTTGAATCTGCAGCGTCGCTCGCCCAGGTGATTGGTCAGTGGGCGGGTCACGTGACACAAATACGTTACGCTGTCATGGTTACGATGAAAGACGCTTTGTGAAAGCAGGGAGGAGGCGCCATATGCTCCGGCAAATCTCGGAGAAAGAGTTGATCGGCTCTGAAAAATGTAAGCTTTTGTTTTAAAATGTAAAAGAAAAACGGTCCAGCGCAAACGGTGGACGGTTTTCTATGAAGGCGTGCGAGTCAAACAGGTATTTGTTACCTTTTTTAAAAAATCCTTTTAAACTTTTCCTCTTTACTTTTGAAACGTATCACTTTTGTCCGTTGTTGAACTTTCTGCCACCGTCTGACCAGCGTGGTTGCTTTCTGTTTTCGTCATGATTCTTTGTTGTTTTTTTTTTTAAATAAATGTTTGAACACATGTTTTCAAAAACCGAGTGTTTTATGGTGAGGGTTGTATAAAACCGTATTTTCGGGTTCAAATCCCCCATCTTGTTGACATTGTTACATTGACATGTAATTGCTTTATTAAGATCGATTTCTCTCTTTTCTACCTCCCTGATGGATTCAATAGAGAGATGCCTCCTAAACCTTCTCAAGTTTATTTATTTATTTATCATGTAAATGTAGTTTATAACGGCTACACTTGTGAGTAGGTGTTCTACAAACTTCCATCTAAATTTGTGAAAACAGTGGTTTCTATTGATGTTGTTTTCTTGCCTTATACTGACAAAATTCAAGTTTAATTTATTGAAAACGCTACGGTTCAATAAAAAACTTTCAATATATTTGTTCGATGTGTATTTATATTTGATATCTTAAATTGATCTGTATTTGCTACGTTATATTCTAATGAATGTTCTAATATTTTCCTTTTTTTATGCAGGATGTTAAAGACCCTCTACTGTTGGTGAAACAAGATTTTGTGACCATGAAGATCCAAGGACAGCCTGAGAGTGTCCGGAGACGTCTGGATTTAAATGTAGGGGAACTTCGGGGCGTAGAGATCGTCCGGGGTCGAGCAGGATATGGCTTTACCATTTCTGGACAGTGTCCGTGTTTGCTGAGTGGAATCCTGGAGGGAAGTCCTGCTGACCTTGTCGGGCTCAAACAAGGGGATCGCATCATGGCGATCAATGGGACAGATGTGTCCACCGCTTCCCACGAGAACGTCGTGCAGATGATTGGCAGCTGCGTCGGACCCCTGCAGATAGTGGTGCATGCGGAAGGACGGGCGATCGGGAACCCCATTTTAAATGATGAGAAATTTGGAATAAGCCCCAAGAAAAGTCTTTTTCAAAAAGTTGGAGTCCTCCGCACCATCTCTGACGATTCCAACAACTCCTCCTCCAACTCCAATCACATTTTGACGTCCAAACAGAGGCCAGTGTCCGAACCTGACATGTCAATGTGGTCGAAACAATGGAACGCTGTAGCGATGCCGTCGTCAGAGGACACTGACTCTGTATTCATGGACACAGATGCTAATTCAGACTGGAGTATTTTGAATATGACCCTCGTGGTGGGGTATCTGAGCTCCACTGAACTCATTCTGAACACTGCAGAGTCAGAAGAGGAATGTCTAGGAGCCATCCGGGAGAGAATACGACAGCTGGGGACAGAGCAGGACACGCATACACTAGTGATCATGAAGATCATGTTTGACTGTATTAGACTTTGTGATGACATGGGCGCTGTGATGGCAGCTTTTCCCACTGAGAACCTTGTATTAGGAGCCGTCTGTGCAGAGGACCCAAGGTTCTTTTGCCTTGTCACAACTGCACATATTATTAATGGCCGTGCTCCGGAGGATGCTCCGTTGAGAGCCTCCTGTCATGTGTTCTTCATTGATCCAGATTTGGGAAACCATGAGGACCATCTGGGGATCGCTCAGCGATTTGGCTTTAACTGCACTCCTGATCCTGATTCCCTGTGTTGCCTGCAGTTCCCCCAGACTCCCCCTGATGTCCTTCACTTTGTGACCGTCCTGTACAGTGACATGGGGGAGGCTGTGGAACGACTTCGGGTCAAACTGGACTTTGAAGCTCAGCTGCAAGTGAAGGACAGCGATAGCACCGGTAAACAGGGAAGTGCCAGCAGCAATGGGGATAGTGGTATTGGCAATGCGTCCCCCCCTGAAGAGAGAACAGACAGGGATTTCCACTTGGCAATCCAAACCCCCTCTGAGACCCTCCTCCCAAGATGTCCATGGGATTATCCTTCACCTGGAGACCATACTCAACTAAAGCTTACCAAGAATGACCAGAAAATAAATCCAGTGTCCAGTACTAGCACACATTCCCTTTCAGAATCACTACCTGGTCCAGATTCCTTAACAGGCTTTTATGGAGGCCCCCCACCAATGCTTGAGTTCCAATTCAAGCCTCCCCCACCTCCTCAACTGTTGGGTAAAAAAACAAACCTTTTTGGAGATCCTCTGAGAAACAGCCAAAAGTGGTTTTCAAAGCCAAAGTGGGCCAAGTCGCTGAGTGGAGCGCCAGAATCAAACCTGGCAACCGACAGCTGGTTATCCAGCGGTAGCATCAGTGATGGCTTGTTGAAGAACCTACCACCCCCTATGAGTGAGATCCCACCAGACAGGTATCAGTCTACAGAGGCCATGATGCTGCCGCCCAGAGAGGAATGGACTCAACAACTCCTGGACCAGCGTAACAAACAGCAGAAGGATGGAGGGACTAAAAATGTGAGTAGGGCAACTTTTGGCATATGGAGAGTTTGAAAGCAATGACGATACAAAACCTTGAAGTTCTCGGATAAGCATAGATTTTCAAGTGATTTTCAAAAGGAAATCTTCCCAAAATTAATGATTTAGTTGTTCAGCTTGTTGAAGATGGCAGTCTTACACAGAAACATGCTCTTCTTCATTGTTACATTTCAATTCAAAATGCTTTGAGTGTCAAACATATCAACTGAAGGATCCTTTGCAAATTGAAAATGTTTACTCAAATATTTTGGGGAGGAACTGGCAAACAATGTTTCATTCCATGATTGACTTTCAACAGGGTTTTTTTTAGCATACATTTTATATACACAATATGTAACTCTCACTCAAGTTGGTTAAATATCAGTAATTATTTTTATTATTTATATTGAACTTTTAATATTTATATAATTTGATAATTTGTTTTCGTAAATACTTTCTAAATTTGATGTTAAATGGATTACTGTGAGTTAAGAAGAATCCCAGTATTTTTCTCTAAATAGAATGAGTCTTATTTTCGGTCGAGCAGTTACAGTTACAGTGAACTAGATCTTGCCAGTACCTGTCGCAATTTATTTGTATTTATTTACGTGTTAAATCAAATGCGTTGGTTTTTATTGACCACACGAGGTCTCTGTTTCACTGCACTGGAAGAGAAGCTCCAGCACAAGGATTCCCCTGTTTTGACAGAATTTCTTTAGAGCTAGTTTGTTGACGTCAATATGTACACAATATTGTTGTCAATATTGTTGAGATAAAACTGTTGGTTTATTGTCGACAATACTGTTTCGTTTATAAACGATGGAATTGGATCTTTATCTAGACAGGCACAAAATGACAGCATCCTCACATGACATGTGTTTATCTAATATTCTTTTTTTATTGATCATATTTATGGGATAATGCTTTATATCTTATTGATTTAGTGATATTTTACAAATAATCCCATCAGAAACAATTAATGATGGATTAGACATAACAGATAATAGTAGGGATTATCAATTATTATTTGATTATTGTCCAAATATATTCAGTTATGATGTCATAGTCGTGACTCTCGGGTTTAAAACCTATTTGGAAACGGGTGTAGGTCTCTTGAGACTATCTCCGTAATGTCAGTGGAGGGCGGTGTTTGACATGGCTTGCTGCACAAAGAAGATTGCGCCCACATAGGAATCCAATCTGAAAGTTGTCACTGAATTCATGCGTTAATGTGAATCTCCTCACACGCAGGATCAGTATGATGCCAACCTAGAAACCCACCCTCAACCCATTAATATAAAGCTGTGCATGTCAGAAGACTTCTAATAAGTACATCAGTGGGTTTTTGTTTTTTTTATTGCTTCATCAGCTTCATCAGAACAAAGAGGCTCTATGAAGAAGTCTGTTAAATTACACAGCGGAGCTGCAGCTGCAGTTATTTGCAGGGCTTCATTTTCCTTCTTCCAAACACAAACCACGATATCTTCCTTAACCCATTCATCCCTGAGTTTTTGTCTTTAACTGAAAAGAATAGAAGGTATGTACTATTTCTACTGTGTCAAAGTCCTACAAACACCATTAGCTCATGGCTGGAGACCCCTTTTTACAAAACACAACAAATTCTTCAAAAATATATAGAAAATGGTCTTTAAGAGTTTTTTTCCTAAAGATAATTTACTTTTTAATAGGTTTTATTTGTTAAGCATTTCCAGAAATTGTGGCCATTTTCAGTGTGGCTGTAAAGGTGGCTGCCTCATATTTTAGATGACCATGTGTTCCTAGCTTTTTTAGCAGTCTCACTTCCTGGGTTTATCTTCCTGATAGGTTTAATCTGCTTTAAAACAGGTTTTACATACAACAGGTTGAAATAATGAATATGTAAATATTTGCTTAGTTATGAAAATGTATCGATGATCAAATGACTTCAAATAAAAAAAAAACAACTAAAACCTAGAGTGACAACAAATCACCAGTAGTTCTCAGTATTTGAGTGAAAGGATCCTGTTCATTTACAAACTGCCTCGCCTGCGCTAGGTCATCCTTCTGCTAATGTGGACTAATTTCTCTTTGTTGGACCCACTCAGGGCTCAAGGATGTGGGGTGTCCTACGAGCCTCCAGGAGGCGCTCATCCAAACGTCTCAACATGGCAAGATCGCTCGATGACCTGGAGGTGGGTGGCAAGTTTGTGCACCATGCATGAGTTGCACAACAACTTACCTTTTATTGTGATTCTTTGAATGTGTCTCCAGACAAGATGTATCATGTGCAAGAGCCCAGAGGTTCATCTGATTATCCGTAATTCACCTGTCGGCACGTCTGGGGAGTTTAAAGCATGTGGTACCGGTCATCCAAATAGGCTCTGATTCTCATCCAACCCCCCGTTACGTCCTAGTTTTTGATGGGTTTTGTACCTTTCATTCAGATCGCTTTGGACTGCGTGGTTACTGCAACACTTGCTGTATTGGTGGAATGACAAAGCGGTCTTTGTGTGAGATGCAGGCACGGTTCTGTTTGCGCTCGCTAATGAGCATTGCTGCTCCACTGAATATCATGCCCACATTCTCCTGTATTAATGTCGCCTGGTTGTGCTCTCTTTCTGGCACTTAAACACCAATGCATCATGTTTTTAATTCACTTTAAAACATGCCTTATACTTGTTCAAACAGATATAGACGGTTTTGTATATCCACCCCCGCACATTTACACCTGCAGTCCTCACATTGTATATAAAGAAACCACAGGTCACACAAATCTTCTCCTTGGAAATGTCCAAACGAACACAAAACACCACTTGTTGCTATGAGGCTTCGGCTTCAACACAGTGCACCAGATGTGCAGCCGCAAGATTAAAGATGGCTGTAAAAAGGTTACGTCAAAGGCAGAGTTTCCGCTTTCATATTCACTTTTATTGCTAATCCATCTGTTTCACAAGTCTTCTAGTAAATCCCTTTGGACTACGACAAATTGTTTTAACTTGGTGTTTATTTTAGGGTTTTCCCTACTCTGTAATACATTCAATTAAATCATGGTTAATTCATTGATTAAATGACAGGCGTGGCATACACAGGCCAGGGATTAACTTTCCTTTTCCACCGATATCAATGTATTGACTAGGGGTGTCACAGCATTTAAGTAAGTCATTTATATTTGTAGAGCGCTTTTCAAGACCAGGGTCACAAAGCGCTTAAATATTCAAGAAATACCCAATAAAATAAATACTTAAAAGGTCAAGACAACACCGAGACAAACACAAGAGTCTCAGAAAATCTGCACAATGTGCAATTAAACTTCTGGCCACTAGAGCAGTCATTACGTCCATCCCGGCGATGACTGAGGGCGAGAGGATACAGTTGACTCCAGCTACTAATCAGATTCTTGCACATATTTTGGTTTCAAAACAACGAAAGCAGTTATGAATCATGTTCTTTCTGCAATGCCAGAGTCAAGTTCTCGTCACAATACTACAAATATATTGTTCCTACTAGTATCGTTACCCCTGTATCATGATACGTATGGTTTTGCCAGATTCTCGCCAGTACATACAACTAGTGTCAACGTCATGATCATTTTTTGTAGCAAGATTTTACTAGCTTGATTCATTTTACTCTGCTCCTGTTGGTATTTGTCTAACATACAGCAAATGCACTCATTTCAGCGGCTGAGCTTCAACAAGGTCAGCTACTCATGGTTGCAAAATCATTGAGTCTTTAGACAAGGTCTAATGGTTAGTAGTTGTTCTAATGCTCTGCGTAATTGAATAAGAATTGTTTTTTCACATGTGATACGTGATCCGAACTATTAGTTCAGTCCGTCCGTTTCCTCGTCATGATATGAACATGAACGCATCCTTTCTGCGAAGGTTAGATAAGTAGGTGATGGCAGAGAGTGCAGAAACGATAGGTGTTATTTTTCTACCCGTCTCCGAGCCACAGAGCTGTTCCAGCCTACGCATCAAGTGAGCACACACAAAGTCCTGGTTCCTTTTCCTTGGCTCAGCAGGAGAGAAAAGCAAGCATTATAATTCTGTGTCTGTGCAGAGTCTTTTTTTTTCTTCCCCTGTGATGAAGCGTGTTTTTGATGCACGCTTTTGTTGTCAGATCCTCTTATGTTTGAACACGTCGAAGAATGCGCTACTTTGTGCTTTTCTACGCAGGTTGTCGAGCAAACGAGATCCCACATCCCAGCACACCTTGACACTGCAGAGCATGTTTTACTTCTGCTCATTAGCTCCTGTTTCCAATGAGAACCTAATGACTCATTGTTACAGGGACGAGAACGATGACTCATCAAAACCCCTTTTTTTGGACTAGATCAAAAATAATTTGAGGGTCCACTGAGGATCCATACAATACACATTTGAATAGCGAGAAGAATCATTGAAGGGGTAACTCTATTTATTTACCTAATGACACTAATACTAATATCACAACACGTTTTTAAAAGGATGTGGTGCCAACTGTGCTGTTTATTTAATCACAGTTAACTATACAGTCATATACATGTTTTGCTTCTGCTTGTAAATGCGAATACAAACGTACTGCCTTTTTACAGGTATATGTTTTTGCTGGCACAGGTATAGATGCTCCTCTTTTCCCTAAAATTGGGGAACTTTATTTCTGACTTTCTTAGTAGCTGCCATTCTTTCATGCCTTTGGGTAACAAATCTATCCTGTGGGCGTTCCAGAAACCAAGGGAAGGCACGAAGACTCGAGGGACAGGGAGGGAGGTAAACACAGAGGAAAGAGGGAGGAATGTACAGCTAGAGAGAGAGAGAGAGAGAGAGAGAGGGAAGCCGTGAGGGAGAGAGTGAGCGGAACCAGCAGCCGAGGAAGAGAGGGGAGCCTTTGAACTCCCAGTAGCTGTCAGGATTCCGGGCTCTCCTGCACGCTCGCTCGTGGCTGTACGCTGAAGTCAAGCTCCGTGGATCCGGCGGATGGGCTCGTCGCACACACCGAGCGTGTGCAGCAGCGCCGACAGACGAGCCACTCACGGCGCCATACATGGAGCAAACTTTAACGTTCAACTCTGTAAGTGTCCTGAGATTGCATGTGGAGCACTTTCTTTGATGATTTTTCAGATCAGATGAATTGACATCTTGTGGGATCACTGGGATGTTGAAAGCTCATCCAGCTTATGACTCGCAGAACTACACACAGCGGATTGTGCTATAAACACTGATGCACAAACCTTATAGATAACAAGCACGTCAGACTTATTGTCTTACTCCATAAAGCGCAAGTGCCTTGCGTAGTTGCCCGGTGATCCAATTAGAAATCAATTAATGTCACCAGAGGTTTCTGGGAAAAAGAGATCAATGGCTATTTCAAATGCTCCTTAATCAATGATACTCACGGAGCTCACACGAGAGGTTTGGCAAGTCGGCGCTTGGACTTGTTGGGATTCGTTTCCCATGTTTTTGGTTGGTTTTCAAAAAGTGTCTTTAGGCTTTCCTTTAGGAATCACATTGGCAACTCCAGAGAGTGGGTGGATGGTTGAGCCAAAGTATCTTAAGGCTATGCTATGATGCTAAGAGGTAGCAATCTTGTTCTTCAAGAGCGAAGAACGTTCGTCTATCTTTAGTGATGTGAAATCTTTTTATTACGACTAATCTTTGCTTCTAATACATTGCACAAAAACGGATGGTTTACATTCCCATTCGACAATATAGCAACACTTCCCATAGTATTGTACCTGATGTGCTGTACATCTTGATGTGCCACAGACAAATATTTGGAGACATTTTGCAATATTTATCTGTATTTCTCTTTATCAGTAATCGTGTTTGTCCGATACAACTTGTATTTGGTTTTTAAATGGAATCTGCCGGGACCATTTGAGTGATCGGTATTGACAAGGACAGTTAAAATCAATGAAGAAGAGTGAGTTACGACACCTTTATTGCTCACACGATAGATAAAATACAAGCCTTTAACCAATGAGTTGGCTGCATTCACATTGGGTATTTGACAGCCGTGGCCAGTTACCAGATATGACTCTGGTTGCTGGGCTTACCACAGAAAATATGTGCTGCCTCATCCTCCCTTAACTTTACTATTGACTGTCACACAGACACGGTGACATCATCTGTGGATATTAAAGTGTTCCAAATAAAGTTGTGCAACCGCACCATGACCACCTCAATACTGTGGAATAGACGTGATTCACTGTTCCACCGCGCTGCCTCACTGAAAGGGAATCTTTGGGTGTGGAGCTTACTCGAAAAAAGAAATGCGGTACATGTTCAGAACCACAGCGGCAAGAGTTTAGACATGTCCTGGAGACACTAGTCTGCATATTCTAGTCTCCTGTGCAACACCTGAAGTTCGCCGCACATTAAATGAATGAGTCTGACATGTACACAGTCAGTTTTGCCTGTTTAAACTTGAGAGGATTGTGGAGTGTAAACTATCGAAATCAGTCCAGGTGCAAAATCTTGAGCAGGGCCAAGGTCTTTGTTTAATATGTCTGACAAGTTTGTTGTGAAGACATGTCGCCACATCCCCCCCCCCCCGAGGAACACTTGAACAAAACTGTTGATTAAATGTTCCAGAAATGATTAAACACCGGTGATTATTTATTGTTGGAATTTTGATTAAGCGCTTAGTAAAGATCGAGATTCATACTGACTTATTGATTAAATCAAGCTTGCATTTCCTTTTGTCTTGTGTCACTTAGTTGCTTTGTTCTTGTTCTCATCTGTGTCTCCGTAACCGCAGCAAGTATATTTACCATGTGAGCATGACAACAGGGTTGAAGAATTCAGAGCAACCTCACTGCCATTGTGCACCTTCAGCTGCTCAAATGTTGATAAAACCAGGCTTGGATTTTAATTCTGGGGACATATTTTAAAGTAATCTCTGTCTCATTAATTTCTTATCGAGCCTATTCAATCATAAAGGTAGAAACTGTATGTACAGTTGTTGTCCTATTGTAAAAAAAAAAAAAAAAGTTATACTTCTGATTTACTTTGTCACTGGCAGGTCAAAATAAGGTGAACAAGAGTAAGAGTGTGATTATACCAGGAATCATGAAGCAGAAATTGGTGCACGGAACAGTGTCTTAGTAAAATAAAGTCAACTCTCTCAAGTCAACTTTGTGTTCTAGATTTGTATAGAATCGCATGTGTACTCAGAAAGGTAATTCTAACAACAAGACGGATGTTTAGATGCCTAATCTAACAGCATTTAGAATTGTTTAATTGATTCTAGTGTAACAAATTGGCTTCAGAGTAAAACCAAACACCTTGCTAACCCTTCCGTCAATTGGCATGTTTAATCCAAAAACATCCTTTCTTAGAGCCCCTACAGGATTAGCTGATAATACCCTTAATACCCTTTATGCCCCCCCCTAGTGTTGAAACTGTCATGGCTTCTCAGTTTTAAATTATCTGCATGCTTATTTATTTAGAAAAAAAGACAGATGCTCTTGATGAGTATTTTTCTGGTTTGATCATCCTGGTCTCTCAGTTCTTCATATGAAAACACTGTCCCACTGATGAAAGCAGTTTGGTCACATGACACTCACAGACTCTCCGGGCAGATCACCAGAAAAAATGATGTACTGAATAACATATTTAAATCAAATATGTCTACTACTATTTAATTATTAAAGAAATGACAAAATATGATAATAAAACTCTTCTTGTTTTCTGGCCGTTAAATCTCATACTCTCAACGCGTCGTAACCTGCTGCTTGTGTCAAGTTGGTAGGAGAATCAGCTCCGGGCAGAACAATAAAAAAAAGTAATATAATAGGATCGCTAACAGGTGGTAACAGGTATGCGTCACTTTTTCAAGATGGGCAGTATTTCTCTTTGTTATTGTCAAGTCTTTGCCAAACCACCAACTATCTTCAATGATAAATGACACCTGGTATTCTTTCAGCAGACTCCAACAACAAATACTGAACCTTTGATTCATATATCAAGTGTGTAACTTTTTTACCACCCTTAAAGCCCATTTTTTAGACTTCTCATACGGGGGAAAAAGAGACTAAGCTAACTACAAGTGTCGGGTTTCAAGTTGGAAAGTCCATTCTGGACTTTATGGAAGAAAAATAGCAGTGTGAGGGTGTGGTTGCATCTTATGTGGTTAAACCACCTCAAGCCATCTAGACTGTGAGTGAGCAAAGTCTATTCTTAATGGTAATATATTTGGAGCAGAGGGGAGGTGGTCCTTGTTTCTGGCTTCCTTCTCTGAACAACCTACAATTATTTGGCACGGAGAAGTTTCCATCTTTAAAACTGCAAAATCTGTTGTCGTCGTCGGGAGCAAACTTGAAGTTGTTCATGGAGTTTTATCATAATTTTTCGTCTCTACTTTTTATCAATGTTTGTCTGTAGCAACCCCTGTGAACTTGTTCAGAGCAGTATCCAACCTTAAAAACACCAGTGTGTATCCTGAGTTTCACATTAGATTTCCAAGTCAAACAAACAAACCTTGAAGGGAAATGAATAATATTAAGATGAACTGAATCGTCTGAGCTCTATTTTTGTGTCATGGCTGGTCATACTGAGACCTTGTCCGTTAGATTAATGAGAATTTTAGTCTGGTTGGTTTCTATTTGTTTGAAAAACAAGAACCGATATTCAACAAACCAAAAGTTGAGATTTTGTCAAAGAATTTCAGTCAAAAGTTTAAAAAAATGCTGATCCGATGTCAACGTTAAACTTTAAATGGTCACCTTAAGGTGACCCGAAGGCCTGACTAATGTGTTTGTGGTATCCCTTGTGTTGTCATTGAACGACCTCCTGGCTTTCAGAAATACATATGCAGTGGTGGTGTACAAAGGCCTGAAAACACCTTTTTTTTTTTTGGACTTTGGGTCACCTCGACCCAGAGATAAAACAATGGTTAAAATATGACCTTAAACCTCTACAGTAACATTACAATTATTTTTGTTAATCACACTTTTTTCAACACAAAAAGAAATCTTAATCTTGTTGATTGTCTTAAACTTTATTTATTAGATTAACCATAGTTTTACTTTGAAAAGTTAAAAAAAAAATACAAAATCCAAAAGAGATTTGACAAAACTCATGTATGAAAAAAACAAATGCCTTTTATAGAGCAACTGTAACTGTGATGTAAACCAGCAATAAAAATATAGATCTTTTTTTCATTTAATTATAGATAATTTGCGATAAGAGTGAAACAGAAACTATTTTATATTCTATATAAATAAATGATGATTAAAAGACGATTCTTTGTCAGATTTCGTGACGTGGATGTGACGAGTTTCTTGGAGTCTGGCAAAGGTGGACAAATCAAGTAATGGCATGTAATCCTGGCAGCATGGGACCTGGAACCATCTGCTGTGGTTAACTGGACAATCTGAGGATTAACATTGATCATTAGGATTAAGGTGACTTTCTGGAGTTGCTTACATTCAAATGTAAATCACGCGTAGATTTAATGACTCTGGCCTCATGAATCCTTTGACATGTCTGGACGATTATACTGTTTATAAAAAGTACATTATAGTGGAATATTCAATTCAAAATCTGTAAATATTATGTTTTTGGCTATACCATAACCGTGTGTTCACTTCACCAAACGCTCATAAATTAATTTTAATAACATTAAAATGTGTTAAATTCACCACTTACATAATCCTCATGTAAAGTTCCCTTCATTATTATAAACGACCAAAACACCTGCAAAAAAGTCTTATAAATGTATTACAATGTTTTATGAATATGTTCATAATTTCCATTTAAAAAGGACACCTTTTTATTTATTTATATTTTAATAATTTGAGCTTGACTATGCTTCACTCTGAATCGTTAAAATTGGACCTGTTTTTCCTCAAAGAAATGGATAACAAATCTCTGGTAGTCTATTTGTGCTCACATTAGCAGACGTTATACAAGTCTTTATTTAAAACAGTAACCGCCCACATGTTGTTAAATTTAGTTTTCTTTTGTCATATGTTTTTAAAAATCCATCCATTCCTTTCTGCGTTGTGCACACAGTTGTTTGTCTAAATAAACTGTCTTGTTATCAGTCACCACGCCCTCGACCTCAAAAGGAAGTCTGTAAGTGAGGAGACTGATGTTATTTTCAGTTAGAAACCACAGATAACGGATCTTTCTGACCAGTTTCCCACCAGGATTTTCAGTCACCATTGCGTAATGAACCTTCATTTATAAGTTGGCTAATGTTGGTCTACAAATCAAAGGTCTATCTTGATGAATAATTCTTTCTCCTTTTTTACTTCGGCTTAAAGCGTCACAATAGTGGGTCAGAGTTCACGACTGTCTCGTGACGAAATGAATCATAGTAGACAGGACTTCATAGCTATTTTCAATTTTCATCCCTTTTGACTCATTTCTGACTGTACCGGCCTGGCAACACCTACCTAGAGTCCCATGAATCATCAAAATGCATTAAGTTCTGAGGAATGTGTGATTTTAAAATGTTGACTCAGGTCCAACTATGGAGGACAATCATTCAAACAATAATTAGGTTTTTCATTTTATTTATGTATTATATGTTCGTACAGTATATGTGGCTCTTGATGGCATTTTTTTACCCAACACAAATGTCTTGAGGATCATGTTCTAAGTTATTACAAACACTTTTGATAGATGCTAAAAAAAAATACCTTTAGTTTATAATAACTAAATAAAATAATTATTCTATTATTTGTATTTAATAAAACAACGTTGCTTTCAGTCAATTGGCTGTAAAAAAAAAAAGTTCTTATTCCTCCAAAATATAAGAGTACGATGGTAATAATAATATTACAGGATGATTT
Source organism: Callionymus lyra (assembly GCF_982586985.1). Classification (NCBI taxonomy): domain Eukaryota; kingdom Metazoa; phylum Chordata; class Actinopteri; order Syngnathiformes; family Callionymidae; genus Callionymus; species Callionymus lyra. The sequence continues at coordinate 27,964,016 of NC_141821.1, forward strand.
GTGAATCTCACAAATGATTTTCTTTTTAATTAAAAGAGTGACAAAATCAACAAGTAAAGACTTTTTCCTCTGCTTCCGACACCTTTCAGGAGCTGGTTCACTGAAGGTTTGTGTTCAGTGAAATGTGTGCCAACCTATTGCACAAGTACATCGAGTTTTTATTATGAGGGCAGAGAGAGGTTTGCAAAAGAGCATGTGTGGACGAATTGAACATGTTAGGAATGCATGTATATGTGTAGTTGTGCATACATGGCTGCAATGGGTTTTAATGGGTCAATGACATCAATAATAAACACAAGATTTTTCCATCCATTTAAATTTCAGTTTTTTATAAGGCTTCTGCAATTAAATATTATAGCACATACAAACTAACCAAATAAAACCTTAATGTGTATTTTGAAGATAAATGTGGAAGACATTCTTACAGAAGTAGTAATGTAGGTGATTGATAATAAAAAAAATGTATGTATTAAGTCGGAACAGTCGAGCGACTAAGTAGAACTATGTTTTCTAACGTATATACTTTTTAGTATTACTTTACAAATGGAATGAAAAAAAGGAAAAAATAATTAAAAATAAGCATTATTTCCTGCAAACATCACTGGGGTTATAGCTGTGAAGTATATTGAAGTATAAAATGCAACTATGGTTCTGTATGGAAATAATGGATGTCATTGTCAATGGAAAAACTATATTTTTTTCAAACATGACTTCCTCACCGGAACAGTCAGATATCTTTCTCAGTTGTAAACAGATTAATTTTAAATGCCTGCTAAATCACATTCATTGTCTCTAGAAAAGTAAGAGAAAATAAGTGGGGAAAACCCAGAACTAACCATCCACCGAGTCAGGATAAAGGCCAGTCCAAAAACAGCCGGCAGAATAATTGCAGAGATTTGCCAAAATTGTGGCGGCACAGAATCACTGTCTGGCCGAGAAGCTGTGCCAGAATAAAAACCCATTTTGCTTCTTTTTTTTTCTTCTGGTCCACGAGTAAGAATTGATTGACACTATTGCGCTGGTCAGAACTTCTACTCTGTGACTCGAGACAAAAAGTACGAAACACAAAATGTCGATTCGGTATTTTCTGCTCTCACGTGTGAGAGAAAACTCCGAACTGGGGAGAAAAGAGGGGGAAAGCCACGGAGTCGGTGTGTGTGTGTTCATCTCATTCTTTAGGCCACTTTGCCAGAGGATGTATGTATTGTCCAAGGGTTGCTATGGTAACAACCAGTGTAAGGGAATCTTTCTTGTCTCATTTATCCACCCCCCCACTCCTCCTCTTCTTTTTTTTTTTCTGTCCGGTTCTATGTCAAATGTGCGCTTCACTCTCCCTCCCTCTGTTTCCCTCTCTCCGACTTGTACAGACATGGTTCGCAGAGTTTTTGGGTGGGGAATTTTCAGGTATGCGTCTACACACACATACTTCGCCTGTGTGCTGGTTGGGTAGTTGACTAGGGAACAATGAGTCTCAAAAAGAGACTTTCCTTCAAGAGGTACTGGAACTTCAACTCCGTAAGTAATGGAACGCTTGTCGCCCAAGCCTGCTCTCCCTCCTTTGTTCAGTCAGCTGTTTTTTCTCCTTTATCTCCTGTTGACCTTCCCTCGCTTAAAACAGCTGTTTGAAGGGAAGAAGACGTTTGGTTGTTCTTTTTTTAAGGTGATTGAATCTTCCCCGGTCTGTGTGGAAGTTGATATGTGACAGATTGTGATACTTTGTGACCAGAGAGGTGGTAGACCTGCGTGGGAATTGTGGAAAAAGCTACCGCTGTATTTTTTTTTCATGTAACTTAATAAGTGTTGAATCCTCGAGACAAAAGGACGGTGCGGCGTAACTTTTAACAACGTGCGCCAAAAGGAAATCTTTGAGCCAGGGTTCCATAGGAGAAGAATCCCAGCTGAGGCAGTATTAGATCCTCAGAATCTGGAGGAATACATGTGAACCACCCACAGAGAAGCAGACCTTTGGCAGAGGTGTCAACAGAGGAAAAGAGAGTGTGGAAAAGAGACGATGTCACTTTGGTCTTATTTTGGATGACTTGTTGGCTAGGAAGCACGAACCTGTGTGTGTGTGTGCGTGCGTGTGTGTGTGTGTGTGTGTGTGTGTGTGTGTGTGTGTGTGTGTGTGGTCTGACCCCCGCTGTCTCATGAATACATGTAAACAAGAGTAACTATTGACGCCTGCCCAGAATTTCATTTTCACCATGTTCATCAAGTCTTCAGTCTGTCACGATTCCAGGGGGGGAAAAAAAGTCACATTTCAGTCTTGGACTAATCCGTTGTTGTCCATAAACAAAGAGTGACATGTGCAATGTTACACTTGCAAGTACATACAATGTTGTACACAAAGAGTTGGATTGAGAGTGAGTTATAAAGTCGATGGCTCTGCAGCAGGTTTTATGAAGTTTGCAGCATTTTTTTTAAAACATCGACAACATGTAGACAAGCAGATTACAAAAGCCTTGTGAGCAAACATGATCGGGACCGGCCTATGAGGTGATCAGATGTTTGGTCTGCTTGAGATGTTTTTCACTCTTTCACGCTTTGCTAATGTCAACATGCTCGTCCAATAGAACCATCACAAATCTTAAGTATTACTTGTTGCCTCATTTTCCAAAATAAATAATGAATATTTGCATTTGTTTATTAGCCCTGACATAGAATACAAATAACACATATTTAATTTAATATACCTGTTAAATTACTTGTTTTTTCAGTGCTGGCTGGCGGAACTTCAGTACGTTTTCGAATTAATCTGCATCCTTGAAGATCCAAGATGGCAAACTTCTCATCACTACTAATAGAAAAGGGTTCACTGTGTGTTTGAAGGGAGAGTTTAAGATCAACATTCCATCAAGGTTAATGGTGTGTTGCTCATGCTGTCTGAGTGGGTTTTAAAATAGTTCTACTTATATTGAAAATAGTATGTTCAGCTTAGTCGCGCAAACATCTTGTTGCAATGTAGCTGGATTTCTTTAATACTGAATATAATTTAATAGATCATCCAAACATATAAATTAAATCATTGACCTCAGAGACTGTTAAATCAATGAATGAAAGGGTTATCAAGCATTGAATTTTCAACTTAAATTCGGTCTGAATATTCTGTTTCTGCTTGTTGTTTTGCGATCACCAAGTGTCAGCTTCATCATAGGGACACTTTAAAAGGCATTACACACGTTTTAACACTGAAAAACACAATCACAGATCCATAATCGATCAAATAAAACCGAGAAAATAATCAATGATCTTGTTGTCTTAAGTTATCTCAATTTTCTTTCACACTTCACAATCTTTTTATTTGTCTTCATGCCGCTTTTTTCTTTTCAGCAATTGAAAACTTGCTTTAACATCACATCAGGTTATTCTAACTAGTTCATATGGAAAAATGATGACGTGAAATTCGACCTCGCTCGCACATCGGATGGAAAAGGAAGTGAATCTTTAACAGTGCTTTCCTCTATAACAATGATGCTTCAATGAAACCCAAAGTTGATGTCACTATGACTGATGTCTGCCTTGTTCATCACAGCAAAACCACCCCAGCTGCACTCTGCAGTTAAAGGGCTTCTGAGGTTTGTCTGTTTTTAGCTCCAAAGAACCATGTTGGCTCCGTCCCGCCCTTTCTCCCGCCTGGGCTTCATGTGCTCATGATGACCGCACACAGGCCACCTCAGAAGGTTTTTGTCTCCTGGGTGTCGATGGTTCCGGGCTGGACCTGCAGCCATGGAGCACCAGGAATCCTGTGAGAGAACATTAGCGGTCGAGTGGGCCACATTTGAAGGAGCCAACATATGGTCGTCGCTCAAGTGAAGCACACGACTTTGACCGCCGAGCTTCTGTTCGCAACAAGAGGTTGATTTATCTTTTGTAACACTAACACACAACACACATTCTCCCTTCAGTCTCCACTCTTTGACTGACCTTTTGCAAACCCCCCCCCACCCCCACCCCCAATTTACTGATCACACATCCCCTTGATGTGAAAAGAGTATCAATGTATACAACTCTTCGGGGTCATGTTTTGACATGACTGTTCTAGATGTGATTAAAAATATTTAATTTGTCTAAATATAGATCTTATTTTCTGTTTTGGTTATCATTAGTTTTATTATGTTAGTTAAATTGCTCTGCTGTTTATTGCTGTTATTAACATTATTTTTTAATTGTTATTATTTAAATGTGTACATACTCAGTAATGCTAATCCATTTGTCTTTCCTACTCGCGTGGATGTTCACGGCAGAGGAAGATGATGCCAGAACTGGATTTGGATTTGTTATCAGCCTCTAATATTCACACTCTGAAGTGGCAGTGCATAAACACGCCTCTGAAAATAGATGAATCCTCCAACGCACACTGTGTTCTTGGACTGAGCGCTAAGACATGCTTTTTATGTCCTCGGATAATTTTAACTTATTTACCGCCAATACCAACGTTTTGTAAATGAAAATGAGCGTCATCGGAATTATAACAACTGTCTTTTTCTAAAAAAGAAAAAGAAAGTGTGGGGGCCACATATTGTTGGCAGTAGGTGTGAAGCTGTTGAACCCCCCCTTTGGTCCTTTTAAATGTTTAATTCTGTTGAATGTCCACCCATGAAGGATCTTATTAGCAAGTGAAAAGAGGATCATTGGAGTCAGTGATGGCCCCGCTGTCTTGATGATCTTTGTGATGGCACTTCACAGGAATGCTCCTGTGAATAGAGGCTGAGTGTGTGTGTGTGTGTGTGAATAAAACAAAATGAGGGGTGGGCCTCGGCGTGGAGGTGTGAACAGCTGCGGCTGTGTGGTTGGTCCGGGGGTCCACCCTGACGCTAATTAATATGGAGTTTGTGAAAGGGCCGGAGAGCCAGCCTCTTTTCAAACACTCAGTGGAGTCGGAGCTGCTGGTGGGATGACTGGAGACACGCTGCTATCAGACCACTCGTCTGTCCCTTTTCTCAGCCCACCAGGTCATGAGGGCAGCCTCTCACTCATGCCTCTCTTTGTTCTCTTTCAGTCTGCTGCTTCCTCAGATGGCGGTGAGTACCTCTTTTTTTGTTTTAAATCAACAGTTCCACACTGAACTATTGAACTTGAAAGCCTAATAATAAAAATATATATATATTTTAAAGTAGCTAACTTGACGTTCCTCCGCTTGTTTCCTGGGCGGGTGTGTTTTTTCCTTAAATCACACTTTGTTCTGAGAAGCCAGACTTTGTAGTTTCTCAATAAATGCTCCAATAAAAGGATAATTGTGTGTAGACGGCACGTCTCATTAGCGAAAAGACTGTTTTAGCTGGCTTCTGGGTTAAAGTGGAGCTTGGGTGTGTGCTATTAGTCTACCGGGACCCTTTTATGTTCTTCTGGCTTCAAGCTCTGCTCAGATTACTGAAGCTGTAGATCAGACATGTTCCTCTGTTTGCTGTGTGAAGCCATGCGCTCATGCTGCCCAACATGACGTGGTAAACACCATCTCTTGTCCAAACACACCAACGTAAAGCAAGCAACTGGACGTGTTCATCGACATGTCTCACTTGTTGCCCGAGGACTTGACTCAAACTATACATTTCTTTAACGAGTAAAGATCCAATCTGAATTATATTTTATTTATATTGAACCTGCTGTTTCTTTTTGCATCTGTGCTTTCGCCACACATTGAACATCTGGTTGTACAGTTCAAAAGTGGCCATCTGCTGCCACACTCGCAGGTACGCTGTAGTTTGAGAATCCCTCGCCTCTTAGATCCATTCCTTACCTACGTGATCCCTCCTCTTGTTTTCACACTCAAACCCTTACTCTGTATGAATAGACTCACTGTAGGTTAGTGATGTGATACTGTGTTTAATTTTCATTGTTTAGGTCCAGGGGAAACCCTTCATTAATGTGTAAGGAAATTGGGGGTCTCCATGGTAATTACACACTGCAGCTCAGACAGTGTTTGTGGAACAACTGTAAAAAGATTTTATACACAATTTTATTAAGGTCAAATATCCACCTCCTAGTATGACATGATAATAAAGCTACAATGAGATGGTGAGCTAATCCTTTAAGTAAACTAGCATCAGATTATGAGGGAATTGAAAGTTATTTATAAGCCTTTTTATACTTTCCCTTTTTATCATTTCCAAAATTGAATTGTTCTAGTTCCCTCCGTAGGAACTAGGAACTTAATTTTCTACAACCCTTTTTAGCTCTCACACGAGAGCAGGACCTTTTTTCATAGAACCATTTATGAACGCTGACAACAAAACAAAGCAGCAACGACAAATTATTTAAAATAAATATTAAACAATACTCCTCCATTTTTTAAGTTAAGATTATAACTTTTATTTTTTATTTAAACAAAACGATTTCATGTTCTACTCCTTATTAATGGACTTGAAAAAGGAATATTTTAGCCCAAAATGTAAAGTCAACCAAAGTTTCACAGATTTACTCTGATTCATTCACAGCTGCCTCTGTGAGTTTAACCATTATTTAAAAAACAAAATGATGTTTTACTTTTCATTTTGGTAACATGTGTCAGTGGTTCAAACAACAAAGAAAAACCTCTTCTTTCTCCCTATTTTAAGTTGGTGGTCTGAGCACTCCAGTCGCACCACCGGGACGTCACCAGGCTTCCCTTCTCTGTGTTCACAACCTCTCAGAGAGGACAGCTGGCCGACCAAAATGTTCCAGACAGCACTTTTATATACGACAGGTCAAAGTCCATTTTGCTCAAAAAAGATGGGAGCGCAAGTAAATCAGGCTCCGGCTCCGGCACTTGACCCGCACTTGGGCCGAGGTCCACGTTCCGACAGTCGTGGAAGCAGAAGAAATACAGCTTTAATTACAGTCAAAACTTGACATACTATAAACTATATTGTTGTAAACTAAACAATAAAATAACAAACAAAACATAAAATGTTAAACATAAAGTATAAGCGCTCAAAAGTAACTCCTCAAATTAATCAAATGACCGGCTTAAATTAAAATAAAATTTGCATGTAATTCAATATATATGGTTAGTGATTGTTTGGAATACATTTCTTAAGGAGGCGGGTTTAAGAAAAACACAGCAAAGAAAGAACTGATTTTTTTTCCCCAGTCAGATTCACCCCCTTTACCTTTGACCTTTTCTTTTCCTCTTGTTTTGCAGATTACAGTGGAGTTCAGCTGCAGGGCTGCTGCAGCCACAGTAGCCTGAACAGCAATGGAAGTCTTCCAGGAGCCTCCAGCCACAGGGGCCATCCACAGCAGCGAGTGTCCAACTGGGCCAGCTGCTTTGAACGCCTGCTTCAGGACCCCGTGGGTGTCCGCTACTTCTCGGTGAGCAACCTTCTCAGCCCCCCGTCCTTAAGAGGAAGGCTTGTCTTACCGCAGACAGTTTGATTATTATTATGATGATTATGCAGTAACAGATTCTGCTCAAGGGTGAGCAGCTGGCAGTATATAGAGTTGTGTTTATGGTGATGACATTATAGCAACGTTGGGTCAGAAACAGTTGCCATCTTTGTTCAAAAGATGGCTATAGAGCAGTGGGCCCCAACCTTTTCCAACTCTGGGCCCACTTTCAAGTCTCAAAAACCTTTTCGGCCCACCTCTGACCCCATAAATACGAAGGCATTATAATGCGTACTAACTGTCTTTTCACATGTATAATACTTGAAGGAAAAACAATAAATTGAAAATGTTTAATATACCCTTTTAAACGTAACGAGTTTTAAATTTAAAACTTTATTATGTGTATTTTTTATTTTATATAATTACATCCATCCTCCCACCAAAAAATGATACCATTTCGGAAACGATTTTGCAATACCTTCTCGGCCCACCAGGGGGCCGCGGCCCACAGGTTGGGAATCACTGCTTGAGAGTCTAATGAAAATCTGTTTTGTGGATCTGTTTCTTTTTACTGTTTTTAGTAATAAAAATATCTTTGTCTTATATAAGCAAAACTGTAGGAGTCTTAGGCCAACTACTGGATTTATATTCTTTTTGCAGATGTGTATTTATAGTTTTCCATATATTATAGACATTTTTTGTTTCATAGACATTTGTCAAATACATTCTTGATTATCTATTAACTATAATGTGTTTTTATTTACTGTATTTATTGACGTAAACCTGAGATTGGGAGAACACCCAGCTTAGTGTGTGTTTATATATATAATATATTTTAATACAGTTACAGGACCACACTGCCGTCTGTTCTCCAAATGCGGTGCACCAAACTGGTCGTTCTCACATCTCAGGACGTGGCACCTCTTCTTGCCAATCTTTGTTCTCCCAGCGATGACACAAACAGTCACGCTGACGATTTTCACACCTTGTGGGCGGAGCTTCAAGGCTGCTGCATGTCAACACTATCTTGTTGTCGCTCCTTTACCTGGAATTCTTTTTTTTATAAAGCCTCTTAACTCTGAAGAATAACGCTTCAACCAGTAAATTCACCTCCCACATAAGAGATGGATTCTTGAATTTAGCACACGACACCTTTCAAAGAACTTTCTCCTCACCTTCTTTCAGCTCCACTCGCTTGCCTACACTGTCCTCCGCCCACACACACACACACACACACACACGGTCAACTTTCTCACCACTAGTCTTAACAGCCAGTGTTTGAGCGAAAAAGAAAATGGTTCTGCCAATTGTTTGGGTTTCCATTAAGAACTCTATCTGTATCTCCACAGGAATTTCTCAAGAAGGAATTCAGCGAGGAGAATATCTTGTTCTGGCAGGCCTGCGAATACTTCAGAAATGTCCCTGCGTCTGATAAGAAGCAGGTAGGTTCACAGTACACACTCACACCTATTGTGTCAGGTTTATTCTTATTTTGATGCTGACACAATGTTCACTGAAGCGTTTCAAACATAACAACCTCGTACATGAATCCATTTACGGAGATTTACCACTATAGGTGTGTAAAAAAAAATACATTTTTGTACGATATTGTTGGCATGCTGTCTTCTACACGAATAACTTCTAGTGACAGAAATATTGAATACTTGTTTATTACTTTATCAGGATTTGTTTTATATGTGACTTCCGGTCAGAAATGTGTTCATACATCTACAGTTGAATTCTGATCCTGATCTCCAAATGTCTTCCCAGCTGTCCCAGCGAGCAGGGGAGATCTACAACAGCTTCCTGTCCAGTAAGGCCACCATGCCGGTCAATATCGACAGTCAGGCTCAGCTGGCTGATGACGTCCTCACCTCCCCGCGACCGGACATGTTCAAGCTTCAGCAGTTGCAGGTGAGTGAGACAGGAGTGTGTCGTTGCCAGTTGTATTGATCGCGGATGTATGAGTAGCAGGGTCTATGTGTTGCTCTCTCTGGGGGGTTGTTCTCCTCCAGCCTTTCGGTTGCTCTGCACAAGCATATTGGATTCTTTCTGTTGCCATCTGGGTTTGTTTACAAAAGGGCTCAGAGGCTTTGCAAGAAATGTAAACACAAACTGGCACCCACCCACAGACGATCCACGATGTCTCATACACACAGACGTACGATCACATGGTCGGCGTATTTCTTTGGGTTCACACTTGAGTCATGCGAAGACACCTGCTGCAACGTCACCGCTGACTCCACAATGATGTTTTTCCTCTCTTCTCCGTTCCGCAGATTTTCAACCTGATGAAGTTCGACAGTTATTCCAGATTCCTCAAGTCCTCACTGTACCAGGAGTGCATACGAGCGGAGGTGGAGGGGCTGCCCTTGCCGGATCCCTACCAGATCCCCTGCAGTCCTGCACCATCTAAACACAGTGCAAGCTCTGACCGCTCCACACTGTCCACTCCTAAAAAGGTGTTTAAAACTACCTTAAAACAACATTTTGACTGTGAAGAAATGAGTTACAAATACTCCCTGCATTCGCAGACCATGTGACAAATCATCAACCTTAGGAAGTTGTTTGTCACCATGGGTACTCGGTACACCCACACAGAGATACAGAGATGTGGGTTTTATTTTCAAGCGCAGGAGATCATTACCAGTTGCTCATTTCTCTCGTCTTTCAGAGAAGGACTTTTCAATTAGTCTTTTCAAATTACAGTCTTTTATCCAGTTTACTTGTTGTTAAGTCTTTAGTAAAAGCATTGATTAAAATGTTGTGAAGTAGAAAATAAGGAACAGCAAGATTGCAGCAAAATTGAAAATATAGTGTTTGGCCCCCCCAGGATCAGAACAGTGTATATGCATTGTCTAGGCTCTTCTGTTGCGCCTTTGCCAAGTAAAACAAGAGTTCTACTATACGATTCATTTTAACATGACTGCTCAAAATGAAACAAATCATTTCAGAAAATATGGGATAAAGTGCTGCTTTTAGAAAAAAAAAAAATAGATTTTTTTTTAAAGTGCAATAAAAATGTCAAAAGAAAAGAAACTCAATGACCACGTGCATTTATATTTTATCTCAAGCTCAGTATGACTTGCGGCACTTGTTTTAAATGTGCTGTTTTTGTTTTGCTGTCAACCAGGAGGGAAGAAAGCAGAGGTCGGGGCGCTCGCTCAACGAGGAGAGCCGAGAAGAAAGCGTGGACAAGAAACGAGGAATATTCTTCTCATGGTCGCGCAACAGGAGTTTCGGCAAAGGCCCCAAAAAGAAGGACATTGGCGATATTAACCTCGGTGAGAGTCTTTTAGTTTTCAGGAGTATTATATACTCACTAAAACAAACTTTAGTATTGAAACACTTGGACTCGCTGATGCAGGGAAAAATAGTGTTTCAATTTTCTGAAATTGTGATAAAATGGTGACTAAACCATTCAGGTTTTAATCATAAGAATTGCAATAACTTGATGATAATTATGGCCTATCTCTTCAAGGAATATTTGCCTTTTAATTTAACTTTTTATTAAGAGCATATGCAGATGTGACCTTTCAGCAGTCTGGCGGTTGAAGCACCTCAATTCTTTTTTCTAAATACTGATGAATACCTATTGTGATTTGTTTTTTGACATGTTTGACTGAACTCATGCTCTTCTTGTGCAGACTATTGGGGAAGTAACGGGCGCAGGGAGTCCCAGGGTTCCCTGTCTTCTGGTACCAGTTTAGACATGGCCACTTCCTGTTCAGCTGGCAAGATCGAGGTAAGAATCTCTTGATAGATCACCATGGCAACACAGATTTGTACAAATCCGCCCACTCATTTATCCTGGTTAGTAAAACTTGCGTTTGTTTCCCCTTCTCTCAGTCCGAGAATCGCCACTCGTCTGGAATCTGGGAACGTTCTCACAAACACTGCAGTGTGCTGCTACCCGACGGTTCCTGCTCCCCCGTCACGCTCCGGAGCGGGTCGTCCATCCGGGAGGTCCTGCAGGTTCTGTGTCACAACATCAACATCAACATCGCTGCTGTCGATCTCTTCCTCGTGGGAGGAGAGAAGGTCAGTCTGAGAGTCGGAGACGGAAACGAGAAGCAGTTGTTTAATCAATAACGTGCAATACTTCTTCAAGAAAGTTGCATCCGTCATGTTTCCAACCTAAATCCCTTAAAGTTAAACTCCTTACAGACTTCAAACTGTCTAAAACTACAAAGTACATTTCAGTTATTGTGAATGAAAAATATTTTTTTACATTAACGTAGATCATCAGTGTCACTCCTCATTTCTTTGACCACTTGTATGAGAGGTTGCTGAAAGTGCTTGGCTGTTGGTTTTGCCAATATTGGATGCGTGGGTGGCTTTTAGTTTACTAATCTGACATTTAAGAAGAGGAGCGTAGACATGCACAAACATGCTCTCGTCTTCTGTGATTCCCCTTTATCCCGAGGAAGTTTTTCTTTTCCACATGCTTTGATCATTTTTGCCTAGTTTAAACAGAGTTTTAACAATATTTTCTTAGGTGCAGCTGGATGTTTTATCATAACCATATTTAATATGTCTCTTTTCCCTCCTCCAGCCTCTAGTGTTGGACCAGGACTGCATGACTCTCAGCTCACGAGACCTGAGACTGGAGAAGAGGACACTGTTTCGGTGAGATTGAAATCAGAAGAGACATTTGAACTCCCTGTATCGGTATTGAACGTTGTGAAATGTAATTCAATTGTGTTCTGTTAACTCCTAGATTGGACCTTGTTCCCATTAACCGCTCCGTCGGCCTGAAGGCCAAACCCACCAAGCCTGTCACAGAGGTCCTGCGTCCCGTGGTGGCCAAATATGGTCTCCACCTCAACGAACTGGTGGCCAAAATAGTAAGTCTCGACTCGCTTTATCGTCTGTTTGAAGATGCCGTGGGTCCCCTGAGTAGCGTGTGCAGCAGGGTGGAGTATCCTGGTTCTGGAGGGGAAGCAACCGCATCCTATTCCATCTGTGCGGTGGTGGCTACTCTGACTCAACGGGGCCACTAAAGATGGAGTAGCTGGGCTGTTATTAAGAATGACGAATGCTTACACACTCACAGATTTAGTTGGAGTCCTGTGGGTTTCCATTGTTGCACAGAAGCACAAACACTGTTTTATAAACAAAGCTCAGCAGTATTTAAGTGATCTAAACACTTTTTTATTGCTTTTCTTTAGAATGGAGAATCCGAACCTTTGGACTTGGGAGCCCCCATATCCAGTCTCGACGGTCTTCGGGTCGTGTTGGATCGGGCGGATCCTGCTGCAGGGAAAGGTGACGACTATTTTTACATGACAAGACCAGATCGAGAAACCTTTCCTAGTAGATGCATGTCTATGAGTATATACATCTGATTATATGATGACTATATATCTATACAAATATACACAACAATGGAAGACACTGTAAAAAAAAGTCAAATATATATAATAATATGGCAGAAATCCATTTTTTTAACCCTCGTGTTGTCTCTGGGTCAAGGTCAACGCCCTCCGTTGCTTCCATAAATGCATATGCAGTGGTGGAGGTCGTTCACCTTGACATAGAGACAACACATTCAATTTTAAAGTACTTTACATCCCAGCATGATTTTACCAGAATTAAACAACACGATACGTTTTTGTTTTATTTAAAAAGACAACACAACATACTCTTGTCTATCAAACTCAATCTCACCACAACGTTGTCATTTATCTTTGTGTGTGTTTTTTTTAAATTACCTTCATATCACCTGCAATACACATGCAATTTTAATTACACTGAACATTCAGGACAGTGTTTTTTTAAACTCATTTCGAACCTTTTCACATGCAAATACTGTGTCCGAACCACTTCTTCAAAGCAGTTTGATGGTCACATGAACTCACAGATTCTGACTCTGAAGATCATCGTTTAAATAATAGCTAGTTCTACGACATGAGAATATTAGAAGAAAGGCCGAACTATCATATAATTATAATCAAAATATTTCTTGTCTCTCCCCAGTGGAAAAATCCAAGTCTTCCTCTCTTAAAGGACACCCACCAACAAGAAGTCTGTCTGCAACAGTAAGTAGCCAAATACAATGTTGTTCCCTTCGCTGTGCTGCTTCTGCAACATCACATACATGTTATAATAGACATACGCAAATGATGCTCAGGCCTATTCTGGTGTTTTGTCGTCTCACCCTAACGCTGCCTATCGCTGACTCACCGCTTGTGTGTTATTTGTCACAGTGTACTTTCAATAACCACTCATCCGGTGGTTACGGAATCTGTTTGTCTTTGTCCTGTTCAAAGTACGCAACAAACACATCTTGTGAGAGCTTGAACTCTGGCTTGGGTGTCACGCTGTGACAGGTGAAGCCTTCCGCCACTGCTTCCACCAGTTCAGAGAAAAAACCTTCTAGTCCAGAGTCAGAAGAGGCAGCTGGATGAGTTTAGACAATAATTCTTTGCTCAGTAGCTCCCTCTACAGCACATGCCTGGCCCCTACATCAGCCCTGTCCCCCTCCCTCCCCACCTCAGCCCTCCTAAGCCCCCCTAACAGAGTTCGTTGTGATTGTTGCATCTGCAGGGAGATGAGAGGTCAACACCAAAGGAGTTTTCACTGAAAGCCGGTGGAGCAGCCTCGGCCCTCGCAGGGGAAAAGAGAAAACAGAAAAAGATAAATATAGATGAAGCCGAAGGTAAACCCCCTCTCTTCTTCTTCATCCACGGCTCTTGAATTTTCCGCGCTCTGCTGCGACTAATCTGCGTGTGTGGTGGGTTGTTGCCTCTGTCGGGTGTGACGCCGGTGCGCTGCATGTTCAAGACTAACCACTGGTTCCTCCTGCAGAGAAGTCATGTGTGAATCAAAAACCTGATCTGGTGTTTTTGTAGAATTCTTCGAGCTCCTGAGCCGAGCGCAGATGAGTCGAGCCAACGACCAGCGTGGACTACTGAGCAAAGAAGACCTGGTGCTGCCGGACTTCCTGCGCCTGGCCCCTTCCTCCTCCTTCTCCGTGACCTCCGACCTGGCCTACTCCACCCCGGACTCCGTCAAACAGGGCAGGGAGAACGGGGGGCCCTCCCGCGGCCCCCTCACCTCCAGATCCGAGAGCTTGGACTCGTCTCTCAGCTCCAGCGCCAACGGATACTCCGGGGCCCGGCGCTGCCTCATGCCCCCCACTCGCCACATACCCTTCGGCACACACTTATCCCCCATCCCCCGGCCCTCCGACTCCAGGCCCGGCCTCCGCACCGTGGAGGAGGACACCAACGCCGACCTCACGCTCGTGGGCGAGGGAGACATCGACAGCCCCAACAGCACCCTGTTGCCTCCGTCCCCGTCCCCCCTGCTGTGCTTGGAGGGCAGCCTGTCCGAGGCCAACTTCACCCCACCGCCGCCATGTTCCCACCCGGACAGTGTCACACAAGGAAAACCCACTTCAGGTATTTCATCAGAGTAGAACCCTGTCATCCGTGTGTGTGTGTATGTATGTGTGTGTGTGTGTGTGTGTCCTGATAACCCTCTTAAACACTGACTATGATGCACTTTATCAACAAGTCCAAACTTTCTCAGTTTGCTGATCCCACTATTGAATCAAGCATCGTTCTGTTTCTGCCACGTCTCAAGTTCCTCTTCTAATGTCCACATAGAAATCCTCTTTCATCCACTAGGCTAATATAAGTTACAAATAAAAGGTAATTATTTGAAATAAATCTGCATCTATATGTGCAAATATTCCTTCATGATTCTCATGGAATAACACATTACCAGAGACTAAAGTTACGATCCTTCTTCATTTAAATCTAGTTTCTATGATCAGTTTTGGAATGACTGGTTTTAATAACAACTTGCTTTAAGGATGATTATCACTGAGGTCTTTACAAAAGAATGCTTTCAGACAGATTTTTGTGGATGTGGTTCCCTTAAAATGTTTTCCTGGATCTTGAAGCATCACCATCATCTTTTATTGGCTTTGGAAAGTGGCAGGAATGGAACACCGTGTAAGCACTCGGGTCTTTACATGTTCAATTGTCCACATGAACGGGATCCAATCATCCCATAATGCCAAAACGCAGATGTCACTAATGAGCGCCATCATTTATGTGTGTGCAATAATGATCAGTAGTCTTGAACTGAAGAGTCAGAACCACAAATATTGCAGCAAATGTGTCACCATGATGAAGCTGTGAACCCCTCATCATCACCCTCTACATCCCACCCCCTTCTCGTGAAGGGCAATTCAACAACGTCAAAAAGGGCAACGTTGATCCAGACCGCTGAGTCATTATCAAATGTCAGCCATCTGAGACGAAGCGATTGTTCGGATCAGTATCGCAGCTGATCGGTGACGTTGTTGAATTGCCTGTCAGTCTCAACTCAGGGCTCTCACGCCCTCTATATGCCTGATGTAGATAATCACTGCTAATAAACTCTGTATCTTTTTTTTGATTGACTAGATGTAATAAATGTTTGAAATCGATTTTTGTCTGTCTTTTTACACGTTCATGATCATCAATGCCTCAGCATGCCCCTAATTCCCCATCTCATCTTCCACATGATTCCTCTCGTCTGCTTGTGTCCTTCTTTGTGACCTGCATGTGTCTGGCTTCTCCTTCTGTCTCTGAGTCATGGTGGTGATCTTTTGCTGTGGTGTTTTGTGGCAAGAACATGCTCAATTAAGTTGGTGTTTGGGGGACTTTGCCTAGCTTTTGTATTCCCATTGTGCAACTGCAGTTTTTTTCCAAGTTTTCAAAAGTAATAGGGGTGTGTATTGGCAAGAATCTGGCGGTAAGAGACGGGGACAACCATATGATTTATTGTGATGCTGTAGGAACCAGAATATATTCCAGAGTACTTGACTCTGGCGTTACAGACGACATGACTGGGTTGTTATAGCTGTCATTTGTTTTTGATGCTAAAATATGCTGGAGTCGACTGTAGCATCCGTTCCTCAGTCATGGCCAGGAACTCCCAAGATTACATTTTTCCTCAAACTGTGGAAAATGTAATGACTGCTGCCATCTAGCGGGCAGTAGTTTAACTGCAACAAAAGATTAAATAAACTGAATATTTGCATAGTAATTATTATTATAATTACGTTATTATTATTATTGAAATATAAACTATAAAAAACTATGATAAAAATGAAGATGTGATTTGAAATTTGAATGATTGAAGGTGGTTGACTAGTACAACGCCGGCATGCTAGTCCAGCTTCTGTTGTGTGAGTATTTTACAATGATATGAAAACCAAACCATAGAATGTGTGTTTAATTCAGCTGCTTGTGGATCTTACTCCAAGACAAGTTGAGTTATTCTGCTGCTTTGATATTTCTGCACATTTTGACTTTTTTACCTGTAAGTCTGTGTTTGTATGTCTAAGTGCATGTTTATGATTTTTAGTTTTTGACTTGTAGCTTGATATGCATGTTGTTTTTATGTGCTTGACCAGGCATTTTGGCATAGATAGTGCGTGTGTGCAATAACCTAACTTTATTTTTATCTGGATCGTAAAGCTGGTTTCATTTGATCCTGATGAAAACGCTTTCAGAGTGAGAAAAACGCTGCTTCGTTCCCACCTTGACCTCAACCACAGTGGAAGATGTGGAGGCAGAATTAAAGCGTCTCATTCTCACTCCTCTTCCTCTGGTTGCTAAGTCCATCGGACTGAATCTTCCCTGCGACGGGAACCATGGTAACCTTATCCAGCAGTTGACAGAGCCACAGATAGAAACTGTCACTCCTGATTTTCATTTACCCTCCGCCCCCTCTCTTCCTCACCCACTCCCCAAAATAACTCTGCAGCAATTCTAGTGTTTCAAGCACTGATGAAGCTCATGTACGCATCTACAGTTAAAAAAAAAACGACTTTTCAATTTAATTCTTGGCAAGTTTAACACGTAGGCTACTTTTTTTTTTTAAAGAGTGTGTAGTAGCACAGCAATATTTCTATCCCAAATTATTAAATTGCTTGTATTGGGAATCAAATAATCCTGGCACAAATTGTTTTTAAGTTATTTATGGTGGAAATTAAAATAAAGTAATGACAACATGGATTTAAAAAAAATGAGAGGGTCCCATAATAAAAAATGATTTTGGTTAATAAATGCATTAAATGTCACTGAGATAAATCCATCACTTTCTAACGTAATACCAAATCAATTTAACGCAACATCATGTCCTTCCCTTATTGTAAATATTGTGTCCACCAGGGGGAGACATTGAATTAGTAGTGAATTTGGGGCTTTAAACTCAGACTTAACCCGGGGGGCGTGGCTCTGTTCCCGCTCATTTGTTATGTAAATTATGAATTACTTTTTAACGCTGTTTTTTTCTTTCTTTTCCTGTTGAACATTTTTTTTATAGTTTTTTTTTTACCTAGATTTTAGGTACCTTTCAATGAAAACTTTTCTCACACATTTTTTTCAGTTATCATTTATATTAGTTTTATTAACATTAAATAAGCAACTGAGATCTGTTCCAGTCAGCAAAAGCCGAGCACTAGCAACTCAAGTAAAAGTAATTGATTCCAGATCCTTGAGATAATCTTTCATGGTGCAATTCATTAAAAAGCCAGCAGCTGCAGTGATGCGTCACCAACCAATGTGGGCTTTCGCTTGCAGATCTTGACGCACCGATATCCTGTCATCTCACCGCTGGGCTCATCTGAGTGAGACGGCTCCTGTGAAGCTTCAGCTGCAGGCGGGTGTTTACATCTGCGATACAGTTATACGAGGCACCCCACTCAAGTGCTTGAATCACAGAGGGCCTCTATGTTTAGAGTCAAAGAGGCCACGGGGTTGAGCAGAGCGCAGAGAGTTTATCACTCATCATGCTCTTAATGTCACCAGTGGGAAGTCTAATCATCCCACGACCGCCGAGTCCTCGTAGAGAGGAAAACCATGATCAGACGACTGACACGTGTTGATGAGAGAGTTTGTCGTTAAATTTTTAACATCATTTACAGTGGAAGGTTTTTTAAACCAGTAAAAATAGCGAGAAGGTCATTGTGTTTTTCAGAAGCCAGTTTGTTTTTCTTTGTCCTTCCCCTTAAAATAATCTTAAACGCTATCTTAAGTTGCGGCTTTTGACATCTTATGCATCCCATACACTGAGCAGGACAGCCTCCCGTTAACTTCGTCCAGCACCGAGTGCCCTAATGCTGCTGATCACTTCGCCAGGTCGGTTCAAATGCACGGGAAACTGTTTCGCTTTTCGAAGAGATTCCTTTCCATTCATTTTCATACATGACTCCACACTGGCTGAGTGAGAAGCTCCACGGTTGTTGATGGAGTGCAACACATCTATTTAGCATGATTGGGACTATACCAAAACAATACGAATATTTATTATAGATTGTGTTTATTCTCACCAGAGCAAACTGCTGGAGTCTTACATCTTCTGTCTTATTTAAGAACTTTCGCTTGTCGTCCAGAAAGCGAGGGTCCCGATATGACTCTTTCCAGCCCAGACATAATGTATAACCAACCAAATAAAAGGCAAGTCTGGGCTTGACTAGTAAAGTCTAACGTACCTTCTCATTCAGAGATTTCCTGATGTTTCTTACCACATGTTTGCTGATGACATCCAGCTCTACTGCTCATTTGATCCAACTGAGCCCCAGAGGCTGAACAGCTTAGTCAATTGTTTGCTAGAAATCAAACAATGACTGAGTGAAAACACTTTGCAGCTTAATGTGGATAAAACTGAAACTCTGGTTATTGCGCCTGATGATAAGGTTCCAGGGTTGAGTCAGTACTTTGGTGACTTAGGTCAGTCTGTCAAACTGAGCCTGAGAAACCTGGGTGTTGTATTTGAAAAGTTCATTTTCCTTCAAATCTCTATACTCAGGAAAATGATGTCACAACATGATCTGGAGCTTATAATCCATGCGTTTGTGTCTTCTCGTTTAGACTATTATAACAGTTTATTTTCGTGTCTAAACAAGAAGGAGCTGTCTCGCCTGCAGTTAATATAAAACTCTGCAGTGAGAATCCTGACCCGCTCTAGTAGAAGAACTCACATTTCTCCGATCCTTGAAACTCTTCATTGGCTTCAGGAACAACGTTAAAATTCTGGTTCTTACTTTCAGATCTATTCATGGTCAGGCTCCTCCTTACATCAGTGATCTGATCCAGCCTTACACCCCAGCTCGATGTCTGTGGATCAGAATCTACTGATGGTTCATGAACATGCTTACTGGACCAGAGGAGAGAAATCCTTCCAGGCTGTTGCTCCTAAGCTTTGGAACGATCTTCCTCTCTCTCTGTGTTTGATGGATCTACTGACTCCTTTAAGAAACATGTTTTATTTTTATTTTTCTGGAACTCTTGTGTTTGTCTTATGTGTCTTGACCTTTTAAAGCAGGGGTCTCCAAACCGGTCCTCAAAGGGCCGGGGTGGTGCAGGTTTTTCTTCCAACCGATCAAGCATGTACAGTTTAACCAATGCGAGTTCAGCTTAAACAAGCAACACCAGACTGTCAATCAACTGATTACACTCCATGACACCTGATTGGGTTAAGGGGGGGGGCTCTTTATTGGTTGGAACAAAAACCTGCACCACCCCGGCCCTTTGGGGACCGGTTTGGAGACCCCTGTTTTAAAGTATACATATTAACTGTGTATTGCTTTTGATTGTTAAAGCGCTTTGTGACCCTGGTCTAGAAAGACACTTTACAAATAACTATTACTTACTTACTTATGGTTTGGTTGTTTTTCCAACCACTGATAAGGTACACTGACCACACATCACAGTAGCATTTCATGTATGCTACATTTGTGTTATAAAAACCTGCAAAAAGTTGTGAAAACTAGGCCAAACTTTACCCAACTATTTTTTCTAAGAGGCCCAATTGGTGGACAAACCACTCTGTCGTGAACAGACAGTTGTAGGGGGTTTAAACACAGTTTAAAGTAGGAGGACCTGAAGACCAAAGAGGTAGAGGTGGAGCGAAATAACCTGCAGGTTTTCCCGCCCTGACCCTCAAGCAGAACTGTACTTAAGCGAAGCCTGAGAAAATAACCACTTCTGTCTTTACACCTTCGCAACGAGGGCTCTTAAAGCCTGTCACTCAAATACCACAACGTCTTCTCATCTGAACACCAGAGTCAAGTCAGTGTCCAGATCCAGAGCAGGAGAGGGCACGGAAACTCTGGATCTACACGTCTGTACTGATGCACTCGCTCGCACTCACCCGTGCCTATTCTTTCTTCCTGCCACAGATGTGGGTCCCAAGTCGCCGGCCGACGCTTCCCAGGAAGTCCAGGAGGTGAGGGACGTCGAGGGCGTCCACCTTGAGGAGGGAAAAGTGGAGACGTCGCAGACCGAGGACTCTGAGCTCAGCCTGAGCTTCCAGGGCTACGTGGCCGAGCTGCGTCAGTGCCAGAGCAAGATGAGGAACGTCCAGCTGCCCACCACCGGCAGACCCCCGCCAGAGTGCAGCGACTGCCAGACGGAGCTCTTTAAGGCCACGGTCGTCTGAAGCTCGTCCGTCCTCCCCTCAGAACACTGCTGCACTTTTATCATAAAGGGATGCGTGTAGAGCTCCGGCCCTCAATGTCATGTGATCAATATAGTAACTTTGCAAGAGCTAGTCTGTTCTAGTTTCTGTGAGGCTGAGCTTCCTGTTCTAGTCTGGCTCTGTGTTCCGTCATTCTGTTTCAAATGACTCCGTTTCTGATCGACCTCCAGGGATGGTAGACGATTTCAGTGGATTTTCAAAAGTGATTATTTATTAAATGTGTATTAAATTCTGTGTAACTTTATTCAAAACATGGTTTAGAAAATGGCTGCTCGTGTTTTTAGTTGAAGCAGAAGAATTCAGAAGTGGGAAGTGGGGTCCCACATTTTGGGGCGACTGTGCTGTGCACTCTTGATTTAGAATGAAAAGGGAAGAAAAGTTTCTCAAGTAATATTTTTATGATGGTAGTTGTGCAGATCATGACGGTACTTTTATTGCCCGTGCTCTTCGTTCCAGTCAGTGGTCTTCCAATGTTCAATGATTAAAAATCTAGTGATTCCAGTCTAACGTGTCTCTCCTTGCCTTTCATATGAACCCTCAGATAAAATATCCTGCAAATACTTGCAGCAGGTCACTACTTTAAAATCGAACTTTAAAAGGATAATTTAGGTTTTGTGAATTGCATACTTGTTTTAAATGTAATTCAAAAATTCTCATTTCTAAACAAATGTATTTGACAATTTCTTAGAATCACTCAGATATTTCTTTAGGGACGTGCCGTCAGGGGAGGTAGGTGAGGCAGTGCCTCACCTCTCAATGCGCAATCCATCACAAACTGCTTGGATACATTCAATTGACACGCGCCAAGATTCAAGATTCAAAGATTAAAGATTCAAAGCGTCTATTGTCATACGTACCATGAAATTCTTCCTTTGTACCCCCAACAAAAGTGCACAGTATATATATATATATTATATATATATATATATAAATGAATATATATACACATGTATAAATAAATATATCTATATTTGAAAGAACTAAAATCTAAAACACAGCAACATTACAGCATAAAAACAAGTATAAGTACAATTAGTGCATGAGGTAGATGGTGGATTTAACTGTTGAGGAGTCTGATGGCGGTTGGAAAGAAAGAGTTTTTCAGTCTTGTTGTTCTGCACTTCACACTCCTGTACCTGCAGCCTGAGGGCAGGAGTGTAAACAGTCCGTGCTGGGGCTGGTGGGCCAGTTGACGTATCTCTGAATGTCACCAATATAATGCTCACAGATATGTTTATATGCCTTGGTTTTTCACAGTCTGGCTGATGTCTTTAACCATTGAAGTTTAATGTTTGTAAGTGTCTTATTTAGTTTCGCTGATCAGAGGCTTCGTGGGCAGATCAACATCACACCTGCTAAAAGACCTGGGACTTCGTGGAATCAAACTGGGCAGAACCACCAAAGAGCTCTCTGAGGAATCCGAAAAGCAAGCCACTGGCTCTGGCTGAAAAGACGTGACAAAGTTTCGGGAGCACATGGCATCTAACTGGGTTTTTGCCGCAGGGGGTGTCATGGAGACGTCCCTTTGCACTGCCCCGCCACCAGGAGATGTTCTGGAATAAGGGGCAAAACGTCAATCACCACTGGTCTCCAGCTGAAGACAGTGCGGCAAAAAACCCCAAAACAAAACAAAGAAAAAACCTTGAGGTATGCGGTCAGCCTTCGGCCTGGCTCAGGGGAAGGATGCCCTTGCTATGCACAGTCAACCACAGGCACCGTTGGAGGAGCGACAGGCTTCAGGCCCAGCAGGAAGACCACCGTCCTGTAATATGTAATTCATCTTTTTCTTGTTTAAAAATCATTTAAACTTTCAGCCAATTAAAAGGTGTCAGATCATTCAATATGGCAGGTTAAAGATTTTGAAAACATAACTTTAAATAAATTGATAATTAAAACATAATATTTCAGCTATGACTCTTATGTCAATGACAAAGATGACAGGTTTATGATGCTATAAATCAATATTCATCCACAATCGATGACTGCCATAGATCTAGAGGATGTAGACTAATATCCCACAGCATATCACAACAATTCAATACAGACTTGTTGAGAACTAAATCCAATATTTTTTAAACTTCATATTTGTGTGAAGAATGCTGTTAATATATGAAATAACCAGTAGTCAATTGAATAAGCTTCCATTTTGGTTTTATATACTTGTAAATCTGACACTAAAGGAGTCAGTGTCTCACCAACCATGAACCTCACCTCATGTCACTGTGTTTCTTATATTAAACTGGTCATCATTTACCACGCCATAACACTTCTGTGTCAAGCTCTGGATTCCTTCAATGAACTGGCAGATCGCTGATGACACTCACACAAACCCTTGGAGCCAAGGTTTCAAGCATGCAAGTTCAATAGTCAGAATGTTTCCCAGCCTTGTTAAACCATGGAAGTATAAATAAGAAAACGAATGTTCAGTGTTTACTAATAACAAAAAGGAATAAAATATCATGGTACATTTGCTCAAATGTTACTGTTAAATCGTACATCCATTTATTATACTGTTCCATCAGATGCTTGGTTACCCCACTTTTGAGCATTGAGTAAATTATCATGGCTTAATTTCACTGGTTACAATTGCAATATAAACCAGGGATTTTTATTATTTTTGGAATATCAGTGCCAAGCCATTACTTTTGAAATGGTGTTTGTGTATTAGACCAAACATTTAAACACTTGTACAGACAGTGTACAAGTCAGAACCGGTGCTATTACGGTACAGAATATTGGAACCAATCCCTCATGATGACATGACGCTAGAACCTGAGCCCAAACTTTTCCACTTAAAACTGCTGGTTTGAGTTGGCACAGGGATCCATGACACACTAAAAGATATCAGATACACCTAGAATAAGCTTTCCTGGCACACTTGATGATTTCTTACACAATTGAGTCTTCTTTTTAACAACATTAAACATTACAGAGAAAAGAAGTAAGAAAAAAAGGGTATTTGAAGTCTATCACTCTAGTATTAGAGCGAATCGATTTTCTTCTGTCATATTCCTTTTCGAGGAACCTGTTTCTCTAAACTCTTACGTAACGTAGTTAAGAATAACCATCGAAAGAGTTAATGTCGTCAATAATGAATCTTGCCAAAGACAACGTTCTCGTCCGACACCTCAGGATGTGAAACCGTTGACCGGCCTTCTACCTTGTGATCTCAGCATAGCATCTGGAGGGAAATTATTACGGGGCTAAATTGTAGGTTAGAATACGGCAGTAGCCTGACGCAGCATGTCGCTGCTGGAATGCTGACAAAAACCTGCGCCGGTTCATTTGTCCTAATTGGGTCGAGAAGCACCGGTTCTTGTTGCATCCTCACCTCTTCCGCTCTGTATGTTGCCGCTCTTCGCTTCACAAATCAAAGCCAATGAAATGTGTGTCTACATAAATATTGGCTCTTCAACCACAGGATCTCGCTAATGTTTTAAAACTAATGACTAAGGCTGTAGATCATCGTCTCCTAAGAGATTTGAGGGTGTGGCCAGATAATTACACATCTTTATTCACAGTCGTTCTCACACTGAGCCGTCATTGGTGGGAAGATCTTGTGAATCTGTGTTGTTGGCAGGGCACACATTTACACACACACACACACACACACACACAACAGGTCACTAAGGTGATTCTTTATAAATTGTTTCCATTGGACTGGCACGACTTGTGTCAACAGATCCATATACTGTGTATCAAGTGTATACTTCTACAGTACACTTCATTCATTTGTTCAAGGACAGACATTTTGTTAAAATGACAGTTGAATTGATCAATGATCCACTTCACAGCTGGCAGTTTTTCCATATAAATCGACTTTTGGGTCATAAACCTCATCTAAACCACACTATACAGTATTATTTTTATCATTTGCGTCTTCCTCTCTGGGCTGGTTCTGTCCCAACTTCTTTCGAAATGATAAACTATGCTGATTCACCGCAGTGATTACACATCACTCTAGTTAGCGTTTAAGCTTACGTAATAGCTACTATGACAGAAAAATAAAGACTATCAAAACTCACCATGAACATCCACTTTCTTGCTAATTTGCCTTCAGACAAGACCCTTACTCAGAAACCACGACCAAACCGATGACTTTATCCTTGATTTTACATGTTAACCATTTGTTGGGTGCAAACCTTTCTTTACGACTGTCCTACAAAGAGACTTTGTTAAGGCCTTCAAGTGTCCAGGAAGTAAATCAATAACACTGAAAATTGGCAAGTGAGTTAAACAGGTCAGGGCTGAGCGATCCAACCACATCAGAGCAGAGAAAACCTGACATTGTTTTAAGCCTCTAAACACTGGTCTCAAACTCAACTGGCCAGTAGCTAGCTAGGGGGTCTTTCATCAGATTCAGGTCAACTAATGTGTTGATTTAAGTGTGTCTTAAACAGATCTTGGACCTCTATTGTACTCATCAGTATGTGTCTCTTTTCATTGAAGAATGAACATATCACACACTTTTTCTCTGCTGTTATTGGTCAAGCGTCAGGGTTTGTCACCGCGTGCCATCAATCCCGGAAGTCTCCTCCTCCATGGGACTCGTTGTATAAACAAAGCAGGGCATGATGCTGACTGGAAGAAGTGTGAAGACCATTATTATGCTCTCGTTTGCTGAGATTTCAGACGAGGGAGAACTTTATAAAGTAATAACATTAAAAGAAAATACTGCATCTTGTTGGAGAGGAAGACTTCAACATTTTATATATATATATAGTTGTGAATTTAGGGCATTTTTCCTCATGTTACATTCTTTTGTTATCTGTTCCATCTTAATATGTAGTATATCATCGAATTAAGGTAGATTTGATGTGATGATCTTAATTCCTTAACCCTCTGGCGTTCAACAATCATCGAATCCCTTTGTTTTGCCCTCACTTTCTAAAAACGGACACAATAAATGGAGGGTTGCATAATATAATGTCATGGCTGCAAATGACCCACACGGGCCACTTAATAAGGGCCCCTGCCCTTAAATAGAAATGGGCCAGCCCTCCAGGCAGGTAAAACATTTTCAAATGGAAAAAACTAGTTTGTTATTTAAATGTGCTTTTCATTTAACATCCCAATTTTAGACACGACGCGTATTAAATCTTTAATAGAGATGGAGCCGCAAATCTTTTCATGACAGATGGCCATGGTCATAAAAACGGATCCTTGGCTGGACAAACCTAGACTTGGCTGGGTATGGATCCCTTAGCACTTACGCAACAAACCCAGCTGAAAATGGACAGGCTCATAGAAAAATGTTTTGCTCTGATGTTTACTCCTGGTACCCAGTATCCCTTCAGAGAATTGCATTGCAAGTGGCAAAAAAGTGGATACATGGGAGTAGTGTATAGACATTATGTTGGATGGAATACCTCGTAGAAGTTCGTGAGCACACACCGCCCCCCCCCGGGGAGCGGCCCTGCTGCGCCTCCTCCTCCCTCTCCAGTACGGCCCGGGAGTCTCTCAGCTTCCGGCCCAGTGCACGGGATCACCGGTCCGGTCCGGGATGCCTCAGTCTCGAGAAGCCCAATGACTCACGGGGTTTACTTTATCCGGCCTGGGATCGCGTGGGACAGGAGCGAACTTGCAGCGGCTTCTATAAGCGGAGGCGGGTCGATGACGGCGACACCGGCAGATATAACGTGACCGAACCTCCAGAACCGCAACACTTCCACCATGCTCCACATCCTCCTGCTCTTTCTACCTGTTCTTTTCTGCAGCCGGGGGGTGAGTCTGTGCGCAACACAGCACACACTGTTCATGCGATCCCGACCAACACTTCTTGTGTCTTTCAGCGGACTTTAGAACCTGGACCCGGTCCAGTCATCTCCACGCTGACCCCCGCAGGCAGCGGGAAAGGTACGTCAAAAATAGTTTGGTCATCAATATATCCAATGATATACTTTCAGTTGGATTCCAGCCTTTTTGCTTTTCATCCCACCTGTCGCAATCTCAGAGACCAGAGAAGTTCAAACCTGGGTGCATGCAGCCTGTATTTCCTACTTTGACTTATTATTTTACTTTATTGATGATTTATTTAGCAGTTATTACCAGTTTCTTAATATAACCATCAATGTTTGTTTTAGGACTTTATTCCTCCACTTTATTTTTGTTTATTGCACACCAAAAATATTTTAGTGAATTTAAAAATATAGTTTGAAAAAAAAAGGTGCTTTATATCAGATTTTTTTCAATAAAGGTTATATAATTTATAGTAAAATAATAATTGAAGCATATTTAGCTTGATTTTATTACGATCCTTTCTAGGCTGTTGCTCCTAAGCTTTGGAATGATCTTCCTCTCTCTTTGCGCCTGATGGAGTCCACTGACTTCTTCAAGAAACTTCTTAAGACTTTCTTATTCGTGCAGGCTTTTCCCTGATCTGGGACACCTGTGTTTTTTCTCTGTGTTATCTCGATCTTTTAGTATATATTTTTTGACTATTATTTTTTGGCTTGTTTAAGCGCTTTGTGACCCTGATCTAGAAAATCTAAATCACTTACTTACTTACTTACTTACTTACTTTTATACCTTTCACTCCATTATTTTTGCTTGATGGCCCCTATCTTAAGCCACTGTATCAAATGTGGCCCCTGAGGAAATGTAATTGCACACCCACACTGGGCGAGTCCAAAGTCAAGGCTGTCACATTGATATAGTCAAATCATTTGAAGCTGTCATTAGAATTAAATTTCAGATTTTTTTCCCTCAAAGTTTAATAAATGTTTTTCATATTGTGGTTGAAGCGTAAAATCTATGATGAAGTGGAGGAAACATTCCAAACAAGTCATCATAGACAATTGTGCCATTCTTACATGTTATTCTCACATCTGAAGGACATTTTCTGGAGGTATTATGATGACACACTTTTATTTGTGTGCAATACAATATGAGCGAAATATGGTTAAAATTACAGAGCAGTCAAATATATATATATTTTTTAATGCAATAATGGTTTCCCAATAGAGTCAAATGGCTTTTTAAATTTAGTTTATATCTGATGTCTTGTGTCGGCAGTTTTCACAACGTCAGGGAAAGAGTGTAAATTCCCGTTTCGTCAGGGTGGAAGGATTCATCATCACTGCATCAGCGAGCTCTTCAAAACTCCATGGTGAGTCCTGCTCATCTTCCTCTGACTATAAGTGTGTGTAATCATGGAATCAAGACATGTTTACTACACACATATCACCGCACACACGCACACTCACCCTGCTGAAGTGACATCATCATGTTTTGTAATGGTGTTATTTTCCATTACATGTCATGAACTTCATATTAGGTCGGAAACTGACTGCAAATACCACCAGAAATGGTGATTTACGTTTTTGCAGCTGCAAGATAATCCAAGGACACCGTGTGACCCGAAGGGCTACCATGAGTTTGGCTCACACTTGAAATAACTCAATATATATTATTATGGATCAATGATATTTCTCCAATGAACCAATCACATTATTGATTCTTGAATAATGACCGATGTGGCAACAAAAAAAGGAAACAAAAAATGTAACATAATAAGATGGTTATTGTATGAAAAATAGATATTTGCTCCTGAACAGCTCCTTTGGCGACCCTTGGTTCAAACTATCAGTCACATGTGGCCAAAATGGAGGACAAATAAATGCAGATACAGGTAAAAACAAATAAATTTAGGTAATCATTTGAATCCTTAACACAATCGAGGATTTCCACCAATTTGTTCTTAGCACTTGAAAATGCAGCATCTCTGATGGGATGAACCTTATCCTGCCTTTATGGACAGTTTACATTTAAAAAAACATTGTCTCATGTAATCTGAAGGCCTTCCACAAACTATACCAACCTTTTTCAAGTTCAAAGGCCAAGAAAGTACTGTTACCTTGAGTAAAATGTTACTTTTGCTTTTGAGTAAACTGTTAAATTTGTACTTGAGTAAAATGTTACTTTTGCTTTTGAATAAACTGTTAAATTTGCACTTGAGTAAAATGTTACTTACTGTACTTTTTTGTAACAGATTCGTAGAAGTTTGTGAGCACACACCGCCTCAACTGCTATTTAGCTGTAGAAAGATGTGAATCAGATATTATATATATATATATATATATATATATATATATATATATATATATATATATAACATATTGATCCTGTCTTGGTTGTTTTCGCGGATGTAGGTTTGTTTCGGTTTTGCACGATAAAAAGACCAAAACAAACCTAAACATCTTCATATTTTTTGGTAAATTAACATGTTAAAATTAATTGTCTGGGTTTTTGTTAATATTGTGCAGTGATTCTGATTTGTAATAACACATAGTCATACATGTTTTGTGTAATTGTGCACTTTGGCAAACTTGTGATTACATCAACATGTCATGGAGGAACGATATCCTCCAGAAGAGACATACCGGAACTGTGTCTGGGTTAGATATGGCGATAAAGAATTCTTGGAATTGGTGGTGGTTGACAATACCCACTTCATTTGATTCATTTTCAAGCACTAAGATGATATGGTGAAGTTATTTCCTCCACAAAAACAACAAACACATTAAATTAACTATGGATGCTGTTGTACATTATTGGAATGAATAATATAATAATATGGATAATATAAGTTTATAGTATCTGATTGACAATTGTTAAGATGTCATGTCCATTGTTAAGATTTCTTGCAATTTTAAATTATTATTTTTTATAGGAAATGTCTTAAAACTTATCTTAAAATTGTAACATCTCTCCAGGTTCCTGTACCCAACAAGACTTCACATGTAAACTAAGATAACCAAAAAGAAGAAGTAGAATGCCGTCAAGCTGTTTTATTGAAAAATTAATGAAGTATTTTCAAAGAAAAGGTATTTTATACAATGTATCTTTTTAACCTGGTTGTTAACCAAGAAGTACTTATTATTTCCACAGTTCCAAAATCTTGCCAATAAAACAAATGGTTTTGGGATTTAAAAATAGCCAAAACTCTTCACCGTGGACCATACTTGGGGATTGCAGCGCCCAGACCCCTGTCTAACAGTATTTTACAATTCCACCACTTTAATTATACATAACTGAGATCCGTGACTGAGATGTTACATCTGTTTTTAAGTGAAATGTTACATTTGTACTGTAGTAAAGTTTTACTTTAGTACTTGAGTAGGTGTTACACTTTTGTACTTTATTATAATATTACTTTTGTACTTAAGTAAAATGCTACTTTTTAATTGAGTAAAATGTTTCTTGAGTGAATGATGCTTTTATAATCCAATAATTACTGGGTAAAAATTACTTTTGTACTTGAGGAAAATGTTACTTTTATACGTGAATGTGTGTTACTTCTGAACATTCCCTTTTATACTTGAGTAAATGTTACATTTTCAATTGAGTAAAAGGTCCCTTTTGTAAAATGTCATGTACCACACAAACCTTAACAACACTTTGAACTTTCTTTAAATGTCATGAGATGCTCTCATCTGAGGCAACAACTGATGCTGAAAGTGTATCACTGGCGCTGGTTCCGTTCCTAAAACAAGACACTGAAGGTCACACTGGATCTTTACCTGTCATCTATCTATGAGTGAAGATTTTGGTCACAGTGTAGATCTCCAGGATTGTCTCACTGCATGTCTCAACATTGCAGTGTCAAAGAGAAGTTTTCCACAAGAGAAATAAGCTGATGAGGTCTATCAACAGAATTGATCTCATGTTCCTCACAGTTGCATCCACAGTGACAAAAGGAATCCAGCTCCTCAGGAGACATGAATGGACTGATACGATTACGTACTTAGGTCCTCCTACACATCCTGCTACTTCAGCCTGTGACGCTGCATTGTTCAGTGATGTGCTCACGAGCGTATAAAAGAGCTCCCGGGGCCTCCAGGTATGAATGTAGAATGAATAAATGTGCCGGTCTTTGATAAGAAATATGTGTGGGATCATAATTCAGCCTCCACACAGTGTGTGATGACACACAAGAAGACGTCATTATGATGATGCCTACATTATAAAGAGCATCATGGCCGTCGATCTGCAGGTTCAAGTTTGAGGCCCTTAGAGAAGAGCTTTGAGTGTATGATGGTGCAACACACTGAGCCAGAAGGAAAAGACTTTCGTTACAGTAGACGTGGGGAAAATGTGCCGGTAGGACACATGAGGGTCATCTAAGTGGCAGCACTGAGATGCTGATGTTGTGTACAAGGGAGGGCCAGGTGTGACAAGACAGTGAATGATGAGACACAAAATACAATGAACGGGTCACAGCAGGTCCTGAATCAGATAACTTTTGTTGAACTAAATATGTATATTTTTGCGTCATGGTTTGGTTTGGGTCATTTAGCAGAGACATTGATTCAAAGCAGCCTAGAAAAGTGCCTTTTATTTTTACATTTTATTCATGTTAAGCTCTAAAGATTCAAACAAATTTAAGTCTGATTCAATTTTAAACTTTTTGTAGAACCTTTCTTAAGATATATACCTTGTACATGGAAGTACTGTGAGACTTCCATAAACATGTCGGGAAAGTTCTGACACAGGAAAAGTATTAAAGTAAATTATAGGAGTTGTAGTTTTGGAAGTGTCACCGAAAGAAGAGATAAAAATGGATGTGTGGGAATCCCTGCTGTCACTCCACTTGAGAACAGATTTTTGGATTAAGACTTTTCCTTTGTAGGTTAAATAGACAGGCAACAACCTGCCAATGACTTACTTTAAATACGACATAATTCGACATAATGATGATCGTTAATAAGAAGGATCCAAGAGAGATATAGACTTGAAGAGTGCTAGAAACATCGTCTTTAATGTGTTTTGTTGATTTCTTTTATCAACCTTGTGTGTGAGATGATGTAATCTACGAGATGCGACTTGTCCTACGATCATTGTATTTACATTTCTGACGTGATGTTTTACCTTCGACAGGTGCTCTCTCACCTCGAACTTCGACCGAGACAGGATGGGAGGATACTGTGCGCTGGAGAACCGTGGGTCAAACGGTCAGAGCCTTCACCGAAAGTCGCTCTGCGCTTTCACTTTGTTAACTTGTTTGTCTCCGTGTCTCAGCTTCCGTCCACACCTCGCGCCGACCCACCGACCCGTGTCGAGGGAGTCCGTGTCAGAATGGAGGATTGTGCAGAAGCTACCCGGACTCACCGAGCTCTGAGTGCCAGTGTCCAGAGGCTTTCTCTGGGAGACTGTGTGAGCAGAGTAAGTGTCAGTGGTTGGATTGAGTGAGGTCGTCCACCATCTTTCCTTCTGTGTGTTTTTATAGTGTTTAGTCGTCCCTCCATTGTTTATGTTCAACAATTCTGCACACGTCCAGTGTAGTGAACCTGAAACAGTGATAAAGTGAAAGCACTTTAAAATGTGTGTGCAAATGTAAAGTGCATTATAAATAAAACATATTATTATTATTATTATTAAGTAAGTAAGTAATGATTATTTCTAGAGTGCCTATCTAGACCAGGGTCAAAAATTGATGTTTGTCTAAATCTGACCAAGATCCTCATTTAAATTCTCATGAGACGTTAAACAAAAAAGTTGAACTGAGCTAAATATATATTTTAAAACAAAAATGTCAAATTACGTTAAATGTCCGAGGTTCCAAATCCAGCATACACATTTATTTAGAAAGCAAGATAGTAAGTAAGTAAGTAAGTAAGTAATATTTATTTATATAGCGCTTTTCGAGACCAGGGTCACAAAGCGCTTTAACAAACAAAACAATACTCAAAACAGTACATACTTCAAAGATCAAGACAAGCTCTTATTGTGTCAGTTTCTTGTTTTGTTTTCCTGGTGTGTTAAAAAAAAAGTCTGTCAATACTTCATATGAACCATTGCTGTAACACAGTTTGGTGGTCACATGACACTCAGAGACCAGTGTGTGGTCCAGACAAAGTTACACTTTGAAGACAACACTCTTAAAATAACAGCTATAAAGTTATACTACATGAATCTTAGAGTCATGACTGTTAGGAAATAAACCATCACTACAGGTATTATGAAAATATATAATTATGTCATAATGTTACATATTGTTTCTTTAATGCATTTATTTCCATTCAAATTACTTATTAAAACAAAAACAACGACTCAAATCAGATTTTTTCTTACTTACTATTTATTTTTTAATAAAGCTCTTTTTCTTTGAAATTTCTGTCTTGTGGCTTGAGCTTCACTCACCTGGTCACATGACATGTCACCTGAAATTGAACAACCCCATCCATCTATTCCTGTCCAATATGTTGTCTTTGCACCGACCATGTGTAAATATTTTGTACAACCTCCTTTTAATCTTGTTCTCTGTTCAATGATTTTTTTCATTTTCTATTTCATACACTCCAGTAAACTGGAAACATTGAGCATTAAGTCACAGTGGTTGTTCATCAGCAGGCCAGGGCTCACAGATGTTTCATTTGTTGCCTGCCCTGGAAGCAGTGAAAGCTCGCCCTTCATGTCTCCTCTCTTCCTCTGTTCCAGGGAAGTGCTATGAAACCCTACACCTGCACTATTATGACACCGGAGAGTCATGGGGACGGATCAACCTCCGTAACGTGGAACAATGCTCGTGTGAGGCCGGAGACGTCAGGTGTGAGCGAGTGCCCTACACAAGTAAGAACACCTTTTCATCTCTTCCTGCAGCGTCTCTGGTCGGAAGGAATGAAACCCAGCAGGGGATTGATCGAAGCTTAGATTATATTTGGACACCTGACATGTGAGACTCGACCTCGAACGACTCCTGCGCTGAGCTCTAGTGAGCGCCCTTCCCAAGCTTTGATCACAGCTCCATAGTTACTCAAACTTGTAATGGAAGATTCTATGACTCAGTGTGACTAAGTATTTTAGGACACGCCCCGCTGGTCCTTTTGGAGGGTTCACTTCAATAGGGGGGCGTTCAGGGATGTGTGGCAGGATCCCATCCGTGTAAGACTTGAAAGTGGTTGGGCGGTTTCGTGCTTCCTCAGCCGAAACTTTATTTTGTTATACGGATCGGGGCAGTTCTCCCAGTAATAATAACATTGTATAAAGTGATAGCCCCACAAGGCTGGAGATGCTCTTAAGATATGCTTCTTCTCTGCCGGACCAGTGGAGTCAACAGCTCTCCTCAGTCGAGGGTGAAGCAACCAATCAAGCCGGTGTTGGTTTTGTTTTAGGCCAGTGGTTTTCAAAGTGTGGGATAGTGAGCCTCCATCCTTGTGTATTCTTAAAACATGTGTTTAAACCTGTATTTGTGCTCGGATATCTTTTTTTCTGTGTATGTTTTTAACACATTCATAACATCTTTGGATTGTTTTAACATGTTTTCAAAGATATATCGTAAAGTGATCCAGTATTCAAACTTCACTCATTTTCTACTCACCCTCACAACTCTCTAAACTTAGGAAAATGATGACACAACACAATCTGGAGCTTGTAATCCATGTGTTTGTGTCTTCTCGTTTATACTATTGTAAAAGTTTATTTGGTGTCTAAACAAGAAGGAGCTGCTTCGCCTGCAGTTAATACAAAACTCTGCAGCGAGAATTCTGAGCCGCTCTAGTAGAAGAACTCACATTTCCCTGATTCTTAAAACTCTTCACTGGCTGCTAGTTAATTCAACTTTAAAATTCTTGTTCTTACTTTCAGATCTATTCATGGTCAGGCTCTACCTTACATCCAAACACTTCCATACTGCTTGTCTGTAATGTCCATCTTTTATTTCAGCCTCGACATGAATAATTGTTTTGATAAAACCTAAACATGTCTATATTTTAAGATTGTTTGTTGCACAAGCTAAAGAACCAACATGCTACACAGAATGCGTGTAAATATTGCTAGTGTGTCTTGACAAAGATGAAAATGGCGACAACTCAGCGCCAGTAGCTACATTTAAATGGACATACATTTTTGCCTATAACTCTAAAGGGGAACAGATTACTCTGAAAATAATCCCAACCTTTAGTCGATATGAGGGTGAGTAGAAAAAAAGTAAACTATCCTTTCTGTGTATGAATATTTCGTTTTTAAGATTATATTAATATTAACATATTTTAAAGCTTATATTTGAACATTTCATGTTATATTTTAATCTTTAATGGTTTAATTATTTTATTTTTACATTTAAGACATGTCTGTGGTATTAATGATTTCATTTTAATACATTTAAACACTAAGAAACAAAAATGTACTTAATTCAACCAAACATACCTATTAAAGCCTATTTGTGTAATTATTCAAATTATTTTTTAAATAATAAAAGACTTTTGTCTTTTGTTTAATCCTCACCCCAACTTTCACTTGCACAGAACTTGCACATTTTGCCCCATGAATGTTTGTACTCACGGACCATATGTTTAGACTTTCCCTCCAGGTTTATTTATTCTGCCGCTGCACCTTCCCTGCGCCTCAAACTGAGTTTTTCTGATGGGGCTTGATGTGTTCCAGAATGTCGAGCGAACCCATGTCAGAACGGAGGATTGTGTCGAATGATCAGTGACACCGGCAAGAAAGTGTGTTACTGCAGGCAAGGCTACAGCGGTCCGGACTGCAGTCTTGGTGAGAGCCATCTTTGTTTTGATGACCTGTAATAATCTGTCCATCAAAAACTCAATAATTATGAATACTTTTACCGATACGTATAGTTTAAATCGAATCTATATTTCTCTCTTTTCATTTTTACAATATTTCAGAAGGTCTTGAACTGGCTCCATGTGTTAAGCATGCTATTATATTGAACTTTCCTCCTGGACCTGTGATCACAGATGTTCTCTTGTGTTTCAGAACCAGACACAGAGTGCTTCTCCAGCCGGGGCAGAGGTTACAGAGGGCTGGCCAACACCACGCAGTCCGGCGCTAAGTGTCTGCCCTGGAACTCTGAGCTGCTGTACGATGAGTTGCACGTGGGCACTGTGGCAGCGTCGCCCCTCAGAGGCCTCGGAGAACACGCCTACTGCAGGTGTGTCCTCGCATGATCCACTCGCAGCGATACATGTTGACGTTAAAAGTACAAGACTAGTTTGTTGTCCATCAGGACTTCTTGTTCCTCAGAATGAACCAACAATCTTCCTTAAAGCACATGTTAAGTCGTAAAGTGTGTGACACTGACGTCAGGCGTTCTGCATGCTCAGCTGAATTGACTGAGATTCTGCCAAAGGTTGTGAAATCAAGCTGTGATATTTCATTTTCAACCAGATCTGCTGATTACTCAACACACTTGAAGACTTGAAAAAAATCATATCTTGTGTCTTGTTAGAGTGAAAGGGAACTAAGATCCCCTTTTTTTAATTGAAAAGTTATTAAATATATATTTTGTTTATTACCATTTACTACCAAATCTGTCACATGAACCCACAATACTGTCACTCTTCAAATATCATCTAGATAAAAGTATCTTTATTGAGCTTCAACCATGTATAATTCACTACGCATCCACTTTTCATCCTCAAGTTGGAACCTCAGTCAGTGATGATCATTATTATGACTTCTCTCTATACATCCACCTCTTCCTTTCTGCTGAAACTGTTGCTATGACTACAGAGCTTGTT
This sequence comes from Callionymus lyra, assembly GCF_982586985.1. Classification (NCBI taxonomy): domain Eukaryota; kingdom Metazoa; phylum Chordata; class Actinopteri; order Syngnathiformes; family Callionymidae; genus Callionymus; species Callionymus lyra. The sequence continues at coordinate 28,000,288 of NC_141821.1, forward strand.
AGCGATAGTTTTCTTTTTTTAAAAGACAAGATATCCTGTAGGTATAAATAGTTCTGACAAACCTTCCAAACACTAACATGTGTGTAATGGGACTCAAAGTCAACTCTAGTCGATCAAGGCAGGTCTTTCTAAACAACACAGAAGAAAGGAAAAGTGGACTCTCAGGCAGAAATATATTCCTCTGACTAATGCCATCAGTTCAAAACAATGATGTCATGCTCGTTTCTGTGCGCACAGGAATCCAGATGGAGACAACATGCCCTGGTGTTACACGCTGAATGACGGCGCCATCTCCTGGGAGTATTGTGACATTCCTCCTTGTGTCATGGCTATGTGTGAGTCAACTATCCACGCTTCTAAAGACATTTTCTCCACGTTAGTTGGTAGACTAGATTTTTTTTTGTATTAAGCGAGACACCTTTTTTAGGAAATATAGTCACATTCCTGACAACTAAAAGAATAATGTAATAATTTTCACATTATGGTCACATGATAACCCATTTGTAATTGAAGGAATTTATCATTGTAGTAAATAGATTCCAAAACCTGTCAGTGTTGTTAATCGATCAACTCATCTCGCGCTGTAGAAACAGTGATTATATCTTTTAATAACAAGGACTAGAGGAAGGTGGAATGTGGCGAGAGACTTGGCGCAGGTGTGTGTGTTGTGCTGCCAGCAGTGTGCTTGGACTCTACCAGCTGTGTCTCTGACAGATGTGTGTAGCTCTTTTGGAATAGAGTTTGTTTGCTCTTCGGGGACGATTAATAATGCGTTATTAAGAGAGATATTAAGAGGTGTGTGTTCAGAGATACTGCATTGTTCATGGTGCTACTTTCTTGGGTCAGTATTCAACTAGTTGGAATCAGGCGTGAAAAAGTTCATGTGAAAACATTCAAACACTTTGGTGCCACTGATTCAGAGAACCTGGACTCTTGGAGATGTTGTTAAAGTTTTCAAGCTGCAGGTCGTCTTAGGCGGTTTAACACACACACTTTATAATGTGCTGGACACACACCAGAGCACTTTCAGGGCCAGACTCATTCCTCTGAGGTGCAACACAGTAACTCTGTGATCAACACCTCAGACGTACACACAAGCACTCGCTCAGGTCTTTGTGTGTACGTCTGAGGTGAACAATAAAGTTCTGTAAAGGCCCACATTGTGTGCTATGACTATGACCATGGAGGAAAATAAAAAAAGGGATACAGAAAAAGCCTTGGAATGATGGAGCAACTTCAAAATTTATGAAAAGTTTATTATATTACACACTAAACAAATTGTACATTATTTCATTTTTTTACATTTATTTCAGTTAAATATTTTCAATATAACTGATCAAATAACTAGAAAACATTTAAAAAAAATTATATAAAGAAACTTTATTTCCAAATAGATTTTCAACTTATTTTGACAGACAATAAAAATAAAAACGTTGTAAAACTAATATTATCCAGGTTTAAGGTCAAAGGGTATTTGGAATATGTGAAACTAGCATTAAATTAAAATATTATTTTTTAACATTATTTTCAAATAATGTTTGTTCACTTTTTCATTCAGAATACTTTTGTAAGAAAAAAGGATATAAAACGTTTTTCAAGTTCGATTATAATGGATTTCTTTTTACAATAAGTAAGTTAGTAAGTAAATTATAAGTACATTTTTTAAAGTACATTTTATGTACAGACCAAGAACATCTATATATTGTTTTTTTTTTATTCACTCTGACCTCACTAAGGGCTACATGTGGACCCTGGACCGCACTTGACAATGTCTGCTTTAAAATGTTATGGTTACAGACTTCGTTGCAAGTATTTTGTGAGGGATACGGTTATATTAATCTTTTTATTTTATATATTCTTGAGAGGAAAATTCAGTCTGTGTCCTGACGAGCTGCCACTCAGGCGCACTGTTGGCATTAAACTCTAACACTGGAAAAGTCTGAGCCTTAAAGAAAAAATGGATTATAAACGTATAATTTTGATTCTGTATCTTTAATTGGTAGAATGGTGAGTTAAAAGGACCTGTTACTAATCCTGTTTTTTGTCTACAGCCTCTTCTAGAAGAGTCAGCATCAACGCCATCCCAGGAGCGAATAAGCCAACGACGTTCAAACCAGCCAAGAGGCCTTCGTGTGGGACGGTGCACAAGAAGCGCTTGACTGTGTCTAGAGGAAGAATCCTTGGCGGAAGCTCCGCGCTGCCTGGTACTCACCCTTGGGTGGCAGCCATTTACGAGGGCGAGTCCTTCTTTTGTGCTGGAACTCTAGTTTCCTCCTGCTGGATCGTCTCGGCGGCACATTGCTTCTTTGACAAGTAAGTCTTATTGAAAATATATTCAACGTACTTTGTTTAAACCGAAAAAAAAGGGATATTATAAATGATTGTGGATACATAATAAGAACGATTTTTTTTTCATTTTTTTAACCTTTTTTTCATTATTTACCCATTTTTTACCCCTTTTTTACCCAAATATGTTTGTGGTATCCCTTCCCTTGCTCAAGGTGGAAAACCCACACCATTGCATATTTATTTCTAGTAGCCAGGGAGGTTGAGGCTGAGATAACACAAGGGATACCACAAACACATTTGTGTTCAGGCCTGCGGGTCATCTTGACTCCGAGAGAACACAATGGGTTAAAGGTGTAAATAGCATCTGTGGCAATAAATATGTAATATCGGTAACATACTGAAATGCAGTTTATTTGTAGTTGTGTAAATGTGGCTGCAGAATTTGAAGAACAATAATAAAAGAAGATATTTTCCGTTCGCCTGTGAATATTGTTCGCCTGAATAAGGGGATGGCTCAAGGGTTTTGTAAAAATGTATAACATATATAAATGTATTCAGTGTATAAACCACAAAAGTAGGAGTATGTACAGCAGAAATAAGTTTCCTACCAGTCCACTCCTACTGTGTTGCAATTGGTCAAGGTCAGTATATGAACAGAATATTTACTATTTAATAATGTACCACGACTTCAGTTACATGTCACCATGGATTGCTAACATTGTGAACAGTGCAGATGATTATACAAAATATATAAATACAGTATGTTTTACAGTATCATATGATGGAGAATCATTGAAAGTCATTTTCAAAATACATGTCAATGTAAATATTCCAGAATCCGAAGAAATAATATTGATTTTTTTATTCTAAGGAAGGTTTTCAGTATAGATTATATTACAATTTTAATGTGATGGTAAACCGAAAAAAACCCCAGTTTTAACAAAAGCGAATGCAAATCGTGATTTGATCAAACAGCAACTCCTCAGTTACCTTTGAATGCCTCAGTCAAATATATCATCTAAATGGAACATTTAATGACTCTAAACTACTGTACAAATCTAATCTAAGCACAAATGTTTGCATCGCTGGTTAAAACAAAAACAATTCTATCCATTGGTCATATTTTTTTTCTTAAACAATAAGTAAATATCTATAATGCGGTGAGGCGGCACACAATGTTATCTATAATGTTTAATGGAAGCCAATATTATTTCCTTTCGATGCGTGTGGTTACAAATGTTGTCAGAAACACTACGATATATATTTCAAGCTCCAGATACTTTGGTATCTTTGGTGCAGAGGTCGTGTGCTCGACGCTTAAAAGCCTTTGACCCTCAGCATCCCGGCGTTATGGACTTGCCTATAATTAGACAAACAGTTCGAGGAAAACCTAAAAAGGTCTCACGCTTCTCGTCTGTTTACATGCACAAGCATCCGTCACCTTGTGATGTCAATTACTAGGAATGTGTTCTCAGTCAAGGTCACTGAGGCGCTTTCAGCTGGAAACTGGTCAGAAATACAATATCTAGAGTCATGGTCAGGCTTTATATTTAATATTAAGGCAACAATTATTACCCCCTTATTTGTATCTTGACCTAACCCTTGTGTTGTCTTAGGGTCAAGGTGACCTGACAGCCCTAAAAAAAAGGTGTTTGTGGTATCCCTTGTGTTGCCACTTGGCCACGGTGAACGACCTTTGCCGGCTTTAAGAAATACACATGCAGTTGTGGAGGTTGTTAGTTATTTGTTTTCGGAACATCGGGTCACATTGACCCTGAGCTAACACAAGGGTTATTAATAAGTCATGATACAACGCACCTGTGGTACCAGATGTCAGTGGAGTTCACGGAAAAGAGAAGAATAATTCAACATTGACAGAAAGAGAAAGGAAGATCACACTTTACAGCTCAAATGAAACACTAAGTATATGATAAAAAATGGTGAATTCTGGTAAACCCTTGTGTTGAGATCTGCCCAGAGTATCTCATGGCTGCCACAATGTAGTCGCTTTCTTAAGTCAAATGAAATGTAAACGATTACTAAATGTAAAAGGTATTAAAAATAAAACTGAGGCAGGTGTAGACGTGCCTTGATCTATGGCTTGTTTCAGAATGTAAAGTTAAATAGATTTCCAATGCATCACCCGCCTCTCACCCTGTGTAGCTGGGATAGGCTCCAGATCCTCGAGACTGAGTTATGGAAATAGGGGAAGATTTAGCTGATTCATGATTTGTGTGGTTATCTTTATTTATTATATTTATTATATGATTGAAGTCAAGGAGATCCTTCAAGAAATTCAACTACATAAAATAAAATCTACTAATAAATGTAAAATTGTATATATATATATATATATATATATATATATATATGTAAGCTGTGTAATTAATCAAACCTGCTTGTCTTCTGCAGCCCCTTCCCAAGTCAACTACGTGTGGTTCTGGGTCAGCAGAACTTAAACGTCACAAATCCCAACAGCAAAACCTTCCGAGTGGCCAAATACGTCTTTCACAAGCACTTTGTCAGCTTCGATGCAACGCAACATGACATAGGTAATCATCTCTGTCTCACACACACGCGATTGTGACTCACCTGAGCGGCTGTGTGTATGCGTGTGCAGCTGTGTGAACAAATGTGTGTAGCAGTTGTGTAAACAGTGAGATTGTCTAGAGAGTGTGTCACTTTTGGATTCTCGTTCACCTCAGACAATTATACAATGAGAGTAGTTTGTGCAGATGAATACACAATACCTACTTTCACTCACAACTCCACAACTCTGTGTGCTAGTCCTGATCAGGCTGGAGAAGCAGGACGGCCACTGTGTGAAGAAGACCCCGTTCATCAGGCCCATCTGTCTGCCGGACAAAAGCACAGTGTTTCCTGACGACTATTGCTGCGGCATCAGCGGCTGGGGATCCATGGGCGAGAGTCAGTTCCTTTTTTTTTTTTTCTGTCTTCCTCTTTCCGACGGTTGAAGGTTCAAATCTCGGTGTGATGTCGTCCCGACAGAGAAGAAGGGTTTCACCACTCTACAGGAGGCCGGAGTCCGACTGATTTCACAGGACACCTGCACGAAACCGGAGGTTTATGGAAACCATGTGACTGACGGGATGATCTGCGCTGGACTGAGCGGCTGCGCCGACGCATGTCAGGTTTGTATTTTCATTTAGAATTAATTATGGGATAAATCAATTACTGTCATGGTTATTTTTGAAATTCTCACCTCAAAATTGACTATTTATCATTTCTAGTTCTGGCTCTAATTATTTAGACAAAAGAAAAAGACTCAAGTTAATGGCTTTTTTCAGATATTCTTAAGTGATGTTAAACATTTGATCAATTGTTTGTTCATGACTCACTCTTCCAGAAGAGCGATGATGGTTATGTGATACTAATATAACTGTTATTATACGCTTTATTAAAAAAAAAATGACAGACTTTGTGTCAAGTCAGAATAAATGAGTATAAGTAGGTCATTTATATTTGTAAAGCACCTTACTGTATATATACTGTATACACCTCACATGGATGACTATGATCATAGCTTTACTACTATAGATAGCAAAATAAATTTGGATTTTGAAAACCTTTTTTTCTTTTGCTCATTTTTAATATGTTCAATTGACCTACAAACACAACATAGACAAAATCATCTGTCATACTAAACTTTTTGGAGCCACAATCACAGAAAGAGAGTAGCAATAAGGTAGCATATTGGTATAAAGCCACCTTTTTAAATCCAAACTGTGCAGTTTTATTTTCTCAAAAATGACAGAAGATTTTAAAGAATCTCAATAAGTGAGATGAGGATAGAAGATTTGTTGAGAAGAGCAGATGAAACCGAAACATCTGCCTCGAATCATTTCTCGGTTCACGATCAGGACATTTTTGAACGAGATAACAGTCTGTGATGTTTTTATGAAAGTGAAGTATCAGCCAGAGCTTTGATGTCTCTCTTCTCATATTAAAGGTCAGTTTTACAACGCAGATGGTAATAAAAAAACGTGGCAAGATGTCACCGGTGTCAACAAGGAACAACTATCAGAACTAATATGCAAGTTACTATCTAAGCCTCCATTTGACAGACAATTATTGAGCTCATGAAGTGTAACATTGTGTACTGCCTCTTCGTGACAAGCTTTAAACAACCTACGTCTTTTCTATTTTGGAGTTTGTTGGATGAGAAACCTTCCTGTTATGTTGGTGAGTTATTCATAACAGTGACATAAAGCAGTAGTTTGCAACATTAATGGGGATTCCCCTCTGAAGTCGGTGTGCGTACATTCATCTTGGATTCAACTGTCTGACTCACTCTGTGTGCACAAATATTTATGAGCGAGCATCTGAGTGTGTGTGTGTGTGTCTCCCTCCTCAGGGTGACTCGGGGGGCCCTCTGGCCTGCGAGAGGGACGACGTCAGCTTCCTGTTTGGGATCATCAGCTGGGGCGACGGCTGCGGACGCACTGGAAAACCCGGTGTTTACACCCGAGTGACAAACTACATTGACTGGATCAAGTCAGTCATCCAACGCAAACCTAAAAATGCTTTATGACAGAGGTTTTTGAACTTTAATCAACATTTTGTATTTTCTATGCATTGTACAAAACATTTTATTTTTTATTTTTTGTGAAACTTGTTTATACTGAATAAAAGTTTGTATAATTTTCAAAATAAATGAATATCCTGATGGTTTCTCTCTCTTTGCGCTTGATGGATCTACTGACTCCTTGAAGAAACATCTTAAGACGTTTTTATTTGTTCAGGCTTTTCCTTGATTTTCTTGAACTCCTGTTGTGTTATCAGTTTTATCTTGATCTTTAAAGTATATACTTTATTTAGTATTGTTTTGATTGCTTAAGCGCTTTGTGACCCTGGTCTGGAAAAGCGCTATATAAATAAAAATGACTTACTTATGTATTGCTTTCGCAGCTGCGTGGAGATCTTTTGGCCGCTAGATGGCAACGTTCCTAATACACACTATGTAGGAATAAAGTTTTGCTCTTATTGTAAAATGCATTTTAACTGGCATGAAAAATAAAAGAATAATTTACTCAATATTAGGACTTTGATTTAAAATCTAAAAGTTTGTTACATGAGTTGATGAAAATTAAAAATAAAAAACAAATAAACACGTAAAGGCCGTCATGTTCTCACCAGTAACTTTAAATCGATGTAACAACAAAGAAACCACTCGTTTGTTGCTACTCTTTAAGGAATGTTTCTAAGGTTCAACAGGTGGTCGCGAGGCAGACCAGGTGACACACGTCCACACGCGCCCGCGCGCGCGCGCACGACCACCAGCAGCTATTTGGAAGTGTCACTCGCGCGCACGAGCAGCTGTCCGGAACCATGACTGAAGATGACGGATTCTGTGGTTGTGGAAGGATACGCTAGACTCAGAGATGGAAAAAAGGTCGATAAACTTCATTTTTAAAACCGCCTGCATGTGTTTTTCGTGGTGTTTAAACTTCTAGTGAGTTATTTAAAAAAGTGTGTTTGTTCTGCAGTGGAAAACAAGGTGGCTCGTCCTTCGCAAACCCTCGCCTGTAGCAGGTAAGAAGCTCCTGGAGAACAAACACCATGTTGAATTCATTTGACACGTTTAAGAGATTTTGTTAGAACTCATGGAACCTGTGTGACCTTAGCTTAGCCACAGAGAACACGCACATCTTTCAGTTCTACCGAGTTTTTATTATTTTAAAATGTTATTTTCGGCGCCTTATGATGGTTTAATCTATTTACTTCCGGGTACAAACCTGTAACTTTCTCACAATAATGAACATGTCGCTATTTTAAAATGTTACTATTCATGTCAATAACTGTTAATAATAAGTACAAGTAATTCAACTTTGTGTTAACATTAAGAAACATTTTATTTCCAATATATATATATTTTTAAATGCATTATTATTATTATTGTTAATTTTAATTAATAATAATATTAGTTATTAAAAGTTGAAACAAGACATGCATACATTTATTTAAATAAAACTATATGTACACTCACACCAGGGGCACATGGTGATAACATAACATAAAATAATAAAGACATACATATAGATATACATTCTCATCTGAAAAACAACTGAAAAAATCTACAGAAAAAAAAACAAGTTTCTGTAGAGATCCCTGAGTAAAACGTATTCCATTCCTATTCTAATTTTAATCAAATGAATATACTTTTTTAATTTACAAATATAATTTCAATATTTGGAGAATGCTCATCCTTTTTATCTTATAGTACACAGACGTGTTTTTTAATTTGAAATTTTAATATTTCGATTAATATAAACTTTTAAATCCTCCCAGTATTTTTTTTGTGATGAATTTATTTGTGTTAACTTTGACAGAATTTACATTCAGTTTTCATTTCAATTTATCGAGATATGTAAATATTAGTGGGATAAATGTTATGAATCATTTTTAAATTTACAATTATCTAATTGTATTCCAAGTAAAAAATATATATTTTTTAAGGAACCATTTTTCCCCAATGTATATCTTGAACTCACAATATGGCTTTAGCATCATATTAACCAACAACATTCAGTGAGAAGTCGGCCAAGGAAAGACTAGACAAGCTTGAGATGTCTGATCTTTGTTTATGTTCTTATTAAAAATAATTGCTGGATCCGATAAAACGGTTCCCCAACATGTTTTGCACCATGGACTGGTTTAAAGTTAGTATAATTTTTACGGCATGGCCATGACCTGCAAAAAACAAACGTTAAGTGAATAAAAATGCATCTCAATTGATGCTGTCTCGACTAATTTTCTCTAAATGACATTTTGTTTTAAATAAAACTCAGAGTAGAAAATCTATACAATACAACTTAAATTTTTCTCTTTGAGCCCAAACGCTATGGGGACCAGAACCGTTCCCTGGTCCTGTGGTTGGGGCATGAAAAGCATAAATACAAATGCACTCTATCACTATCTTTAAATATAATTTTACATGCTACAGTAATCCCTGGTGTGAGATGTTATTTGAAAACATAGGGGTGTTTTTTCCAGTTCCTAACCAAGAATTACGTTGTTTACTGTATTTACCAGTGGACTTGCTGCTGCAGGTCAACGTGAGCCGGTTCTCTTCCGTGCTTTGATACCCGTGTTGTCACAGCTGTCTCACATGCCTGCCTTATGTGTTAAGAGGTGTGTGTGCGTGACAAGGAGAGAAAAGACTCACTCTGGGACATACCATATAACCAATTTTAATGCATTATAAAGCGAAGGTGAAGGTTGCTATTACATAATATTGTCACTTTGCTTTGCACAAATAACATTTTATTCAGGTCATATTCATGCTCTTATTTAGATAGATATCCTCTCCGTGTTATTTTTAAATGTTTTAAAGGGCATTTCCATGTATTCGGCTGTAACACATACACAAGAAACATAAACATGAGATTGAGTTTCACACGCACTCTCTGACTCCCACAGACTGCCTGGTGTTGCAAGTGTTTAAGGACAAGTCTGACAAAGCTCAGGGGAACAAGGAGCGTGGCAGTGTCACCTTGGAGGAGATTTGTGGTCTGGAAACAGGACAGTGGTACGAGAGCGTGGCCTTCACGCTGACCATCCTCTGCCTGAATCAGGCGGCTCTGCTGGGCTTTGACAGCAGGGAGGCTCTGCAGGCCTGGGAGGTCCGTTTACGCTACAGTCTAGGAGAAGGTGAGCCCATATTTACGTCAGCAGATATCATCCTGAAATCACATGAAACGCACTCATGCGGTCGGAGCGACACGTATATAAAGGGATTATAAGGATTTATATTGTCCTCTGACGCATAGTGTGACATTTTTAGCATGATGTGACGGGAACTAGAAAAGACAGAAGTTAAAGATACAAACACAATTAGAGTAATGCAAGATTCCATTCTACTTTATTACATTGCCCACGAGCAAAGACATTTCACTTGATGCTAATTAAACATCATTTGAACGTAATAGATAGAGAGTGCTTCATTATCTCCCGTGAAGGTTCCTTCGGGAAATTACAATTCTAATTGCCGTACAGCAGCCGACATAAATAACAGCAATAAAAGTAATAACAAAGGATAAATAAATAAAGTAATGTGGGAAAAGGTTGTTTACTTTCTTACTATTTTCAATGACTTATGTAAGCGAGGAACAAATGGTCTCTATAAATAGTGGATGTTAGCACAGCTGCTGGCTGCGGTCCAGCTCAACGTTAAAGCTCAAACTAATGACAGTATTAAAAGACCCGTGGCTATTCCAATCTTTGAGCGCACACGTAGAGGTGCATGTGTGTTGGGAGGTGCTGCTGCGAGCCTGTCATCTGCAAGCTTGGGGTAAATGAATCTTTTATAACTTGACGGATGATGTGATGCCTGTGGAGGACATATTGGCAAGCTGCTCCATCACATGGCAAACAATCCAGTGAAGCATATTCAATCTCGTATTAAACACATTTTGGCTCATTTGTGACTGATTGATGTGTTCAAAATTGGTGGAAGATTTGAATTTTCATTGTTTGCACTATAAGCAAAACAGACCATTTTCTCAAATTGAAATTTAAGACAAAGATGTGTTATTTTAATACAGAACTTTCCACTGCAAAAACATCAATGCAAATGCCATTTTAAGATGCCTTGAGTCCCTCCTGTTAATTTTGTGCTTCTGCAGTTCACAGATTCAGTGTGGGCGTATTGCCCGGGACAAAGTTAGAAAGTGGACCTGCCACTCTTCATCTTTGCAACAACCTGTTAGCTCTAGCTCGGGACAACCCCACCACCATCATCGGCCATTGGAACCTTCCCGACCTGCGCCGATATGGACCTGTACCTAATGGATTTGTGTTTGAAGGAGGAACCAGATGTGGCTACTGTGAGTGCTTTGAAAATGTATATTTTTGTATGAATTTAGTATTTATCTTTTTGAAACTATACTCCAAATATATTGATTTATAATGAATAAATAATGAAGATATATATATATATATATATATATATGTGTGTTCTTTATTATTTTATTTCAAAGGGTTACAGTAAGAGTACAAAAATAAATGTAAACAACAAATTCATCATTCAATAGAGAATATCCTCAACACATCTGAAGAAGAGAGTGTCTGATGTAAACTGGGTCACATTCTTATAACGGCTCACTACGTCCTCTCGTCATGAGCTGTGATTTCCATACGTCTCGCTCACATTAAAGGACTGATTTGTGGCTCATTTGCAGCTTTTGTTCAACTGTGAAATTGCTCCTCCCAGTACCATGAGTTGCGTCCAGAGTCTAAGTCAGAGGATTATCGGATCACTCTGTTACAATTTGAAGTCGATAAAGATGTATAGAACACTATTTCCTTCTAAGTTTTTATTCGAAACCTGTCGTGTTTACTAGCTTATTATTTTGAACAGCCAATCAGGATGTCTTACCAAAGCTTATTATTAAGAGATATGATGATGATTGTCATGTTGTCAAAGGAGTTCTATTATTAACATGCGAGTGTGCTGTGGCAATATTGATGTGGTGTAAAAGGGGCAATAAGATCTGCAACAAATCATCCATGTGGGAACAGCAGCCAAAGAGGTGTTCCTGGGTCACTCGAGAAACATAATCTCTTCACCTTCTCATCGATGGACATTCCGGGAACATCTCACCCGGGGGGTGTCTAGGAAACATGTGTACAAGCTGTTCATAGCCACCTCTGCTCACTTCTTTGGTGGAGCATTTCTACTTTGGGCTGTGAGAGTCTGCAAACCAAAACTTCTTGTATCTCTCTGCAGACTTTGTAGTTTCATCCAATCCTTTGAAGCCTTCCACATAGACAGTCGTTCTTCTCTTCTCCAAAGAAAATGTTTTAAATCATCTTATATGTTGGGCAGAAGGTCAAGCAAAGTAAACTGCCTGTTCCTATGGTACTTGGTAACAATTTTGTGTATGATTTAAGGTAATATTCTTGTCTTTTCAATGCGGCTAAGTGGAAATAATTTATGAATATAATTTATCTGACAATCAGAACATATTTTGATCATTTTAATTAAGCCTTTTTGAAAAATGTTGGTAATAAAGGTCGCTTATACGTTTCTTACTTGGAAGTTTAATGTAAATTATGTTGGTGGTAAAACATAGCATTCAATGATATAAACATGCCTGAGGTGTTGTGTTACACATACACAGGTCATGCATTTCAGTTGCCTCGGCCTGAATTATATCATCTGGTCTCAGTCGTCTTGCATCATATCCTGCTGCACCATTGTTATTCTTTGCCTGACACGTTGAACTAACGGAATGCATGGAATAATCTGATTGTCGTACAATACTTTTCTAAGGAGTTAATCAAATTTTTTTTAAATTATAGAAACATTTTAGGAATGTATCCCTGTGTGTCTGAGATTGCTGGACTTGAAGGCCTTGTCTTGTTGTCATGCTTTCATACAGAAGCATCCTTTGAAAACAGATTTGTTGTCCCAGAAATTGACCTTTGAAACGTGAAAACAGCTTCTTGATGTCCTTTATGGTGCCACCATATTTCAATGGCTCATTTGATACTGGTTGTCTTACAGAGAGACTTTGTTGGGCTGGTTGCATTATATCTCTCAGGCTTGTAAGTACGTTTTAAATTTTAGACTCTCTTCGTATAGAATCTACAGTGGCTTAAATTTAACCTGGATCATGAAATTGTGATTTTTCTCCCAGTCCTATCTGACCTCATAGAGATACTTAATAGAGCTTTAAGTCTTCTGAAACATGTTATGTGTTTTCTAAGTCTGTTTCACCCACTTAGCTGACAAATATTACGATATTACTTGTTTTGATTACAAAAGTGTTGTTGTGTCTTGCCTATGATTGGTGTTTTATAAGTCATTTTTCATTTCGCATGGTCTCCTGTTGCTATGTGGGTGAGTTAATGAAATGATTCACTTAATTGTTCTTTAATTTAATTTAATTGAGTTGTTTGCAGAAAAATGTCAGCCAGTGTTATGACTCACCATTCCTTTGTGGTAGTCACAGTTTCACAAAACAACTATATTGAAGTTCCAGTTATGAACCAAAGGCGAGCCGTGAGTATTCTCTAGTGGCTTGTATTTGAGTGAAAATGACCTCAAATTCTCATCGTAACCGTAATGTTAAATACAAAAAAAAATACATATTTGTCCTTTAATCTTCTCCAAGATAAAATGCACATTTATGTGCCCATTTAGGGAAGAAAAAGCAATCCATTTATTATTTTCACAATCTTCAAAATGTATATCACTTTGAAAATCTTTTTTTTAACATACTGTATGCATAAAAAGCAACTTTGTTGTGTTTTTGAGAAAACATGATGTAATGTATTTTTTAAATTTCAGATAATAACTATTAACTATGACCTAGACTAAAGATATTTAGTGAAATTGTCTAGTGACAGCCTTGTCAGTTTCATGCCAGAATTGCAGATCCAATTTTCTTAATCGACCAAATGTTTCTGCCTCACAGACAGATGCCTCTTTATAGTAAAAAACAATCACTCTTGTCTGGTTTTATATTTTAACCATTAACTATGACCTTAACTAAAGATATTTGGTGAAATTGTCTTGTGATAGCTTCATCTTTTTCATGCCAGAATCGTGGATCCATTTTTCTTAATCGACCAAATGTTTCTACCTCACTGACATATGCCTCTTTAAAGTAAAAAGTAATTACTCTGCCTAGTTTACCGCATCAATTTATCAAATGAAAGCTGGTGATGACAAAAAATGTTTGTGTTGCTAAAAAAAAGATTCCTATGTATTTAGAAGCCAGCTGCTGTTTTCACAATGCACCTGATATTTAATCACCGGTTTTCAAGACTCAATCATCACAAAATTAAAAACAAAACTTGGTCATGAGGTCATATCCAACTATATAGTCTTGTATATGTATGGTGTAAGGTCTAGATTTGAGAGTTTTCTTCAAGAAAATGCTGTTTCAATAGGCTTTGCTTCTGACCCTTAACCATGTCGTCAAACAATCCTTGAGTGTTAGGAATGTAAGTGAAGTCAGGAGGTGATGGGTGGTCTCAGAAATGTGTGACCCACCTGCCGCCTTGTAAAACATCATTTGTTTAGTCAGGAAGAGGCTTTGGGGGGTGCATCACCTTAAGCTTTAAGAATCGTAGTAGGACAGATTGCAGGCTGGATTAATGTTTAAATCTTAAATACAAATAATGTTGTATGAAAGAATAGTTTAGAAATGTATTTTTTATTACTCGAACAGTGTCTGGTCCTAATACCGTCCATAAACATCAAGGAAAGACATTCGTCCGTGCCTTTACACTGTCTTTTAATACATAATAATATTCTACTTTCAATTTTATTTGAATCGTAGTTGTTGAACTCTCTGACCAACTGAAAATACTTTTGTAAACTCACAATTATTGGAGTCAAGATTGAAGATGATTTTGACGTTTCACAGTTGTTGCATCAAAATCCTGCCCTTAACTTTCTATAACCATAATGATGATCAGTCTATTAGCTGCTGAATGTGATGTCATAGCGAGACAGTGTCTTTGCAATAGGACAAACAAGAATTTGGGCTGTAAAGTTCCCCAAATTGCAAAGATTACAGTCACCAAGTCCCCAAGTGGGAATATGATTGATTTGGTACCTAAAGTTCAAATCTGCCTCGCTACAACTTTGGTGAACAGAAGAAGAAGGTGTGAAAGTCTTCGGCTGACTGAGAACAGAAGACTGGACGGTTTCTAGACGTGTGTCTGATAGGCAGAGATACACAATAACTGTGCAACAAAAATACTGTGTTGCTTTACTTAAGTGAAATATTTTAAGGGTAATTAGAACATTTACTGCACTACATTATTATCGGTATAACTATTGTATAGCTTGTGTTATATAAAGGTAAATGATTTCACATTAAGCTTTGAAACACCTTCAAAAGCTCATACCATAGATTACAGTTTGTTTATTTTTTATAATTAAATTAAACTTTACAAATAACCTTTACTTTACTTTACTTACAATGCATCTCTCTTAAAACCCTTTTTCTGTATGTGTTTATTTTATCCTTGATTTTGTGTTTTCACACATGTATTCGTAATACTGATTTAAACATTTGGGTTTTTCATTAAATTGTATGTATCAAGGAGAACATTATTGGGGTCAAAACGCATGGCAGGGAATTTAGTTGAAGTGTTTCTGTAAAATTGATTATCAATGTGTTTGTACACAGCTATTTTACTTTGTACTACTCTAATACTAAATTCTAGGGTTTCATTTATTTGTTGTTAGAGTAGATGTTCCTAGATTTCCTTTTTTATTTTACTCAAGTCACATTTTACAATACTTCCCTTCTGCTGAGTGTTTGGTTTTCTTGTGATCGGTAATGTAAGATAGAGGCATGTGCACCATGCTCTATAATTAGAATCGTTTGATGGTTGTTTAACCGATAAGTTGGCTGGACTTAACTGCTGAAGTCTACGGTCCTGAAACTGAGAGTCCCAAATTTCTTTCATTCTCTTCTTGTCCTTGATACACTTTTTCTCTCATGACTCCGTCCCACTTTCTTTCCAGGTGCACTCAATTGTCGGTCTAAAGCTTGGTCATTTTGGTTCTCACTCAGTTTACATAAATAAGCTTTGACCTCGGCCAGAGTTTCTACTGTCGAACCCAAATTTGTGATTCAAATAAAATAAAGGATAAGAGCAAAAGCTTAGGTAAGATAATCAAATAAAATATGTTCTGTAAGAGTGAAAGATAAAAGTGGACCAACTGCTGAGCAAATGTGCATAAGTCTGTTGTGATTGATTGAGAAAGAAATGCTCTAGAAGCTCATAAGAACATTACTATTCTGAAAATAAAAGCCTCAAAAACAGATGAATGAATATATCTATATAGATAATATTTTGCTAGTGATCCAAATTACCATCTGGATCCCTAAATCATTTGAGGAAATATCCCTGAATGGTTCACAGGAAGCTGTCATTGCACTCATGCTGTTGTCAAGTGTGTGTTTTGTTTAAGGCAGTTACATAACACTTCTGTCACATGCTGTCCAATCGGTCTCACTGCTATTAACAGTTTCAAAGAGGTATCAAATTATATTGCAAAAATACATGTATATAACAATATAGTTGTAACCTTGATATACAAAAAAAAAGTGATGACGATAAAAAATATTAAATACAGATCATTGATCATTGACTCTCTATCTACTTTTGACACTAATGAAATGTTTGTTGCACAGGGGCCGGTGTGTTTCTGCTCACATCTGCTGAGAGCGAACATATCAGTTTTCTGTTCGACTGCATCGTCAGAGGCATCTCCCCCACAAGAGGCCCCTTTGGACTGCGGCCAGTATTGCCAGGTCAGTATGCGATGTATTCGAAACACTTTACAAAAGATCAGCAGCTTAATAATTAAACTTGCTCTGTTTGTGGAAGATGTTATGGATGAAATAAATACATGTGCTGTTGCTGGTCAACATAGTCCACTTTGATGTGTGGAGCACAAAGGTGAAACACTTCCTGGAACACATCCTTTTGGATAGTGAGTCAGATTCCTGACTTGAGTGGAAATGCTTTGATGCGACGGAATTGAGTGACAGCTGTTTTGTGTAGTAAGGCATCTTCACTTTGAGTTAGTCATCCCAATTCTTTCGTCATGTGCACATGGTGGATTTAAAGCAGGGGTCACCTTTAACATGAGTGGAATAATACATATTGTACTGCTGTGATAAAAGCACGGACATGGACAGAGGAAGACACAGGTCAGTAGAAACATTCAGATGTCTTTACTATACTGTATATAATACCAACATTATTGAATACCTAATTGAAATTCTGTACCAGATTCAGAGTCATTTCTCGGAAAGATTGTGATGCACGTGTCTATGCAATAACAATTAAAACAGCACAGTTATAAAAAAAGAGAAAACAACACACTTTCCATTCAGGGAAAATATTATTAAATAAAATGATAAAACACTGAAAATAAAGGAGAGTAAAAGCCCGTTGATGAACCCAGTTAAGGGTTAAAAGGCGACATCACACAAAAACCGGTCTGTAAAAATGTGTTTTTTAAAAAAGAGATTTAAAAGAAGTCACAAACTCAGCCAGTCTTATCTCCTTGGGCAAGTCGTTCCAAAGTCGAGGTGTCCTGATGGAGAAGGCTTTTGATTTTAGCCTCAACTTTGGACGTCTACACTGCATCTCCTTATGGTTTAATGCATTTGGCCTATTATGTGCATGTTGTGGCACCCATCACACTGATGCTGTGTCTGAGTAGGTAATGTGGCAACTGCAGATATTCTTAGTTGAACCAAATCTTTCTGCTCACAGGTTGAGCTCATACTCGTATTATTGTTGTACAATAAATAGCGATGGGGCTACCAGAGTGAGGGAGGAGGTCAAAGTCACAGTTCACATACGCAGGGCAGCCAAAGCCTTCTAATCACTCCATGCATGCATGTAACCTCATCCATAGGAATCCACTTACACCAAGACCCCCCCACCAACACAGACATACACAGTTCGCTCATGGTTGTTGTCTGAGTGTCTGTCTGACTCACCTCAGCAGTTCATCTGCCTGCCTCTCTATTTTACTGTCTTTTTAGAAGCTGTTTTGATTAATTGCTGCAATGTTCCACCTCCTCCTTAAGTGTTCATTTGGAGTTTGGCTTTCTCATTTATGCATTATTAATGATATAAAAACTGTTCTTTTAAGACAATCCATCATGTTATGAAGATCATTGACAGCCACCTGCAACATTAATTCTTACACACACCACAATCATAAATAAATGAGGCTCTGAGCAGATTTTTCCGAAAGATTTTCCATCTGACTCTGATGCCGAAATGTCAGACTAAGTCTTGAAAACTTGTTTTGTCTCATTATCATAAATGATGTTTATGGAATACTAAAGACACACATATAGATCTGTTTTCATAATATAGAGTGACAGACTATTTTAATACGCCAGGATATGATTGAATGTAGAAGGCTTTTATATAAATCTATGCTACATTTGGTTTTACATATTTCACACCTATGTAAATAGTTAAATTTGCATTCTTATTTATGTTCAAGATCATATTTTTCATTTTTAATGTTGCACAAGTGTATCAAGTTATTGGTTGAACTCTGATTCTGATATCAAATTAACAGAGTTTATGCGAATACAACTGTCATCTGATGCATGATTTACAGAAATAGAGTATAGCAAACAATAAACATCTTCTCCACTATAATAACAATCAAAATGCCTCGATATGTGTGTATAAGTATCTGAAGTAAAACTTTGTAAGGTGAACAGAGAAGGTTTTGACTAAACTTTGTGATAATAGAAGCAAGGATTATAGTGGAGGTAAATGACAGCGTCCCCCGCACCAACGACATGAAACAGCTGATGACTTATGAAGCATGAAGAAAATTCCAGGACTTACCGTTACATCGTCTCTGACTTCTATCATGAAGGTTATGCAGTGGAGCTGAAGAGGTTGCATCAAGAGGGAAGCAAGAGGGATTCTCATTCCCTTTCATGGGTCATAACTCTCATTAAAGTATCGTCCAATGTTTCATTATCAAGTGAAAGGATAAATGACCAGCTCCCTCTGTTTCTGGCAGAGATGGAAACTGCTTGATTGAGCTTCCTTGACATATTTCTCTATGCTTCATACATTCTCCTGCTGCTTCTCTTGAGGGTTTAAATGATCTGCAGCATCTCATGGGAGCCTGTAACCAGGGACAAGTGTCTTATTTACAAATGTATTTGGTTTGGATTACATCCAGTTACTTTATCATGACCACTGGCCTCTTATCACCACCATAGCTGATAGAAGGAACACCATGAGAAAAGAAACAAGTCACATAATGTATACTGGCTCATAGTACTTCCAGTGCTGCTTTATGTCACCCCTTATACTATGCATGTTCTCCTTCAAGGACATGGAAAAGTACATGAATATTGCATGTTCCAGCAGCTGTTATAATTGGGATGTACATTTTTACATGTTGCACCTTTGAATGAGGTAAAACCCATGCACACAAGCAGGGATCAAAACAAGAACACTCGCATGGCTGAAACTGATGAGACCGTATACTACCGTATACTACTCTCCTAGTACATTACATGAGCCTCAATGAACTGGCAAGGAGACACACAGAAGTGAGTTTAAACAGAGGCGATGGTTAACGATTTTAATATATTGACAATATGTGGTATCAGCATTGTTTTTCAACATGTTTACACGGTACACTTAAAACCCAGATATTATTGTAAGTCACCTCAGGAATAAAGAAATATAAGATTAATTATCAGTTAATTATTAATAGTTTGGGTGTGAATTATATCCTTAATTGTTAATGTTGTGTTCTTTAAAAACTCCCCCAAAATGTTTTCTTAACTGCTGAGCCTCTAGCAGGTTGAGTTGTACTATTTATTGATTTGTGATCTGTCCCTCTCCTTTAGATCCAAATGCCAGTCAGACTAATTCGGAAGAGAGGTTGAACCATGAGACCCAGGAGTTAGAGAAGCGTCTGAGCATGCTGTCCCACAGGAGCAGCACAGGTAGTGTTTCTCCTCAAAATGGAAAATCCAAATACTGCATACTTCTGCTTGTTATACAATTGTTATTACATTAAATAGTTATTTTTGTATTTTTTCTTTACAGTGTCATCTGTGTATTGTCCTTCTCCTGGTGGAGATGATCATAGCATTTCTGGATCCTCTGACACCTCAGACACCAGCCAATCAGACGGCAGCATTGGCAGCAGGCTAGTCATCTGGAGTGAACCTTCCACCAACCAGGCTGATAATAGTGTTCCTGTGGGCATAAAAGGCACTTCTCAAACTGCTGAGAAGCTTTCTGTTAACCATGTGGGGGGGACCAGACCTAGCATCCAGGCACCGCGGCAGCTGCAAGAAATCGGCCGCCAGAGCTCATCGGATAGTGGTATTGCCACCGGCAGCCATTCTTCTTACACCGGAAGCTTCTCCTCGTATACTAGCAGTCTGGATATCACACCTGCTGAGGATTTTGGCTCTGTTTTTAGCCTGCCACCCCATTTGGTTCAAGACCTGAGCCCCTGTACCTGCCCAAGCATCCCAGGACATGAGTACCAGGTGCCAACATCACTGAGGTACCTGTACGACAGCCCCAGGAGTCTGGTGCAGGAGGGAGGAGGAGCATCCAGAGACATTGAGGACTCTCGGGACGCAGCCTCAACTGCAACAGAGACTCCCCAGAGTCCGACAGACAATATCTGGCAATCAGTGAGCGACCAGGTGCAGGGTCAGAGAAGGAGAGCCACGATATTGCCTGCTAGTGACAATCTGCATCCTGAAGCCCATTCTTCCGGTAGCTCCGTCTCATCCGTCTCCAAGACCATCATAACCATCTGCTCAGTGTGTGGTGGATTCAAGGTAAGAACTTTATCTTGACAATTACTGTTCATGTTAAATATTTTGTGGTTTAAAATGGCCCCATGTTTAAGAGTTTAAGCAGTTAAACTCTTTATTGTATTGTTTATCCATTTGAACAGAAAGAGAGAGTGAGAGGAATTGAGTGCATATTCACATCACAGCATGGCAGTCAGTTATACTGGCTTTTTATCAATAGATGAGTGTATCTGATAGAAGTGGCAATGGGACTGGACGGGACTATTCAAATATTCTGGCTTGTAGTGCACGAAACCAGACATGATTTAAATGAAACCTCTCGACTGAATGCTTTCAAAAGTCTGTATCTAACTCAAAGATGCATGGATGTATTTTTCTCCTTTAAAATGCGATTATAGTAAAAGTGAGTAAGATATAGATTTACCTAAAAGAAAGCAGTAGTACCTGCTTTTTGAGGCTAAATTTATCTTAACTATCTCTGCGCTTCACAAAAATATCACATTTTCCTTCAACATCAGTTTAACTTATTTGGACGTCCATAGTCTTCCTTATCTTATCTTAAAAATTGTCATAGTTATAGGTCACCATATCAACATGAACATCTATTTAGATTTTCACCAGCAGATCACATACAGTTTGACACATCTCTGACATGTATGTAAATAATATTAATTTAAAAGAAAAGTGATGAAGGTCGTGGGTCAGAAGGATGAATAGCTGGCTGAGATCACACTTGAAAGGCATCTGTGTTCTTGATATGATGATCATAAACTGCTGTAGTAATTAGCAAGCTTCTTCGTGATCCATCTTCATCCTCTCTGTCCCTTGCTGTTTACAATGTGGAGCAGTGATGTCACTGCAGTCCTTGTCCAAACAACTTACTGTCCCACGACCCATCTGTCTCACAACGCCGTCTGGGTGACAGCAGACTCACACCTTGTTGTGATATTTTCTTTTTCTCACCAGCTGGCTGTTGCTTACCATGGCACAGAATGTGTTGTTTATCCTCCAGCCTAAGCAGTTTGAAGAGAGTTTGACTAAGGACAAGAGTTCATTTGTGAATTAACTGAACTTAAAAGATGATTTGCGCCACTGAGTTCAATACAGCTTTCTGTCCGAATACACAAATATGAGAGTGAGTTACAAGATTGAAACCAACCAATAAGACAAAATGATCTTATCTATTTCCTTCTGCTGAGGAGTCTTCAAATTGAAAGGTATAAAATACAAGGAGTATCTGAGTAGTTCTTCAATTAAATCATGGTATTCCTCACTGGCTCAGAGGCACAACTATATCTGCAGTGTTTATCTAAGCCATCTCATATTCTGTGTCATTTTACAGGTAACACCTTTCATTCCTTCCAACAATCTGGCGGTGCCAGCCGTACCAGGTGAGTCTATAATTATGGAACAAAGCATGGATTTGTGTTTATGAGATGAACAAAGCACGGATTTGTGAGCATGACATGATGAACGTTTGATAGAGTGACACAGCAGAGTCAGGGCACCGACTCCAAAACGTCAGGGACATGAAAAAAGTATGTTGCCTCCGCAACATCATGTTTATAATCCAGCAGATCAAGGTGAAGACACTTGGCCAGGCAGAACACTCAAAGGGATCCAGGACAACGATGCTGTGATAAGATCCACGTCTGGCTCCACCAATGGGAAAATCAACAAGGAGAATCTACTGCACACGAAACTAGCCAGTCTGCTTGCTGATCTACTGATGTATCCGGGAGTAGATCGAGAGCCAGAAGTAAATATCGGGAAGCTCAACTTGTATGAGTCCATGAACCTGTCATCGACTAAACTCTGCACGCCAGTACCAGACGGCTTTAAAGACAAAAACCCAGTCCTTTATGAAAACTGTCTGAAATGTCTGGGAGCCCAGTGTCAGCCACTTCCCCGTGTCCTTCCAGCTCACATGCTCCGTAACAAAGTAATTTTCAAATCCCAAACCCATTTAACCAGCCAGCTTTATATCATAAACCAGCAGCAGGATGCTCATAAATGGGGCTCAGGCCTGCGAGCACATAACATGGACAATCATTGGGAACAGATGAATGATCAAGAAGAGACCAGGGAAGGTGAGTTCAACGGTTTCACTCTTGCTTCAAGTCGTCTTCTCCTTTCCACTGGACTCGTTTCCTACCTTTCAATTGTTAATAAAACTTTTTCCACCTGGTTTCCTCTTCTTACTTTCTGTCTTTACGGTTCTGCAAATTGTCAAATGAAACCAGCTTTGCCTTTTCTTTACATTTCTGTTCTTCTCTTTTCTTTATCTCCTTTTTACAAATCAAGGTTTTTAAGGATTAAATAAATAACAACACGTGTAAATATGTGGATGTAATATTTTTCAGTTAAGAAATCAATCAGAGTATCAAAACATTAATTGGGGCGGTACAATGCTTGGGCTGTTATTTAGAGGTTGCCTGATCAATTCCAGCACAAGATTTGTATGTCGCTGTGTCCTAAAGCAAGACACTTATTTCTGATTGGTCCTAATAGTGGAGCTTGTTCTGCGTTGCGGCCTACTACCATCAGTGAGTGTGCAAAAGGTTAACCATTTATTAATGTGCTTGCATCATTTGGATACATGTATGATAGTGACCCCATGTTGTGGTCAGGTGACCTTTTTGTGTTTAAATCACTTAATAACACACATGACTTATACAGTATCATTAGTTTTCTCTGACAATATGCACTCATGCATACATGGAATCCAGTCAAATTAAACATAGAGTAATCTTTTTATGCAGCTAATTATATTCAGGATCAAACGTACATTAGTTACTATGTTTTCTGCAGCTCTAAAGAAAAGAACATTTGAAAACAATTTACCCTAACAGTTAAAAAACAACCAAACCTTTACCTTGAACTGCCTCAGAGACACCCAGGGATTGAAAGTATAATATCAAACATTCTTGTGAATCTTTCTTTCTCTCTTGCCTGCAGAGTGTGCTGTATCTATGATGGATGATTTAATAAACTCAAGTTGTACTAACGGGTGACGAATACCTCTTTGTACAACTTTTGGCAACCGTTCCTGTTGAAGCGTCTTGATCATAAATTAGAAATTTAAAGCTGTTATACTGTTTTCACACCACTTTCTCCATCTCTCCAGACAAAAGGCTTTGTATCAAAGAAGAACGGCGTCGGGCTGATCCTGCTTACGAGATCATGGAGAGTCGGACGTCAGAGAGAAACTCTGAGGTAGAAGATACGAATCCTTCTAAACAGCTTCATCTCATCTTCACTGGCACATTCTGGCTGCTACATCAGTAAATATTACAACATATTATATAATAGCTTATTTGTAAACAATTTACACAAGTTTCTCTATTTTTTTCAAGTTATAATCATGTTGTGGATTGTAGACTTTAAGGATCAGTTTTAAGCATGATTGCTTAAACCTTGACATCAATTTTAAAGGTTTCAACACGAGTTTTGCAGTTAATTCATGGTGGTGTGAAATCCAATTTTGTAAAATGATATTTTTGAGTTATGTAAATTCAATGGAAAAGCAAATTTAATTCTGTTCTTGCCCTATGACACATCTTCAGTGATGTAACTGGAGGGCAATTGGACGATTTGTTTCTTACTTCATCAAACACCCTCATCATCTAGGCCGCCCAGTAGGCGTGATCAAATCCCGACTTGCCTTGTGGCAGCAATAATCCATAGATCACCCATATCTATCCACAGCCACCCTGGAGCTACTACTGCTGTGGCTGAGCAGACCTAATGGTCATCCTCTTCAAGGGCCTCAATGCTTAGCCAGCTGTGGGTTTCCATATTAACAAGCTAGAAGTTTTCCCTTTTCCTCAAGATTGTGGTAGTTAACTTATCTACGTGCATCTGGCCTCACTCCCTATTTTCATTTAAACATATTATTGTTTAAATACATCAATAATAGAGGCAGTAATCAAATGTTTTCATAGTCTAATTTATCTTTGTATGAGTAGCTGAAATCTGTTCACTTATTGAAGCTTTGTCATTGTGTTGAAGAATTTAGTTTGAGCAGCTTTGATCACCAGATACACAACTGGTAGTAGCTTGCTATGTTCACACATTTATGGCATCACTTTCATTCAGCAAATGAATTTGTGTTAAATACGATGCAATTATGATGCCCTTCCATGAAATTCATACTTTCCTTGCTATAAAAAACGGCTAAATCTATTTTGCCTGATCATCTGTGAATTCTTCTCTCCGTGTCAATTGCCCCTAAACTATTAGAGATTTACATTGCTAAGTAAGATATAATTAATAAATAATGCTGTTTTTGAAGCATAATCTGTTGGATTTGAAATGGTGTTTCTGGCTCCCTCTAGTGTCGAGAAAGTGTTACTGTTGAAGATCATCTTTAAAATGTCTTTCCTTTTTTTTTCTCTTTTTATTGGTTATGTCATATGCTGTGGGCCTTAAAGTTAAATGCACAATTCATTGTGTGTGTGTTTGTGTTTAATCATGTTTGCATGTGTTTTTCAGCGAGAAGAAAAAAGCAAATATGAACTGATGGGCATCTGTGGACAGCAAAGGTTTTCCCAAGATACAGAGGGTGAGTGTGTGTACATACATGCAACATTCAAGCCTGATTGGTGCTACCATTCATTACACCACACACTTTACAGTGTGTTAGTGCATTTTTTTAAGTGCATGCTTTCTTGTGGGCTTCTGAAGACATCATTCAATATATCAGATCTAAAACCAACCAATAAGGATTAACAACAAGTCCCAGAAACAAACAAGGACATTCTGTATAAAATGAGGCACAGGTAAAATAGACCTTAACCAGCAAAACTAGTTGTTTTCATACTGTATATTTTCAAAGACAGTCGATACTTGTACTATTATGGACCTACTCATGAACTCAAAGATTATGTATGAATCTAGCTCTGGTTGTCAAATTGTTCCTGGGGTAAATCCTTTAATTCCCTTCGACACAGTTGAACCATTCTCCTAATCTGTGACTGCAGTGATGTCTGACAGCACCTTGGAACCACTTTTTCACTTTGATACCAAAATTGTTGAAGTAAAGTATATTCAAATATTACTCTTAACCTTTTTACTGTGTCTTTCCAAGCAAATGGGACACACATTATATTTCTGACTACAGACATTTAGGGGCTCACTAAATATGACACACTATTTAGATCTAGATTGAATGAGGGGCTGGACCATCATTTCTATGATGTGGACACGCCTTTTTAAATGAGATGTATGGCCGGGTTCAGAAGAAACAAGTGTCAGGAACTGTCAAAAATAGCACAACACAACTGTTGGACCTTTTGCTCATGTCAGAAAATGTTGCTAACCTCGATTTGATGTCATGTTTTTTTTAGTTTAAGCCTGAGCTTATATTGGATAAACCAAAAACAATGTTAAGTTATTTTATTTTAAAATTCATTCCTCAGCACCATATACTCCATCATCATATACTGTATAGTAGCAATATTTTTTACCAATTTAATTTGTTTAAGTTTAATTCATTTTGACCCCCCAAACAAAACTTTTGAACACTGAGGCAAAGTTGTTGTTTTTTATTGTTTTGAGAATAACTAAGACATGCATAACAAATACCTCATGTATGCTGTTATGGAGTGGTAGTTGTTATTATCCATGTTTATATATAATGAATGCTTTACTCAGTCTGCAAAGGAAGGGATGCAAATAATAGCTTAATTACTCACATTTTATGTTCTTCCCTTTCTTAACTATGGCTATACAGTATTGTGTTATTCAACTTACACACCGTCAATTACTCCAAGGGAACGAGGATTTGAAATAAAGATAAATTCCAATGACCTGAATTTCATTTTTAGCACCATCATTATAGTGTAATTGAGCTCTTGGTTACAACATTGCTTTTATAAAGGGTCTTCTTAACCCTTAACCTTAACCAAGAGAAACTAAATTCCAAACTTCGTACCTGTCGGCTCATGTCACAGGTCCAGCCTCTGTACCTAGGAAGACTTCCTGATTTAAATCCTCTGTATACAATGTCCTTCATAAAAAATCATTTGTGTGACGGGTTGTCTTCCCTAATGGGAGGTGAAATGACATTTATCAGGGGACATTTGGCTACTTGAACATCCCACAGCTAGTTATTCGCCCTCAGTTCAATGCTCACCCGCTCTCTTAAGTCCCTGCATCTGTCAGAACGCTGCACAAAAGCCGTCTGTCATATTCACCTACCTGCACACCAACACCCACACATGTTGGCTGTCACGCTCCTCATCGCATTGCCTGACCAAGCAGCTAATTTTTTGAGACGTGCAGGCAGCGGACTTAGCTGTGCTGTGCTTGTTGCAGATCGCTTGCAATGCTCTCACTCAGTTTGTTGAATGCTATGTTTTTTACTTTTTTTTTCTTATGTGCAGCTCACTCTGTGGTGTCCCTGCTCTCTGTTTTGGTTGACTATACAACTACTGTTAATGTCAACCCAGGCACTGACTTCTCAGGATTAAAACATATGGAAAGAACATCTCCTACTCAAAATAACTAATTAAAATGTAGGATTACTTCATTTATGTCTGCAGTTTTATACATATGTGGGTTGTTCAATCCTTTATCAAGCACATCTACAACGGACCATGGGTTGGATGAATAGCAGTTTTTCTTCTGAACATATCTTACCTAATGCGTCCCAGTTTCCTCACCGTTTATTTTCACTTAACAGGGAGGTTCGAGAGATTGACACGACTCAAATCCTGAGGGTGGTTTTACCATTGGATGTTTGTTCTTTCTCTCAAACCAGTTGAAAATGCTTTCGAAGCTACCTTAGCGACCCCAGGTCTCGCTGTGGGGGACAGCGGCTGCCGCAATAGCAGCCACTGCAAAGGTCCTTTCAACAAGACCTTGGCCCGTGGATGTCTTCTTCAGAGGGTTTCAGACCTGTAGAACGTGGCCGAAGGCTGAGTCATCGGTGCCACAATGGACCACTTTCTTGTTGTGGTATGCATTTCTGTGGCGATTTAACGAGGGTCAGTGCCAAGTGACTTCTCTGGAAATAAATATTTTCTTGTATTCATCTGTAATATGGAGTCCCTGCTCCTCAGCTGTAGGGCTGAGTATTGAACTTCGGTGCTTCTGTGTCACCAAACAAAATGCTTCGGAAGTAATTAGTATCAAAACATGCTTCACCTTTTCATGACTTTTCAAGTTTTCAGATGGGAATCATTGTCAACTCATAATTGACAAAGGCAGTAAAAAAACAAAGCGATTTTTATTACTTGCTAAAGTTTGTGCTTTTTTTGAACAGGAAAGTATTTGCTATTAAATATTTTTTGTAAGAAAACAGCTCAGAGTGGATATTTAGTAAAGCTGAATATTTTACTTGCTAGAATTGATCCGATAAAATTGGCATCGAAAAAAAAGGATTGTTTAGGAACCGTTATCAAGTTATCAACCATTTTCAATGGATACCCAGCCCTACTCAGCTTTGCACAGTATCTATACAGTCAGAGAAACCTGAAAAAAACCGACACCACCACAGGTCTGTTTAATGGTTACTTGCTGTATTTGGTTGTTTTAAATCCTTAATGATAAAACAGTTGTCGAGGGTCTGTTTGTAGGAAGTTTATCGTAATGTTATTTCTGTCCTTACTGACTAAGAAGCAGATTGCACACACTTACTGGGATCTTAATCTGTCCATAAGCCACTTCTTGTGTTTCAACTTATGCTTCAGTAATTTCCTTGTGTGGTTTTCAGGGAGAATTGTTGTGGTGATTGTACAGAATAACTTCTTCTGCAGCTGAGCGCAGAGAGGATACACTCTTGGTCTCATCTTCTTGCAGCAGGCAAACACAGACACACCTTGTGCCTTTGAGTTTATTTCAACTGTGAAGCCCTTTGTTTGTAGAACATCACTTCTCTCCTCCTCCATCACAGAGTTGACCAACAGTGATTCTCTGAATCCTGCCGAAGTGCCAACCAAGAGCACTCTCACATCCCTCCATCAAGAGAAAATCTCTGATGGGTTGCATAAACAGGGGAGTAAAATGAACACATGGCTCATATCAACCTCTTAAATCTGACACCTGTGATAGAAACACACAATAATAGACAGGGTGGTGTTACAGAGAAAGGCATCAGCATAGTGAGGGTGAACCCTATTTTCTCTCAAGCGAGAGACCCCCAGTGGTGCATGATTGCACATATGGTTTGGGAGTGTGTCGCCCGTTCTCAAAGTGAGCGCAGACATTAACACGAACAATGACAGCACGGCCACTAACAGAAGCAGACTAACTGGTTGCATCCCTGACTGAGTCTCGTCACTGTTCTTGCATCGACAGGAGCAGTGTTCGTATTTCCCCTCGAGGTGCCACCACCTGAACGTGATGTTGTGACTTATGTTAATATTCCCGTTAGTCCAACATCCAAGAAGCAGCTCAACTACATGGAGCTGAAGCTGCTGGAACCAGGCAGCCGGGGGACAGTCGCACCTTTGCTGAGTAAGAATGCAATAGAACTAACTCAGTCCACCCCAGAACTATTCACAGTTCACTGACACTGCAGGCAAAAACAAAAATGGTGGTTTTTAAAGGATGTTGTTAGTTTTTTCATTATTGTTTTATAGACACATACACAAAATGTTTTCTCAAAAGGTCTTACAGATTTGACGTTATTATTATTAATTTTCACTTATGTGAATGATGACTATGAACTCTGAAGATATAGTTTTGTTTTATATGATATTATGAGCTGACTGATTCAATCAAAATCAGTATTCTGTGTAATACACCTTCATATTCAAGTCCATTTTTAAATGGCCTCGATAAAAAGTTCCCGAATACCTGCATTTTTCTTGCACTCTTGGGAGAGAAAGAAGATGGTTTTATAACATGTTCATTCAACAAGTTAAGAGATGAACAGTCATTGCTCACTTTCACCACCTTTCACCTTGTAACCCTTGAAGTGAATTTATTTTATTACCTATTAATTACGTCTCTCTTACGTTAACCCTTCCAACACACTTAATTCCACTTTCCGTAATGCACATTTCCATGCATTTTCTACCTCTATCATGTGACCTTCCAGACATGTGCAGCAGTTAAATATATCGCGAGAGGTCAATAGCTAGTGTCAGCAATACGTGCAGCCTCATCAATCTGGCAGCTGAGGTCACTGACGAAGGGGTCAGAGGTCGTGCCAATCACAGGTGTGACGTCAGCGCCTCTGATGAGTTTCTCTTTGGTGACCACTCGTGTGTGCTCTGGAGCACGCTCAGGTTGTCCAATGACAAGCTTTTGTTGCCTTGGATGGTTGTGACAAGTCATTGACTGAAGCTACACAGCCGGTTGAGAGCAGAGCGATGCTAATGTGGGAGGCAGAGCTCGACTCTTCTGCACATGAGGGGAACTTCATGAGAGGCATTTGCATATTCAGCCATGTGTAGCCGTGCTCTCTCGAGCTCATGTCGGCAGCAAGGGCCTCCACCGCAGACTGACCTCTTATGAAGATAAAAAAGGCCAATTTAGTGAAGACGTCAGGAACGTGAAGCGACTTTTTAGTTTGTCTGCAAGGCAGCCAACAGCATTGAAAATCTTCATGGACAACAATCCTCCTCATGCATAAACAAAGTCCTCTAAAGGAGCAACACAGATGACATCAAATAAACACAGAATGACTGATTGATATTTTGGAAAATATTTAATACTCATTCATTATTATTCATTATATCCTCCTTCAAAGTTTCAGAAATACATGTGTAATCTCTCATTTTTTGTTTTTGTTTAAACAACTCAATCTTTAATGTTTCTTCTATTTTAACATTAAACATGCTCTTTTGTTTAACATGGATGGATAAACAGATGAAAAAAGATATTTTTCTCAATGTACTGCTTTGACTTGACAGAACCTTTGTTCTGTCGAAAAGGAGTATCAAACTTGAAGTCCCTCCGTGTCATTGGCGTAGTGCTCGCTGAATCAAAATACAAAAATGGGAAACAATCATTTAAATGTATATTAAAGCAACAAAATGTAACATTTTGACATCATTGTTTTTTTTAATTGTTTCTGAAAGAATCTGTTTAATGTTTAAGTCATGACTAATGTAGTCAAACTCTCGAGCCACCCCACAGGTGCAAACTCTATACTGTATTTGGCAACTCTGCAACGGACAATAACCAGACAGTGTTGTTCTCACAAAACCATATTTTCAATCTTTTCTATTACTGCTTTAATATTAATTTATAACTCAAAAATGACCTTACTGATCCCATGACTCACACAAAGGAACAGTCATCCTGCTTAAATGAGTGATGTTGTTGATTTGTTAGTAACAATTAAATTGATTGACAAAAGATGAGCACAGACTCATGACGGCACAAACAACGATAGCTGCTTCATTTACATCAATAAACTTGTAATTGAATTGGAGCAGCAGGGAAAAGGAAATTGATATTACACTTTCTTGTCTTCCTACTTACCTCAAATTAACCTTTTCAGTTCATCTCGACACTGTCGCTTTTGTTTTTGTTAAGTGATAATGATCATCATCTGTTCGACCCATCAGGGATTTCATGCACAGAATGATTTGTTTTCTTATGTAGTTACTGTGAACGTCAATCCCCAGTGACATGTGTTTTGCAAAAACAATTAGTGAACTTGTGTTTGAAAATGATCTACTGTGTCACATCATGTATTTGATCTAAGAGTAGTTTGCAGTGCAGTCTATGTGTTAGCGTAGCACATGAAGAAGCAGCACCAGCCTCACGGTGACGTGTTGAAATGTTTAAAAGTTCTCTGTGTTCAACAGGAAAGAGCTGCACTAAGTACGCTCAGATCGACATCACCGCCACCGAGACGGCTCACAAAGTGGGGACGCAGCACGCTCTGGGCCGGCAGGAAGGCCTGCACACTCTGGATCTGCGACGCCGGACGACACAACACTGACGGTGACACGTTGACCGAGCTCATGGGAAGAACCGGACGAGCAGAAAAAGCGGATCTCGGAGCGTCGCTGACGTCACCTTCATCACTGTGCTGGGATACAGATGTCATCGTGAGGCGACGCGACGATGTGGCCTCCTCGGAAAGTGTTTTAGCACTGGATGACTTTTTGGCATCTCATTAAATGGCATCACATCAGCGCGGCGGCCCGAGGCTGCGACGCGGAGACGTGCCAGCCGGCGCCGAGTCAGCAGCTCTGATAAGTTCACCAATCATGTTATTTTTGTCTCTTGCCGCTTTCACTCTCTACTCAAGGTTTTGCTCATATGTGAAAATGCTTCCCTGAAATTCCTCATCACATGACCGTGATCTTACACTGAGCATGTGCCAACTTTCTATCCTCCGTGTCTGAGTCACTTTCATCTTTCTTCCCCTCTTCCAAACCATTAATGATCCATCGTTCAGAACTTACTTTTGGTATTTTCGGCTTCTAAAGATAACTTTGACTTGTAAGAGAAGATGAGTCAAATGTTGTTGAAGAATAGAGCAAAAGAAGGAGCTTTTCCATCCCAGTGTTTTCGACAGATGTTGCAGGAAACTAACCTCAATGACAAAAAAATCTGTCATTTCTGGTCTATAGAGCTCACCTGAATATAAGCCTTTCTAACTAAATTTAAAAAAAGAAAAAAAAACAAATTGACAACTGTCAATAAGATGAAAGTTTATATTTAATGTTTTATTACCCGGCTGGATAAATAAGTAGATTCATCTGATTTCATTTGCTCAAATTGCTTTTGTCGACTTTTTGCCTTATGTTTGGTCTTTACGCTGCCGTCTCCAGCACCTCTCAAGTTTAAGTGCAGAATCTCTATTTGCTTTTTCAACAGCCAGATTTTTCACCGTTAACCTAAAAGCTGCATCACATGTATTTGTGTGTGAAGCAAGATCAAACTATCGTTCTTTTATTCTAGTTTAATAGCAGTTGATCTTGCACCTCCTGGACACCACTAACCCTTAAATATCCATAAATTGGAGCAGCATAGGTCAAAGCGTTCAAAATAGTGGTCCCTCATAGCCTGGAAATTACATTTTTATATATATATATTTTTTTCTTACAGCTTCGTAGAATTCACTTCTTTCTAAAAGTTGGTAAGTCAGCTGTCCAGAATATTCCAGTTCTTTCTTTTCTCAATTTCAACGTATACTGTATTTGTCGAACAAATGATGATTTTGTTTAGTCCAAATTCATTTTCAATTTTTGATAAAAAATCAAAATATATTGAGACAAACAAAAGCAGTATAATCCTGAAAAGCGTCGACATCTGTCAACATAACAATAATCCAGCTGGTTGGTTGAACTCCTAACTTTTAATGAAGATATTGTAAAAACGGTTTCATGAATTCATAGTTTAACTTTCAACCAAACAACGACTTCACCAAAAAACAATCTTAATGACAAAATGAGCTCATGTTTACATATATTCGCGGCGAGCAGGGTTTCAAACAAACAACCATTTGAAAGCTGAACTCTCTCCACCTGTACAGCAGCCCTGATATTTCACGATCTACTTCAATCCTCACTCTCTTTCACCGATGACACGACTGTTTAACATCGTACTTCTGCTTTGACGCTGCAAGGTTTGCGTCTATTTTTATATATTCATAATCAAATGTGTTTTTGACACTTCAGTCCGATATGAAATCATTCCTTTTTTAATTATGATATGAATGACAGCTCTCATTCGTGTTCGGTTGAGCTCTATTCTTGTCTTGTCTTCAGGCTTGTGTGTGTTTGTGTAGTGATAGAGACACAGTGAACCAGACTCATCTCTAAGTAGCCTTGTCTAGATAACAACCCTGTTATTCACAGGTACTTACCACTGCAAAAATGCTTCTCTTGCAAGCTTCATCCGAGCAGTGCTATGAGCCCCAATAATCCGCTTCCTTTGAATCAAGATCATGTTCGTCCTCTGCTGGAGAAACAAGTTTATTTTGAAAAGTTTTTCAGTAAAATATACAAGTGAGGACAGGAATGTGTTCAAAGAGAGAAGAAAGTGTGTGTGTGTCCCTCTGCCATTTCTTTTCTTGTTTCAACATTTGTGCAGTAAATTATTGATTTATTTAGCGACACAACTGTTTTGCTGTGAGTTTTTGTTCATGTAAGAAAATGTAGGACTTTTTCCATTTGACTGAGCCTCGTGTCTGCAGCACAGCATCATGTTTGTTCTCATTCCATAGTTTTGCTTCATATTCACACATACTGAAGGAGACATTTGCATTTGGATACTATGGTGTAAATACATCCAATAAACAGAAAAATGCTTTTATCTTGTCGACTATTTGTTGAGTGTCCTGTATCTTGACTTTTCTGGGAGTCCATTAGTAAACCAGGTACAGCAGAGAATTACAGTTGAGGCCAAAATGATGAGCCCCCCCTTTTGAAATTAGACAGAACTCTTATCACAACAAGTGTTGACCTCAAACAAAGTATGACCAGAATATATTTTTTTATAGACTAAATTGAAACAAGAAAGGGCAAACATGAGACGACCAAAATGATTAGCCCTCTTATCTGAGCAACAACTGACCACAACTTCTTAGAGTAGATCTTTACTAGGTTGGCACAGATCTACTGAGGGATCTGACCCATTCTTCAGTTTCAAATGGTTCCATCTGTTCCAAATTGCGTGGTTTCCGAGCACGGACTTTCACCTTTAGCCTCCGCCACAGATTCTTAGAAGGATTGAGGTCTGGGCTCAATGCGGGCCACTCCAGGACCTTTGTTTTGGTATCCTTAAGAAACTTTTGGACTCATTTCGATGTTTTTTGGGTCATTTTCTTGATGGAAGACTCAGAGACGACCTATAGACTACGAGCAGATTTCTGTATTTTATTTCATCTTGTTTCATGATGCAATGCACCCGAACAAGACTCCCTGTGCCCGAGGCTACAAAACAACCCCACAGCCAGATGCTCCCACCACCATGTTTAACTGTGGAAACCGTCTTCTTTGGAATGAAGGCTTCTCCCTCTCATTGCTTAACATCCATGTGCCCAAACAGTTCCAGTTTAGTCTCATCAGACCAAAGCACAGACTTTCAAAACTTATCTTTACCTTTCAAATGTTCACAGGCAAACTTCACTCTTGCTTAATGTGGCGCCCCCTGGGTAAAGAGGTTCTTCTCAGACGATAACAATGAATTTCCCTCACAACTGTGTTCCTTGAAACAGCAACTCCAGAAAAGGTAAGATCAGCAACAATCATCTTTGCAGATGTCTGGTGGTTCTTGATGACATCTGACATTTTTTTCTCTCCAGAGTTCTTGAAATCTTGCATCACACCCAAGTTAGTTTCTGACTAAATTTGTCTCCTTTTACTTGGCAATGATGCAACGTACAGCACTTCTAGACACTGTGACACGCTTGGAAATGGCATAACCTTCCCATCTCCTGAGCCGAACAAGTCTTCTTTCTGAGCTCAAGACTGATTTCCTTTGTCTTTGAAATGATGAGTAAAAATAATCCCTGTCAATGTGAACGTTCCTCAATGTGTCCTTGGATTCCTTTACTTACTTACTTTGATGCTGATTGAAAGCTCAGAGTTTGCGTGGGCGGGGTTTAAAATCTGATTGGTTAATAAGGTGTAAAAGCTATCAAACTTTTATCAATGCTGCAAACATTGGGAAGAATTTTAGGAACATTTTCTAACTAATCGTTTTGGCCTCAACTGTATATATGTATGACAGCAACACTTGCTTCATCTGAATTGATTTTTCTTCACTTTCACTTTTAAGGATAATAAAAGCAGTTTTGAGTTTGTAACTTTCTGCTTTTTCTCTTCATGTCCAAACCATCAAAATATCCTTTTAAGCACATTCTTTGGATTTAAATGAGATTCTTAGTTTGTTATTTTAGGATCTACTAAAGAGAATTAAAATGTGTCAGATGGGGATCTAAAATACTTTTGTATGTCCTAAACGGGGAGTAAAAATAGCTTTGTGGCAAAACAATCTAGTCTGAGATATAGTGTCGTCGCGTCCGCCACTTAAAATTAATCGTATCCATAATATTGTCTGCAGTATTTTGTGTTTCCCTGCTCTAAATAAAATGCAGCCTGATGCTAAAGTGATCGGCCAACAAGAGTTAAATGATAAAAACATTATAGTATAATAATAATAATAATAAGGGGACCATCTGTAACTGAATGTCAGTCCTTCAGATCATGTTCGACCCCAGAGGTTACGACCTTGACGGCCTTCACCGCCATTTACTCCGCCTTGAGAAGGTGACGAGCATAAAACCCTTTCATCTGAGAACGACACCATGTGATTCACACGTTACAATCTGTGGGTCAACGGCCCGTTTAACTCATCCCTCGTCATTTCTCGGGTCACTGGGTGTGTGCTGCGGACTTTTCAAACGCCCCCCTGTGACCCGCCCACTTCTGACTCCATATTTCTGAGCATAAGGGCAACTCTGGTCATTGTTAATGGATTTTTTATCACATCTGTAAATGAATGACGTGTTTAAAAAACAACCTCAAGATCCCGGGTGAGTAATCGTCACACAGTCGTGTCTCCCACAACTGAACGTCGATAAATAACCGTGTTTCTGTTGGAGGTGATTTGCTGCAAATGGTTGAAGCCTCAGGGTTTCACCATGTTTGTAAACAACAACCCAATAAACAGTCGCTGACCTTTCCAGTGTGTGTGTCATTGGACCCTGGACATCAGCTAAACTCAATTGTGTCTCACAAAAACAAACCAAAAATAGGTTTCGGTCAAGTTCCCATAAGCCGACTCCCTGAGGTTGCCATGGTTTTTCTCACACACACCTCCTCCTCGTGGTTACGTAACACAACGGAAGATGAACACAACATAAACTGCCGTGTGTTACTGAGGCTGGAAATAAGAAAGACGCTCGAATTGTGCTCTTTGTTTGACCAACATGGACGCCTCCTCATCTTGTTATCGCTGGCATCACTGATACGATGACTGATGATTGTAGGTGACCTGATGATGTCATCATTACTATCCTAGAGAAGCTTCCGGAAACAGTTACAATCTGTAGCTAATGACTCACTCTAACGTAGATCATAGAATAAATAAAGAAATACTACACTGCTACTTGTTTTCTGGTTACAAATAGGAAACATTTAGATACTACATACGTAAGCTTTGAGGGTCACACAGGGGTCAAAGGTATTGAGAATCAGGTCAAGACCTGATCCATCGAATGTTCAGCCTGGACTCAAAAAGTTCAGGAATTCATTGAAATGCAATGTTTCTTACACTGAAGTGTATGTTTTGTTACCTTATTTCACAAGTTGATTTGGTTTTATTTATTTGCTGTTTAATCATCATATCTCGGCTCAACACATAATGCTTGTGACACCTGTCTGTCCTCATGATGTTCATTTTAAAAAGACAAATTTGGAAAAGGTTCATTTGAAGAATAAAAAAAATTATTGGTCTCTAACTGTACAGAATTGGTTCAGTTTGTTGCTAATGGCTGAACCACATAATTTTTGAAAAAAAACGTTTTAAAAGAAGATGGAACAGTGAGACTCCTCAACACACGAGTGAGTGTTGTCCACGAATAGTTGTAATATCTGGAAGTGTAGCATAATTTATTTCAGATACTTAAAACTAATGATGGGTTGATGAGGCCTCATGAAGCGGCTGATGCTAATGATATAGTTTGAAAGGCCACTAGATGGCACCCCGTTAAAGAATTTATGTTGCTTTTATAGTCTTATCATAATAAACATGTAGTCATGCTTGCTGCGGCTCACAAAAGCTAGAAGGAATGTGCCCAGTCAGAGTTTAGTTTCTCGAGAAATGACAGTTTGCGCATTAAGATACAGTGACCTCACCAAGATATGCAAGTTGGTCCAGGCTGTTATGCCGCGCTCACTGACTCATACAGAAAACCGTTTTTTGCTGGCTGCGTCCAGCAACAAATGAACAAACTGTTTGTATTTAAGTGTGTCATGCTCTGAGCTTTCGAATAAAAAGGCAGCAAGAAGCGAAGGACATCAGTGGTTTGGGACAAGTCGTAAGAAGCGCCTCCACTCCTTGCTGGTGGTAAAATCTGGATTCTGATTTGGTTGTTATTCTAACTCTTGTATCTGTTCTCATTCCGATTGTCCGGGAGAAAATCCCTGACACACTCTCAGTGAAAACGATGCCAGGTTTCATTGAATTAGTAGATCAGAGCCAAAGATGATAAAGTAGAGAGTGACATCTAGTGGCCTTTTAAAATGAAGACACTGTATCATGAGGCCTCATCAACCCATCACTACTTGAAACAGGTTAACTAAAACAATGAGCAGCTTCACAGTCATTTCCAACTCTGTATTATTCGTTCATTCACTTTTTGTTTCGAGGCGGAAATTTAAAGAACCAAATAGAAAACGTTTTTAAAATATTAATTTTCATTGTTCCCCGTCACCAGGAGATGTGTCCAGAACCTGTTCAATCTTATCATTTGAATTGTATATAGATTTTTACATCCACACATCTCAGCCGAGACCAACACGCTACCAAAGAATGTTAAGAAAAAGCATGTCCAAGACCATCAGAAAAATAAAATCATTATTTAATTCAATTGTATTTATTTAAAGTGACTAATCATAGTTATCTCAACTAATAAGAAAAGAATATAGCAAAGCTGATAATTATTTTCGATTTGTATTTTACTTCTTCAGGTTAACACAGAGTTCACGTGACAATGATATTATTTCCTGGACTATAGTGGTTGATGCAGATGTCCAGAAAGCGGACATGAAGGGTACAGCCGTGTCTTGACAGTTTTTCCATGAGACACCTCTGAACCCTGGAGCTCTTGGGAGGAGAACACCTGCCACTGAACTGGTGCTCAAGTGATGCATTCAACTGGAGTTGAAGAACATAAGCGTTATATTGATTCGTCTGCTATGGATTGGACTGTATGGACGGTGGGAATATAATCGCAGTCCACTTTGCTTCAAGACCACTATTACAGCACAAGATCTTCGGCCATCAGACCAGACCCATACCACCGACTCCAGACCTGCAACAATAACTCACGGTCATCAAAGATGTTGAGAAAAAGACAATTTAATAAAACTAAAGAAATAGGTTTAGGAAAAAAACGATTACACAAATCGACACATGTAGGTGTCCCCCATGGTGGTGTGTTTGTCAAATCTCCCCGAAAGTGAACCAAGTATGTGTGAATCTAGTGCGTGTGTGTGTATAATCTTATCTCACTTCCTACAGTGAGATAATACCTGATTATATTCAATGGATGAATCAACTGCAGGTAATTCTCACCAGGTTTTGTTATGACAGATAATCCAGTAGAGAAAAACTATTTTTCACACTCGACAGAATCTCTAATGTGTTTTCATTGTTTCTTCATTATTTAAAAAGAAAAATTGCTTGAATCCAAAAAATATAAATCAATAAAAAAGACAGCTTTAATAAAAAACGATTTCAATAAAAAAAAAGTTTTTATTGAGTAATAAAGAAACAAAATTAAATAAACAAAGTCAGAGCTACTGAAAGTTTAACACTTCCTATGTCTTGCTGGACGATTCACAGCTGATAAATAAGGGGAATGTGCAAACAGTTGCTTCCGCCTTCTTTGATGGAACCTGTGAAAGTGAACATATATTTGTAGCTACCGCCCGAGTGTGTCACTTTGTTCCCCAAAATACTTTGGAAATGCTGACGACTTCCATTAGACGCAGCAAACACAAAAAAAACAAAGGTCGCTGAGTTTGGAGCAGATGAAAGAGCTTTTTATCTGTTAATAGGCAGATGAGCCAGGATTGGAGTAAATGTGTGTGTGTGTGTGTGTGTGTGTGTGTGTGTGTGTGTGTGTGTGTGTGTGTGTGTGTGTGTGTGTGTGTGTGTGTGTGTGTGTGTGTGTGTGTGTGTGTGTGTGTGTGTGTGTGTGTGTGTGTGTGTGTGTGTGTCGCAGGGGACAACAGTGATAGCGTATCATAATCGCCAAGTTTGATGGCTTATCGCCAACCTCTGCGTAGAAGGGGAGAATTTGATAGCCGACCGTCCTGGTAGAAGCCTGATAATGGGTGGAAGAGAGAATCTGAATCAATACGGTCCCCACTCTGGGACAGGAAACCACCAGACGACCCTACATGTCCGACAAAACTTTGAAAAACTCTTAAAGAGCAACTCGTGTTGATTTAAGTGAGTCTTAAATAGATGTTGGACCCTATTGTATCATCCGTATGTATGTTTGTAGAAAACTCTCCTTTCATTGAAATATTTACATTAGAAAATGTGCTTAAGCCACTACTACCCACACCTACTGAAAACACTATTTTTCCCTGTAAAGCCACGCCCACTCTGCTGTGATTGGTCAAACATTGCGGTCTGTCACCCCACGTCATCAATCCAAGTTGTATAAACAAAGCGGGTGTGAGGCCTGGCTGGAGGAGGAGTGAAGCCATTATTACGTCATAATAGAGTCTGCTCTCGTAACCTCTTGTTCGCTGAGATTTCAGACAGAGGAGAACTTTATAACGTAATAAGTTCAAAACATGGTCATTATGAGAGACTTACTGCATCTTGGAGAGGAAGACTTCAACATTTAAAATTTGTGAGTGAGTCAGTAGTTTAAGAATTATGAGTTCATTTTTAGGTTTTCAGATTTAACGAATGTTCATTCAAATTGAAATTTTTTCCTGTTGTCGTTTCACTTCTTCCACCAGATCCACCCAAAGTGGTTTTAGCTAACCAAGCGGAAGGTTGAGGGCCACGAGGCTCCGTATCTTCCTCGACCTCTCACTGGGTGGAACGTTGCTTCTCATCCCAGCGTGAGCCATTAATGCCGCTCTAGACAGTAGTGGCTTCATATCATGTGTGGCTCATGTTTGTTCTTAATCAACTCTGTTTTATTCATCAAACTTTGTCTTTACAGGGAACCTGCTGGCATTTCTCCTTTCACTGTTAACATTTCCCTTCAGGGGTTTCCACCAGAGAGTCAGTCTCCTGGTAACTAACTTAAAACACCCTCCCTAGTCTCTCCTACTATACTTTTCTATACGTCTTTCCCCTCTGACTTGGTGTTAGTATGTCATGTTGGAACTACAATATAATTTGATACAAATATTAACTCTATTTGTTGATTTTTTAAAGTTCTGGCCCCTAGATGGCAGCAGTCATTACATACAGCCATAGGAAGATCAAAATCCAAAGAAATCTCTGCAATGACTGAGGACCAGCAGATACAGTCGACTCCAGCAGCTTTTAAAGTTGACGTTTGGACATATTTTGGTTTTAAAACAATATCCTTGTTCCTACAGTATCACAATATATCGTATTGTTTCCCCTGTTACGTGAAGCATAAAAATCTCCGATATTCTTGCCAATACACACCCTGGTCACATGTATTTGCCATGATCAGGCTTGTTGCTGATTGGATGGCTTGCCTGTTGAATCTACGTTACGGTGACTTGAACATTGTTGACTGAAAACCACCAACCAGGAATGGAGGGGGTTTGTTCATCTGGCAGACACAGAATATAGCCTCAATGATGACACATTTAGAAAATAAAATCACATATTTAATGAAACCTTTAGAGATTATAGTGATTAGTTTTTAGCCAATAGATAGACATGCAATCCGTCCAATCAGCAACAAGCCTTGTCGCAATAGATAGATGCTCCATTTCCTGTTATTGTTCTTCCGTTGAATATTCCTTTTTGTCCTTCAGGGCCACCGTATACTTGGCTTTAAGATGTGTCTGCGTTTCCATTTCACATGTGTGACCTTTTTAAGTGTTCAGAAAAAGGCAGAGTGCAAACTTTACCCTTCAAGTCCTTTGACTGCTCACTTGAAGATCACCTGAGGGAAGAAGGACCAAGAGTCATCATCTTTCATCCAAGATCCCTGCCTCAGAAACCACACTGTTCGAGATGAAATGGACACTGAGCGAAGAAAGGGACGACAGGTCAAAGCAGACCAAAGCACAGCCTTCAACTCGTTGATGTCTATTGACCCGAAAAGATCTTCTGCATGTCGCAAGTCTTTTTGTAGTTTCTCAACAGCTATTGACAGCCCCGACTAATTGTTCCAAAACTATGACAGTGCAATTGCATCAGTACGCATCTTATCAAGTAGGAAGTAGCAGCATCTGCAATATCCTCCTAACAAGGTGCACTTCTTTTTTTAGCAGACCCATGATGCAGGCTCCCCCCCCCCCCCCCCCCAAAAAAAAGATTGGTCCTGGCCTTGAAACTATTTTTTTAGGTTCTCGGTATCAAAAGCTCATTTGCTCGGAATTTCTGTTCAAGACCAGTCCAGACCGACGGAGAAAACAAGCTGCAGCTGCTTCCCGGTGTCAGGCACTTGGATGAACCTGCCGACACTACGCGCCCGGGAGAGTCGCCAGAGAAAGCGTTGGCGAATTCAACAATCATTGTGTGTTTGGTTTCAGAAACCAAAGCGACCGTATCTGAAAGCGAACAAGCGGAAGAAAACTACGCAGTTTGTCAATTCTGCGGCGCACACCTTACAAAAACCTCTCTGACTTTTACTTAGAGAGGAGACATAGAGATTGAAGAAAATAAGCATTTTATTTCACTCAATTGTTTATATTTATGTTTTTTAGAAAAGGTATCACTGGAAAACCCACCAGGTATTATATGTCAGACTCCTTGTTTGTTAAAAAACTACTCAGCCCAGTATCATTTGCCCAGAAACATCATTTCATTCCAGACAAAAGCAGGCAATGAGGGATGTCACTGTCAAAGATTGGACTCCGTCCCTGGTGGAAAACATCTTCATGGCCATGCACTCAAATTGCCTTTTTTTTTCCTTTTCTATGTGAAGGTTTTCACCAATATTCAAAGACTTTTTCTCTTTCAGAGAAGATTTTTTTGTGAAAAGGAAAAAGTTATCTTCTGTTAGATGAGGCCGTTGAAAACAAGGCTGAGTGTTGATACTCAACAGTGTGACTAATCTTTTCCCAGACACACAACTCTCACACTCATCTGTCTGTCGCGCCGTCCAACGAGACTTTGAGCACTTGTGGACGAGGAAGATAAAAATCTATTGCAACACTGATTTCAACACTGATCCCAGCAGTGATTGACACAAACCTGTGAATACGCTTGAGTTGATGATCATTTCTAAACCAGTATGTTACATTCACATACGTATGAGAGTCATAACACAATTTGTTGGACTGTTTTTAACCAAGAGAAAAGAGTGTATAGACCCAGACAAAGAAGGTGAAAGTGATAGTATCATCTTATCGTGTTTACATGGACCAATATGAAGGTTTACTAGTTGACATTTCCGCGAGTCAACAGCAATCTTCATTAGATAGCCTGGCCTTTCTGTGTACTGACATTTAGCCGGCTCTCGATTGGCTGGAGCGGAGGAAGTACTCTGGCCTGATGCACTCTCTCCTTGTTGTCCCTGTCCCTTTCACTTAAGGTCCTGGCCTCAAGCCAAAACATTCAGGTCAATAAAAAGCGAATAGTGGGTCTAAATCGGGGACAAATCGATGAGAAGAATATAAAATAAAAGAGCCAGTCTGACAACACCATGTTGAACCTCAACCAGACCAGCAAGATAACAGTTATCCAGGCTTCAATCTCCATTAGTTCAGGAGAGAGTGAGAGAGTGAGAGAGTGAGAGAGTGAGAGAGTGAGAGGGTGAGAGGGTGAGAGAGTGAGAAAGAGAGAGAGAGAGAGAGAGAGAGAGAGTTATTAAAGGGAGTCTTATGTAAAAACCCAACTCTCCTGACTAACTCACTTGTTTTAAACAAGTCTTTTTCTCCTTCTTCTACCCTGTCTGAAAACTCGTCGAACAAGAGGTTACAAGAGCGGAGTCCATTTTGATGTAATAATGGCTTCACTCCTCCTCCAGCCAGCTGTAATCTTGCCCCGCTTTGTTTATACAACGAGTCCGTTGGGAGTGGTGACATCCTGGATCGATGACGCTCGGTGACAAACCTTCATGCTTGACGAATCACAGCAGTGTGGGTGTGGTTACGGTAAACAAGTGGGCGGGGATTAAGCACATTTTATAATGTAAACAAATACAAGGTTTCTACAAACAGTCCCATACTGATGAGTACAATAGAAGTCCAAGATCGATTTAAAACACACTTAAATCAACAGATTAGTTGACCTTGAATGACGCTTCACTT
The DNA here is from genome assembly GCF_982586985.1 of Callionymus lyra. Lineage (NCBI taxonomy): Eukaryota > Metazoa > Chordata > Actinopteri > Syngnathiformes > Callionymidae > Callionymus > Callionymus lyra. Next base: position 28,043,984 of record NC_141821.1, read on the forward strand.
ATGTCAATATTATTGTACAAAACATACATGTGAACGCTATTAAACTTCTTATATTTAAGATTTGGTTTATGTTTTTTGATGGTCTTCTATCACTCTCTGTGCTATGGAATTGAGGTGTAACTCTCTTGAGAAATCTCTTGTGATCGTTTATAATATAACAAGATGGACCTTCTATTTCACATCCATGCCATAGAGCAGGTGGCCCACAAAGTGTTCCACAAAGGGGTTCAGTGGGTGCAGGTTTCTGTTGCAACCAATCAGGTTTCTAAGGAGTGTAATCATTGGAATGTCAGTCTGGTGTCTAACTGCCCTCAGTGCAACAGCAACAAAGACAGAAGTTGAAAAATCAATGGCGCATTTATGAATGAAGAGCCCAGAGTATAGTGACAGACGCAGATTGGGTGGGGAGAGAAAAGGGAGTTAAAGAAGGTGTTGACAACAATCTCAAGGATTTGATTGACCCAGAGATGGCAGCCAATTGACCTACTTTTATAAAAGTGATGTTCAAGTGTCACAAAATCTTGTTTGGTGTAACATTAATGCCAGTCAGTCTCTGTGAGACTTTCCATGACACCGCTGAGGTTGAAGAAGCTAATGCTGTGGTAGATCCTCTACAAAGACGTCACACTACAAGCCTGCCGGACCAGAGAAGCTCCGCTCTTTGGGCACATATCCATCATCTTGTCAAAGAGTGGGTGAGCAAACACAAGCGCACAGACGCAAGAGTGTCAGACTTGTTTCACACTGGTGCCTCAGGAGATGGTGTTCAGCGCTCCGGCTCAGTCACACGCTCAGAACTACTCAGTCAACCTTGTTCACATTGCTCTGGGCTGGAGAATTAGAGTCAAGAAATGTCACAGTCTTGCTGATAAGTCGAAGAAAACAAACCCATTTCTTTGTTCTTATTTGTGAACAATTTCTCATCGCATTCAACTCAATGTTTTGGAGTCATGATTTTTTTAAACGCCAGCCGTGCTCGAGGACACGTTTGAATCCCCGGCTGTGTGTGAATGAACACAGAGCTGGAACAGGTGCAAGGTGGAGTGAAGGCAGGCTCGTTTAAATTCCAGCGTAGTCGTCAGGAGGCACGAGGGAGATGAACGTTGGGTAGACATTCACGAAACACACCTGATCATTGCCCCAAACAGGGAACAAATATGAAATATTGTTGCCAAAACAATGAGGTAAAATGATAGTACTTACAGGAATCACTCTTTAAATCATTTCAGCTCAAGTTACTGATGTGCAATTTTAAACCTTTGCCTGGTGTTGATCTAGAATCTTCCTAATGGGGTTGTTTTTTCCCCTAATCCCTTGTGTGTCATTTACAGTCACTCCTATCTTGTTCATATACTCATACTCACATTAGAAACCTGTTGTTTGCCTGACTGCCTACCTTCATTTTACTAACTTCATTCATCATTTCTCCATCTCAAACATCCACTTCTCTACAAACCCTACACATCTCTACATCATCAGCAAACATCATGGTTCACTGAGACCCCTTTACTGCTCTTCCCTTGAAGGACATCACTTCTATAGCACACCTCAACACTTCCTCACCGCCCTCATGCAAGTCCTGCACATCCATCAAAACACTTCCTCGGACGCTCCTGACTTCCACACACAGTAGAACACTTCTGTAGAAACTCTATCAAAAGTTTTTTTTCCAGATCTTTAATCTGACCTGCTGCTCTTTTTATGGTGCCTTATATTTCTACTTGACTATCCTGAATACGTCTTTCCTTGCTTTCCAGTGTCTCTTTTAACTCACTGTATATATCTGTCCTACTCTTAGCTACCTCTTTCTCTGTCCTATTTGTCCCTCATTATTCCGCCTCAAGTCTCCTTGTCCTTATTCCTATCCTCAATTGGAACTGCCCTTAATATTTCACATTTGAAACTGATTTCTTACGAGAAGTATCTATGTTTTCTATCGCTGACTACACCTTCGTTGTTGCAACAAGTCAGAGGAAGAGCCCAGCAGAGGTGTCAACACATGTGAAATTAATACTTTCATATCTAATCACTAATCTTTACTGTGACCTTTTTATTTTTTACTGTTTATTTCCCAGTAGGGCTGAGAACTCTGAGGTAACTTGCTGGACAGAGATGACCTAAAACTGTATATAAATAACTTACTTACTTACTTACTATCTGAGTTGGTTTATTTCAGTTCCTCCGTCCATTTAAAATGATGCATAGTAGTGTGGCAGTAATAAGTATGCTAAATAGGACGAGCGCTCAAAAATCTGTATGTAAATATCATAATTGTATTTTATGTCATATTTTACATGCATTGTAAAGCACCAATGAAATATAACCCAGATAACACACAGCAATTAGTAACATTTGACATAATTATATTATAATTATTTCTGAAATGATTGATTCAATTTTAATAGTCATGACCCATGTAGTAGAACTGTATAGCGCATTCAACTTACCTGTTTGTATTAGAGTCTTCAGAAACAAGTTTTTAAACCTCTCATATTGCTGCTTTATAGCCCTTTAACATGAGTGCTAGGCTTATTTAAGTTATTCATGTCTCGCTTTTCATGTTTGCTGTAGACACTATGCAGAAAAATAATGTGTTTATTTAAGTGTCTCTTAAATTGATCTTTAAATTGACTTGTACAGCCAACCCTGGTACAGCACGTGTCATTAGTCAGGGAAGTCCCCACCGCCAAGGGACTCGTTATATAAACAAAGCAGGGCGTGAGTACATCTGGCTGGAGGAGGAGTGAAGCCATTATTACGTCATAATGAGCTTCACTAACGTAACGTCTCGCTCGTCGGGATTTCAGACGAGGGAGAACTTTATAAAGTTATAAGTTCAAAACATGGTCATGATGATGGACTTACTGTGTCTTGGAGAGAAAGACTTCAACATTAGAAATATGTGAGTGAGTCAGGAAAGTTGGGTTTTCACATTAGTGGCCCTTTAACAACTTTTTAGGATATTTCATGACTTCAAAATAAAATATATAAAGACACAGCATAAATTCATTCTAACATAATTTAAAGGGTCATACATGTGATATGCCAATCAGATCTTGATTTACCCAGAAATCTCTTCCTGAATGACAATGACAGACCACTTTGCCAAATTTGTTAAAATCTCTTGTGATGTCAACCGAGTTATTTTTATCATCTAACTCATCATAAGGGTGAACCTCAAAAGTTTAGTGGATGACAGCAAGTGTTTGTCTCGTCTTAACTTCCTTGACAATTATTGAGTGGCAAGATCACAACAACTTGATGTGAATTAATACCTTAAAATAAAACAACATCAACTTCAATTGAATGAATTAGCGTCAGTTGTGAACTTGACCTTTTCAAAGGGCGGAGTGAAGTAAATTACTCCATCTGCTGGTGGGTTTGACCTTTGTCCGCCTCACGTCTGGGTGACCCTCAAGACCATTAAAGAAAACTTTCTGGTCTCTATCTGATGCAAATCAATGCCACATAAGGACTTTAATGACTATGTGAGTTCCTCACAGTGTGTTAAGTGTGGTTTCGGTCCTTGATCTGGATATGATTGATTGTTAAGGAACACGCTACTGCTGCAGGGCCAAAGCTTCAACAAAAGAGACTTCATCAGGAGTGAAACAGCAGCTCAGTGACAGGAACAAAGAGGTCTACATAAAGACACATCCTCGTCTTTATGTAATGACTCTACAGAATCTAATGCAGGTTTCCATGCGTACAAAGGTGATCTTCCCATCAAACAGAGATTAGCATCAAAGTTCTTATCTCTTCTTGCTGCAAGGACTCCTGGTAGAAAGTACGAAAACTTCAATGCCCTTGAAGAACTTTATCCCGACTTTTCAACTGCCAGACATTTGGGCTTCGTAATAGTGCCTACCTTCTCTGGTAGTTTGGTAAAGATTGATCTGGTTTATATGCTGACTTTGAATCTGAATGAGTCACTTTGTCACCTGAGCGTTGATTAATAAACATTTACAGCACTCTGGCTGAGGCGGTGCGTGAATAATGGTGGGAAATTATAGAGATGCTGCAATTGATTTATAGCAATGAAGCTTTTTTTTATATATATATATTCCTCCTGTCTGTCAGTTTGCTTGCTCTGCTCACACATTTATGTAATGATTGTCACACACACATTTCACACAGTACACACCGCTGGACAGATATGAAGATCAGGGTGTTAATGATGACATCACACACACACACACACACATCTCCAATAATCCTGAGCAAACATGGATGTTATTAAACAGACGTCAACTCCAATCTTCTTCCACTCACTCAAAAACGAATGTGCCAAATATCTTTGCTCACCTCTGGACGTGCTGTGAATCCTTAACTGTCCTTTATTTAAATGTTTCCTTTTCGTTTGTTTTTTTTACTTTTTACAAGGGCCAATCTGAAAGCTGGTTTTAATTTCTCATCAAAATAATAACAGGTTTTCCCCTCACTGTGTTTTTGTATAAAGTGACATCATCATCATCATCATCAAACATATTAAAAGAGTGATAATAGAAGTAAAGTACATGAACAAAGGGACGAGCAGGAGCAGGTGGAGGGAGGAGGGTCGCTCTTGTATAACACATGGGACACCAGAGCTGAGGGAGCAGAGCGCGCTTCACTCCGCTTCTGACTCCGCGTGAGGATGCGCGTCTGTGCGCGGAGAATGAAGGCTTTCCCCAACTGCGCGTGCATCCTCAGGTGTGCGCGCCGCGTCTCGTCCTTCCAGAAACACCCGGGGTCCGGACGGGATTCGAGGGAGACGCGTCTCTTCTGAGCGCGAGGATGGATCCGTTTAATAACGCGAGCGCGTCCTGGGATCGAGGCGGCGGGTATTCTTTGGCGGCGATCGCGGGCATCGCCGCCCTGGTGACTTTCCTCATCCTCTTCACCATCATCGGGAACGTCCTGGTGGGCATCGCGGTGCTGACCAGCCGGGCTCTGAAAGCCCCCCAGAACCTGTTCCTCGTGTCTCTGGCCACCGCCGACATTCTGGTGGCCACTTTGGTGATGCCCTTCTCCCTGGCGAACGAGCTCATGGGATACTGGTATTTCGGGAAAGTTTGGTGCGCGATTTATCTGGCGCTGGATGTTCTTTTCTGCACCTCCTCCATCGTGCATCTGTGCGCCATCAGTCTGGACCGGTACTGGTCCGTCACACAGGCGGTGGAATACAACCTGAAGAGGTCTCCCAAGCGCATCAAGTGCATCATCCTGATCGTCTGGCTCATCTCCGCATCCATCTCGTCTCCTCCACTCATCTCCATCGACAGCAGTGACCTGAGCGCTCAGCCTCAGTGTGAGCTCAACGACGAGACCTGGTACATCCTCGCCTCCAGCATCGCCTCCTTCTTCGCCCCCTGCTTGATCATGATCCTGGTCTACGTCAGGATCTACCAGGTGGCCAAGACCAGGACCAGAGCCATGTCCGTCAAAGAGGCCAGGTCAGATGGCGTGACACAGACGGAGAACGGCGTGAGCAAAGTCCCGTCGCCGTGTCACGAGAGGAAGGAGAATGGCCGCTGTGGGAGTCCACCCACGCCCAGTCGCCCCACCGTCACGGTGGGTCCCACGGAGGACGTCGAGTTGGACGAGAGTTCCTCCTCTGAGGTCAAAAGTATCAAATCGAATTCTGTAGAGACGGCAAAGAGGATCGTCTCCATTTCAAAACGCTCCACCAGAATCTCCAGGGTCAGCAACAAGTCCATGGACCTTTTTACTTCAAGAAGAAAACTGCGACGGAGCTCACTGGCCAAGAAGAAGGTCAGCCAGGCCCGGGAGAAGAGGTTCACCTTCGTCCTAGCCGTGGTCATGGGAGTCTTCGTGGTCTGCTGGTTTCCCTTTTTCTTCAGCTACAGCTTGTACAGTGTATGTCGGGACTCCTGTAAGATCCCGGAACCGCTTTTCAAGTTCTTCTTCTGGATCGGCTACTGCAACAGCTCCTTGAACCCGGCCATCTACACCATCTTCAACAGAGACTTCAGAAGGGCTTTCCAGAAAATTCTGTGCAAGTCATGTAGGAAGTCTTTCTAGTTCCCCCTGATCCGAATGCCTTCATCAAATATGCACTTGTGTCTTGTTCCATCATCACTCTTGTTCATTTTTCTTCATCCTTTAAAATCTCTCAACATCTAAACGGTTGTACATGTGGGTGGTTAGTGCTAACGGCATCTTCTAACTTATGTATTTTAAATCAATGCCATTGTAAAGCTGCACTGATATTCCATCCAACATCTAAGTATCAAGAGAGACATTGGCCTCCTCCCAAATTGACGCCTCACAAGAAAGGTATCCACTGGGCATATTAACCAAGTTAACCCTTTATATAGAAGTCAATAAATTAACTTGGGAAGTTCATGGACGTTCTCCCTTTTAGACCTGGTGTCCTAAGGTTCCTGTCATCTACACGGTCAATTGAAATGATAACAAACTAAATTATGTATTCTGTTATAATTGTTTCTGTCAAAAGTCCATCTCTGTACATCTGTGCAACTTTCCTTTAAACTTAAAACAGTTTGTTGTTGATATAACAATTAATGAATTGATACTGAAGATACCACACATTGTTACTCTGTAGTGTTTTTTCCATCAAGCCAGAGATCATCTTCAATCATTTTATTGATCATTTAGCAAGATACCTAAATCCATCATCTATCATCCTAATCAAATGAGTCAAACTCAAGGCCTAGCCATTCTGTTAATCCACAAAATGTCACTGAGTGACCTCACATTACTTGAAAGTAATAAAGCCAAAATCCATAAGATTTTAAATAGTGTTTCTGTCTCCCCTTAGTGTCGGAATAATGTAACTGCAATCTTGCAATACTCAATTTTTCCATTGCCAATTATTTGTGCGTGTACAAAAACGAGATAAAGGCTCTTGCTGGGTATGTTTCTCGTCTTAACTTCCTGTTAAGAAAGTCGTCTCCGACACTGACAGATTCTAACAGGCGAGGTCATGTTTACAGTCACGTCTTGCTCAAACAGTCTGCTGCGCCTCCTCAGTGGCGGCGTTACAATGAGACTTGACTGAGAGTGAAGGACTGTAGCTCCAGATTATAAAATGATATGTTATTTATTGACTTGATGTTATTATCATACTACCTCACCTGGTGCTTTAGCTTATCATTCCTGCTGCCGTGTAGTTTTTCAAATCATGCGTTGTTTACTGAAGCAATTCTAAGTACTGATATTTTTTTATGGTCTTAATGGAAATTAATCAAGCACATAATGATGTTTCTGAAAGTCACAAACACTTGCTTGTCATGTTGTCGTCTATGTTTTGTTCCAGCATATGTGGGTGTCTCAGAGGAAGCTGACGTCCTACATACTTCAACACTTCAACAAAATAAATCATCTAGGAGGAGACACTGTGAAAGATATACATGTAAGGCCTGGAAATAAAAGTATTTGTTTTGTCTCAAATGTTCCTTTTTAAATGTGTGGTAAGACATCTATTGTAAAGTGCAAGTTGGTAAAGTTAAGTTTAACTGACTCTACCTTCCACCTATGAAAAACAGCAAAGAAATCAAATCAAATTTTGTCGAAACTTGCTTGCTTAAGACCTTGGCCCCTGAGAGGGTTAAGCGTGTTACTTTTAGAAACAGTGCCTTTATTATAGCAGGAACATTCTTAGTGCTGGCGTAAATCAGTTTTTTATTTAGGAATTTGATGTTTGTTTTATTTATTTATTTTTTAAATCAGTATCAACTGAATCATTTAAATGAATTATTATTAGCTTATAATTCTCGTTCTTTAAATAAGTCAATTTTATGATTAAGTTGTACTTTCAATTTATCGTGTTGCTCATTTAAGACGTTTATGTTCAGAGGCTCATGAAAAGGCAACAGTTTTGTAGAGTTTATAGATTTCATTGTCAGTGGAAAAGTGTAAAAAACAAGCTTGTCCTGAAATTAAAAGCTGTTTTTGTGGTTCCAACGAAGTCCGTGAGGAAATCTTTTTGTATTAGTTTCTAGTGAAGACGACAGCCGGATGCAGGAGCACACTCGAGCTCGTGAAAGTGATGAGGATGCTCTGATGTGGAGTCCCTCCGGTCCTCACTCTGTCTGTGACCTTTCTTGAAGTTTGATGTCTTGGTCTGACTGCCTCCTAATCCAATACCCCTCAGAGACCCCGAGGGCAGACGTGGGGTAAAGCCTTAAGACCCCACGTAAACTCATGCTCTGCTGTCTGTCGCCACTGACCGTGTTTTTCTCAAGCCTCTTGTTAAGTGTTATGAGTCCATCTGCTGCTGCTCACAGCCGGACATTTATGCCGGAAAAAAACGCCTCAGAGGTTCACCGACTCTACGCTGCATGGATCATCTTTCTTATTGCGTCTCCCCTCCAGCGAACCTTCATCAGCAGGCCCAGAGCAGATCATCTCAGAGAGTTCAAGCTATTGTCGTCCACGAGCATGTTCAGACGAGGAACCGTGAATGATGACATTTAAATCTGTGAAAGTAGAGGCAGACAATGTAACATCACATTAACATCAATGTTTTTCGTATTAGTGCAGCCGGGAGCAGAAATGCATAAGCGTGACATGCCTTCTTTGTCATGTGAACAAAGCTGTGGGAGACGAGCTGCGGTGGTCCTCTCACACATCCTGCTGCTGCTGTCAGACTTCTTTTCTTCTTCCCCTCCACACACTGAGAACGTCTTCTGCTGCTGAAGTCAATATATATAAACGGCACAGTGGAAGAATGATACAAAAGACTGTTTAAAATCCTTCATACGCACATCAGGAGATAAAGAGAGAAGACTTCGCAGGATCAGCGATGATCATCTAGTCATGTCTGTTTCAACACAACTCCTCTAATCACACACGTTTGACAAGGTGATGAAGAAACTTGTGCTTAATTGACATCTTGATGAGTCTCTTTTGTGATCGAATGTCACAGCAGTTCAGTGTTGACTAACGTTTACTACAGCAGAACATGTACCTTTAAAACCCTGTAAGCTTCAGCAGGACTTCTTATTACTCTCCCATTTGTTCTTATTTTGAAGCAGCTTTTGTTTCTACAGAGTAACAGACGTGCCCTGAGTCCATATTTTCTCCTTCTGCTTGGGTGATTTTAGTCCTAAAACAACAGACGTTCATTGAGAACTGTGTCAAAATTATTTTTATTTTAAATGAACATGGAAATATATAGGGCGTTTGTTCAATTTATTGTTGAAATAGAACTTCCAGCTGCTAGATGGCAGCAGTCATTACGTCCCCCGCAGCTAAAGAAAATGAAACCCTGTGAGATCTCGGCGATGACTGAGGACGAGGGGATACAGCTCGAACCCTCGGCCACCTTAATAAGGGAAAACTGGTTGAAAAATGAATGGACTTTACACATGAAAGTCACAGATATCAGGACTGACTTCATCCTCCTGAGATCAACATCTGTGGCTTTGTCCACAGTATCAGGAAATGTATTAGCGCACAACATGTTGCGTAATTAAACGCTGGATTCAATCCTCCAGTGTTATTCCAGGGAACATATTTACCCAGCAGCAGGAGAGGAATGGTGACCGCGAGTTAACAGAGGTCATTACAAACACTACATCTGCTACAGATGATAATTACATTGCTATACATTTTCCGGACCTTTAACTTTAATAAATCTCACAGTGTAATTACAACAGCGACTGAAATTATTATGAAAGAAGAAATTCCCCGCGTGTCAAGCGTACATAAGGAAGCCATTGAGTGTGAAAAGATGCTTGGAAGTGGAGAAAAGTCCCCGCGGTGTTGTGCAATCAGTGTTCCTCTGATGTGTAATTACTCAGGAGGCTGAAACAAAGCAGACGTCCCATAATTATGGAGCTGTGTGAAGACTGTAAATCAGGTGAGATGGACTTGTTGTTGAGCACCTCATTTGTATCACATTTCTCGAAGCACTCCAGTTTCCTCCCACAGTTGCACATGGTGTTTGATTGTTAAACTATTTGTTTCTTACACAAGCATGTATGTTGCTCTCCTTGTGTGTCCTCCACCTGTACATGAAGTGACCCCCTGCTGATAAGCTGCTGACCCCTCCACACGAGGTCAGTCAGCATGATGTCCATTTTTCTTGAGCCAGATGGTCTTGATCAGCATTTTATCTTCTCAGCAAGACTTTTGTACGTCTTTATCTTCTAGATCGACCTCCTTTGTATCCAGCCTTTTTCAACCAATTGTTTACTATATGCTGGACAAGGTCAAACACAGGAGCTTTAAAATATATATATATTTCCAAGTTTGTGCACAACCTTTCTTGGAAAATGTAGCAGTTTAACCCAGTTTCTGCGCGCTTAAGTGTTGATGGCTGAACCACTGACTGCAGATGATCGACTAAGATTGCACAAACAGTTTAGCAGAGGGGAAAACAATGGTGGGTTAAGGAGGGGCTTGGGCAACATTCATCATTCATGTAGCTCCAATGGAGCTGACCTAAAGTAGTGTGGAGGGAAAAAGATAACTTGGAAGTATCTCAGATCTTAATAACTTGCATGTTAAAGTCCCAAACTGGATAGTAAGTAATAAGTAGGAATTTTCAATTCCTAAAGGAACCATGTAATATAATATAATATAATATAATATAATATAATATAATATAATATAATATAATATAATATAATATAATATAATATAATATAATATAATATAATAAATGGTATTTAATTAGTAAACGTTTTTGTTCAATATATTTAAAATTATGTCCTTAAATGAATAAATGACATTGCATTAATAAGTCAAATAAAAAAATATACAACTTGTTTTTGTCTGTCTGATATATTTCCACATGATCAGGTCTTGAAAACAGTGGTTAGTCATGATGAATCAGGTTTTTACATCACAAAGTACATGCAAACACTGAAAAAACATGAATATGAAAATAATAAGAGGTGAGTGAGATGAAAATCTCCCCAGTCTAAAAATGTATCAGTTTAACAGAAAATGTTGTTGTTTCAGGTTGTTGATTTCACATTTTCAATTGTAGTTCTTTATGGTTTCATTCGATTTTCCCCCGTTTTATCGAATACTGCAACGCTTGAAAAAGGACGAGGCAACACACGATACTGCCATCTAGTGGTAAAACTTACCAATCGCAGTTGTATTCATTTTATTGTTAACGTTTATAATTTTGTTTACTGATAATAGTTGGTGTTTTCTGATAATAGCCTGTGGGAGTGTGATAGAGTATTGGAAAATAATCACTCCATTGTTCGCTGCCTCTTTTTTTGTGTTTTGTTCATACTCTAGGAAGTTTTGATTGTTTGTGCGACTTGTGACCCTGAAAGGCGCTTTACAAGTAACTATTACTAACTTACTTTTACTTACTTCTAACGTACATTTTAGATAGTGCATGATTACAAAAAAGACTCTTGATTTTTTAAATAACCAGAAAAACGGTTTGTATAAAATAAAGCATATATTCTTTTGTTAGTTGATATTTGAATTTATTTTGTTCTAAGACAAATAATGGTGAAAATTAATAGACAATTATAAAGGAACAGAACCGTCGGTTTATCTTTAAGAGTAAATAAAACGCAGAATATTCACATCGCTTTTCTGTCATTTTATCATTTGGAAGTTTACAGTAAAGTTTTCCGTTTATTATTGAATATTAATTTCTTACAGACAACTTCTTCCGCTTGTTTTCTCTCATATGTCTCATAATTTCATCGTCGCAATGCGACGATGAAATTCATTTCGAAATCAGAAGCAACAAATAAAAACAACTCAACAAAATTAACGTTCGAATACAATGGATTTAATTTATTTTTATTCATTTAATTTTCGTGCTTCCGTTAGAGGTTTTTGACAAAATTTCACTCGCTTGTCTGTCTTATTTCAAAGTTTGTATACGAGTGCCCTTCCTTTTTAGAAGTGACTTTAACATTTTATTGATAACGTTCGAAGCTCGTGTTTTAAGTCAAGATTTACATCTAAAAGTGGAGGAAACCTCTATGTAATTCAGCCTTCAAAGATAAATCAAAAAAACAATCTACACTGTCACACTAGTTTTATAGACTTTCTTATGAAACTTCTTGTCAAGTTTTTATTTAGTTTTTTTATTTGTGCGTGTGCGTGTGCGTGCGTGTATGTGCGTATGAGAGGTCATTTTCAATGCTTTTTTTATTTTTCGACGGCCATGTAGCTTCTATAGTTATATTCAACATTTTTGAATAAATATATATATTTTTTGTAAATTGTTATCAATATATATTATATGTCATATAATTATGTATCCATTTATTGTAATAATTGTTAACGTTCAAGGTGATAAAACACATTATTTTACGCCACAAAAAACGTAGAAAACCCCACGCATCCTGTGATCATTGCAACTTATTGGAACTAAACCCGCAACTTTCTTGCACTGTTGCGCTGTCCCGTGTTTTCTCAACTGCGAATCTCAAAATTAACCTTTTTGTCGCTAAATGTGAGAATCATGTCAACATTCACTTTCGTATAAATTTTGAGCATGAGCTTCGTATTTTCTTGTTTCATATCTACCGTGACATTGAACTGAACTGCCTTTAAGATTTTCTTATGTTAGTTGGAAAAATATTTTTCGTTGTACCAGCGCACAAAATATTTATACACAAAATACACAAAAGGTTTCTCTGAATATATCAGAATCAGAAACTTTTACTGCCAGTGTCGTAAACCTTTTTTTTTTTTTTGTGGTGGCTGTACAGAAAATAAAAACATGAAATAAGACAGTTTTCTCACGTTTAATTAACGTTAAATAAATGTCACACAATCATTTAACGTTTTTCTCATTACAAATTCTAACATTAATAAAAAAAGGCTCTTCTTTTTTTTCATGAAACTTTTGAATCACTTTCAATTTGGATCTTAAAACAGTTTTGTGCACTGCATCATGGATATACATTTAAAAGATTGCATTTGATCAAAATAAACGAATAAATATGTCGATGGTGTTCAATCAATATAAAGAAATAAATAAAATCAAGAGAATACTCAGTTTGAGAGGCGCTTTCTTCAGTGGGGGCCGGAGGGGGGCCAGTCCTAACAGCCTCCCAGCATCCTTCAAGGCCATGATTTATTGAAAATCTCAGCTCTGTGTATAAGCTAATATGACAGAAGTGCTTTGACCTCGGGGCCACTGCACTCTCCGCTCAGTCAGCTGCTACTTCGGCGGCTCGCCTTCCTTCTCACGCGATTCCTACAACCCAACTTCTACTGCTGCTTTCAAGGCAACATGTTTTTTTTTTCCTTTTGTATTTTGATTGGGTTTGTATTAGGGCTCTTTATTGAGGACGGGGGGTTCCAGGGTCACACTGAGTTCAACCCAAGAGAAGTCCTTCATTCACCGAAGTCATTGACAGAATTCTTTTATTTGAAGTCTGGTCGGATCGCAGTTCTTGGATCAGCAGAAGATGTCTCTCATCGATCTGATGTCCATAAGTGTGTATATGTGCATCTGCGGTCCATCCAAAGTGCCCCATGACCCCCCCTGAGGGGTCTGTCCAGCTTGCTTCCTGTGTATGGCAGCACTAATCGTGTTCAATTACATTGAGAAGAAGTAGTTATTACAACTTTAAAAACACATTTGAAATACAAATTACAATAAGACGTGAACGCCTTTGATCTCAAGAGCAGAATCACTGAACTCACTCTGAAAACTCTTTATTTTTGGTCCACATGTCGTTTGTTTTAAGGTATTTACCTTAAAACAAGTACTTAGAACTATGATTTCCTACTTTTTCAGTACATATAAAAATCATTTCACAAGTCAAGAAGTTGCATCATCTCTAAAGTGTTGCATGTGTTGCTCAGGTTCAGCGCCAGAACCATAAGAAAAACATAATTGTGTGCAATGTCTATGAATTTGTGCTTAATTTAACCTGCTTTTAAAATGGATTGAATCAGAGATTGTTGAGTTTGAGTTTATTAACAACCATTTAGAACCACAGGCGTAACTTTTCCTGGTGACAAACATTTTAAGTCAGAGCCTGGAAGTCGCACAAATCTCAGATAGTTCAATCGTTTTTATTAGTGGTCTAACGGTAAACAAACTCTCAGCTGAACTTTTCAGTGACGATCCTCGGGTCAAAAGTGTTTGTTTTTTTGAGAAACAAAACATCAGACAAAACAAAACTTTTTTTTTTACCGTTATCGGCCACACTGGTTTCAATTCTTCTATTCTTTTGTGGCTACTAAAGAATAAACATGAACTACGACTCTTCTTCTTTTAAGTAAATTTTCTTTAGAGATCAGACGGTCGCAGGTTGAAGCCTTATTATTATATATTCTGTTGCATTATCTCAATTGTTTTTTTTTTCTATTTAAAAATAAACCAGTTGAAATGAGAAAAATAAATCATTAAATCTTTTTAAAAATAGCGGCAGTTGTGGAATAGATATATAGTAAACATTTTTAATATAAATAAAACATCAATGCAAATGGAAGAACAACATTAAAAAAAAAACTAAAAAAAGGTTTTTAAGATTTTTAACAGAATACAAAAAGTTAGTTTGGATCTCAACAGTAGAACGTATTTTTAATTTGACTAAAAGTCTACTTTATGAAAGTAAATAATGCAAGATGGTGGTTAATTTGGATATTTTCTAGGCTTGATTAGAGCCTTCATACGGCACAAACCACGTGTGGAATAAATGTAAAAATGTATTTAAAGCTAGAAATTCAACTAGTATTTCTGCATTTGAATTAAACTTTTAACCATATTTATTTCCTGCATCAAGTGTTTGTTCCAGCGGTGGAATCTGTTGCTAATCTGGATCATTTTCATTCCACTTCTCACTGTTGTGAAGTGTTTTCTTCGGTTGCGTCTCTACTTTTTCCACAGTGGCAGGAGACGAACAGGCTGATTTGATCTCATCTGCTCATGTTTGCTTTGCCCACTGAGTCGTGGATAAGGTCGTGGGGATGTCTGGCATTAGTGCTCGCTGGGTTTCCCAAAATCAAGCATTTTTCTCCTCCTTTGTACCCGCCTGACAAGCTGTCTCTAACAAGGGTTAATTCGCCGTTCAAGGGTTAAACAAACAGGCATTAATAGTTTATTCCCAGCAAAGACTGAAGAGTGCTTTGTTTGCTGCCCAGATCAGATCAGGACTCACACACGTAGAAACAACAAGGTTATTTTTGTTAACAGGCTTTTGTGCAGAAGGCTTTTGCAATAAAGCAAACAAGCTCCCACAATGTGGCCGGTCCCAGAGAAGTGAGTGCACTGAGCTGGCGTCTAATGGGGATTAAGCCCCAGAACTATGTGTCACTTTCAATGGTTGTAACCTGGAGTGTTCTTTTGGGAGTCGGGAGCAGGTATAAATGAGGAGGAAGGAGCGCTGGCATGACTGACAGCAGGGTTCTGGAGGTCTCGCTGACCTGCGAGACAGGGAGCGGCCTGCGTTTAAAATCTCCTCTGATGGTCCATTCTGTTCGCGGGCTGAACCTATAGAGCGAGTGGAAGGCTGTGTCAGAGCCCGGAGTCAGGCGGACTCGTCAATGGCCCCACACTCGATGTGGCATAAAGGGCTGTTCTGGTTGACTGCCCCCGTTTGGGCTGACCTAAGATGTCTGGACCTCACCGACCTCAAACACACAACTGCATTTCAGGCTTCACCCTCAGCAGCGTGCGTCACCAAAGTGGCTCTTTCTGCTGGCGGCCATGACGCGGGTTCCCCACCAGCATGATCATCCTCCCTGCATGGTGGTGGGCGACGGAGCCGGATCGGTTCCGGCCTTGAGCTGCACTTTGTACATTTTTCGTCCACTTGAGACAGAAGCGAGTTGATTATAGCTCTGTTGACACAATATCTGGCAACCCATGTTACTTTCCGTGCTTTAGCTGACGTCATATTTACAACCTAGCATTAGCAGCGAGTGCCAATGGTGCCTGTTGATATTTTGTGGTTCCATAAGTAGCTCCGTGACGTAAACATAAGGAACATTTCCAAAAATTCCCAATGGAATTCCATAATCTTTTCTCTCTTTGATGGGTTTGCCACTAAGTCTAAAGGGAAAATAAAAATGCAGTTAATTATTGACTACTTCTGTGAATGATCGGCCATTTTATTTGGCGCAAGTGTTTTTTATTTTAGAGTAAAGCTAATGAGCATAACATCATTCGTATTAACATCTTCTGCCACATCACAGGCTGCAAATTTTCAACCTGTTTCTTCTTCATAATGAAAGAAAAGTCATCATTGTGGTTGATGTATGGCAAAGTATCTCTGCACATTCTGTCTCTATCTTTCCACTATGATGTGCAGAGAACCAGTGGATATTGAAAAATGAAATGAAACATGAAATATTGAAGCATCAGTCCGAGGGAATGGTTCAGATCAAAAGATGAACAGAAGAAGTTATGTGCTGCCACTTTTTATCAGTTGTGTTATTGTAACAATCTGGTTGGACATCTTTTTTAAGTTTATTCTTGTGAAATTAAAACAGTTTATTGGTTTGATTATTGTATTTCATATATTATAAGTACGTTTCCAGACTTATTTTTATTTGGAATCATATTTGTTTTAAACCTTGTACTCTTAGTGTGTAGTGACATTAAATAATGAAATGTTTAATTAATAAGTATAATGGTATGCATTGATTTGTATAAATGTAACCTTTCCAAAGATCTTTTACTAGCCACGATTGAAAACTTAACTAATCACAATTTTAATTTTCGTTATAGTTAAAGGCTTTAAGTTTGAAGTATCTTTTTAAGCTTTTGGTACTTTCTGAGTGCTCATTTCTTCTTCCAAACTGTGTTCTAGAGCCACGAACGCAGGACCATCCATCAGTCCACCTTGCAAACGCGCCCCGCCAGCATCAATTAAGAGATTTTCGGTTCACAGCAAGTTCATAGACGAGACGAATCGTGGTTGTTGTGGCTGTTGGCGAAGTGGCATAAGATCACGACGCACAAACATGTCTGCACAAATTAACTTGTGTGAGGAAAAACAACAACACAGCGTCATATTGGTTTAACAACAACCACACAATATCGGACACTAATACTTGTTGCAGTTAAGCTGGTAAACCTGATGTGCCAACATAACCGAGGTGCCAATGTTTCAAGGATTGAATGAAGTGCCCAAATCTTCCTGTTCACTTTCTTACAAACACATTTTGTTCCGTCGAAGTGTTTCAATAGCTTGATCCCACATTTAAGAAGTTAATAGTCTTACTAGTCCCGGCACAAGATCGGCTCTGAAGTGTGCAAGAGATTTAATAAATGTGGCTCAACATGCTTTTTCACTATTCACTTTGGTCACTAGAGCTAAAAGTACCTCAAAGTACCTCAGCTCCCAAATAAAAAAAACGTATAAACAATGTCAAGACAGTCCAACTGTATATTTAATATATAAGAACAATTTGTTTTTAATGTTATCCTTGTCAAATTAAACTATTAGAGCATTTTTCCCACTCTCACACGTTTAAACTTTTGAACATGTTTAAGTTGTCATGGCAACGTAAGACCTACGTTTTTCATGGTATGGGAGTCATTTGGTCAGTTATGCATTTAAACATGAATCTATTATCAACTTATTATCTCTATTAATGAAATAAATATTGGAACTATTTGCAATTTCCTATGACAAAGAGTTAATTGATTCCCACCATGTATCTGTTTAATAATTAATAATTAATTAATAATTCTAATAATGTTCTAGTCGTAGGTAATTCATGTTCCATTGATGCTATTTTTAAGGTTATATTTATATTTCAACATATAAATTATATATAACGCTTCTGTTTTTTCTTTCATTCATCAAATTACAACTTAATTGAACTTTCCGCCGTTCAGTGCTGCTCCGTCTGAAGACCTATAGTTCGCATAGTCCCAGTTCACCAGGGTCGTAGGGACGTTTTATCAACTCATTTGTTAAGGAAAAAATCTGAATAAATCTGAAGTCGTTAGAGTCAAATATGTGAAGTTTTTTCGCAGACCGCGAGACTAATACTTAAAGAGGATTGCAGGGAAAAGTCAACCTGGAGAGCAACAGTTGCATGATCTCAGCCTCGCTCCTTCATGTTGTGCAACATTCACGCCACTTTGGTTTCTAGCTCAGGAGAGTCGGAGGGATGTGGATCAAACTGCAGCAATGCCGGACTGGAATGTTCCGAACCTGCTGCTCACACATAAAAGTAAAGCTCCTCAATCCTATTACGAGTCCAAACGCAAAGTTTTAGTCACAGGTTTGAAGCTGACTAAACATTTTCAGTCCTTCAGCTCTCATTAACTCATGTTGATCTGCAATAAATGGTCGTTTAAGGTCGCGGGGTTGAGGTCAACAAATCCACTCACAGGTTTAGAGGAGAAGCTGAGGTTCGAGGCCTGTTCAGGAGAAGAATCGTTTCTGGTTCAGGCGCGACCACATCTACCAAAATAATAAACAATATATATAATAATAACGAAAAAATAATAATATGGAACTAAACTTTCATATATTATTTGCCGTTTGTTTATGTATTAATGTATGTTATACATGGTAAGTAAGTAAGTAAGTAAGTCATTTTTATTTGTATAGCGCTTTTCCAGACCAGGGTCACAAAGCGCTTCAACAATCAAAACAATACTCAATAAAGTATATACTTTAAAGGACAAGATAACACTGATAACACAGCTTGGTTATGTAGAACTACGTTGTTGTAGCAAGCATATTTTAAACAATTTTAATAACTTTTGAATTAATGTTATTTTGCAAAATATTGCGAAAGGACATTTTTATTATTAGTTAACGTAAACTAAAATGCTTTAAAACTCAACTTGTACCTCCACCACACTAATAATAAAAACAATAATCATAATAATTATAAATACAATAATAATAATAATAATATTGATAATGGCTGATAATGTCTTTATTCACACAAGTAGCGATCATTTTAATATAGCAAAAAAACATTATTATTATTATTATTATTATTATTATTATTATTATTATTATTATTATTATTAATATTATTATTATCAGTGGTAGTAGTACCAGCAGCAGCAGTAGTGTAGTAAAGTGTTCTATTTAATGTATGTTTACATTATTTACAAAGCTGCTGATAATAAATTGTATGTTTTTAAATGAAAGCACTTGATGTTAATGTTTAATTCGCGTGAAAGTTACACATGTTTTATTATAGATTGTTTGATACATGTTTGCGTTGTTGCCATTTTACTTTTTTTTTCTGCAACTGCCCATCTTTTTCCAACTTTTCAAAATAAATGGCGTCACTCCTACAAAGACATCTGTTTCTACTGGCTTTATAATACTTTATAATATTTATTGTGTGCTCTATACATGGGGAAATGCAAACGCACACGAAAACCCAAAATCCCCGGAAAAGACATTACACCTAAATCATTTTTACAGAAGTTTGCTTGTATTCCAAGTTGAATTTCGAGGATTTGAGGAGCGCTGCGTGTGCGTGGACAGATCCCACCAATAGGCGGTACTGTGTCTTTCTGCGACTCAGGACTGTGTCTTTGCTCCTAATTGACCTAAATATGTGAGCAGTGCTGCATCCAGCCCGGGACACAGAGAGAGACTCCCATCCTAGGTCTTTCCACGACGGGCTCCTGTTGACCTCCGATCCTGGTTCTAGTTTGGCGTCGGTATGGTTTCCACTGACACCTCTCTCTGGAATCAAGACGCGTTTCTGGATCACTAGAGAAAGTACGATGCTGGATGAAACGGTGCACGCGTCCAAACTCCCTCCTGCCTCCCGAGGATCGTCCTTTTACATCGAAAACCTCCTCAGGAGTTCGGATGACAGAGACAGACCAGCGGGAGAGAAATCTGTGTCGATCCACCGGTCGTGTCCCGAGCTGGACGTGCGACGCCTGACCGACGATGGCGAGCGAGGCTGGGTTAGGACCGCGGCGTGGAGCGGAGCGTCGGTTAACGGGTCTCTGTCGAGCTCCGGAGCGTCACCCATGACATCGCCGGGCACCGTGACATCGTCCACCGAGGCATCCCCGTCTTCGGAAGCGTCACCTGGCTCAGGAACGTCTTGCGCTAACGGGAGTTCACCGATCGCGGACCGCGGCGGTTGGAGGAGTAAGCTGCTTTCATGGCTCATATTTCTGGGAGACTTACAGTGATTTCTTTAAAAAAAATGGATCTACCGACTGATAAAGTGCCCTTAGTGACCCTGATAAGAAATAAGACGCCAGAGAGAAAAAAAAAGGCTGTTCGGTCCTGGTTCATGCGTAAATGTTTGGCAGACGAACAACAGCCTCTTGTGTCTGCGCTGCCAAGCCGGCACAGAAAAGTGTTTTGGGTGAATTTGATTTTCTTGTGTCGTCCACCACAGGTCCACGGAATCTGAGCAGCATATCATACGAAAACCCAGAGTCCGTGTCCGCCAGAGAGCAGCAGGGCAGGCGGGAGGAGGAGAGCGAGGACCCGGAGGAGAGCGCGCGTCCCTGCGGCGCGGAGAGCAGCAGCGAGTCCGGTGAGGCCCTGGAGGCGGAAAATAAACTAACGGTTTATAAGAAGATAAAATCTTACTGTGGCTTTAGAGGGATTTTGGTGTGTTCAGAATGATTTTTGCATTTTAGGACAATCTGAAGTTTAACTGAATTCAATAGTTCGGGATACAATAAATAACAGATTCACAGATGGAATTGTTTCGGGAAAATAATTCAATAAGTATCAATAAATAAAAAAAATCAGAGGTTCAATTCTCCTCAAGGGGTTATACAGTTAATATACCACGTGTATACAAGTTATACCCACTGGAATATATTTACCTCAAGCATATATATTAAATATAAAATCATTGAACAACAACGTTGACGAATAACGGGACCTCTACTATATCAGGACTTACCTAGCCCCGCGGGAAAAAGTAATTTACAACATATTTTAGAAGTAAATTGCTCAATAATTTTAAGCACGTCATGATATATTAACAGAAAAAACGATTACTTCTCAGAACCATTGTTTATTGTTTATACTTTTAGAAAATAAAAAAATGTGTTTTTATTATCATAAAATAAATAATAAGGTACATGTTTGTAAATAATCGGTAATATATTCTACCCTTGGCTACATCATCATTTTATTCAGTCTCTCCTTACAATCTGTCCTTCGCACACATATTTTATTTATAGCGACATTGTTGTATTGTCCAGATTTAGCCTAGCATCACTAGCACGCCTGCTGGCACAGGTTGTAGTATTGCAGTTTTGAATCCAGACCTAGTGAGAAAGTGTACTGAAAATCTATAGTATTCATTAAAAATAAAAATGTGGGGGAGATCGTTAAATATAGTCTTAATGATTTATAGAAGTCATATCCTGACGTCATGTAAGGATTTATTGGGGGAGATTTACTAGGGTCCCAGTTTGTGTATATAAGATTGTGGGTGATTTACTAAGACTAAGTTAAAACGTTTAAAGTTTCAAAACATGCCAAAAAGGGTTTAATGGTAAGTTTGGTGAGACTCAAGTATAGTTTAATTTGTTTTAAGTATTTCAATATGGTTGATGAATACCAGCTCTATCAGACAGCTGGTGGCAGTAGTATTTAAATAGACACACACCTTAGCCAGAACTGGAATACACATGGCAGCTCATTCTGCACGACAGAGAGTAACAAGCCTTAAAATGAGTATTAATAAGGGCGTTAATAAATATTGTGACTTAATAATCATTAATTGTTGTAGTTTCTGTTATGCCACACACCGAGCAGTATCCACCATGTTCACTTGTGACCCCGAAGTCACGTGATCGTGATAGAGGTCGCCCTCAGGGTCGCACACGATTGAACCTTAACAAGACACATTGTTAAGTTGTTGTCTGTGTTCACGCTATTGGCAAATATGCGTCTTTATAATCCTCCTACTCCTCCGGTACAGGTGACGTGAAGGTGGCCCGAAAAAAGAAGACCCGCACCGTGTTCAGTCGGAGTCAGGTGTTCCAGCTGGAGTCCACCTTCGACCTCAAGCGTTACCTGAGCAGCTCGGAGCGCGCAGGTCTGGCCTCGTCGCTGCAGCTCACGGAGACCCAGGTGAAGATCTGGTTCCAGAACCGCAGGAACAAATGGAAGCGACAGATCGCTGCAGACATAGAGGCCGGCAGCCCCGCCGGACCTTACGCCGCTCAGAGGGTCGTCAGGGTCCCCATGTTGTATCACGAGAACGCCATCAGTCCGGTGGCCCTCAGCGGTTTACATCAAGTCCCCTCCCCTCTGGTGGGCTTCAGCAACTCCCTGAACTATCCATTGACTGCTCACTTCGGAAGCCCCTTGTCCTTCCTCACACCACAGATGACTGGACTGGTGTGACCTTGAAGACTCTGATCCATAATACTTTTATTTAAAAAAAATAGTTTTCATTTTATATATATGTATATATATATAAACTAAACAAGTTGATCTTTAGATTGTTTTAGTTTACGTTAGAACACTTGTGTTATTCTTTACATTTGTTCCACAGATTCAACAGATATTCTTCATCATTTCCCTGAAGATCGAACGAGGATTCATCTAAAATATAAGTTGTTTCGCGATTTTTATGTTTCCCAGAGTAAAGAGAGACCGTTCGAGTGAGTCGCTACAGTCTTGTCCTGTTTCGTCGCTTTCTGTGGCGCCTTTTATAAATGAAAACTATTTCTAAAATACTTTTGTACACAGAAATGTCCACAGGTGAATAAAGTTTACGGAGCGAACACTGTTGTGTGTTTCTCTTTAAATTCGACGTAACGTTCCGATCTCAATTAGAATAATCCGTAAAACAATGATTTAATGGACAATAACTATCCACATTATTACATTGGTGCGTGGCGAGAAGAAGGTATATTTAATGCAAATGTTTTTAAATAAAATGCGGTCCCTGCAAACATTGAGGTTAATACAATACTGCAAATTTCAAATGCGTTTATAGGATTTATTCTGTCTGATATCTGAAAATAAAATACATTTAGTCAGTATAATAACTTTGAAAAGTTTGAACTCAAGGTTTTGACGCGGAAAAAAAACATGGCTGCGATGAAAAAACACATGATTGATCATTTTCAGTAAAAGTCAGTTGTTCTAAGAGCATAACGTAAAGTATATACGCAACGCTTAGTAACACCCCAGGGATTAGGTTGGCATCTTTTAATGGATCTGATGAAAAACCTAAAAAGGAAAGTCAAAAGTTAACCTGCCATTGTGTTTAAAAAGTTGATTTGAAAGTCGTTATTTTGCCTTCATGGCTGCAGTAAGATAATTTATTGAATGTATTCGTAAGCTTTTTGAAAATGTAATGCAAATTCTGTTGTTGGTAAAGTTGATTCCATAAGTTAGCCAAACACTGAATGAGGGTGGAGGATCATGCCGGGTGTACCATCAAGAGGTTGAGACAATATTGAAAACAATGTTAAAAAATACCATATGTAACAACGGGACCAGCATGTCAACGCAGCCATGAATTTGAGCTTAAGAGTCAACGCTACACCACTTAATGTATACAGTTTGTATGGATAATACACACATTTACAATCATTTTTGTCATTAGTGTGGTATTTTAACTTAACTTTTTTCTTTCAAGAGATTAAAAATTAATTCATCCTGATCGTAATCAATTTGATTTTTAAAGATATCAGATGTAAAAATAACTAAGAGAAGCACTTTATTTTGTTTTTAATATTTGGAGCCATTAGTGTGTATATGTATTGATTGATATATAAGAAAAAAGTGTATCCATTAAGCAAGTTATTGTTCTATATAGATTTGAACAGACGTGGTTCAGTCATGGCTGGATATTGCTGTGTTCCTTTATAAAAAATAATTAGAAAATATAAAAGATTAGTTCTATCTACAGTAGGTTAGTTAACAAGTAAAACAACTAGTATTATTCGATTTATCAGACCAATTAATGTGTACTTCACGGATGGACTGACCGATTTTCAGCCCAACAACTCAAGCATAAGAAGAACAGCAAACAGATAACCATTTTACAAAAAATACAACATGCAAAAAAAGTAGTAGTAGTAAAAATCACTTACTAATTTGGATTGTAATCATTTGGTTATAATTCAAAACTTATATAAACTTTTTTTTAAAGTAGAAAGTCAAATTCAAGGAAAGAAAATACACCTCATTAGATGAATTCTATTTTTGTTGTAATTGTCGTATAAGTGTTGTTCTCTCGTGTGTCGTAAAAGTCAATGGTGTGGAACAAAGTCACCAAATAAACAAGGACACTGGGGGGGGGGGGGTGAAGAAAAAGTGCTGTGGTACTGGAAAATCATAAAGTGGTGCCAAATGACTTATTCATCATGAACACGTGGGCCCAGAAAGATGAGAACATTTTGAATAATGAATCTCCTTCCGTCACCTTCTTCTTCTTCCTCGGGCTCTTCGGGGCCAATAAAAAAACACGCGTGTCTTTAAAACTGAATTTGACCCAAATACCCCAAAGTCTTGGCGCGAGTGTAGTCCGAACGAGAGTGACAGAATTATTTAAAGCTTCACCGTGGATGTGGATCCCGCCCTCGCGCTCTCCAATCACGAGCCGCAGGAGCCCAGACGCGCACACTGTGAGGTGGACTCTGGTGCTGTCAGTCTGAGTCCGGCAGCGATGGTGGTCGCAGGGTCCTGCAGGGACCACGTCCTACCAGCTGGTGTCCCGGACACGGATCGGCCACGATGAGCACGGAGGAGGCTCCGAATCGGGGCGCGTCGTGGAAGTTCACCATCGACAACATTCTGAACCTGAAGACCCGCGTGGGGACATGGGGGGAGCAGGAGCCCCGGGAGCAGCCGGAGCGCCGGGACGAACAGGGGCGAGGAAGAAAACACGAGTCAGGTAGTTATCAAAATAATATCAAAATTACATAACGCACGAAAGAAGCATGATACACACGTTTACTCTCACACGCATACACACACTGTTGCGTCCTCGAAACTCGCGAATCTATACTTTAAGTTTGATTTATTAAACAAACTCTTTCGATCACTTTTTAAATCTTTCGTTCGTTTTTTCACCGACAGATTCATCGTCTCCCTCAGCCCGGACGCAAGGATCGGACCGCGGGGGTCTCTCCCCCCCCAGGACCGGACGCTCCCTGGCGAACAGCGGAGACTCCGAGGGCCCGGACTCTCAGGCCCAGTCGTCGGAGCCACAGCCCAGCGTGAGGAAGAAGACCCGCACCATCTTCTCCAAGAGACAGATCTTTCAGCTGGAGGCCACTTTTGACATGAAGCGCTACTTGAGCAGTTCGGAGAGGGCGTGTCTGGCCTCGTCCCTGCAGCTGACGGAGACCCAGGTCAAGATCTGGTTCCAGAACCGACGCAATAAGCTGAAGAGACAGTTGTCCTGCTCGGATTTGGACCCTTCCCTGGTTCCGGATAAGTTCTCAGACGCCGGGAACAACATGCAAATGCCGACTTTTTATAAAGACAACTGTCTGCTGGGAGGATGCCTGGTGCCCGTGTCTTTTCCCATTCTCTACCCCGCAGCAAACGCATCGCCGTACATGTATTTATCCAACAGTGGGAAATACTTGGGACTGTTCGATGGAGACTGAAAGTTTTACCTCATTATAGAAGGTCACTTTCAGCCTGTCTTCATTTTAATAGCTTTTCTAAATTCTTTATTTTTGTATATTAGTAAGAACTTTAACG
The DNA here is from genome assembly GCF_982586985.1 of Callionymus lyra. NCBI lineage: Eukaryota > Metazoa > Chordata > Actinopteri > Syngnathiformes > Callionymidae > Callionymus > Callionymus lyra. The sequence goes on from NC_141821.1 coordinate 28,069,549, forward strand.
TCAAACAGTCTTCCTGGTTCTATTATTATTAATATTATGATTGTTATATTATTGTTATTGCTACGTAATTTGAATGTATGCTTACTGTTCACAGTGCTGCAAATAATATTTTCGTAACGTTTTTCTGTTTAAACTACGAATGATACAGCTTATGAAACACTATATGTTAATGTTTTATTCACAGTTGATGGACTTAATTCCGTTTGTCAACATTTCTTCACGATTGAATTTACAATAAAACTTCAAACTTTTTATTCCAGTTATTTTGTCTTTCATATTTTATAGTTTGTATTTTTACACAGCGTGCAAACACAGCGTACATCCCATGTATCTTTAAGTATTTAACTCTACAATAAGTGTTAACCTTCAACCTGACGTGAAATTGTAAAACTTGTAGAAAGAAACTCAGGGAAAACGAAACAAAAGTTTTTTTCAGAGACAAACTGATATTGTCATCTCTCGCTAGCTACAAAATAAATGCCTTTAAAGGGTGAACCGTGATTCAAGAAAAAAATATTGATTGTATTATTCTTAAGTAAAAGTGTGAAAGGCAAATTAAAATAAATCAAGAACTATTTCAAAAAAAAGTTTTGTGAACATTATGTCAACCACAGATAATTTAGGAGTGCACTGGTGGTCACTCATGGAAATATGGCAATATAAACAAAGCTCAGTGTTATGTCACACAAAGACCAACATAATATTTGGTATTCAACGCAATTTTACGATGAATCAACAACAAAATAAATAAAAATAGTTAATTCATCCCTGAAATGTCGAGCTACTAACAAATAAACACATTACTATTAAAGTATATAAATAACTAATAATAAATAAATATTAATAATAGTAATATTATAAATAAGGTAATTTGCTTGCAGTATAATCCGTTATTAATACACTTTATTTTACATTTATTTAAAAAAATGTATATTGTATCTGGAGACCTTCGCTCCGACCTGGAGATCCAGAGATTGCTTTTACAAGTGGAGATTTGTTTTCATCTGCATCCAGACTGTTCAAATCTAATAACCAAAGGTAGCTAATTTATGATGAGACTGTCTACTTTCTGTAAAGCAACAATACTCCCAATCTATGAGTTAACTTCAATTTAAATTTACTTTCTTCTGTGTTTTAATAACACATGAAAAAGTAGATTTAAAAGACACACAAATCCCTTTTTATCTCCAACAAAATATAACGCGTATGAATTATTTTTTCTTATTGAAGCTATTCAGTAATATCACTTCTTGTATATTTAATTATACACGGTTAACGTTTTTTTTGTTTACGATGTGACATTTTATGATTTTCTATTCTAATAAATAATAATGCAATGTTAAACCTGAAGTTTCATCAGTTAATGCTTCAAGAAATATATTTTCCAGTTGCTTGATTCCTTTTTTCAGGTTCAAGCTGAAGGTGTAAACAGACTGTAAACTCTCCTCGAGAGAGAGTGGGAGAAATACGAGGAAAGTGTGTTTAGGTGGCTGTGCTTCAGCAGTTCTGAAGAGATTTTATTGTTAAGGGCCCGGCAAGATGCACAGTGTTTCCAGGTCACTTCCCTCTTCAGTGGTGGAGCCTCTCACCCTGTCACAGCCATTCAAGGCCTCGTCAATGTTAACTAGTTCACTCAAGCACTTAGTCCGCCTGAAAATTACTAATTTTCCCAGCTTACTAGTACTGTATCTCCCCACCGATAGCTCAGTCGAATGATGATATCAATATATTTACAACTATACACACACACAAAGGCATTCATACAAGAACACACACAGTTGCAGACACACACATGTACAAACTTGCTAATTGTACCTTTGATAAACACTGTTTAGAGCAAACAAAATAAACTTGTTTTTGGCCACAAGTTAATACATAATGTGGATGTTTACAGATAACAGGCAGATATCATAATTGTTTTCATACAACATACAATACAAACAATACATTTATCATGTTGTTACTGAGCTATATACACACTATAAACTTTTTTCCTAGTCTGAGCTTGAATTATGCAATTCATTCTAAATACTTTTGATTTTCCAAAAATGTGTTGTGTCCACAAGAACTTTCTAAATATTTTTCACTAACTACTTATATATTTGATTTAAATCCAAAAAATAAAGAAAGTTGAATGGAGTATGTTTAATTACTAGTTTCACACAGCATTGATTTTTTATTTTCTGCAGTAGCCACAAGCCTTAATAGAGACTGTGCACAGTGGTGAATGTAAATCGACAGCAGTGATTGGTGGAGTGTGTGTGAGATGGATAGGAGGGTGTGGGTCCACAGTCGCCAGACTTCCTGACTCTCCCGCAGTCTGACACTCGTGAACGCAGTAGTGTCGGCTTTTTGTGCCTCAGCACTCTGCTCCGTGAAAACCACAAGGTTCAAATGACCTGCCCTGGTCGAGCACATCCCACCCACCAGCCCCCCCCCTCCATAAATCCATTAGAAATCTCCACCTGATCAACCAGACTCAAAGATCAAGTCAAGACAGCATCTGCGCTCAGTTAGTGGTATTGATGTATTTTAATACATGCAATTGACAAACTGCCAACTCAGTTTGAGTCTGGTTCTGGACTGATGTTCACCTTCCGGTCGTCTACAACTGTCAGCAGTGCTTCAGTTTGACCATCAGAGCCCCCCCCCCCCCCTCACATGTTTCCACTTCTTCTACTGACGTTTAAACCCTCAAGACTTTTGCGTGATTTCTTAGATGTCGAATGCTGCGTGAGAAAACGCCTGGTAGCATAGTAGCGTGAGTTTTACTTCTTTACAGTTCTTATACCGAGACGTAACACAGAGAAGTCACTTTGAGTAGTTGTGAAAACGTAATGAGTTCTGGATAACTAGTCAAGTTATACTAATGGTGTCTCGACAGCAGCAGAGTTGGGTCTCTGGACTGTAAGAGTACTTAGAAAGTATGTTTGATATTTTGCTTTTGTACGCCTGTTAAAGGTCTAATCAATAGCATATGAACAGTATTTCTGTCTCCCCCTAGTGACTAAATAGTGTAATAAAAATGGTTTCACCACTCGAAAATTTCTGAATGTACATTTGTTCAAACCCTGTAAACTAGTGAAAATTTGTGAAAAAATGAGTGAAACCAAACTCTATATGATTTATTTTTACTGTTTTTATCTGAAGGTTGTTCTGTGGCTATTATAGAACATAGAACGGTTTAAAAGTACATAAAACATTTCTTTAGATATCAGGTCTTGAAAACTGTTTGACTATTTACTTTAACAGTGAATTCAAATAGCATAGTCACTGTAAACAAACACCTTTATAAACATTAAAGGGAAACTAAAGTGTTGATATACAGTAAGTGTCTCTTGATCTTGGACTTCTATTGTACTCATCAGTAAGTGTTTGCTTGCACAAAACTCTCTTTCCATTCAAATATTTAGATATATTATTATAATAATATATTAGAAAATCAAGTTAGTACAAGAAAGTTAGTGGATGTAAAAGCTAGATGTGAATTCTGATTTGATGTATAACATAACTTTCTGTATAACAAGAGCTGCTTTTCTGTGAAAAAAATAGCTTTTTAAAAAATGTATTTTTCATAATTTTTTCAGGTTTCTTTGACCTTAGCAGGATTCATTGTAGCCACAAAACATGTTTTACTTCTGCGCAGCTGCTCATTGTGACATCATCACCAGTTGGCTAAAAAATCTTTATGCAGAAGCTGAGAGTACTGAAGTGGGACTCTCGGGGTGTAATGGTTAGAACCATCGTCTCACAGCAAGAAGTTTGCTGGTTTCCTTCAAGAGGGAACATATGATCTTTCTGTTTGGAGTTTGTATGTTCTCCCTGTGTTGCGTGGATTTACTCCGGGAACCCTAGTTTCCTCCAACCTTTCAAAAACATACAGAAGTTGATTGAGAACTTGGGGAAATTGTCTGTAGTTATGAGTGTGTGTATGAATGATTGTCTTTGTGTGCCCTGAGACTGGTGTCCTGTCCAGGGTGTCCCCCACCTTTTGCCTGATGAAACTGAGATAGGCTCCAGCCCAGCGACCCACATAAGGGATTAAGCGTCACAGAAAACTAATGAATAAATGAGAGTACTGGTAAGGTACATCAACTTTTACCCATCATAAATGTTCAATATTCAGTTTGAAATAACAATTTATTAAAAGGAAAGTTTGGAGATCATCTCTGTTTTTGTCTGATGTTGACAAACAAACACAGGAAGGTCGTTGTTGTAAGAGAGTGAAAGATTTCACACATGATTGTGTGAGACTAGGCTGAGAACATACCAGAGCTTGAGCTAACTGACGTCCCACACACATTAATGCAGAATGACATCCTTCTGATGGAATCTCAGCATCAGCAATTCATCCGTGATCTTGTTCTGAGCTGGCTGCATGTCTGACTTGTTGTTTAATTGCCCTTATAATTAGTTATTAGTCAACACCACTGACACTTGGCACTTTGTGCGCTGAGTAACAAGGCGTGTCTTTTGCCATCGGCTTTCTTTGTGCATTCTGAAAGATCATTAGCTGCTGATGATTATATGATAAACACAACCCTCTAGACATGCTGGTTTAGCGCTTTCACCATCAACTCTCTAGTCTGTATGAGTACAAGATACTTATTTTTGCAACACAACCAAGACAACAAATACATTTGTGGAGGAGAAATCTATTTCCATGAAAAAGAAAATTAATTGAAAAACAGGATGTAGAATACTCACCACTCAGTGAAGGTTTTAGGGGGGAAGGCAACCCGTTCATGTCAAGTATTTCAGCTAGTTACCTGTTACCGATCCGCTTTGTGCCTTGTGGCACATAAGGCCTTCACAGAGCGCTTACACTTCTCCCGTTCAGCTGCTGCAGTCCTCACTTCAGACCATGGTGTCCTTCCTGCTTCCTGTCTTTCTTTCTCGACATTACGCCTCCAGGTGGTCTTCGGTCTTCCTTTTCATCCCTTCTGGTGCCCATGTCATTGCTATATTGCAATCGTTGTTGTGGTCCTGCCGCATGTCCAATCATTTTCCATCTACGCAACTTCATTTTTTCACTCAGTGGCTTCATCTCGGCTCTATCTAGCAGGTCATCAGTTCTGACGTGATCTTGCCAATGTATACCCAGTATTCGGCTTAAGCATCTACCATGGAACACATCAACTGCTTCGTTGTCTCCTTTGTTTATTTTCCATGTTTCACATCCGTATAACAAGACTGGCACCACTAGCGTTTTGTAGAGTCTTAGCTTCGTTCTTCTTGTGATTCTGTTGGAGCTCCAGATCTTCTTGAGTCTGATGAATGCACCTCTTGATGTTGACAGTCTATTCTTCAGATCCTTCATTCCGCCTCCCCCTTTACAAACTGTTGCTCCCAGGTAAAGGAACTGCTCTCAACCTCTTCAATGTCTTGGCCACTTATCTGAATTCTTTCCTGGTTTCTTGCGTACTGTTCTATATCAATAATAAGAATCCCGACATATTGCAACCTTGTTTGACACCGGTTTTAATATCAAACCACTCACATATTTCTCCCTGATCTTCAACTGCACACTTCAAGTCTTCATAAAACGTTCTGACCATTCTGACTATCTTGGCTGGGATTCCATACTTTTCCATGATTATCCACAGACACTTTTGTGATGGACAGAATAAAAAGCTTTTTCGAAGTCTACAAAGTTAATGTATAGTGTTGCTTGCCACTCATTGACTTGTTCTATGATGTATGAAGACTTGCTCTGTTGTTGCCCTTCCTGTTCTGTAACCTGCTTGTTCTTTTCTCAGTCTGCAGTCAATTCCATTTCTTATACGGTCTACAATAATCCTGCCAAGTATCATTCCTACAACAGAGATTAGGGTTATACCTCTAGAGTTCTTACATTGAGGTTTTCTTTATTTGCTAGTTTGATGATAAGCCCTTTCTTCCAGTTTGTTGGGATCTTTTCATGGTTCCATACTTTCGCTAACAATTTGTGTACCCTTATTGCTGAGAACTCTACATTAGCTTTTAGTAATTTGAGTCGATTCCTGGTGCCCTACTATTCTGCAGTCTTTGTATTACTTCTTTGACTTCACCTGTTGATGGTTAATTTACTGTAATCTCTTCGATTCTGTCATTGAAGCCGCATTCATCATCTTCTGTTATTGGGTTTTCTGGTTCTTCTCTATTAAACACGTCCTTGAAGTGTTCCGTCCACCTTAACTTAATTGCGTCTCTTCCACTGATGAGGTTACAATTTTTGTCTAGTACTGCTGTACTCTGTCTGGGTCTTACATAATGTCTTTAGTGTCTTCATGTGTTGTTTTCTTGCGGCGTATTCGGCTTCACTAGCGATGTTCTTCAAACATTTTCTTTGGCTGATTTTATACTTTTCTCCACCTCTTTCTTCTTCTCTGCATACTTCTCTTTTAGCTGCTTCTTGATCTTTTCCGAAATTGTGTCTAGAATTGTCTTATTTATTCTTTCTCTTTATTCTACAAGGCTCCAAGAATCTTTATTGATCCATGGCTTCCTCTTTTTCCGTGGTCTACCAAGGACTGCTTCAACTACTTCTATGTATACCTTCTTATACCTATACCTATACCTTCTTTTTTCAGCTAGTAATGTATTAAAAAAAACATTTTTATCATTTATAATATACCTTTTTTTAATTGATTCTACTTGTGCATTGTTTGCAAGTAATAGGAAAATCTGTTGGGGGCCACGGGAATCAATGCCAGGTACATGTGAGGAAAACATTTTACCCTGATCACCCTTTCAGAAAGAAAAAACACATCTGGATTAAAATGGTTTGAAACACTTGTATGTATCCAACCTGAGGTCTTACATCCATTCCATTAAACTGGATTATGTCATCACCAAGAAGACACACGATTAGGATGGTTTGCGACCAGAGTTTGTCTTCACCCCCCAGTCCCCACCTCCCCCCCATCACCACTGGTGCACTAATTCCTGGACTAAGAGATGGTTTTGTTCTAAGGACTCAGTGACGCTACACGTTACAACATAAACAACAACCCATTCATTATGGCTGAAATGTGATAGCGACCGGGGGAGCATCTCAACCCTCCCGAGGGCCTTTCAGGGGTCGTATCGATCCGTCCACTCCAGTGGTCTGCTGTGACAGAGTGGCCTGTAAATTGAAAGGGGGCTGAGGGATCACGGTGACCGTATCTGATGAAAAGGTCCTGCATGAGGGGGCGACGACACAAATAAAGCCAAAGGTCATACGTCCTTGTCTCTCAAGAGCGTGTGGAACCAACTTAGACACTTCCCCGGTGGCAGGAAAGTGGCAGTGCATGTTCAAACAATTATTATATATTTTGCTGGTAATTATTAAACATAGTGTTTGTTGTGAGTCTTCTGACAGAAGATGTAAACTGTGGTTGGATGTTGATGGTTCTATTTTCCAATGGTCAATGGATTAAGAAATCTTGATAGACATGATGAGACATGTTATAGAGGTTTAGGTAGAGGATGTTGTCTTGCTGTCTTAAAGAAATATTAAAGGTAATATTTTAGAATGTCAGTTCGTCTTGGCTTTTTACCCAAATACAGACATTTCAACTGTCAAAAGGGGCCAAAACAACCGTCCCCTACCGGACCATGATTAGTATTACTTGTATGGGCGCCACTCATTGGACGGGAGAGTGTAAGCATATCTGAGTGGACTTGTAACGGCAGATATTTTTAGTGAGTGTCGCCACAGAAGCCTTTTTTGAAAACAATAATTTTACAGCATCAGCAAAATGAGATCAAAAACAAACAAGGCAGTGCAAGCTTTTCTAGCACACATCGGAGAGAAGAACGGCCAGAATTTCGGAATAGAGCATGTGTTGGAGAGAGTCGCTTTGAGGATGAGGACGAGGAAGCATCCACCTACACCAAAGAAGTTCTGCAGCAAACTCAAGAAACCGAGGAGGGAGTACCAAAGTGTCAGGGCCCACAGCAACAAGCAACATGCTCTCTACTTTGTGTTATAATTAGTTCAACAGTCATTCCTATACAATTGTGTTGAATCCAAACATAACACACTTAGGTAAAGATGTGATTTACAAAGCCCTAAAAAGATGGCAGGGAGATCTGTATATTATATGATCAAGTTTATGAAAAGCTCTCCAGTGTTTAGGATGTCAGGAAAAGCCCAGTGAGAAACATGTGTGGTGTTAAAATGGCAGCACCTTTTGACCTCTGGTAATGAACGGCCAGATTGTTTGAATGTCTTTGTGGGAAAACAAACCATCTCATTGTGGCCTTAAGGATGAAACACGGCAACCTTTAAGGGCACCAGAGACAAACAAAACAACATCTGATCTGGAGTCTAAAGCCAGGATGATCCGTGCCAGAGTTTGAGTCGGTCGTTTAAGGAGTAAATAAAGAGTCTGTGAGAGAATCTGGTCGTTGGTCATCATGCAACTTAAGAAACAAAAAAGATCAATAGTACATGAGAGGAAACAGATATTCGAGACTAATGGACACAGGGAGTTGTGGCTGATGGGTGAAGGCGCTGACATTCATATTGATACGGACATCGCACGCCATCGGGCTCCTGGGGGGTGAGGGGAGGTCACAGGTTGCTTTGACAAACTAGCCGCTCTTAATGGAAGCTTATCGACTGAATTGGGAAGAAGCTAATGTGACGAACATGTGAGCTGGAGGCTCAAAGTCTGCATTCGCTTGTGGCCAAATAAGCGTGTCATTGTGTGAGGGAGGGCGGGAGAGAGAGGCTCTGGAGGGTCAAGTCTGTTTATTAATGATCAGTAATAAGTCATTATAAATAACTCATCAATAAAATTCAAGAGAAGAGTTCAGTTTCGAAGACATTCAGCCAGCAATAGATACGAACAAATGCTTTGCTTCACATGAGACTTAAACAGTGTAACATTGAACCCAGATTTATTTTTTGATAGAGATATTAAAACCACTATCTATATTTCCTCACCTATCCAAGCTTAACTTTGTCAACGCCTGTCGGTAAACAGCATTATGGCATCATCAGTGTTGCATTTGTCTGACCTCTAACTGGGTTCTTAAAAAAATCTTTTTAATGTGCTTTATTCTTACTTTAACAATAAAATGTTAAAAAAAAAACTTAATACATTTCCTTCCATAAACTGTATCGGTGTGAGCTTGAGTGTGAAAGTTAATTGACAGCAGGTGTATTTCCTGCTGATTTAAACGCCTCTTCCAGTCAATTGGTGAAAGAACCCACACCTGACCCACATCTCTCGCAACAAAAACCCGATCATGTGCACTGGGACGGTTCTGGATCGGCCGTATGTGCTCCCGGATCAGTTTTCCCTCAGGACTGAGCAGCTGTGCGACGCTCAGCTCAATCTGGGTCTGATCATCACAAGTGCAACGGCGATGAATTCAACTTTGGTAAACAGACGTGTCACTGAGCAATCGGCATTTGAGTGGAATCTGAGTCAAGCTGCAGTTGATGCAGTGAAAGGCTGTTGTTCATTGTTGAGTGATAGTGTTAGTGGCATCACCTGCGCCTCTTTAACTAGCCTGTCAGCAGTAAACACACACAAACACACACCTCTATCAATGCAAAACTGATGTGTGATGTGTTTGTGTACAAATAAATGAGTCCTATTTAACAGACCACTGGTGTCCAGCTATTTTTGGGATGTCAACTGAAATTGGACCAGATTCACTCCATTATTTAAATAGAGAAATATATATTTTTTTAATTCAATGTCATAAAATGGCCTCAATTCACATTGTAAAATGATTGGTTTGTCATTAAATTGGAGGTTAAACAAATAACATTCTAGTCCTCAAAATATGCAAACACGTGGAGGTCAATTTCACCTCTGAAGATCTGCAGCTGGAACTGTAATTGACTGGCTAAGTACTATGGGTAAATATTGCGAGCGATGACAGCTAGTCTATATGATCTTACACCGTTTATCCAGAGTACTTTATCACTTGTTATTCTTTAACTTTTGTTACACGCAAGCTTAAAATTGGACTTATTAAATGTTTTATGGAACAATTCTTCTCGTCGAGGCTTCAATACAAGATGGATACTACAGACGAGTGTCAATCGCTTCATCAACATGGACATACATTTTTGTCCATAACTCTACAAAGTAACAGATTACTCTGGAAATAATCTCAACCCTTGTCGACATGATGGTGAGTAGAAAATGATTATCACTTCAAAATTGTATAAAACTGTTTAATTCGACAACGCAAAATTAAGTAACAAGTTGGAACACAGTCGGAATCATATTCAAGGATATATGTGACAACAAAAAAACGGATCAATGAAGGAACAAAAAGTGAATAAACAGAAAAATGTGTAGCAGTTAAAAACAGCTACAGATGATTGCAGGATTCATACAAGCTGTGAGTTATTACCTAATAAATAAGAGAGAGGAGGGGACAGAAGAAACATTTTGTTCATAGGGAAAACTACATTTTTATTACTATTGCTGTGTCTCAAATCGCATACTAGCGTACTAAAAGTTAGTATTTTTAGTGCGTTAGTGTGTCTCAATTCTTAGTATGCGAAAATTTGTGCGTCATGCACACTAAATTGGTGTACTAACACGCCCACAAAACTGAGCATGGTTCGATGGACACTAACCACACTAAACAGCCACCATCTTAGTGACATTTTAAACGGAAGTTACGTCATATATAAATGCATATATATTCATATACTTACAGATGCTTTTTCCACAGCAGTAGGAGGATAAACACGTCTTCGCTGCTGATACCAGCTTAAATATCTCGCAATTATTTAGATTCTCTTATTTTTCCTTTATTTCTTTTTCCAAAGTTGCAAAACATGCTGCCAGCAGGTGTCGGCGATAGCGTTCAAACAGCTGGTTGAAACATCGTTAAATAGAAGTAGAAGAAGAAGCTGTCATGTGATTTCCGGTTAGTGTGTAGCGGCAGTGTTTGATTTGAGATCTTTTACTATCTGTGGAGGATTTGCGTACTAGTTAGTACGTACACTAAACTGATGCATACTAACTTCTAGCATACTAAGAGTAGTATGCGATTTGAGACACAGCATACGTTTCCAGTCATGTCTGACTGAAATGCTTTGTCTGTGGTTCGTTCCCTTTTGTAATTCAGTGGCTTCAACGTCTAACATGTCAGTTTTCATTCATTCAAGTCATCGTACTGAGTGGAATATAGATAATGATAATGCCTCGTGTTTATCACAGAGCCATGTACATCTCTATATAGATCCATGTCTAAAAGAGTCTATCTAGTGCTGCCTTATTATCAAATGAACCACATACTGAAGCTGTTTACCACATTTGTACTTTGATCTCTTCACTAACCCTCAAAAAGTCACACATTTAACTCAGATTGAAGCACCCTGGCCTTGTTCGGAGCATTCAACTGTAACAAATGCATGCCCATGAGCAGTGTGCCGTTACAGATGGTGCAAGAAGCTGCTCTCAGTGAGTCTGAGCGTCACATAGTCACCATCATGAAATTGTCCTTAGACCTCAAATCATCTATAGCAGTTAGTCCTCATGTTGGAAAACGGTGAGCTATAGGGATGGCAGAAGTTTTAACTTGTTTTCTTTGAGTTGTTTTGTTTCACTATTTTCTTCTATGCTGACAACACATGATTCTCTCTGTAGAAAATGCTCATTGAATTGAAAGAGAAGTCAAGCTCTGCTTAGCTCACCTCAAATAATCATCTGATGTGTTTTACACGTTCAAAGGACTCTATTTGAAGTATGAAGTAACGAAAACATGACTTAATGTCATAATAAACAACTTAGAGTCAGATATGTCATAGTCAATTTAAGTAAAAATAAACATACAGGTGTATATATATACCACCTGGGAGAAATACATTTCTAAAACCTTTGAACTTAAAGGTTGTTTCTCCAACTTTCACCCCGGAGTGTAGGAATCCCACTGATACGTGAGCTTCTCCACACAGGGAAGACTAGACATCCCACCCCTGTACTGAGAACTTCAAGAGGATTTAATTGTAATCATCTTGGCATTAAATTTGGTTATGTAGCGAATGCATTGAGAAGTGAATGTGTCATGAGACCAACTACAAAAATCATAGAGTTACAGTGTTTTCATTTTATAAGGCCATTAGATCATGCTCTACTTTAAAATTGTTCTGTCCTGTCATTTATGTTCCCTTACATCTCACTTCCTGGTTTTATTGTGAAGTCCTGATCCTTGTTTTGTTAACTTCCTGATCCTGTCATCTGTGTCTTTGTCTCACCTGATCCCTGTTCCCCTTGATTGTTGTGTGTTCAAAAACCTCCTTTGTCTGTCAATCTTTGTCGTGACTTCAAATCTCTGTGGTGTGTTTTTTTCTCTAGTAGTATATATCGGGCACTCCGATTTCCTCCCACAGTCCAAAAACATACAGATGTTTATTGGGAACTTGGGGAAATTGTCCGTAGTTATGATTGCGTGTGTAAATGGTTGTCTGTCTTTGTGTGGCTGCGGATCGACATCCTGTCCAGGGTGTCCCCTGCCTCCCGTCCGGAGCTACTGGGATAGGATAAGGGAGCAAGCGGCGCAGAAAATAAACTAATGAATGAATTTATATGAGAATGAGACACGACTCACAGATAGAAGCTCTCACTCATCTATTATTCACCGTTGAAACTCCAACCCTGTCGCAGAGAAATCCATTGTTTTTTCAACAAAACTGACAAATAGATGGATGCAAAATGTTCTTGTCAATAATACATGAATGAAGATGAACAGTGAACCGAAGGAAAGCTTTTCCTGACAAGGTAAACAACAATATAAACACAGTTACCAACACTTCTTGTCATTTAACCACAGAGAAAATGCCGTGGCTCACACTTAGGTGTATTTATTAGCTCACTTTCTTTCACGTGGACATTGGTTTCTTCTCAAAATTTTCCGCAGACGTGAATGTGTGATGTGTTATTTTTTTTTACATTACAGGTGGTCTTTCCAGGGTGTCCCATGTCTGTTCTGCTAGGAAAGGCTCCAGTAAATTAATTTAATTATTCTTAAACATCTAAAATAAGTTTTCTGTCGCCTTCTTTTTTTCCTCTCCGATATAAGTTAATGAAAAATAACGAACAGATATTTTAGCAGAATCTTGAAAAATATAAAGATAATTAAATGGACAGAAGTAGAAAAAAATGAGTTGTATTTTTCCTCGTTCATAGAGGGAATTCTTCAATCTCTTCGTCTGCTGTACACTTAAGTACTTTTTCAAAAATGATTTGAAAATCGAGGGGGAAGTGGCTGAACAGATTGTTATGTCACCATTAGGGAGCTGTAATAAAGTCATATTTCTTTTGCATTTTGCATGACTGGAGGGCTTTCCACTCTCGCCTGTCTGCTTCCTTCATGTCAACTCCCCTTAAGTGGAGCAGTTCTGGGCTGCAGGTTTCGCCTCACTGCCGCCGTCGACTGTCTGTGCCAGATAGCGTTGCATGATTACACTCTGCGCTGCACAATTTTGTAGACAGCGTTACAGCGAGAGAATAAAATGTTTTCGGCCTCATTTAATGCCCACACGTTTAGAAATTAGAGACCAGTAAGTCACCGTGGCTGTGAAATGTACAACTTAAACGCAGCGTTTGACTGCAACATGGAGCTTGTTACACAGAGGGCAGAGCTTCTCACTCAGATACCAGATTTTCTCGGATCATTTTCAACTGTCTGGTTATTAGTACTTATTGTTATTTATTGTGTTGCAATCCACAACATTCAGTAGACCTCGGTTGATGTAACCCACACAAACAATCGTCGATGATGCGTCGTCCTGGATAAATAACTCATGGTCAGCGTTTCTAATGTATTTCTTTTTCTTCCTAGCTGATGAAAAAGTGTATTTTTGTTGTGAGGGGAAAGATAAACAACTTTGTCGCTAGAGCGACGAAGGATTAGTGATTTAAGTTGACTAGCTAGCAGAGAATCCTCTCAACATGCATGAAACTTTGCCGACATTTTGCGGACAAACCACAAAACGTATAGCCAAAGAAAAGGGAAAAACATTAAGGAGATTTCCAATCAATATCCTCGATACACATCGTTCTGTTTGCGTACTTGTTGAAATTGAAATATTGACAAAAGAAAGCAGCAGGTTTCACATGTCACGACTTCAAGTTCCCATCTCAATAAACCGTCTCAAGTCTGTATTCAATGGTGAGTCACATCAGGGTTACACACTCTTTCATCCAAAACGACATGTTGAAGGATTCCATTACCAGCGTGTCTGGCCCGGGCAGAGCTGCTGTTCATCTCTTCTTTGTGGCGCTCTGGGTTTGATTTGAGGCAAGAGAGCCACAGGATGCAGTTGCTCAGACATTAGCATTCTCATCAGTCACCCGGCCAAATTTCACATCACACTAGTTTAAAGTGACGAGGCGTTTAAACTACAAGACCTGTGGCTAAAAAACAACCCTCCCCCTCCCCCTAACTACAAACAGTGATGGAGCTCTCATGCAACACTATTGTGTTACACGTCTGAGTCAGAGTCGTGCTAAACCCCGACTTCATTCATCATTTGGTCACAGGGTCTGGTGTGTTCGGAACAGCAATGTTGTGAGAGAATTGACGCCCTTTTAAAAGAAAAAAAAAAACATATAGATTACACTTAGCAATCTTTAACGTAAACATATGCAGAAGCTGCTTCCAGTTATCACGTCTGTGCTACTGACCTGAGGGCTGCAGAGGAAGTTGATATCTGTACATGTTAAACTAAAGACAAACTTTTTACATTAACCTTTTTTATGTTTACTGGAATAATGGAATGGAATCTGGTGTTTCCTCACTAGGCATCATAGCATTGGATTGTACAAGCAAACACTCAAGTCAAACGCTGACTAATTTCAGAAGTTGACCCTTGTTTTATCTCAGGGTCAAGGTGACCCGAAGTCCAAAAACCAAATGTGTTTTTGTAGTCACCTTGACCCTGAGATAACGCAAGGATTAAAATAATTACTCACCTCAAATAGAGGACACTGTCCCATCATACATCATTTTACAATATAAATTATATTTACGATTTATATTTTAAATCTAATTAATTACTGAATTTGTAATTAATTAATTAAATTAATCGCATTTTTGCTTAAGGTCCCCAAATAAAGAATTTGCTGTCTAGAACATTACAAAATCGTAGTGTATATCTCATCAAATGAATGCAATAAGAAGAGTGCGATTGTTTATTTCACTTAAGCAACATTTGCTGCTGACACAGCAGGTAAGTCAGGAGAACAGACATTGTTTTCAGGAGGTTTACAAAAGCAAAAAGACACAGTATCTGGGGTATAACCACATAAACCCCAAATACATGATCTGGGGCTTGTTTACATCTGTGGTTCCACTCATTGAGGTTCAAGACGGCGCCATCATTTGACACACTTTCAAGAACTGAACATCGCAATCGTCCACTTCAGGATGTAGTTCATGAAAACAAAATTGTATTCAATTTTATTGTTAAACACAGAATAATAATTCTTCTTTCTAACATTGACCCTTTAGATTCCATCATACCTAGACCTTGATCGGGATTAAGGAAAGAACATTCTCAAGCAATTTCTTGAGGAAAATAAAACTTTTTCTGATTAAAGGTAAAATTATCTGATAATGAAATGGAAATATAAACTTTGTTGGTGGCACATAGTTGTGTAACAGCTTAAGGTTTGCACTCTGGTGTTTCCTCCCACATCCAAAAAGTCATTTTTCAAGAAATCTCAACTGTCCATAGGTCTGAGAGTAAATAAATGGTTGCATGTCTCTTTGTTTGACCTGTTCAGGGTTACCTCTACCTCTCGCCCCAAGTAGCTAGGATAGCGGTATACAATTAACTTTTAGAGTTATCTTTGTAAGGATGGGAATGTGAACACACTGATTTTATTCTCTCATATTTTTTTTGTCTTATAAGCAGAAACCTTTTAATAAAGACTTGAAAGACCTTTGTCTCACACCCATTGAAAAGTGAGATTAAGGATCTCACACTGTTTTGGGACTTAACTACGAGAAAATGAGTGTTAAAATGAAACACTTCCACATACATCCCACCTCCTCCGGCTGAGAGGCCAGGCGGCTGCTGAGTAATTTGCTTTAATTGCACTGTGGGTGAAACCTTTGGAGAGCCGGTTTGTGTTGTGACTGAAACAATGATGATTAGACGGTGTTTGCATGTCACTGCTGGTTAGCACTGAGACCAGCTTTAAAGAGCAGATATCTTCCTGCCAAACTAGGCGTAGCTTAAAGACTGGCCGTTGTGAGATTTCCATGTTGGGCCAGCGACACGAAGAGCAGGGGAGTTACAGAAATATTTGCGATACTAGCTGCAGGCTGGTGCAGAAACAGTGAGGGACTCGCCACATGACATAGATTACCTGAAGAGAAATGTGGGCTCCCATTAACATCCTTGTTTGATCTCAGTGGCACAAATTGATCCAAGGTGAAGAAACTGTAGCGTAATTATGATTGATGATGACAAGAAGGGGAAATGATTTGTGCCTATAGAGTCAGAAGTCGCTGCTGCGCTGGATCAAGATTATTTCCTCTTGTGGTGGCTTCTCTTGGCTTCTCTTAATTTATCTTTTTATTCAAAGACTGAACACGCAAGAACATATTTTCCTCTGAGCACAATTCAGTCAGTGAAGTTCAGGTATTTTAGTAAAACCTCTTTTATGGACAAATAACCAGATTTTATTGTGTTGTACTACTAGAAACTACAAGTCAAAACAGCTTGAAACAAATTGGCGAAGGCAACCTTGTTTGTGTTTCCTTCCTCTTTCCCTTCCTCATTGAATATAATTTAATTTCTGCTCTTATTTTAATTTTTATTTCACTTTTATCTCATAATATGCAACTGTTTGTTGTTATATCAAATGTCATTAAAATATTTGTTTATACTTACTCTTGCTGATTTATTCCTGATATATTTTTTACATTTTCATTTGATGTACTTTTATTTTTCATTTTTCGACAATTCCTTCTTAACCTTTTCCAGTTTTGCATCTACATTTGGAGTGGTGCAGAGCAGTGATTTTCAAGGCGAGGGCTGCAGCCCCCTGGTGCCGGAAGAGGGCTCAGAAAATTGGAGGGAAGAATAAATATGATATAAAATGCATTTTGTTTAACGATTTGCTATATGAAGGTCAGCCCTGTTGTGAAAGATTCTGCTGCTAAAAAAAACTTCAAGTATGACTTTTTAGCCATATGGATAATTGGCCACAATCAAGATCATTGATAGCACTTATCCTGGTATAGATGACTGTGTGATTGTGTAACTTACAGTACTTGCTCTCAATATTAATTGCTATGTATCTTTCTAGTCCATGTTTACCTCATACTCTTAAGTCTCCCCCCTAGAAGGTGTGTTTTTGTGCCAAGACCATGATGTTTCATTAAAGTAGAGCAACCAAGAAAACAAATTGAATGCCCTTGCAGTAGTTCATGTGTTCTGGTATTGAAACTCTGGTCGACTATGACAAACAAATTGAACAGTTTAGGAGTCAGACGAGCTTTATAAATATAACTAGTATCATCCATGTATCATCCAATGGCTAACTGTGTCGTGCATCAGTGTCCTTGTCACTGGCCCTTAGTCGAAGAGGCCGGCTTGTGTGGGCCGTATAGGGCGCAGTTGGTAATTATATCCTCGGCAGTCTGCTCAATCATACCACCCTTGCATGCCGTAGTGTCCGATAGGCCACACTTCTACCCCAGTGAGTAGACGGTTCAGCGAGGTCCATAGATGGCATTGTAGGTCAGTTCCTTTTACACTGCCACATGGGCCCTGGAAGTATCGGTGCATGCGAGATGGCCCAGTCTTCTCAGAAGTCTGTTTCCAGGATACTGCCAGCCAGGCCTCTTTGGACAGGTCCTCAGGAGTAGCCTTTAGCAATTCTTGTGCCGCCTTGTTGTAGGGATTGTGAGATTTATAGCCTATATGGTGGTGCTGGTGTTATTGGCGCCTTTAGCAGGATGTGCCAGTCCACCCCATTTCGTCGGAGACTGGCCAGAGGTATTCCAGTGAGGACTGGCAGGTGAGACACTGAGGTAGGCTTCAGTCAGTCAACCAGTTACTATCTGGAGGGCAGTATTCATGATAGTATTTACCTTATTTGTGCCTGTGTATGGTCACAGGGAAGCTCCCCAAGTGCTACCTGCCATGCGGCGGATAAGCAAGAACTTAGATGTGACCCTGGCCTTCAATTCATCCTGATATTGCTTTTAGAAAACAGTGTCCGGGACAAGTGTTCACCAAGGTACTTGGGGGGGCTTTTTGGCATTTTTTTGGCGGTTGTTGCCAACATACATGACTAGTTCCCATCTTGCCTCCCAATTGTTAAGGTGGTAGGCTGACGACACTGTCTTGCCCGTGCTGAGCTGAAGCTGCCACTTCCGAAGGAAGTATGCCAGAATGCCCATGTCTTTGTTGAGACCATCCATGTTGGCCGTGAGATCATGATGGTGGTCTGCAGCACCATACTTCTAGGATATCTTGTCCCTGAACAACCAATGAAGGATTAAGACCACCACACTTGCAACACGAAAGATTCTTCGACTGCTCCCCAACACTCCCACCGAGGCTTGTCCCTACATTTTCTCTATTGCCTCAATTGAGCAGGAAAAGATTCTACAGTAGCTGTGCATCAGAGACACGGAGACTAGAATAACCCATTAAAATAGGAATAAAAACACTCTGCTCCCGTTTCACTCAGTGCACCTTCTCCTTCCCTGTTGCCAGGGGGATGACCAAATGCATTTCATATGCAACCATCACGCATCACTGCCTCCTGAGCGCAGAACAGAATCATGTTCCACTTTAAAAACGTTAATTTTACATTTTTTATGAACGCCTGATGGCTTAAGTAAGGGAGCGCGGCTTATGAGAGTAGAGGTGATGTTCTGGAAATCTTCCGCCCCACACCTTCAGCTCCTCATTCTGGATTAAATCACCACTGTTGGTGTGAGAGGGAAGTAGACGTACGCGTACAAAAGGAAAATAGCATTCATAATGCATATACCTCCCATTTCTTTAGGCCAGCAGTGTTTTCTTTTGCCTGGGAACCTAGTCCGCCCTGGAGTCTCCTCAATTCCACACCTGATTAGCCTGATGCGGGGATTATCTCCTGTTATTTTAAGGCAGATAATGCAAGATTATGACTTAATGAGATCTGTGAAATCTGACGGAAGATTCTTGGGGCCTCTCACTGTGAAATTCACTTCATGCTTCTCAAATTATAACCTGCTGAGGTGAAAGAGTTGAGCAAATCCTCATCCAAAGGAACTACTTAAACCAACACTGAGGCTCCCCTCTTTGGGGCCCCTTGCTGATGAATTAGAGATAATACTTGTATGATTGTTCTCCTTACAAATCATGATCAAAGGCGTACTCGAAGGTAAACTACAACTAAGTGAATAATGTTTTTAAATTGACTCTATTTAGAATATCTAATGTTTGCAGAACACTGTGTGTTGACTTTATCTATAAAGTTCAACTATTTTATTGTTTTGTTTTAGCTACAGTTGTACTTTTGTCCATTGCACCTTGATTGCTATATATAAAGTTCAAAGACTTGGAGTATGTTTTATGTATATGTGTATGTTCTCACCATGTTGCATGGGTTTACTCCGTGCACCCAGAATCCAAAAACATACAAAGGTTGATTGGGAACTTTGGGAAATTGTCTGTTGATATGAATGTGTTTGTGAAAGGTTGTCTGTCTTTGTGTGCCCTGCGACTGTTGTCCTGTCCAGGGTGTCCTCCGCATCTCCGCCGAGGAAACTCCAGCCCCACCCCATAAGGGAATAAGTGGTAGAAAATGGATGGATGGATGGATAGTCTAGAAGCCTATTTAACAAGAAATGTTCATATAACAGTAGCGTCATATCAGAGGTATGATACCCCTTCATGAAAGCTCTTGTGACAGAAGGTACGAGAGAGAATTAAAGCCTGAGTTGACCAGTGCCCTGTTGGAGAACTTGAAGATTGTATCTCAACAAATGCTATTGATGTAAATCTGTGTACTTCTGACCCACATTAAGAGCTTCAATCATTGTTGTGACAGTTAAGGTACATGACAGGCTATGAAGATAAAACCAAGGGCAAGGCACTTTAAATATAGTTGGTTCAGACATGAGGCCAAAAAATGTCTGTGGTAGGCAACAGGTTTGAATAGAAGGAAAAAATGTGTTACAATCAAAATCCTTCTGATTGTTTATAACATGATAAATGCAGATTATATTAATTTAGAAAAGTAATTAGCTTATGTTCTGTCCTGTCATGTCCGTATGTGCAGCCGCTATTGAGAAAACAGGGGTGGAAAACAAAAGACCAGGCCTCCGTCTGCTCTTTGCCCAGCACAGCAAGGATTATGGCACCAAAGGAATTCTGGGAAGCGTGTATTGATTTGGTCTGACACTGGCTGCCACATTTAGCATAGCTGCTGCCGACTCCCAAGGGCTTTAAGCAGTTATCCGCCATATTCTCCGCTATCTTTAAAGAGCATGGAGAAATTACCGCTTGTCGAAGTGGATAAATCATCACATAATTAGCTCATTGTGCATTTTTTAACCACATAGTACAAGTATTAAGTTCATGTGCATAGGACTGTGCCTAACTGGCTCTCTGGACCAGACCGACTTCATCAGGAAGAATGGCTTTCGGCCATTTTATTTGCATCTTAAATGGTCTCTGTTTATGTGCAGCAGTAATTTTATGTTTTACAAGAGAAAACATTGCAGTGCAGTTGAACACAGACTGTTTGTCTCATATCATAAACAAATATACAGTTCTTTGCTATGAATGAAGGGGATTCTTTTTTATATAACTATTTTAGGAAGATTAATTTATTAGTTATTATCAATGCAACAAAGAGTTATAATCTAAATAATTACCTTTGTAATCACAAGTCATCTCCATTTAACTTAGCTTTAATTTGTTTATATTTAATTTCAATTTATTTTCTTTTTTTTCTACACAACATTAAGTTATGATAGTTATTTTCTCCCATCAGATTATCAATCCTTGAAAATGAAAAAACTGTTATAAAGGCACCAAATGGAATGTACATAGTCAGAAATATGTTTCCTGAACATCCTCTTGTAAAATAATCTTAAAACTGATGAAGAGTAAAACACACAGAGTGAAATTCCAATCTAAACTACTATGATGCAGATGAACACAGTTCCTATTGTTGTTGAGGATGATAGTGATTTTCATCTCAGACGAATTGAGTATGAATACATTTTAAGGATACTTTGAAACTGTTGAATCGTCTGCGTGGAACACATTTACTTACTGAACCCTGGAGCACTTTGAATGAGGCTCAAAGATCAACTTTCTTTAGACTTTGGAGAGTCTTTGAAAGCCTGGAAAATCCTTAAGGCAAGGGTGCCAAACCTTTTTAGTTTTACTCGCGAGCCTGATGAGATGTGAAAGTTCAGCCAGTCTTTCAACATGCCTTCCACTGCCTCTCAGTGATATACAGTATTTGCTTTGCAGCCCGAGAAATCCATTGTCCCTCATAGACTTGACCAAGACTTTTCCAGATCAAGGCCGAGGCTGAGGTTAAAAAAATAAATTGTATACATACTATATAAAGAATAATTTGCTGGCATCGAAGCTCATTAGCTTTATAAACAAGGGGTTTCAATGTTTGGGTTGTGTGTATTATTAATACAGAAGGAAAATAATCACAAGAGGTGGAGTGTCCTGCAGCCCATTCCTCCATTAATAAAGAGACAATAAAACTGTTTTTGTTCAGCTGAGGAGCCTTGTTTCATATAGTGCAATATATCTCAAAGAGACACAACGTTCACACATGTCATTTGTGAGAAATGTTTGTCCATATGACAGTCGCGAAAGGTGCTCTTTGTCCTTTGCTTTGTCCTGCTTTTCCAAAAAAGACACATTTAAAACATCCATACACCTCCATGGTGCTCGTCTGTAATATACCACTTGTATTGAAGTCTAGACATGACAAATGTTCCAAAGATTGGAAAGGACGTCTATATTGTAAAGAGCAACTCATGTGAAATCAAAACTTTCCTGACTCACTCACATGTTTCAAATGTTAAGGTCTTCCTCTCCAAGATGCAGTAAGTATAACTTATTACTCCCCCAGTCTGAAATCTCTGCGAAGAAGAGGTTACGAGAGCGTAGTCCATTATGATGTAATAATGGCTTCACTCCTCCTCCAGCCAGATGTAATGATGTCCGTTTTGTTTATACAATGAGTCTCTTGGAGGTGGAGACTTGTGGGATGCTTGGCCAATCACAGCAGAGTGGGTGTGTTTATGGTTAACAATATTTAATCTCCAGGGGAAATATTTTTCAGTTAAGCACATTTTCTAATGTAAATAGAAAATGATGAAACAATAGAGGTCCAAGCTATATTTAAGACATTCAAATCAACACTTTAGTTGCCCTTTAAGCTTGTTTTAGAGGATCCCAGTGTCTCAGGGTGAAACTGTCTCCGTTCATGCCAATATTTTATTAGAAGATTTTACAGGAAATAGTAGAAGAAGGGTCGCCCTGCCCACAGGTGGAACATCCTTCTGAGACACTGGTCCTGGATAGGCTCACCAAAGACCATTGAAACTAAGTAAATAAGTAAGTTTTCTGAAGAACAGAAATAATTCATACAAAGTAGCTTGTATTTTGTGAATAACTGAAACATGCATGTCCAACCTAAGTGGGATCTGTGTGTATGGGGGAAGGAGCTAGTTTCTTGTTGTACTTTTCTTAATCCTTGATGAGGTCCTTGATTCGTATACACCAAAAACAACGACATCATTTTTAGAAGCACTTTGTCTGAGAAGTATCGTTGATTTGCAACAGTACTGTTGTCCTGTTGAAGCTCATTGACTCGTGTCTAGTCAGCTGTAAAGTCTCCTCACTTGGCTCTGTTGATCTCATGATCACTGCTGCTAGCTAGGAGCAACTCTTAGCTACTCCCAACTCATCCGGCACTCCAGCCCTGCGGCAAGCGTCGGCTTTAAGTGGCCAAATGCCATCTTGTTTTATTCATGTGAAGACACTTGTGCCCATCTCCTCTCTCTTGGAGCAATAGTCTCAGCAGTGCTCCCTCCGCGGCTGTCAGCCGGATCACATTCCTCCCGTAATTGTTGTGTTTTCCATTGAATTGAATTCTCAGGGCAACAGTTGTAACTTCATGAGGCATCTTCCTCGCAATTTCTGTCGTCTGCATTTTCTGTCAGCCACAAATGCAGTCGTGGGACTGCGAGAGACTGAAACCGGGGGAGACAGCCTCGCTAACGCCAGGGGTGTTATTCCAAGATCAGGCTGGAATCAGAAATTTTGTCACTTCCAGTTAACCGAGCTGCTGCTAAATGGCTTAAGCCAAGCATGGGTGCACCCGACGAGGCCTTCAAGATGTAGCTGCATGACAGCTAAAGTAGCTCGGTGCATCCTGAACATGGACCCAGTCTAAAGAGCCCTCTGGCCTCTCTTCCCCACGACTGACTTTTAAGTGTTTTATCCCGGGGACGTAGCAGTAATGTGCATTAAGATCAAGAACACTTATTTCAATTGTGCTTTATGTTTTATTCTGGCCATAATTCAGCAGCGTCTAGACTGTGCTGAGAATAACTTCCTGACCCGTCAGTCTCTCTACGCTCTTAGCTCAGCTCATCATTCTTAAACTCTTATTAACTTCTCCTTAACAGAGTCAGCCCAGCTCAGTGTGTCTGTCTCTGTTCTCATGTTTTGTGTGTGTGTGTGTGTGTTTATGTGTGCGCATGTGGGCTTGCCTGTGACGTGTGTGTGTGTTGGGGTTTTTGTGTGTGTGTGTGTAGAGGGGATCATGTGTGTGTTCTTCATGTGTGTTTGTGTGAACGTCAGCGTGTGACAGTCTGTGCATATGTTTGTGTATGTGTGTGCCAGTGTTTGTGTGTTTGCATATGGGTGTGTGAGTGTGCATGTGTGTATGGGAGTATAAATGTGTTTGTGTGTTTGCGTTTGGGTGCTCTTATGTGTTCTTGTGTGTGCCTGTGTGTTTATGTTTTTGTGTGCATTTGCGTGCATGTGTGTTTGTTTATGTTCCTGTGTGTACCTATGTATGTGTTCATGTGTGCATGCGCTTGTGTGTTTGTGTTTGTGAGTGTGTCCTTGCAGGTGCATTTGCTATTTGTGTTTGTGTTTAAATAACAAACGTGCATGTGATGTTAGTTAATGTTCAGTGTGTTACTATATATTTAATGTGCCATATGTGTATGTGGTTGTGTATGAACAACAGGATTTGTGTGATTAAGTGTTGTGTTTATTGTACAGGACAGGCTAGAAGTTTGGAAACACCTTCAGGGCTCATTCAAAGTTTTTGCAATTTTTCCATCTGACTTATCTTCATTTCTTAAAGTTATTGATGGTCACACATTTTTCTTTAAGTAGCTGATTGGTTCTTCCCATAAAATGAATTATAAGGTTGTCAATTACGGATATATCGACCTTACTTCCGCACAACAAAACTAATGGTCCAAACCCCATTGAGAAGGCACTAAGTGACCCTGAAAAGGCTCACATAGCATAGCATAGCCTAGCGTAGCATTTCATCAGAAAATGATGGCTACTGTGAAGAAACCACAAGTTTGTAGTTATTTCACACACAAGAACATAATTCTGCATGTGTTCATCTATATTTTGATGCCTTTAGTGAGAATATATTAAGTAAATAATCATGAAAACAAAGCGATGAATGAGAAGGTGTGTCGATCCAAACTTTTTCCCCATACTGTACATGTAAGAAATGTATGCATAAGATTTGTGATTATATTCAGCATTCATTTCTATTTAAAAATGAATTAATTGCGAAATTCAATGTTTCTGTTTTCAAGTTGACTTTTGAAATATCAGTGGTTTTGCCAAACCCTGTCCAAGTATTTTTAAATCATTAAATATCTCTATTTGGGGGCTTTTCTCAGCCTTTTTAGAAATCATTCGAATAAATAATCTACACATCATGAAGTTGTGTATTTACATATAGGAATCAGTGTTTATGTGTGTGTGTTTAGTTTTACTCTCATGTCCACAAACTCTCCCTCTATGTTTTCAACAAAACGTGGTTTCAGTCGATGGGGCAGTTGACCCGTGGTAAGTGGGAAGTATCAGAGCGATGACAGCAACAATCAATACCAACGTACACAATCAAACCGAGGATGAACATGTCAACAAACACCACTCATCATTAGACTCCCACATCTGTGTGGTCTCGACGCACGATGACCTGCGACCGTCACGATGAACGACCAGCTCTAAATACAGCAACAGAACAGGAGCCTGTGAAAGTTCTCCCAGAGGTCACCAACACCAGCCACTCTCTGGGACCGGACACAAAACGTTGTGTTGTCAAAAGAGTTTTTCTCGTATCTTCCATTGTTGCTGGACGTGACAACACCGAGGATCAAGAATCACTTTAACCCCTGCCGGACCTGCTCTGGTCACGGACGAGGGATTTTTTTCACAAGAATGTTGGCCGCCGTTTGGTACACAGCCACACTTCACTGGACACATTATCTTTGCTTCGCGTGTTCCCGGTTGAGATTCAAGCTCTGTAACAAAGAAAGTGGCTTATTATCACCCACCGCTGCAGTTGTCTGCACATGTACCACTCAGTAATTGCTGCCGCTGAACCAGCAGAGGCAATTGGACCTGACACTGAGCCGTTTTTGGGAAATGAAATGAGTTTTTATCTTGATTGGAGTTTTTAACGGTAGACCAAGAGACATGATACAGTGAACCCACTAAAGTCTTAAAGTGTACTTCGACTATGAGACGACAGCAGGACATTTTTCGAGTCATAAACTGGGTCATAACTGCTTTACACTTGCATTATCGTTGCAATTTCAGTAACATGGTTTGACCTGTTGGGGTTGTGTGGTGTCACCGGCGCCACATCAGTTGTTTTAAAAACGTGCTGGAGCTTAAACAATAACTGAAAAATAGATGTATTTTAAAACCCTTAAGTTAAAATTGATATTTCTAAAAATGTGAATAATAAAATAACTTGCATGGTAATGCACACATGTCCATTATGTTAATATTATTTTGTCGCTAAATTTAGTCAATTCTAACATACAATTTTGTTTTATGAATTTTGCATTCAGTCTAGTTACTCCAGTTTTGGTCAGACCTGTTTCCATTATATGACAAATCAACTACTCAATCAATAAAAAATGAGAATTATAAGAAGAGTTTAGGAGGTGACTAGGGTTATTTATAGTACAATGTACAGTCAAATGTATTAACATGAACTAAACTACTTTTTATGACACCGTCAATTCGTTTATAATGTTGAGTTAAAAAAACCCCCACAACATTAAGGGGGGGGGGTGGTGGACATCGTTTTTTTTCTTTTCTTCAAATAAACACAATTTTTGTAGTCTAGTTTTTTCCTGAATCATTCGTCAACCTCTCTTCTTCAAAAGTTCAATTACACGATATGATTCATTAGATAAATAAGTCTTAAAATATATTCAACTACCCATATTGGTCATTATGACTAGTTGTCAATGACAAAACTTCATTAAAAAAACAAATATTGTAATTTATCCTCTGAGGAACAAAAATAATTAAATAAAATGTTCTTTCCATAAACTTCCATCATGATGTAAACGATTGTGATGTTTGGTTGTGGTCAGTGATTCAAAAGCTTAAGCTGTATGTGACTGCAGCTTTATTTGTTTGAACCATCTCATTCATTATTGTCTAATTTCTTATATCTCACATCAAAGTAAAACATAAACTAAGGAACTTATTTATTTGCAGGTGAGTTTTGATGTCATTTAATTTTTTTTTAAATCTTCTTGATCACTTGGTTTTGTTTATAAACTGTTGGTATACAGAAACTGTTAGGTTCATAACCATTTACCGCCAAAATAGCATCATAAAGGAGAATATCACTAAGTGCAACATAAAGGAACAGATTATATAATTTCTGTATTTCTTGCCATGTTTAAATTTAACTCTCCAGCTGTTATTTTCAAGAATGTTCTTCATTAAGTTACTTTGTCTGGCCGACACACCGTCACAGAGTCTGTGAGTGTCATGTGACCATCAAACTACTTTACTGGTTCAGAGACAGTGTAACAAGAGCCTTTATCTTGTTCCACAAATGTTAATGCAGAAAATTGCCAACATTGTACTTACACTAGAGGGAGCCAGAAACAATACTTAAGTATCACAGGTTGGGCCTTTAATAAAATAACAATCTTTACAATAAATGACACAATAACAATTAAAAAAAAAGATGAGAGGACGGTGAGTAGTGGTTGATGGAGCTTCATAACGCAGAGGTCACTCTCCGCTTTATAATCTATTGTTTGAAAAGCTGTTCTATTAAAACCTGACTTTATTTTTGAACCAAGGGCGCCACCTACTGAGCTCTAAAAATAGGACATTGTTTCATGAAGCTTCATCAGCCCATCAATAATGGTCCAGGTGGAGAAAGTGCTGGTCTGGTTGTGTTGGAGAATATCGGGAACCCCGCGGCTATTAGCCCTCTGATGCGGCTCACTGAGTTTTTTGAAAATAAATATTGGTATGATGAGGATATTTAATACAAATGCTCCGTAGATTTTTTTCAAGGGATGCATGAAAAACGAGTAACACTTTTATTTGACAACAAAAGTGTTATGGTAAAAGACGCAACTTCACACAGCACTGTCGCTGAGGCTCGCGCTCACATGAGCTCCCTCACCTGTCTCAGTCTTAAAGGAACAGTAACATGCACAACACATCTTGCAGTATTTTACTTTAGTTCAAAAATACAATTTTAATTTGATCAGAAATGTAAAAAATGATTATGGTAAATAGTCCGTCTTTAATCAGGGAAAACATGGAACTGTATTAAATTAAATTTAAAAATCACAGCAATGCATGTTGCAGTCTAACTGTAGTTATACTGGATAGAAACTGATTTTTTTTTACCAGGAAAATCCTCCTCGCCCCCACTTTTGGGTCCTGAGCCAGCAGTTGAGAATAAAAAGGAGTAGCTGACAATTTTCAGTGCCGCAAATTAAACATATTGTACATGTATGGGTTAAATAGGTATGATCCAAAAACTAAATTTGCTTATAGAGGCAAGATCTCTAATCTTCACCTTATCACTATTTCCATCATCTTATTAAAGTTGCTCTCACTAACGATGGATTGATTTTCCACCATCCATTGAATAGTTAGCGTTAACTACTTGAATTGTTTTACCGCTTTCTCTCAAAATAAGAGTCTGTGTACAACAAAGCTGTTAAGAAAGACCTGGTTAAGATGATAATATATCCTCTCAGAGTCACAAAATGCTTTGCATAAGAACATAGTTATAAACAAACATGAGTCAACTCAAAATACAGTACAAAACATTGTTCATGCTTAGAATGATGTTCAAACTTCACTCATTTTCTAATCACCCTTACGTCGACTCAGGGTTAGGATTATTTTCAGAGTAGTCGACAGAGTAGTATAGTAATAGCATAAAGCTAAACAAAGTAAGTAATCCTTATATGGCATTATATTTTAGTTTTGAAGATTATGGTTTGGTTTAATAACCATCTGTTTTTAAATAATCCTGATGAGTCGCACCAGATTTCCTCAGTTGTTGTTTCGATAAAATAAAGTTTAAACTGATTGTCCTTAAAAAAAAAAAAGTCTGAAGCAACATTTGTGATGTTTATTATCTAAAGCAGTGAACATCAAGATGAGCGAACAAGAAGAACAGTAGCATAGTTGCTTCTATTGTGAGCTGAAAGTACAACAACGTCCAATTACTCTGATAGTTACTGCGAGACAAACAAACATGGTCCTTGTGTGCTTTTCCTGGACAGCAGGAGCATCACTGGGGCTTGAGCAGCCAGGTTGGCACGGGTCCACTGCCGGGCTGGGCGAAGTAGCTCCACCACCAGGGCTTCTCGGCCCGCTCCTCCTGAGGCTGGCTGAGCAGACGCATCTGGATGTAGCGCTCGTACTGGTTGTAGGGGTCGAAGCGCTGGTAGGCGGTCGTGGTGTCGTCCTCGTCCAGCGTGTCGTTCGCCGAAAATTCTCTCGCCAACACGAAGTCCACTCGCCCGGCTTGGGTCATGCCGTGAGGAAGGTAGACTTTCTTCGCCGAAAGTTTGTATCCGGGAGCCGAGGCGGACACGATGTGAACGCCCGGGGTCAGGAGGCGCCAGTACTCCCCCGTGTCAACTGGACAACAAACAGAATTCACTCACTCACTGTTGTGTTGCTGGGGTTTAAGGATTCAGCAGTTTGTGTACCAGGAAAGATGGATACATGTATCCTTTCAAGAGCACATGATGAAAATCATTGATCATTTCATGAGTGATCCTGATCTGTATTCACTTCAGTGACCAATGTCGAGTCAAACAGGAAATAAAAAGCTTTCCTTTTGGTCTTTTATTGCCATGTGTGTGTATCTGTGGAAATGTAGGTGACACAATTCAATTAAAACAAATTAGAAGCATTTACCGATAAAATTAACTCTGAATCATACAGATATTTAACTAATTTAAAATATTATTTTATTTATTAAAACATATATTAGAAATGTAGCTTCTTTTGATTTGTTTTAGAGGTGTGGAAATCTATATATTAATATATTCCAATACTTTTACCTATATATTGATATGAATTGAATAAATATAAACACAACTAAGGCGCAGAAATAAATAAAATGGAAAACCTTTTTTTAACTAAACAGTTTGGTCTTCATTTGTTCTTTTAATTTTAATTGTCAATATTCACCTCTAACTTATATATCAGCTCTCTGAGTAATTTAGTTCACCAGGGATCCTCGTCATGCATGCAAGAAGCAATAACATTGAATTTTTCCAGTCGTTATTTTGATCATCTTTTAACGAAACATGTGTTCTTACTTACTTCTTTCTTATTGAAAAATACCATGAATTAAAGTTGCTCTTTTTTCATCACATATAACATCAATGAAGTTACTATATTAAGTTGTAAACAGATATCCCAATGTCCAAATATAGAGATGTTATAATTAATTCAAATAAATGATGATCTATTTTAATGAAACTTATGATAGTAGTTATCATTCATACAAATCCAAAACCTGTGTACTCACTTACTCTAAAATTATAAAAACATTTAGCTTCAAATACTACAAGAACTAATATAATATGAATAAGAAACAGCAAAAACATGGACGTTGCACATGTGAAAGGTCACTAACGGTCAACAAAAAGGTCTATTTTGCTGACAAGAAAAGAAAGAAAATGTACCTGTGGTGATGTCATGTCGAACTCTTTGCACTGCGATTCTTGCTCCTGTAATTGGATTCCCCTGCTCGTCAGTAACGATGCCTTTGATTCCTCTATGAACCTCCACAAGAGAACAACAACAACGGCGTCACTTATTATTCCGTGTTTCGAGGGTAAGTTGCGGTTCACAGCGGCTGTTGCTGATAGTAAAACCGACAGTGCCCTCTAGTGGTGGATACTGTAGGATGCAACTACTGTCACGTTCTGACTATAAACCAAAAGTTTAAAAGTAAGGGGCGCACACAGTTACACTGATAATGTTTACCATTTTGGGCTGTGTATTTCCTTTGAATTTTTTATTTATTTCCATGGTTATTCTATAAAAAAAAGTTTTAGATTTTCCCTAATTTAATTTGTCTTATTCTATATATCTTCTGTTTTCCTCACACTTTCAATTCAATAAGACTTTAATAGTTGTTTAGATCATCTCATTCATAGAATGTAACAACTATGTTGTTTAAGCGATTTAAAAAAATATTACTTACTTAATAACTTAGTATAATTGTATATTAATATAATATTATTGTATGTTTTGCACACAAGTAGGCTGTAATTGGCTTTTTTAAACAGCAACACACACAGAAACACTCTCTCTCTCACACACACACACACACACATAGAAGCATGTACAGACATGCATAATAAATACACACACAAACGCGTACAGACATACACCTACACAAACCAGGCACACAAAAAAAACACAAACACATATATGCACGCCAACATACTCACAGACACAAACACAGACTCAAACACAAAAACACTCACATAGACACACACAACACAATAACACACACAGAGCTAGCACAAGCTGACTATTGTAATAACTTCCCAACAGTGGGGAAACACTTATTATTAACATTTTTTTATTATTCCCAACAATACTAATATGGATTTGATGAAGATTATTTTAATTTCTATTTTCTAATATTAATGTAATATAATTATATTTATGAAATTACAATATAATAATACATGGAAATGTAAATATTAAAGTATATTATTAATCCTTAATACACACATATTGGCTGCGAGAAAATCACATCTTACTGCTTCAATGAAGGAGATCAATGCTTCATGGTTTTCATGCCAGCCGATGAATAAATCGTCTTCAGGTGGAAACTTGTCACATCCCAGCTCCACCGTCAGCTCCATGCAGTTGGTGTGAAGATAGTTGAAGTCCTGCATCCCTGCTCGGGGACGAGAACAGACCGTAGTTTCTGAAATTAAATAACTGGCGCCCTCTGGTGGTTGAATATGTTCATTACCTCCGGCGATACTGGACCAATGAGCTCCATTTACGGTTCCTTTCTCACTGAGGGATCGAGAGGATCCACACTGAGCGTTTTCATTGGACATGGTCTCGTGGGTCGTAGAATACGTTTTAGCGAGAAACTTAAAAACCTGAGGAAGACGAAAGCAACATGTTACGGAGGACGAAACTTGTATTTAATAAATCAAACAACGTTATTATCATATCGACTGTTAACACTAAGACAAATTATTCAGAATTGAAATTATTATAGAGAGATACTTGATTTAAAAAATTAAAAAAAGTTATAAACATAGGTTAAGATGTGTTTAATGTACTTTTGTACGTTAAGAAATCTCTTGAATATGAGATAATGTGTAGTAAATGGGGATTGTATTAAATTATACTGTAATAATTCATATTAGTTTTGCTATAATAGATTAAATAAAAATGTTAAAACGCCAATAATCAGAAAATCATATTTATTTATGATTTCAAACTTCAGACATAATGGAAGTTCTGTTTTTAAATGCAAAATTCAAACCATAAACTTTGAATAATTAGAATAACACCAGATTATTCAGCTCAAACCTTGTCGTCTGGTGTTGGGGAGAACATGTTGCGCTCCAGCGGGTGTTTGGACAGATCATACGGGTACGACACGACCAGATCTCCTCCATGGAGGCTCGCCGACAGCACGAAAGGGATGGATCGGATCCACTTCATCACGGCATACGTCTCCGGAGCCACCTGGATTCAGAACATTTTCAGCAGCAGCACACTGTGTGGTCGGACCTGTTCGAAGTATTCCGGCGTTCTTACCGTACCTTACCAAACCAGTAATAATCTGGGATTGGGATGTGGTCGGTGCGGAAGCGCTTCTGCCTGCGTCGACTGTAAACTATCGAGGTCAGATCTGGAAAATTCCTGTTCAGGTCGATGTTCTGAGCATTAGTGCGACCGATGTTCCAGGTGTTGTGTGTTTGGCCCTGCGGAGGTCACACACACACACACACACACAGATCTTCACATGAAGAATTGACTAAACAAAAACAATCATTGTATGTAATGGATAATGAATTGTTGTTTGAAATGCAGAAATACGTAATATCAAAGTAAATCTTCTATATTGATCCACCACCTCTGACGGAAACATGCTTATGCTTGATGTTAACTCAGAGGTATTTGATCAAGATTTTCAGCTGAATTAAAATGAACCGTATTGAGATGAGAATCTGACTCTGAAGTCAAATGTTCAAAACTAAGTTAGTAATGAGGGTTGTTGAATTCACAGTGAGGACTCCTTTAGATCTGTTTTCATAGAACACAGTTTTCCTTATTTGCTCCGTCTATCACAATTTTTTATACATAATTGATATTATTTACATGTAGAGGACTATTGTATAAATCTATCCTGTTAACAAATGCATGATATTCTCTGTGAATAGAACTCTGAAGCTCCCCTTAAACAAACCTGGGTGGAATAATATTCCAATTATATTTATTTACAATATTTTTTATTTAAAAAGTTGTATCAACCACTTCACTAGCACTGTAGTTTTTTTTAAATATAGTTTGTGTTGGATTAGTGTAAC
The DNA here is from genome assembly GCF_982586985.1 of Callionymus lyra. Classification (NCBI taxonomy): domain Eukaryota; kingdom Metazoa; phylum Chordata; class Actinopteri; order Syngnathiformes; family Callionymidae; genus Callionymus; species Callionymus lyra. Next base: position 28,102,633 of record NC_141821.1, read on the forward strand.
TGCAATCTCATAACTCTCCATCTGCATTTGCCAAATTTCTGTCTGTACGACAAACGAGACAAGGCTCTTGTTGTGTTGGTGTCTCCAGGTTTTAAAACAAGAGTTGCTAACCAACATCTGATACTAGGATCAAGCTTGTGTTATTTAGAGAGCAAAATGGAGAAATTAAATCGACTAAATCCTAAACTATTGTCGATACTTCTGCTTCTGTGGAAGATCGTAAATGTTTCCGATTGTTTTTTTGGCACTGGTTTCCTTTTCATCCAAGAGCCTTGAAGTGTTCACATTCTATTATATTACACTATTTTAAGATACTTTTTACTTTTACGTTCAAGCTCTTTCTTGCCAGTTGTTTTATTGTAATCCTTGTTTTATTGCTCTAGTAGCTGTCAGTTGCAGTCTTTTGATGTGTTCTGATCCAAGATTTAAGGTCTGTTTACATGACACTGCACTAATCTAACACGTGTTTCCACAACTGTTCCCTGTCACTGGTTCCTATTCTGGTCCCGAGTTAATGGACCTTTTGCATGATTTGGAATCAGAGGATTGTTTCAAGAAGCAGGATTAACAAACCCTAAGTCACATCCTGGGAACTCAGATATTTTGGCAACAGAACTCAATTTTGTAAAATGAGTGATAAACTATCTTAAAAAAAAAAATAAGATCGTCTGATTGACTAATCCCAGGTTTAACTCAATTCGAATTTTACTCAAACTTTCCTCTTTTTCTTCCAGTAACGTTTGTTATTTACTATTTATCACTATGTTCACACTTAATGTCAATTCCTGCTTGGTGTCCATAGACAAGTAAAAGTGAGCACCCAAGCTTTTTTGAAGTTTATTTGATTGAAATAGATTTTTCTGTCATTGACAACCATGTTGTTTTTTATTTTATTTTGAAGGGCCTGGTCTTGCACTTTTACACCATTTTCGATTACAGGGGTTTTTTTTGCACCGAGGCCCGGTTTGATGTCGACATTACATTCACAGACTGACCATCATATTATTAAATGCTTCAACTGGTTAACAGGTTTATTCTTAGAGTAAACTTGACTGAAACGAGCGTCTTGACGTGTCAAGAGTCAGAGACTAATGTTACTTCTGAGAAAATACCATCTTATTTCAAAACAAAACACCTGTAAGACAGTTATAATCAATAAAAAATAAATTATATACATAATTTTTTCTCTTTGTGGTTACACATGCCTGGTTTTGAGGGACTACGAGGAAAGGTAAAGGTTGAACTAACATAATTGTTTCTACAAAGTGAAGAGAGTATTTGGTGTAAGTTGAACCAATGAGTATCAAGCACCACAAATCACTGACGTGTGATGTATCAGACCAGAAGTGGGTCACTTAGCAGCACCAGAAGACGTTTAAAAGATCCATGAAAGATAAACTGACCTCCTCCTCGTCGCCGTAGTTACTCTCCCTCTGTCCGGAGACGGCCACCTCGTAGCCGTCCGGGTTCATGGAGGGCAGGATGTGGATTCTAGTGGTGTTGACGATCGTCTGGATGTGCTCGTTCCCCATCAGGTACTCTGAACACAAGTACTGGGCCAGGTAGATGAGGATCTGACGCCCCAAGACCTCGTTCCCATGTATGTTCCCGATGAACTTCATCTCTGGCTCCACTGCAGGACAAGGTCTCGTCACATGACCAAGAGAAGGAGACTCTCAAGACTTACGTAGGTCGTGTTGTCCCGGGTTGTTGGAGAACTCGATGACGAGCAGATCCCGTCCCTCGGTGCTCTGCCCGATGCTGTACGTCCTGGAGATGTCGGAGCATCGACTCTCGACGTCCTTCAAGATGCCGTTCATGTCATTGTTGGAGTGGTATCTGTACTGGATGGAGGTCGAGAGGCTCGCGGGAGGAACCTCGTCGTTCATTTCTTCGTCAGCCCGGCCTAAACGGGACAAAAGATCAATCTTATGTTTTAAGATTCTGTCCAGTCTGAGCAGAATCATCTGGATCTGCTGTTGTTTTTGGGTATGCACTCACTCTGACACTAGAAACTCTGAGCAGCTCATGGAATGCATGAGAAGTCCAATGAGGCAAGAGACAGAAAAGAAGGGGGAGAGAAAAATACTGGATGAAAAGCTAGGATCGCGTCTTCTCTGTAAACATACAAATGTCTTGGACCTCATGTCATTTGAATCAAAATTAAAATGAAATCAAAGCTTCATCCAGCTGTGTGGGTAGGTAACAAGGGACTGACGCATGGAGTACATGGAGACACATGTTGGTTCAGGACCAGAGGAGAGAAATCCTTCCAGGCTGTTGCTCCTAAGCTTTGGAACGATCTTCCTCTCTCTCTGTGTTTGATGGATCTACTGACTCCTTCAAGAAACATCTTAAGACATTTTTATTTGTTCAGGCTTTTCCTTGATTTTCTGGAACTCCTGTTGTGTTATCAGTTTTATCTTGATATTTAAAGTATATACTTTATTGAATATTGTTTTGATTGTTTAAGCGCTTTGTGACCCTGGTCTGGAAAAGCGCTATACAAATAAAATTGTGTTCAACAAGATCATTTGCTGCTCATGGAGGAGGACCTGGAGATGTGAGCTTCCACTAAAATTTCCAACAATACAATGCAGCTTTGTCTAGTTTGAAAACAACTAGCAACAAATGTAGCATCTCTGATGACAGTCGTCCTCTGAACACTGTCATCAGTGAGCAGAGAAGCAGATGGAGCATGAATACTCCTCCCATGATACAACACTAATAGTCTCAGGGACTCATTCATTTCTTTCTATCTATCAATTTTACAAGAAAAACATTTTGAAATGCCCTTTTTAATTATATCCAATCTTAAATAGAAAGACCACGAAAAACTGCAGCTATATTTATCAGTTTTTTCTTGATCTTTAAAGTATATACTTTATTGAGTATTGTTTTGATTGTTTAAGCGCTTTGTGACCCTGGTCTGGAAAAGCGCTATACAAATAAAAATGACTTACTTACCAACTAACTTACTATATGTTGCCATTGTTTTATGAAAATATACACACATGTTTTAGTAAAAATGATTTTGTTTGTTGTTCAGGTGTGCATCTCGCTACTTAACACAACATTTTTTGCTGTTTTTCAGTTAATTCATTCTTGGATTGAAAGAAAAGATTCTTACAAATCTAGTTAAAACTTCAAGAATAAAGGCCATTTGACAGTAGCTTTAGTTTGAAACAGTAAAATTTATTTACTTCTGAAACCTTTAGACATGCCTCCAATGATGGTGAGAAAACCCACAACACTAGGGACTTATATAGTTTATATTTTATGGTATCAGGTGGTCCAGAGTCGGTTTTTGATGTCAAAGTCTATTCCTCTCTGCTCTAATAAAAGTGTGTTGTTAAAATGCTTTACACAAAGTACGTGTTAGTGTCGATATTTCCTGATAGTAAAGTCAAGCTCTGTTGCTACCTTTGTTATGACGCATGGTCTATAAATAGAAACCTGAAACTACAGCTTCGTAGCTGCTGACTTGTTATTGTGCCTCTTGTAATGTAGAAAACTCCATGAGCTTGTTTTAAAAAAATGGGTTGATTCATTAGATTGATATTGAAATCATATGTTTAATGAGGACACACGTCGAATGGTTCCTTCCATTTCTTAGTTAGAGAAGACTTAACATCTACAGATATTTAGATTGTTTTCTACATAATCTGAAAGGTTAAATAAGGTTAAATATACAATGAGTGATGGTGAACATATGTTCGATGTCTGCTGTTTGTCATTAAGGACACCAGGTGGCGCTCGTGACATCAGCGTTTAACCTGGAGGGGTTAATGAGGTGTGTGTGTTGCCTGTATAGTTTACACCACTGGACCATTTACATGTGTTTACTCTCTTTGTGTGTCTGGAAATATTTGTACATTTGCACATACTTGCTATGTAATTATCATTTTAAAAGTTTTAATTTCACATTATTATACATAGATATATCTATGTTCTTTTTCTTTATCTTTAGACTTAGATTGTGTTATCTTGTTCTTTCTCTTTATGTTCTTGTTCTTATTTTATTTTGATTTATTTTTTATTTTTCATGAAAAATTGCTGTATTTCTGTGGCTATTGGAAAAAAGATGGATGGATGGATGGATGGATGGATGGATGGATGGATGGATGGATGGATGGATGGATGGATGGATGGATGGATGGATGGATGGATGGATGGATGGATGGATGGATGGATAGATAGATAGATAGATAGATAGATAGATAGATAGATAGATAGATAGATAGATAGAACATTGTTAAACTATCATAATATTACAGTATGTTAATTGTGAATCTCTGTGTAGTTTAAGTGTTAACATAGTTGTAACTGACACAAGCCTTTAACAAAATGTTGAGCTAAAGGCTTATGTAAGTAAGTAAGTGCTGAGTTAAGGATGTTACTTTGATCCAGATGTGTGCAGACCAGATGTGCGTGGAGGGAGATGGCTGCTCTAAAACTGTCCGTGTGCTGAGTGTGTGTCGTTCATCAAGCCCGGCCTGATATTTATGAAAGCTAACGGTCCTCACCCTGGAGGCCCTCCAGTGGGTCGTAACACCCCTCCTGGTCACCGCCATAGAAACGGTCGCAGTTCAGGAAGTAGGGCCACGCCATGGAGATCCTCTCGAACGCGTGACCGCATCGCCTCTGCACCTCCTCGCAGGTGTGGCGACACGGCTTCAGCACCGAGCCGCCCTCGCAGCGGGGGGCCAGCACCGAGCAGCCCAGCATCCGGACCTCGGGGTTGCACTCGCCCTGCAGCAGAGACTCCACCACACTCATCAGCAGGTACTCGGCTCCCAGCTCCGCCTCCTCCCAGGACTTGTGGCCCAGGATGTTGGGGAACATGGTGCGAGTGTAAGGCATGTCATCGCAGTACGACAGCATCATCTCTGTGCACTTGGCTGGAACACAACGGAAGTATTCAACTTATCTTGATTTCACTTTTGCTTTATAAGTCCCATATAACATTTATCAGAGGTGTGCTCCATCATAGGTCCCTGGAAAATTAACATGTGAATATTTTATACAGCCATTGATCATCTAAAAATACACATGATGGATCAGTGGATACTGGAGTTCATCACTGTAGTGAAGGGATTTCACTTTGATGCAGTAGGACAGGGGCGGCAATTACCTCAGGGGCCACATCCCATACTGTGAATTATGTAGGGGGCCGTCAAGCCAATCGAAATAAGGAACAGAACCTACATACAATAACATTTTATAGCTAAGCTTATTAAGCTATAATCGTCATTTTAGTATATTTAAACTATAATATAAAAAGTGAATTAAAAATCCTTCTTCAATTCACTACAAAATTATTTGAAGATAAATAAATACTCATTAAGAGAACAACTTGAAAAAATATGTGGAAATGAAAAGTGGAAAACAGCATTTTTCTTTATTTAACTATCAGATTAATCATGATCATCCTTTGCCCATGTCTACAGTACGAGGTCCTATCATGCTCTGTACACGAGCTAAAATACAAATGTTGGGTGTGACTTGAATCTGAGACTTAAGGGTACAGAGACGAGCAGGTCTCTACAAACACGATCGTCAGACATGCTTTGAATGGATTTGAAGGCCACAGAAATCTGTCTGTGCAGAGGCTTTAATGGTCGTATTAAACTATTTATTGGCTTTTTGGCTGCAGACACAGTAACACGCCCTTTATATAAACAAAACTACTGCAGCGATATTAAAATCCTTAAAATTCTTCTTCATGTTCTCTGTATGCTTTTCACCAGATGTGTTTGTTAACCACATATTCAAATTATTTTTTATTAGTTATTATTAATTTTATTTCCAAAATTCACAGTCCACAGCAAGTTTCTAAGTATCACTAGGACAGTGGATGTAGGTCAACAAAACATGTCTCTGTACTCACGCTTGTCCTGCACAGTCACCCTGCAGAACCCTAAACACACCACAAGAATCACAACATCAGGCTGCAAGTTTTCATAAGTTATGGCCCAAAGTCAAACATGATTTACAAGGCAGTATTGTCGCCAATATTACACATAAATGTGTGTTTTTGTGATGTAATAACTGTATAATGTAAAGTGTTATAATGTGTTCCTCTTAGCTTTAAATTCTGGCATCATATTAATACATGTGTGCAAATGTATGGTTGTGTTCTGTATTAACAGTTAGTTTGTGTATTAAAGATTGTGTTGCGTCTGAGTGGGAAGGTGTGTAATTTAGTTTGTGTATATGGATCAATGTTGTAAGTGTGTGTCCACGTGTGAGTTTAGATGTACGTGCAACGTAGAAGTTAAACAAGTGTGTTCACTAACTATTTTGTTCTGGATCAATATTATAAGCATTAATATTTGTGTTTGTATCAAACGTGTGTGTGTGTGTGTGTGTGTGTGTACATGCTCAACTGTGCAGCAGGTTGTTACTTTAAAAGTGTGACGTTGACGTTAAACTCGAGACGGAAAGAAGAACTTTACCACGAGATCCTGGGTCGCATCTTCGAGGAGAGGACGAGACGAAAGAAATGGAAATCAGAAGTAAAATCACGTTGATCTTTCCCAGCGCTTTCCCCTCCATTTCGATGTGGCACCTCGAGCTGAGAACGTGCACGAGCTCCCCACGTCCGCAGAGATTTTTCCTGGCTTTTATTACAAGTATTACGGTCAAATATCAAGTTACAAAAAATGAGCTGCAACGTTGAACAAGTGCTGGGAAATGTCGTATTTATCAGATCATTGTGTGATCATGTGGAATGAATTTCTTTTTTCTTTTTTCTTTTTTTTTTACCTTCATTTGTTACGTGGCATCAATGACAAGGATTTATGTTTTGTCTGCGTTTTCTAACTCAAATTAAATAAAAGCGCGACCAGACATGCAGACACGTGACTTTCTTCGGCCAATAAAAATAAAATGTCAACAAGCGTGGACCTCAAGGCTAACTGGAGTGGTGTGTCTTACAGTTCAAATGTAGGCTTAATTTAAATATTTAATAAACAACAGTTCTCAAATGTCAGAATAACATTCTCATTGTGCTCATTTTTTTTGATCCTGGTACTCCACATTTCTACTTTTGTACTGTGTCAAGCTACAGGTGAACATTTATATGTCTATATAGTTAAGTTTATTGGGCGAAAGATGAAAATGTGAAAAAAGCTTTGCTTTTAATCTAAAATCATCAAGTACAAGACATTCTTTGAATAAAATATGTTTTCTATTTTATTTCTGAATAATATTTGTTGACATTTAATTTAATTTAATTACATTTTTATTTAGAGTGTTAAAGTTAAAGTTATATCAAGACACTTAACAGTTTAAGTATGACTATATTGGAGAAAATAAAAACGGATCCAAGCAACTCAACAATGAGTAAATAACAAAACTTCCTTTAAGAAGGCAGAAACCTCGAGCAGAACCAGACTCAGAACCTCCTGCTGCGACTGGCTGGGAGGGTGGATCGAAGGGGGAGATGGATGGAGAAAAGAGGGAGGGAGGGAGGAGTATAGAGTTGGGCAGCTGAGTCCTGGGAGGGTCATGGAGAGAAAACTGGATTTTGATTCGGTGCCAAGTCATTATCAAACTGTGCAAAAGCACAATTTTCTTAGCAAGGTTGCTAAATACAAATCAGGCAAACTGATGTTTTATCATCATGAATGTGTTTCACAAGGAGAGGCTGGAACGATGATCTCTTTCACAAGGAATGGATGAATCAATATTAAGATGTAAGCCCTGATAACAGAACAAATCAGGAAGAAAAATGATCACACACACAAATACTCCAAAAGAAGACATAAAGAGTTTATTCAAGAAAAGAAAAAATAAATTTCCACCGCTTACCTATAAATATAACCTTTGGTTAGCCTGAAAGAAATAGCTTTTAAAGATAAGCAGCTGCTGGTTCTCCACGTTGAAAGGAGAATGAATGTGGGATCTGAAATGGATGATGAGATAACATCTTCATGCTGGCTCAGGATGTGTGAATCGAAAAAGACCGATGAAACCAACCTAACAGCATTATCATGAAGCTCATACATTTCTCGGTCTGCGGGTAACAATACGGCAGAATGACTAATTAGGAAAATAATAACCTTTAACCTGTCGCTGTGATTATTCTTGGGCTGTGGCCTTTGCTTCTTATCATCCGCTGCATAATTACAGCAATTAGGTTGATGCAAAACAATCAAGATGTTATTTTAACTAAGCTATTCATCTAAATCAATCCAGTGATTCAATCCCACAAATTGCCTGTACCAACAAGACGTTTCTATTAGCTACATTCATTCTGCTCAGCCACTTAGATTAAATCAGCAAATATCATGTCATTGGAGTCATAGTCCAGCCACAACAACAACAAAGATACATAATCATTATACTTTGTTAATTGACACGTTTTATTGCACATATTCAACTAAAGTTCTATCGCACTGCCATAGAACAGCAAGTGGCTCACAGAAGACGACACATGTGCGTCAAACACATCCAGAGACTCGTCCATTATAAAGCAACAGGTTATAAAAGTCACATGTTTAAATCCAGCAGGAACACAACATTATGTTGAAAACCTCCCTGTGCTACATTGTTTCTTTAAGAAAACCTACACAATAAGTTTTTTTCTTTCTGTGCGTTGCAAAATATACACAACATGGACATAGAAACTCTCTCTAGCAGTGAAATGAAGCTCACTGGTATAAATGTGACGTTAAAATAGTAATTTTCTAATACATTCAGTTACAATCTGACTCTGAGCAGGACACATCCAGTAATATTCCCGACTGTCAGATTATCCGCAGATGGTTTTGAGCAAATCCTATCAGCATATTAATCAGTCAAGTTTTAACACGACCGCTGGAATGTTCAAAGTCACACTATCGACATGAGTGCAACATGAGCGGCGAAAAAACCCCGACACTTAGCTTTTGTCAACGTCAGCAAAAAGTTGTGACAAGAACACAGATACTGAGTGGATGTTTGTAGGTGCTGGTGAGAATATGTTGGATTTATACCTTCATAACAGAGGAACGTGTGTGTTACAATGTGTAACATGAATTTGTGATGACAAATAAAACTTTAATGTGTCATATACTGTGCATTGAAACCATCTTATGATCTGTTGTATTGCTCAAAGTGCAACATTAAGTGACATTGTGTACTCCAATAAACTACTCTGTAGTGTGTTGTGTTGTGGTATGACATGTTGATTGGTGTTTTTTATGGTATTTGCTGTTATGCATTTTTTTTATCTTTCCTTCCTTATTGTCCACTATTTGTGTCAGTTCAAAGTGTAATTTGAGATTCATCAAATGTTTCTAGTGGGTAGTAATTAATGATGCCTCATGATACTGCATCAATTCTATCATGATACAGTGTTCTTTTTTAAAAACTAGATGTCACTCTCTACTTTATAATCTTTGGCTCTGATCTACTAATTCAATGAAACCTAGCATCATTTTCACTGAGGGTGCCATCTAGTGGTCTTTCAAACTGTATCATGATACACCATCAGCTGCTTCATGAAGCCTCATTAACACATCCCTACTAGCAAGGTCTAGCATTCTGATCTCAAAACAGCCTACACCACAGCTGAAAGAACTTAGTATTTTTACCTTGTTGTGAGTCATTGCTTTTGTTAGCTTGATTACTATCAGTGTGTGTAGCATTTCTTTTGACCAATGTACACAATTTTTCATATCACTGTGTCGTGCATTGTTTCACTGTGTACTGCTACATTGCCTTAAACATTTCCTTCATATGGTGACTTTTTGTGAAATGTGTCATATTTTAAATATTGTTGTATAAAATCGAATACAACATAGTGTTAATTTGTGTTATTCCACGGGTATCCCCAAACTGTATTTCAAGGGACTGGTTAAATTTAGGTATTATTTAAGTTTAAGTTAAGTGCATGACATTTTTATCATAATGCTGAGTCAGCAACAAGATGACTCCATTTAGAGTTTGTGTTTATTTATGAATCTTACTTTTGAATAAAGTTAACCCAAACAAGCATCATAACTTATCTCAGGCTAATAGAAAGTCTGTTTTTACTTAAAAATAAACCACATTTTAGAGTTTTAATCAATACAACAAAACTGTAAATGTTGTTCTTTCTCTGTGTGCATTCGTGCAGCCCGGTAAAGAATTCCTCACAGACCGGTGGTTGGGGACCCTGTTATACAATATATTTTAGTGTTGCTTAAGATTGTGTTTTGTTTTTTTATCAGAATACGTTATATAATGTTGAATTCAGAACAAAAGATTGTGTACATCACAAAACACAACAAGGGTACTCAAGCTTTGATTTCTACTCTTCCACTTTTCAAACATAAAATACAAACAAAAAATATATTTTAATGTTGAACGAGGTTACATTACTTGTGTCTAGTGGTGTTACAATACTTTGATGATTTAATTTATCTGTGTCAAGTATTATTGCATGATAACATGTTGCTGTAATGTTTAGTTGTGTACTATTGTGAAAGCAAGCACCCCTCATATTGTGTATTGTGAGTATTCAAGTGAAAACTACGATTTGAACGTTTTACACAAACTTCTCATTGAGGTGTGTATCAGTGGATTACACAACATTGTTTGGATTACGCCAGACTCAGTCTAATGTCTGTGTAACACAAGCCTCTGCGGCGGAGGTTTGTTGTCTTGATACGGTACACAGTCAGGTTACAGTTACATAACCCAGTTCAGTCACAAAAGTCTGATGCTGGCCGTCTTTTATTTTATGATGCTGGTGGACACAGGTGGTTTCACACATCATGTTTCTCTTGAGGGTCAAATATATATCTTGAATTCAAACGTGTGTTTGCTAATACTTCAATGACAGTGTAAAGCTGTGAGACACAGTCAGTTTGCAACATGGCAACTATGTGCAGTGGCGAAGACTGTATTTGCTAACATAGACCGACGCTCTTTGGTGCCTTTCACATGGTCCCTGTGGAGCGTCTGGCTCTCTACAGTCTTTGTGGACTAGGAAAGGTCAACCTGGCGAGTTCCACAACCCTGCAATTCTAGGAAGTGAAAGCAGAGCCGGCGAGGTATCCAACCATAACCATAGCGTGAACCAACGGCTTTGGTCAATTGAACTGATCTATATGTGAACCCCGGCGTTATTGACGGAGCTCATGTCTGAATTGTTTGTTTGTTTCAGATGAATCCGCTCTGGCTACTCTCACACCTTCGCCATCTCATCACCACCGTCGTGTCTCCTATCATTTGCAGAGCACACACTCTCGAGCAAGCATCCGTCACGTCGACGCCTCAAGCATTAGCTGATCCTCTGGAGACAATAATCGTTCTCCGTGTCCAAGGAGCTGTTATGGCCGGACGAGGGATACAGTTCGCGGCGGAGCAGGCGATTGACGACGGTAACCATGACTTTCTTATACTGCTTACGTAAGAGCGAGTAGGCAAAGGGGTCGGATGCAGCTTTGCTGTACGTCAGGCACTTACTGATGATTCCCCAGTGGCGGTCAACATCCACGAAGGGGAGAAGCTCGGCCAACCTGCAGGGAAGGCAGAGATAACAAGAGTCAAAATGCGTTTTCATTCTGGGAGGCTCAATCTATCTTTATTCCCTTCACTCTCGTCAAATTCCTCATTTTTACTTTTATATACATACATAATCTCTGTATTTTATCTTAACATGTGCATCTTAATAGGTCACTATAACTACATGGACATGAATCTACTTTAGGTTTCAGCAAACGATCGGGTGGGTTAGATCTGAGCTACCTCTGTGCGAAGAGAAAATTGTGTTTGAATTATAAAAAAAAAAACCTGAATTGTATGCTTCTATTTAAATTATAGATTGTGTGTTGTGTTAATCAAAATCCCCAGTTTAGCATGACTGAATGGTGGCAGTAATTTGGAATTCATTAAAATTCTTTACTCTAGACTTTTGTCAAGGTCATTTCAACAGTTAGAGAAGTATCTGGGACAACTGCCTTCTTTTCAGGACTAGCACAGTAGTTCAGCTCCACACAGATTTGGTTTCAGGAAGAAACTAGAAAATAAAAGATAAGATATTTTCCAACAAGAATCACTTGTGTAAATGTGGAGATAAAATGTCTTACGACAATGTTATATCACTTCAGTCACTGAAGGACATACGTGCACAGTTACACATACAGTGCATACAACGGTTCGACGTTAATCGCTACATATTGCATTTATTAAAGCTAAATAACTGAACTGAATCTTGCTTACTGGCAAATGCAAGCCATTTTATGACTTTGAAAAAGTAAGAAAATATGGTGTTATCTCCTTATGATAAATCACACTTTCCACGTTTGTACAACAAATGATTCTAATTGAAATATTTACATTAGAAAATGCCTTTTTATCAGTTGTGACACGTCACTCATTTGAAGCATATGATTTGTGTAGTTCGTACACTTACATCGGTAAAATAATTTATCCTTACTCCTGACTATGCCGAGATAAAATGGACGAATGGAAGGATGGATGTAAGAATATCAGTGAGGGTCAGCTCTAAAAAATGTGTGTTTTGTTGTAACTTCCAGTCTGAGGAAGTAGTAACAGGGTTACTTCAATTTCCATATCACTCTCTCTTCTTAATGGCCGTTCCTCCTTTCTGGATCTCTAACACACACACACACACACACACACACACACACAAACACAGACTTGATGGATCACCGGCATCACATCTGGTGACAAACGTCTCATGTGTCGTGGAGCTGCTGCCACTACACCACGTGTTAACAGTCTCCTCTGGTTTCAGAACCACTTGGTGAGTGCACAGGGGCAATAATGATCGGGCTCAGATTACAGCAGGATTCACAATATGCTACATAAACATCGAGTTGTGCTTCCATTGGGTTGTGCATAGATCTAAATAGACCATAATAGTTAAATTGATGAACACACCATAAACAACATATCTCTTATAGCTGCTACTCTAAGGGAAACGGACCACCCCGACAATTTCTTATATTATCTTACTGTCTTTAATAATAATATTTAAATATAAATGTTTTGTTGTTGTTTTTTAAACAAAGTTCTAATGTCAGGGAATTTAATATTTTTTGTCCATCATATAATTATCATGTTTTATTTAATATTGGAGCAACAAAACCTGGAGGGAATCAAGATAATAATAATCCTCCTCACGATATCCACATTATTATGCATTATCAATGTTTTTGATGGAATTTTTTATTTAAGATGCTTCACTTCTGTTGCTCCTAAGCTTTGGAACGATCTTTCTCTCCCTCTGTGTTTGATGGATCTACTGACTCCTTAAAGAAACATCTAAAGACGTTTTTATTTGTTCAGGCTTTTCCTTGATTTTCTGGAACTCCTGTTGTGTTTTCAGTTTTATCTTGACCTTTAAAGTATATACTTTATTGAATATTGTTTTGATTGTTTAAGCGCTTTGTGACCCTGGTCTGGAAAAGCACTATATAAATAAAAATGACTTACTGACTTACTTACTGTTGTTGATTTAAACTAATTCAAATACAATTTTTTGTTTTGGTGTGCCAATTTTATTTTAATTCAGAATGAAGTTATATTTATCTTGGTCATCTTTTGTTCATTGAGTAACACCAGTTTCTTATATCTCAATATTAAAAAATGTATTAAGATCACTTTTTGCTGTGAGATGAATTATGAATGCGTTTCAATCAGTTAAACTTACCTTGTAATGACATAAGGAGCAAAGCAGATGATGAAGGAGCCGATGAAGATGCTGATCTTCTTGGTGGCTCTTTGCTTTCTCCTTTTTTGTTCGACTAGACATCTTTGTTTCACACTAAAAAAAAAGAGGGATAACTTTGAGTAAGTGTGTGCGTAAACGTCGGTGGAGCAGGTACTGTACCTCGGGTGAATGTCGACCAGCAGGAAGAGAGTCTGCATGGTGATGATGTCGATCCTCTTGCAGTGAAATCTGGCCACTTTCAGCACTTTTAAGTACGTGAAGCACAGGATGAGCAGCGAGAGGATGAAGCTGGTGGCGTGGAACACCACCGTGAAGATGGTGAACTGGAGCCAGTCCGCGCCTCCGCGGCTGCCGCGCGGCTGCAAGGTGCACGACGCGTACACGTGGCTGTAGTCCAGCCAGGAGAAGAGGAGCGCGGTCAGGGAGAAGGTGAAGGAGTGCAGCCAGGAGTAGCCCACCATCACCACCGCGTCCTTGTAGCGCATCTTGGTGGAGTAACTGAGCGGGAAGACCACCGCGATCCAGCGGTCGATGCTGAGCGCCGCCATGCTCAGCATGGTGTTGACGGTCAGGAAGGTCTCCAAGAAGCTCAGCGTGTGGCACAGGCAGTCCCCGAACGGCTGCTGGTTCCGGACGATCCCCACGAACGTAGCGGGCATGTTGAGGACGGTGATGAGGATGTTGCAGAAGGACAGGTTCATGGTGAACACGCCCGGCACCTGCCGGCGGATCTCGCTGCTGTGGACGAAACATAACAGCACCAGCAAGTTGGACAGCAGCGACACGACCGCAACCACGACGATGAATAAAGAGAAAAGGATTTCTGCAAAGTCCATGTCTTATTGAAAGTGGTCCACGACGCAGAGACTAGCCATCGCGGCGCGTTCACGTCTGATCCACGAACGCGTCACGTCCACCTCCCGTGCGCCCTTGGTGCGCTCCGACTTCCAGGAGCTGTCCAGCGTGCTGGTCCTGGACACCATCCCCCGACTCACGCGGACTCCTCACTTCCCACCCGCGTCCACGAGTGACGGGGAAGACTCGCGGGCTCGTGTTCCATCTCCCTGAAGGTTTTCAGCATCACCTAGGATCCGTTTGGAGTGCGCGCTCACCAGCGGGAAAAATAATGGAAAAACGTGAAACTCTCGGCAATTGTGACCAAAAACACAAGGCTGGTGGTGAACCTGGTTACTTTGAGAGACTTAATCCGCCAAAATCACGCGTGGAAGTGTCTTCTGTGGAGGACTGTGGAAAGTAGAGTTTGGCTCCAAATGAGTGGATGTGAGGAGGACACGCGCACTGACTCACTGCTGCTGCTGCTGCTGCTGCTGCTGCTGCTGCTGCTGCTGGATAATTGGAGACGCTTCAGTCAGATGGCACCAGGTGCTCAACGAGAGGCAGATAGATCCTTTTCCCCCAAATGAATTATTTATAGACGTCAGAAGACATTCAGCCAGGTATACAACCCTGTATGAAATAAATATCAAATCAAATAGGAAGCAGGGGAATCCTAGGAAGATTGTTTTTTAAATGTTTACATTACTTGAGGTTTTGTTCGACAACAAATTAATTTATTTGATCAAAAAAGGTTCTATACACAAGAATGGTCCTAATTTAATTATGGTTTATGAATCAATAATTCCTACATGTTTTAGTTAATGAATTGATGGACAGTTCACCAGCAATTGAAAATAATGGATGGATGGAGAGATGGATGGACGGAAGTGGATGGATGGATGTATGAATTGATGAATGGACTTCAGTTGATCCATCCATCCATCCATCCATCCATCCATCCATCCATCCATCCATCCATCCATCCATCCATCCATCCATCCATCCATCCATCCTTCCATCCACCCATCCATCCGTCCGTCCATCCATCCATCAATGCAACAACTTTAGTCTATGCATCTATCCATGCACCAATCCATCCATCCACTTCAGTTCATCCATTCATTCACTTCAATGTACTGATGGGTTGATGTGGCCTCATGAGGTGATGCTGTATCATGATAGAGTTTGAAAGACCACTAGATGGCACCCTCACTGAAAATTATGCCAGGTTTCATTAAATTAGTAGATGAGAGCCAAAAGATCTAGTGGCCTTTTAAAAGATAACATGTATATATCATCAACCAATACGGTATCATGAGGCCTCATCGACCCATCACTACATTGAAGTGAATGAATGGATGGACTGAAGTGGATGGATGGATTGGTGCATGGATAGATACATAGACTAAAGTGGTTGGATGGATGGATGGATGGATGGATGGATGGATGGATGGATGGATGGATGGATGGATGGATGGATGGATGGATGGATGGATGGATGGATGGATGGATGGATGGATGGATGGATGGATGGATGGATGGATGGATGGATGGATGGATGGATGGATGGATGGATGGATGGATGGATGGATGGATGGATGGATGGATGGATGGATGGATGGATGGATGGATGGATGGATGGATGGATGGATGGATGGATGGATGGATGGATGGACGGATGGATGGATTGACAGACTGAAGTGGCTAGCTGGGTTGGTGGGTCTTAATGGATGGACTTAAGATGATGGATGGATTGGTGGATGGATAGATACCTAGACTAAAATGGTTGCATTGATGGATGGAAGAATGGATGGACAGACTGAAGTGATTAAATGGATGGACTGAAGAGGATGGATCGATTGGTAGGTGGATAGATGGATGAACGGGCAGAAGTGGATGGATAGATGGATGGATGGATGGATGGATCACTAGACTTAAGTGGATAAATGGATGGACAGAAGGGATGGATGGATGGACTGAAGAGAATGGATGGATTGGTAGGTGGATAGATGGATGAACGGGCAGAAGTGGATGGATAGATGGATGGATGGATGGATGGATCACTAGACTTAAGTGGATAAATGGATGGACAGAAGGGATAAATGGATGGATAAACAGGTTAAAGAATGGCTAATTATTTGTTGGATGGAGAGATGGATTGACAGAAGTGGATGGATGGGTGGAAAATAACTTAGAGAGTCAGGCTGACGACTGTAGACACATCTATTGCATAGTGTTGTTTATTCTTTTGTTAACTCCTGAGAGGGATCAAATAATATCATCGTCATCATCATCGTCATCATCATCGTCATCCTCTTCACCATCATCTTCACCATCATCATCTTGGTGTAACACCAACACGAAGAGTCAACCTCAGAGCCGAGGGAGCCATAAATAGGAGCCATAAATGAGTTGGTGTTTCAGAGCTGAAGTCAAAAAGTCAGCGGCAGGGACGTCAATCCTACAAACGGCACAGCCGCCACCTGACAGAGCGCTGCAGCTGGTCCCCGGGGAAAGTGCACAGCTATTTTTAGGTGCGATGTGGTGTCACTTGCTGTAAAACTCTAAGTGGCACTGTATTATCTAACCAGGTGAAACTCACAGCACAAAAGACACTCAGCGCAGTAATTAGCAAGATTAGGTTTCCTCACGCCTGAAGACGTCTGGAGCTCAGCCTCCATAATAGTGTCTCACTCTGTCCACTCAGGTGTGTGTAGTCAGATGAGAGGGTCAATATGGACGCATTGTCCTGGAATAGTTCTTATTCCAAGAACTGTTTTGTGTTGCTGTGAACAACAATAGATTAGACTCATCTGAAGAGAGGATCAAGTAGGTTCAGGTGGATTATTAACTTTATAATTACAGAATGGAGCTGAATATATGAAAATCAACCTCATTCATTATAAACATTTTGGAAATGTTATCTTATGTTACCTAAGTGCCCCCTTTATCTTCATCATTATTTATTTTTAATTAAAGAATATGAGTGTGGTTTCTGAATACAAATTTGTGCCTCAGCGATTCTCTGCTCTTGATCCATACAACGCTTCCTGACCTTGGATGTTTCAGGTCCACAGTGCTTTGTTGTGTCCTTCCTGAATCCTCAGAAGACTCTGTGACGGTACTGAGGTAAGTGTATGTGGTGACGCCATGGTTGCAACGACAAAGGACCACAAGTTGTAAGAAGTCATTCTTACAACATAATGGATTGTTCACTCCTGTTATAAAAACTGAATCCAAACACCTTTATTGTCAGCATTGTAAAGTCGACAAGTGGTTTTGTGGTGTTGACAGAACAAATAGAATGAAAAAAAAAGAGATTAAAGGGCAACTAATGTCAAACTCCAACTCTCCTGACTCACGTACATGTTTTCCCCCTCGAATCTCGGCAAACAAGAGCTTACGTGAGCGGAATCCATTATGACATAATAATGTTTCCACTCCTCCTCCAGTCAGCTGTTATCACGCCTCACTTTGTTTATACAACGAGTACCCTTGAGGTGGAGACTTCTGGGATCGATTATGCTCAGTGATAAACATCTCTCTATCTCCAGAGAAACGCATTTCGCAAAACACTTTATCAGATTTTGTAATGTAAATATTTCAAAGAAAGGTTTTGTGAGTTTTCTACAAACAGACACATACTGATGATCAACACATTAGTTGCCCTTAAATAATATTTAATACAATAAAACAAGTAATTTGTAATTAAAATAAAATACAATTGCTGTTGTTTAAGAGCAGACGTCAAAAAGTCACCTGCGGGTACGTCAAATGGGGAAGCAGAAAAATATTCAGAACGTTGCTTGAATTTCTTTATTTTACAATTTGATTTGATTTTTACTTTCATATATTTTCATCTTTATAATTGTATTGCATAATTGCATTCATTTATACTAATTGTCAGCATTATCTCAGTATTTATTTTTGTATTTTACCTGATTGTTGTATGTTTGATGTTTCTATGCTCTTGTGTGTCCCAGTTAGCCAGGGACACAGTAAAAAAAAAACATGGGAATGATGAGCTCCTCCTTCACTATTTGTCTACCTTGATGCACAAAAGCCTGTCAATCAATGTTTGCTCAAGAAAATAACTGCACTGAGAATCAAATCCAAACTCTCGATAAATCATTAACCTTAAAAATAGGTCCGTTAAAGCTCATACGATCCCTGCATCGCCCAGTATCGACCACAAGTTGATGCGAGTCCCCAGGCTGCATCAGATCAATACAGAACACACTATGTTGAGGGTGTAGAATATGATAATAATCATCTTCAAACACATCGAGTGTTTTTCAGCGGCGATGGCTGCTGCCGGATATTTACCCTCCGCGGGAGTGACGTCAAGCACCTCTGGCTCGGTCGTGAACGGCACTTCAGGATTGTGTTTACCGTGTTCCTGCTGCAGTGGCAGATGGGCCTCCTACACATGCCTCACTACGTGACAACACTCTCGGAACACCACAAAGAAACAAGCGTCTCGCTGGGAGGTCTGTGACGATAAGGGGTGATTATCGAAGAAGTAAGACCGACAGAATGATCTGTAGTACAAATAAACATCCTTTAAAATAAAGGTACAAAACATATTTTGAAACAAGTAAATTAAAGAGGTGGTAACTGGGGACGACGAGTGATACATTGAGATGATGAATCATGTTCATGGTTATATTGCCATGAACTCCATACATGCTATATATTTAATAACGTAGTATGTACAGTATGTGTATATACTATAAACCTATGACTACTTGCTCAGCACATGCATACATATAATATTATATCAAGTATAATTATTTTTTACAATAAAGGTTTATATAGATATTGGTGTTATATATGTGTTATTTATTGCTATCAGGGCTTATTGTAAGGTTTGGACTAGTGCTGATGCAAACAACCAAACAACAGACAAAAACTCAAAGAATCAAAAACGGTTTAATGACAAAAAACGAAGTTCAAGTGTCCATATCAAAGTCCAAGGGAAACTAAAAGCGCACTACAAGTCCGGCGGAGAACAAAACAAGAGAGCGTTGATAAGAGAAAACACACACGCTGGATAAAAAAAAACAACAAAAAATAGGCTCAGGCCCAAGAAGGAGATGAATATTAAGAACAACAAATAATGTAATCCACGGAGAGAGAATAGAGAACATACATACCAGGGTGTGATGATTACAATCTGGCACCTGTTGCTGCAGGAGAGGTGGCTTTAAGCTCTCCTGCTGAGGTGGTGGTTACATGACGAGCTGCAGCTACTGTCAGAGCAACAGGTGCTGTGGAACTCAGTAAGGACGAACCAAAACCACTTTTAAAATAAAATCAGACATGACACTTATATGTCAAGTATTTGTATGACACATCTGTTAATATTTGTCAATTTGCTACAAATATAAGTATAGTTTATTTAAAAAGGTATTTCCAGCTCGATGCCCTCAAGCAGATTCCATGCAGCCCACGGTCTCTGTTATACTTTTTTTTATTGTAAAATGTACAAATGAAACGTTCAATTCTCAATCAAGCTTTTTTTACTACAATATCTAACGGGTAATGAAAACAGCACAGAGTGAAGCTATTTCCTGTCTGTCTGTGAGGAAGATCTTGGTTTTCTGTAGAACTGGACGAACATATATGATGAAAAGTTCGACAATACTGCTCTGTGACGATGCTCAAGAGAAAATAAGTGGCCATACTTTATTTTCATCAGCAGGGATCACCACAGGATTTCAAAATGACTTGCTTAACAACATAACAATAAACATTATAATATTTTTTTATTATAATACAAATTGATAAAACTTCATTTTATTATTTTAGTTTAAAAACACGTTTTAAATCTCTCAAATAATGCCATTTAAATCAAGTAAAAATGGAAATGAATGGGTTAAATATACTTTTTAATAGAAAAGGGGGAAGACATGGAGGGCCACATAGATGGCAAAGGTAAACCCAGAGGTCATGTTGTCTGTCATCGTTGCCATAGCGACAGTCCAGACCGATCCGCCTCTCTGCATAAATGATGATGATATACACTGTCGGTGCAATATTGGCTTGAAAGACCGGGTGATCTCTAAAGGCCACGGGAGGCGGTTTGGTAGCCGGCGTGAGTCCACTGTTCTGTCAGCCCCCCCGCATTGTTCACAAGTCTCTTTCTATCTGCTGACCTGAAAGAGTGGACAGCTGATAGCAGGGGTGGACAGGTAGCATAAATAGAAAGCTTTGACCAGGTGAGGACGGAGGGACACATCTGAGAGCTGCATCCTTTAGTGTTTTATTGATGAGCTTCATCCATATGTTTGAACGGCCTCCCTTGTTTGATCCCCTAAACAGCCCCCTTCAGATCTACCCGTTTTGAACTAAACTCAACAAGCAAGCTCAGTTCTAAACTTTCGGCGAGGTGTTTTTCTTCAGTAACCTCTGCGTGTCATCAGGCTCACGCTCAGATTTCAGATTGATTTACAGTCTTTCATTAATTTTATTTCCAGCCCGGGATTAATCTAATTTGAATCCCTAATCCTTAACAGAGGAACGTAATTACTTGTTGACGATGTTTGGAATCCACTGTTTTTCATGTGATCTGATGGATCCACGATGTGAGACCGTAGAGAGATCAGGATGTCTGACTGACCTCTGTCCACTGCTAGGATCTTCTCGAGGCCCTGGATCCATGGAAAATGGTTAAAGGGAATCATTTAATAGTTGAAGGATTGCCGGGGGTGTGCATCGGTAATCATGGGAACGTATGGCATTAGAATGCAAACGACATACCACCCACACCAGCTTTAGTGCAGAGTTTGTGTCCCCGCCTCATCATCATCTTCATCCTCACAATGAGTTGGCGAACATCCCCTCTTGGTCGATCCGTCTGGACCTTCAGGCATCCGTGTTTGACATGGTTATGACCGTGTTAACACTCCTCGGATTTATCTCCTCTGATTGATTCCACCTCACAGCCAGATGTCATTACTTTTTCAGTACTGACTCATGAAGTATTCACAGGTGTTGCATAAGCACGTACGGAGAAGTAAAGCAAGGTTTTAGAAAAACCCGCCCGCGATCGCTGCTTAATCTTTAATTAGGATTAAGGTGATTCATCCGCTTTGAGCATCCAACTATTTTCGACTACCGACGCCCACTCGGTGTCTCCTGGGACCGAGGTGCTTTAAACCAAGAGGAGATCAGTCAAAGTATAGAATACAGGGAGGACACCAGGAAATCATGTTTATCTGGATCTGTGTTTTTTCAATTGTTTCCAATTTTCTCAACCGTCCGAGCGCTTGTGATTTTGATGATGTCATTTTGCAACATGAAGTTATAATAAATAAAATATCCAACGTTGTATACAAGCTGTTTAATAATAAGCAAACATAAAACATCTGTCACATGATCAGCCTCTTCAAAGTGTCCTTAAAATGACCTTCATATCAATACAAAGTCTCAGGTTACTTCAAACATGGGACAGAGTGGTATGTATAATCTAATCATGCGCTGCAACAATTTTTAATATTTAAATATTCACATAGTTACTCATCATATTACACACATCACAGAATTTAGGACACAATGACTTTAAGAGCAAGATTTATGTGAGATGTAGGAACTTCTTTTTAGATGGTGAATATTTAATATCTCCACTCCAGATTTGTTCAATTTAGATCAAGTAAATATTGTCTTATTTTCTTATTAATTCTAATGTTCATTCAAGAATAAACTGAATTAAACATATATAAGACATTTAAGGCTTGGATATTAAGGTATATTGATGAAGCTAGTCTACTTTTATTTTGTATTGATAACTCCGATATTTATTTTCTTTGTAAGCAAGATCAACTTAGTTTATATGAATTAGAGTTCAATTAATATTAGATAAATACCAAAAGAAAGTGCTTTGCTTATTTCTTTGCATTATTTCATCATATCCTAAACATATTTTAACATTAAGCAAGTAAGTAAGTAAGTAATTATTTGTAAAGCGCCTTTCTCAGACCAGGGTCACAAAGTGCTTGAATGATCAAAAACAGTATAAACAGTTAAAAAACATACTTTAAAAGGCCGTGACAAACCCAGAAGCCCCAAGAGAATTAAGAAAAACCCCGCACAAATAAGAATGTCTTAAGATGTTTCTTGAAAGAGTCAGTAGATCCATCAAACACAGAGAGAGAGGAAGATTGTTCCAAAGCTTAGGAGTGTAAAAGTGTGTGCACAGAACCATCAGCGAACCACAAATTATGTTTTGCATTAAATTTTCATTTAAAGCAATAGTTTAAATTCAAGTAATCTGTTCCTTTTTAGAGTTATAGACAGAAATGTATGTTAACTTTAATGTAGCAACCAGAGCTCAGTGATCATTGTCTTCATCGTCCAAAAAGAAGCTTCAAAACATCCGTCTTGTATCGAAGCTAAGACGAGAATATTATCTCAAATATAAATCTTGATTTTCTATGTCTAGTCAGGAGAGGTGAGGTTAGGGTCTCAGTGTCTGTTTAACTTAACTGTAACATTAAAGGTAAACACTGTCTTCAATACATGTTCAATTCTGAGGAAGTCTTGTGATGTTGTACTTACCCGAATAAAAGATAAACAGCAATAACTTAAAGCCAAAATGCATACGTTTGATATGTTTGTTTCTGGCTCCCCCAGTGTAAGGAAGGGGTAACTACATTTGTTTACAGAAAGGAGAGAAAGGCTTTCGTTTATTATTGAAGCTTCCTGGTAACCTTAAAAAGATCTTAGTACTTCATATGAAAACTGTCTATGCCCTTCTGCTTTAAAGCATTTTGTTTGGTTGTCCAGAAAAAGTCACATAGTGAAGAGCATCGTTAAAACCATAGATAAAATGTTACCAATTGCTGCTTTAATTGAAGTAGCTCAAGATGTGGCACTTTTGTTATGTAGAACAGTGGCTTTAGAGCATTTTAAATAAATATATTAGTTAAAAAGCTAAAGAATATATGGTAAATGTTGGTGATTCTCTTCATCAAATCACATCACTGCCTCACCAGGAATACCCATACTATAGTCAACCAAGTAAACGTGAGAAAACTACGACCCAGGTCATGAAGCAGGAGCAGCTGGACTGTCCAAGAGCTTCTTGCTCCAGAACTATAATTCACTTCTCAGAACGAACGCTCTTTTTCTCGGCCAAGCCTGTCTGTGGGGGAGGAATCATCTCATCCAACAAGTGTTTTCCAAACTCATTTGCATTCAGCTGTTTGGATTTTAGGATTAAGCGTCGTGACTACAGCTCAGCTGAGGATGGATTCACTGCTGAACGTGAGTTCTCTCCAGCCTCGTCTCAAATTGTCTCCAGAAATTCCCGTCAGAGCAAAGCCGCTTCATCGTAAAGTAACGAGGCTGCTGGGATGGATCTGCAGTTTTCAGGGAGGTCCTGAAGGCTCCTGTCACATGTGCCATCTAGGTCATGCTGGCCTGTTGCCCCTGGTTACAGCATCCCCATCTCTGTCTGCCTCTATGGTAACCCCCATTTTCTCTTCCAACGTGGTGAACAGCTTCTCTTATCAGTTTCACAGGAACACAGTTTAAAAGGCTGAGTTGATTATCTCAGGAGGTCCAGATCCTAACAACACCTCGGCAGCACCGAGAGTGTGAGCTTCATTATAACCAAGAGCTGTGTCTGATGTCATACAATATCACAAATCAAACTTGAAGAACATATGTTACAAGATCTAAACTCAACAATGAACCCAGATTCATCTCAGTGTGTAACAGTTACCACACAATAATAACTCACTTTCACTTTGCTATGTAAGGATATAAAACAGAATCATCTATAAGAATCCATTTTGTATAAATGTTCTACTTGAACAATTTAAATACATTTATCAACTCCATTTCAAGGTTTTACTAGAAATAGAACACGTCGATACTTACACTACCAAAACAAGCTGGCACCGTCATATTGTTTGCCTGCTGGTACCGAACTGGTACCAAGTTTTCAGTTCTTATGACAACCCTAGATGGTTCTGATCTCTTTTGGTCATGACTACAACTGACCTCCTACTGGTTTAATCTATTTTACATTCTCTCTATAGCCTATAATATTGTAAAATCTCGTGCAAAATGCATTAGATCTGAAATTTTGGGCCATTTTTCTCTTCCATCATAAAATAATGACTTTTTGCCAAACTCACTGACCCTTTTCATTAACTCTCTCGATGTTTCGACTGGCTGCTGTCATTTTAATTTTATTATCATTATTGTATCGTTTTATATATATATATATATATATATATATATATATATATATATATATATATATATATATATATATATATATATATATATATATATATTCGTTTATATTTTTCTGTAAACTGTTTATCTGTCGTTTTATTTCGTGTTATATTATATACATGTTGTTTTTTCATACCTTATAACTGTTGCTGGACTGTCCACTATCAATAAATGGTATTTACCTGGAGAGTAACTCGAGTTACATGATGCAACTAGGACAAGCATGTCCAAAGACTATTAAACTGAATCATACAAAACATTTTATTTACACTTATTAATTGAAACATAAATGATCTACTGGCCACCAGAAGGGGAATGAGAGCCTTAAAATCCTATCCAAGCAAAGAGAAACGTGTCACACATTCAGGGAACTACAGTTTGAATCTGTGGGGCACTAGTGGGTAATGATGGAACCAACAGGAGTCGCAGCGACAAGTGTATCTCCAATACCAAGTCAGAGATTATTTAGAACGCCTTCTTCTGCAAGCCATGCTGTCGAGCCGAGTCAGCAGTATATCGAGGAAGAACATCTACTGACACAGTACCAGAAACACTTCCACGGATTCACAAAAAAACCTAGTTGACTAACCAGTCAATCGCCTGGATGCACCTGGTGAACGTTTTGGGTGTTATGGGATACATTCCCAACCATTGTATTATTGAGAGGCTTTCTTGTAGCAGGGGAGACTTTAAACATGAATATATGCTCGATTGCGCGCGAGAAGCCTGGATGTACATTCTCCAAACAGAGGAACTACAGCCGGTGATTCAGTCTACAGTCCGCCATCTTCTTTGGTGCAACTGAATTTTGAAGCTCCATTATCAGATCCATAATTAGCACCTTGGCATTGTGGAGCTCAGGTGACCTCATGTCTGGAAATCACACAGGAGACCAACTTTAAAGGGCTGCTCAAGAACCGGAATATCACATGCTCAGACAGATAAAGTTAAAGAGTTCAAGACTAAGTGGCACCTACAATTTGTCCTGTTCACAGCTATACAAAATAGTTGGCACTTTGTAGCCTTTTCTTTGTCAGGAAGCAGGAAAACTTTTTTTTTTTTTAAAGAGCATAAGCCCATGATTTTATCCATCTGGTTTAACATCTTAGCTACAAAGTAGTGATGGGTTTATGATGTAATGAATCAGATGGTAAAGGTGACCCAGAAGCGAAGGATAATAAGTCAACAGGCAGTGGTTCACAAAATACAGTTTAATAAATCACAATTAAAAAACAGAAGTCCAAAGAAACAAGGACAAGGGTGGCTGTGAGGCGCGTGATCCACTGTAAAAACAGAAAAAATCCAGAACTCACCACAATAGAACAAAAAGCACTGACACAAAAGGCAGTCAGGAAGTTAGCATCCAAGATACAAAGTTGGTCACAAAGGCGAACTGCTAAGAGGTTTATTGATGGTCCACGGAAAACATGCTGACGGCAACTCAGGCCAGCAGAATACTCTTTATGCTCCATCCATCCATCCATCCATCCATCCATCCATCCATCCATCCATCCATCCATCCATCCATCCATCCATCTATCCATCTATCTATCTATCTATCTATCTATCTATCTATCTAGTCGACAGCTGTGGATCTTGCCAACCATTGCGCTCACTGACTGTCAAGAGAGCACCGAAAACAAAGGAAACCCAGGAAAAGTCTGTACAAAATAAAAGCGGGAAGGTGAAAGTGAAATATGAAGCCTCATGATACTGCATACATTGTATCACAATACAGTGTCTTAAAACTTTTGAAACTAGATGGTGCTCTCTTCTTTCTAATCTTTGGTTCTGATCTACTAATTCAAGGAAGGAATTATTTTCGTGGAGGGTGCCATCTAGTGGACTTTTGAACTGTATCGTGATACAGTTAATTGATGATAATGATGATAATCGTGATAATCCGCTCACTTCTTAGTAGGAGGATGACGAGCAGGAGCTGGACATTTACTCATGTCTTGGCTCATACCTATAACCTTGTGGCCAGTAAACCATATCGAGAAGTGCTTGAAGACAGATCACGTACAACAAGGAAAGCATTTCGGTTTATAGAATTGTAAATGTTGTTTAATGATGGCTTACTTAATAAAACTCAAACTGAAGGATACATCATGACAGTCTCAGTACAGAGAAGTACGGTGAGAGTGTGATCACTGAGTCCAGCTTCTGCTCAGCCTTGAGATCAAGTATTGATCGACTGTTCGACTGTGGAGAAAATTATATTTGGTTTGCTCAGGTAGAAAGATTATTTCATACTCTCTTTCTGATGTGATTCTCAGGTGTGTTTGTTCTCCGGTCTTACCAGTGTTAGCAGGCTGTCAGTCATTTTTTTTCAGTCATTTTTGTCATGGGTATAACTAATAATAACCACCTCCCTGTGCATCCGTGATTAAAGTGTTAGAAAAACAGAATCAAATACCTCAGCTTAGTCACCGGTACATATGCGTAGGCAAACAGAAGAGAAGTTTCACATTGAATATGAAAATGATCTCATTATCAACAAAGTTTGATGTTATAACCCTCATAAATGAATGTTTGTAGGTGGTCCCACTTGACTCTGTGCTCCTTGAAAAAACACACTGATATCAACTTTATTGCCATCACAGGAGTCAGAGCTTTCAATATTCATGTGTGTGACATCATCAGGACAATCTACACAGTGACTCACCCGCCTCTTGATAATTCATGATCTCGGTCAGGATAACTAACAATGAGTGAGTAACGCTCCTCGTTGGTTGGTGATGTTCTACATTCAAAACCAAACCTTTTGTTCAGTTTGATACGTATATGTTGTGTGGAGAAGAGTGGGTTAGTGTGCAGTACAAGAGACCACATCTTGACCCTCATATAACCATTGTGCGGATTTATCTTGAAGATATAGGTCAGTGCTGATGTTTTGAGTCCATTGATGTGATGGATGCACATGTTTTTTAATGAGGATTGTTTGTTTTAAGATACCGAGTTAGACACCGCTAGCTTGTTAAACGACAGTGAATAAAAGGTTGTTTTTTTTCTGTGGCAGCACTTGCAGACTAGCACTGTGACAGCTGCCAGAGGTTCTGCACTAGATGAACCCCCATGGTGCCACCATGAATAAATCATAAGAGAAAGTTGTGGGACTTCTTTTTAACCTACATTTGACGGAGAGTAGATTTTTAAGAACATGAATTATGAAGCAACTTTCATCTGTTAGTGCTGTGATTGGGTTTTGTTCTCGTCACTTCTTCAAGGTAATTTTGTTTTAGATAAATTTAATGATTATTTTCTTTTAGTTTATCTTGCCAAACATTGTTATTTCAAGATTGTTTAGGGGGATTTTGAAGTACCCCTTTAAAGATCAATGCCCCTAAAATGAACATGAAGTTTTAAAAAGCTAAATTTATGTAAAAAAAAAAGGTATACGTAACATTATTTAAACAATATGTTTTAATAATAAAAAGTGAAGCAGCCCCTTTGGCTCTGTAATGGTTTTAAGCCTCAGCTTTTATTATTTATCAACCATGAGCCAAAAACAACTCCCTGAAATCTAAGTATGTAAGTATCTGTAGACTGATGCTTTTATATATATTTCAAAAGAATACTTTTTTTTTTATTCCACAGTTTTTGGGGAAATGGTCCAAAGTTTTGTTAACCCTTATGTTATCTCAAGGTCAAGATGACCAAAAGGCCTGAAAAAAACGTTTTTGTGTTATTCTTTGTGCAAGCTCTGGATCACGACCTCCACCACCGCATATGTATTCGGTCAGGGGGGGTCATTCATTTTGACGCAACAAAAGGGTTACCACAAACATCTTCGGGTCACATTGACCCTGAGAAAACACAAGGGTTAAAATCTCCTAAGAAAGACCATTTTTTATTGCCTGACCAAAAACACACTTCCCTTGACTATAACAGAATCATTCGACGCCAACAGGACCTGCGCCTAAAATGAGTGAATGAACATGTTATTTATGTAAGAAACGGCTTTGAACTCTTGCAATAGTCCTTCTGTTAGTCAGGCCAGGGATCTTCAGTGAACTGGATCATAATGTGGGACTCGAATCAAAAGTGCAGCTGTCTGTATTTAGCAAACTCGCGTCTTCTTTTCCATGCAGTTCCTAGATGAGTGCAGTTCCACTGCTGTTTGCCAGAATGTTACCCAATTCCCTTTTTAGTAATTACCTGTTGCCTGGGTTCTATGAGTCAATAAAGGAAACCTAAAACAGAAATATGTTTTTGTTCCGTCGATCCACTTTGGCATCTGGTCGATGGACATCAACTGAACCCATGACTACTTCAAATAGCTACTGTTGGTTTTTGTCTTGGTGGTCGTCATGATGTCCAGCTAGAATAAGATCTAAAGTCACACAGTTAATAAAGAGTAAAAAGCTTTCCATGTGTTTTCTGTACGAGTTAGTTTCCTTTATCGATGTCTGCAGCCTCAAGTTGCGTATTTTTTGGAGGGTTTGTAGCGTCAAGTGTTGGAAAATATGAATTGATCGCTTTAATCTTACACCAGCGGTTCACATCAAGATCACTGGTGGTTATGTTGCTCTGTTTCTCAAAATATCAAAAATATATTTGGGAAAAAAAGGAAAATGACTTTGAGGAAAAAAAGTTAGGCTTAGACATCATGTTTTAGTCGTCTATTTAGTCATCTAAAATACATCTAAGATTAGACCTATGTTGGACATCTTTTGGATGGCTAGTCTAAGCCTAGAAAGCTAAAAGAAATATCATTTTTAGACCAGTGTTAGACTGCGTAAAGCCTAGAAGTTTAAGGACCGAAAAATACTTGGTGGGAAAGTATTCTTATTATAACTGAACTGAACTAATTATCAAGAGTGATCCATGTCAGTTATGTTTAAAATTAACAAGTTTGTATTCATGTTTTCACGAATATACATCTTAGGTTCTGTTTCATTTAAATATAATTGACATACTTAAATAGAGGCGAGGAAAGGGATGAACCCTTCTGCGCCGAATTCTAGTTGATTTGGATGAACAAATGGAAAAGTCTTCGGATTCGTGCTCGCGCACAGATTCATACATCTGGATATTTTTTAGAACCATTTTCAGGGTTTGAGTGTTTTTAATAGGAAATCCACGAACATCTTTGTACCTGACGCTCATGAACTTGTCTGCAGTGGAGGATTAAGCTCAAAAAAGGTTGAAAAACACTGACTTAAAATACCTAAAGTAAATAATTTAGGTACAGTTCACATCAATGAACAGTTGGTACGATAACTTGAATGATCTTCATAATACATGATCAGTTTGAACCTTGTCGAAGTGAAACGTTGAAGTCATTCTATGGTCAGTTCATGTTGACTTTTGTCAACTCCAGTTCTAAGAGACGATAACATGTAAACAAACAAAAGTGGTTGAATTTCTTCTGCTGCTAATATCCAGGTGATCGATATCCATCAAATGCAGCTGATTGTTTGTGACATGAATGCTGATGAACACACACAGTTATCGAACACAATGTGACAAAAGCAGGTGGAAAAAACAAATTGTTCCGAATAATGGATCAATTGACAAGTGCTGTCGCACTGCTTCAGGTCGCTCAGGATCACCTGAACCAATCAGCGGGAGTCAGTTCTGCGCGGACTGGCTTCTTTTAGGACCTGGTGACCTTTGACCTTCGCCCACAGCTCTTTAATACGCAATCATCTCTGCTTGGCTTGTGACCTGCATACTGCTGAGGAGGTCGGGAAGATGGACCTCCATCCTGCTGACCCAACAATCAGTGAGACCCTGAGGAGACGAGGACGTGTTCACTCTTAAAAACACTTCTTACAAATGCGCTTTTGTGTTGAGTCGTGTATTCTATTGTGTGTTAATCATCATTTTATTGTTATATTGAGATTTTATCTCACTTGTGTTTTACTGCTGTGTGTCACGTTTCCCTGCTCGCTTATAAAAAGCACATAAAGATGTACTAGAAAATGGAATTTGACTATTATTGATCCAAATATAAGATATTTCTAATGCTTAAATATTGGTGGAGATCTGAATTATTAAATAAAATACAACTCTTCATTGTGTGTTTAGAAATGCATATTCATTACATTTGAGAATCATTGTCGACACGACAAGAGGGAGTCATGTTTTCTGTTAATCACTGCTTTTCTATTCAACAAATAATATGGAATGAATAAATGTATAAAGGTAAGTAAGTAAGTACAGCTATGTTCAGAATAATAGCAGTCCAACATGACTAACCAGATAAATCACTGTTTTTGGTATAAAACATAATAATAAATGGAAAATAATTTACCAGCAGGTGTAGTAAAGTCAGAGGAACCAACAGACCCAACTTTAATGATATGAATACTCCTGGGTCTGTGTAATTGACTAATTAAGTAAAAGTGGCGTTTTCAAAAAAATAGCAGTGTGGAGTTCAATCCGTGAGATCATTCATTATGTGAAAGAAACAGGTTTCAATCAAGTGGCCCTTATTTAAGGATGAAGCCAGTACATGTTGTGCATGCAATTCTCTGTGAAAACTGTTGAAAGATGGGTCGTGCCAAACGTTGTTCAGAAGAAATGCGTGCTTTGATTAAAAAGTTGATTGGAGAGGGGAAAACGTATAAAAAATTGCAGGAAATTATTGGCTGCTCAGTTAAAATGATCTCCAATGCTTTAAAATGGAAAGACAAACCAGAGAGACGTGAAGAAAATTTAAGACTACCATTCGAATGGACCGAAGGATAGTCAGAATGGCAAAGACTAAGCCAAGGGTCTGCTCCAGGGAGATCAGAGACGGTCTGAAGGTACCTGTGAGTGCTGTGACAATGAGAAGACGCTTATGTGAGGCTAATCTACAGCAAGAAGCCCCCCCAAAGTCCCACGGTTGCAAAAAAGACATGTGCTGAAGAGGATTGCATTTGCCAAACATCATGTCGACTGGCCTCTGGAGAAATGAAGAAACATTTTGTGAACTGATGAAAGTAAGATTGTTCTTTTTGGATCCAAGGGCCGCAGACAGTTTGTCAGACGACCCCCAAACACTGAATACAAGCCAGAGCACACTCTGAAGACCATGAAGCATGGTGGTGCAAGCATCATGATATGGGGCTGTTTCTCTTACCATGGTGTCGGGCCTTTATATCGCATACCAGGGATCATGGATCAATTTGGATACATCACAATACTTGAGGAGGTCATGCTGCCTTATGCCGAATGGGAAATGCCCCTGAAATGGGTGTTTCAACAGAACAATGACCCAAACATACCAGTAAGCGAGCCAAATCTTGGTTCCAGACCAACAAAATTGAGGTTATGGAGTGGCCAGGCCAATCCCCAGACCTTAATCCAATTGAGCACTTGTGGTGTGACATAAAATTTGCTGCTTCTGAGTCAAAACCCAAAAATGCAGAGGAATTGTGGAAGGTTGTCCAATCTTCCTGGGCTGGCATACCTGTTCAGAGGGGCCAGAGGCTGGTTGACTCCATGCAGCACAGATGTGCAGCAGTTGTTAAAAACAGGGGTTATTCAACCAAATATTAGTTAACTAATTGTCAGGATTGCTAAATGTTAATATTTTTTCAGTTTATTTAGTAAATATTTGAGTTTGTAATGAGAAATGCCGACACTGCTATTTTTTTGAACACAGAAATATCACCTTTTCTTTCATATTCTGCAAAGTAAATAAATATTGATGCTTTTTTCTTTATGATTTGTTGTGCAATACCATGGGCAGTGTTCCTAATGAAAGAAAATAAAAAATATTATAAGGATTTTGAGCTTTATTAACTTTTTAAAAAACACTGCTATTATTTTGAACATAGCTGTAAGTAATAGTTATTTGTAAAGATCTTTCTTGACCAGGGTCACAAAGCGGCTCCCTTTAGAATTCAGATGAAAAGGGGCGACTTTTACACTGTAATTGAGAACTCCCATTTAAATAAGGATTAAAAGGGCAGACTTTTACTCTAACATTCTCAACTCCCACCAATATTTAAGATACACAGGGCAGACTTTTACTTTGAAATTCACACACTGATAATTTATATATATTTTTCAAATCAAAATCCCTAAAGCATTGGAGGAACAATATTGAACAAAAATGAAATTTAATAGCAAGAACTATTTTTTATTTTGATTCGATAAAAAGAATCAAAGAAAAGATGCGGAAAATACAAAATAAAGGTTTCATCTACAATCTGTAGAATGTGAAAAATAAATGCGTTTAAAATGTTATTAAATGGCAAGTTTTGATGCCTAAGAATTTTCTGTAATGCAACATGTCAGCTGGAGGCATGATACATTCTCTTGAACTAAAGATTGAGGAGCAACTGACGACGACGACGACGATGATAAAAATAGGTGAACATGAATCTGACCTCCATGTGATGGTCCCAGAGTACCATGTCCCGTGTGTCTCTAGTGGACCAGAAGAGGCCACCGAGCAGACAGACAAGTGTTTAATCACAGAAGTCAAACCCAGACATGGTTCTGGATCAGCAGGTCGACGGACCAGACGTCCAGCAGGGAAGAGAAGGAGGAAGAAGGTGAGTTGGTCAATCCTGACAATGACTGTGTCCAGTTCATCACAGCCTACAGCTCCTCGGTGTGCGTTGGGGTGAGAAATGTAGTGATGGCATTTATTGATCATGTGGGAGGATCATGTTGTTTAGAGGAAGTCATCCGAGTGTGTTGGTCATGATACTGATTTCACTGTATATATATAAACATAAACATCAAGAATGTTTTATTTAGCCACGTGTCCCTCAAACTGTTGCTCTGTGCGATGACGCGAGCGGACGAGAGGTCATGCAGTGGCCGGCGTTGAACAAAGCAAATGTTAGAGCCATCAATAATTTGTGGAGTCCGAGTCGTGGGACGAGCCGCTCGTCGTCTCCTCTCGGAAAGTGCTGCCGGTGAGTCTGTGTGACACAATCCAGAGTCACCTCGTGGCTCAAATGTCACCGGGAGTGAAGCCCACACACTGTCTGCAGGGGCCCCCGCAGGTGGGAGCCCCGTGTGTGGTTCACTCACCCACCGTTTGTATCACATAAATGAATGTTTGACTGAATATTTTTGTGTTTATTTCAAATTCGATTTCTGTTACTGCCACACCTGTCCTCGCACAAGGACAAAGTTAAGACCCTGACAAGATCTAAAGAAATCCAGGAACCAAAAGAGCCAAGGAGAGCAAAGTTACAGTGATACGATTTATTTACATATCATGCTTTAAAAATACACTTTAAAGTAAATTAATAAAAACACATGTTCTTGACCACAACTCCAATAAATAGTTACTCAATTCATTTTGCTTTTCTTTAAAGGATTGGTGGAGGGTTGTAGGTCGTCTGCTCCATGAGCGAATGCGCATTGCTCGGCCTGCAGGGGGCAGCCTTGAGGGTGGTTACAATGGAACCAGCAAGCGCGGGTTTTCCGGGTTCCAGCAGGTGGCGCTTTTTTCCTGGTGTTCGCTTGAGAGGGCTTCATGTCCCTCCAGTCTCTGATGTGCACGTGTCCCTTTTCAACTACAAAAATGGACACTGAGTCAAAGCCATCCTCGAGCCAATGGACAGTAGTAGTAGTTAAAACGATTAATTTAATGATCACAATGACAGCTATAATTTCAGAATAAAATCTTTCATTTCAGTTTCAAACTCGCAACTAATGTCATATTTTCTGACATAATTATACTGTATTTCAGACTTAAATCATCACTCTGACAGTTGTATTGTATGACATTATGTCCATTTAAAAAACGACCAGCAATTTCAGAATAAAAGTCACCTCCGACAGGCAGGGCAAGTACAGGCTGTTAAAAATGAAACCTTCTAGTGGCAGCTAAATGTTAATTATGAGCTCATCGTCCAAAAAAAGTGTGCAGTGTGAGTTTGACGTCAATATTAAAGAATCATTTCATAATAAAAGCATCCCTCTGAGGTCTGTGGATCAGAAACTACTGATGGTTCCTCGCACACGGTTCAGGACCAGAGGAGAGAAATCCTTCCAGGCTGTTGCTCCTAAGCTTTGGAACGATCTTCCTCTCCCTCTGTGTTTGATGGATCTACTGACTCCTTCAAGAAACATCTTAAGACATTTTTATTTGTGCACGCTTTTCCTTGATTTTCTGGAACTCCTATGTTATTCTCTGTGTTATCTTGACCTTTTTATTATATATTTTATTGAGTATTATTTTGATCGTTTAAGCGCTTTGTGACCCTGGTCTGGGAAAGCGCTCTACAAATATAAATGACTTACATCTGAACTGCTTGTTCAGAATTGCATCCTCTTTCCCAATTTCTATCAACATTATAGTTTAAATTATGACCTTGAATTTAGATCAATTTGTTTTTTTAATTTAAGTATAACAAGCCCATTATGTTTGACAAATTACAAAGACACTGTTTCTTCAAGTGGCGCCACAGACAGCAGTGCATGTCGTAGCATCATGGGCTCAGGTGTTTGCACTCACCGCGAAACACGTGATGGTTGTTCTTGAGGAGCGTCTGAAGACCCCCGCACTCGCTCTTCAGCCGCTGCAGGGTTTCCTGTTCCATCAGCGCAGCAGCCTCCCCCAGAGAAAGACTGCCTGTCGACAGAAGATGGATCCATGTGACCTTTTTATCAACACGTCAATGTGTCACACGGAAAAGTTATTAGTTAGAGTTAGTTATTTCACTTAGTGTTATTGGCGGACACGACGGCTCCCTCAGCCCCAGCCCAGAGGAGAGCTGGAAACAAAAGGCTTCTGTGTGAAGTGTGCTCAATTAAAGAGGTGATCCCACTGGCAGGGACTGGCAGTGCTGAACCTCCCACTGCTGCCATCACTCGCCTCGCTGATGAGGCATAAACATCACTTATGGATGTAAAAAAACAACATCTTGTTTGATCATGCAGTGCTCACAACTATCCCACTGCTGCCTCTCTCCGTCAAAGTCATTTTAAGTGGCCCACACACGCTTTAAACAACTCAATTTTACTTTTTTAGTCTTTAATCTTTAGGCCAAAGACTGTTCAATTAGAATTAAAAGGTTTCCATATAAATAATAATTATAATTTGAGATGTTCATATGGGAGAGACATATTCTTAATGGATTCATTTGGACTAAGCGTATTTTATTCTACAAAATTATAATTCAAAATGGGGTTTATGACATTAATGAGAGGCCGTGCTTCAACAAAAAAAAAAAACATTTCCGCTTAAATAAAGTAGAAAATAATAACGATTGCACTTTTTGTGAACAAGAAGGGAAAAACTTAACTTGAAGTTTCGCATTTGAATTTAGAACCCACAGTGGATGAGAAGTGATAATGATTTCAAACACAGACTCAAATGTAGTCCAGGTACCTGGTGATGCGAACAATATGAGCAATGTTTAAAAAACTAAAAGATTGAAAGTGTCCAGACCGAGAAAGTGTGACGTCAGCTCGGAGCCCTGATTTAATATCAATAGAGTGCCCAGCACTGCCCTTTACCGCTGCGATTTTAATGGGGATTAATGGGAAGAGGTTGCTATTGACGGAGCGCACCAGGAGCGGAGCGTTATTAATGGCTCGGCACTGAACTTGTTTAAGGCTGAACGACGTTCGGATTGTTTGTTTTCTTCGGATCTTATTTTGGCTGCTCACAGTCACGCTGAGAGGGAGAAGTTAAAAAAAAATGCTGAGTGGAGAATTAAAAGTTTATTTTGAAGCTCATCAACTAGAATTCTACATCAATACTCGGGCCGACTCGGGGTCTGTCGGCTCGGCTGCTCCGATTCTACTCTTTGTTCTTACACAGCACATCACTGAAAAGCATATAAATGCACACTCATGCATTAATCATGGCTCCTGGTGCATTATTCATCCAGCCATCTTGATACACGCTCACACTAGCACCGTCTTTTCTGACATCCTGACAGAAAATTTTCCATTTTAATCATGAAGCCCCTCATCTCTTTATCTCCCTCATATTGGGTGTGTGGCAGGGGAGGGAGTGCAGGTAGCGGGGGGTCCTGAAAGGTGACAAGTGGGTGGTATTTGAGAGGAAGAAGCATCTCTGTAACGAAGCTCTTTGAGCCGACTCCGGTGGAGAAGATGGTGACCATCAGATGGGGGTGACAGTGATGACATCTTTTAACAAACATGTCAAAATGAACCAGCAGTAAACATGAGAGTGGAGGGAAATATATGATCTAAGCAGCATGTGGGACTTTCTCGTAGACAAGAGGCTGTTTTTTTTTCCCTCTTCCTGTCACAAAAGCAGCAGGTCATGTACACAAACCCCTGCAGGAACGTTCCATAACAGTGTTTACTTTCAGACCATACAACACATTAAATGTATTACAGCCATCGAGCTCTGGCCTTCCCTGAAGAATCAGCTCTCAAATAAGTTTTCTTTGGAACCACTTCTTCAAGTACGTTTGCGTGCCAAAGTAACATCCAGATATTCCTACTGGACCGTGTTTAAACTAGAAAAGCACTGAAACAGTGCATACCTCTGCCAAGGAGGACATTTCATATATGTCCATGTTCAGGGTTCGAGTGTGTTCGGAGCCAATATTACAATTCTTGTCCTGCTATTAAACTCACACCAGCGTCTAAACCAACATCAGATAGTTTAAATCGTTACTTACCTACCTACCAAATGTAACTATTAACTTTAAGTCATTAGAAGTCAATGATTATCAATGATTTTTTTCATTGTATGTTGTGTTTGTGTGCACTTTTCTAGCTTGGTGGAACTTGAGCAGCAGCGACGATAAGTCACACAATTGACTGATGGAACCTTCAAACCTACTTAAATCCTGTTGAAACTCAAGGACACCAACAGAATCTAATCAAAGTCTAAAAATCGAACTAACTGAAAACAAAAAATCCTAAAACTTTCATTAATATCCAGTCAGAACCAATTTGTTATGCTGTTGACAAAGAGATAAACCACAGCTCGCAATAAATCAACTTCCTCAATGGATATATAAGTAACTCATAATGTGCTACAAAATTGAATGTTTGTTAACATTTTGGAAAAAAAATAAAAATTTAAGCGACCGACTACATGTTGTTCTTTACACTGCCGGTGATATATTGTTCCATTGAGAGCACTGGTCATCCTAAAAATGGTGCATCTGACTCAGTGTGATCCAAACCAATGTTGCTCTGAAAAAGTGGCATAAACGTAAAATCCAAATTATTTGATCCAGATTATATTTTTTGAACGACAGGCCTGGATCATATCTAGTGGAAAACCCAGGCTTCCAGCTTTGTTTTCCTTATATTTATAACATGATATTTTTTATTGTTTGCTGAATCAACCTATTCAACGCTATATTTTAGCCGACACTTCCTTTCATGTTTTTTTCATCAACGTACATTTTGAGATTTTTTATTGAATACTTTTTAAAGCAACCGTTCTACTTAATTTGTCGTGTATGCTACTGTATGATCAGTGATAGTTGATGTTTACCTCCACAGTTCCAGCGAGGGGAAGAGTCCCGACAGTCCTCAACGGTCATCCCCAGCAGCACTTTAGCAACCCGCATTACGATGCTATCAATAAAGTCTCTGGGGAGCGACATGCAGTTTCGAACCACCTCAACTCTCTCTCGAGGCTGGAACCCAGCTCCCCAGCTGACTCTGCCATCACCGACGGTGCTCCCATGGCAACAGTCGATCTCGGCATCTGGCCGTTGAACTCTGGGTCCAGCAGAGGACTGACGACTGTGGATGAAGGCAGATCTGCGTTGATCTGCCTCAGCCTCCTCAGACTTCTCATAGTTCCTAGATCTCCCAACAAGACAAACCTGCGAGGAGGAACAGAGGATAAAACCGTTTGTAATGTACAATGAGTTTTTTGTTATATTACAAAGTGTTTGCCAGATGCAATTCTGTCTACTATTTTGAAGGTTGTGTTGTGTTTTATACTGTACAGCAGTTATAACATCAAAAACGAAAAACGAGCAAACCTCACTTTACCTTTTATTGAACCAAAACCGTTAATGTATGACTTAAATTTTCCGATATAAGAACAACATCAGTTCTTCACGGTCATCAGAACTCTCACTCCTCGCTCCCCCTGTCTCACTCTTAGGAACAGTAACAATGCAAAACAATGAGAGTTATAGTCATTTACTTCAGTTTTAAAATTTGTGCAGACCAAAATAGAAATAAAAAAATCTGGTAAACTATCATTTCTTTCAGCCTACGTAGAAAATATTTTATATTTTTCAGCAAATCAGTTACAAACGTGTACATTATTATAAATTAGGTTAAGTTTAATATGAAATCATTTAGTTTTTAATATAATTTTATTTTGTATTCTGCATTGTTGTAATGAGGGTAATACTAATATATTAATAGTTTAATATATGATGTACATTAATGTATAGTGTACAAGATGGACGTTAAAGACGAGCACCAAAGAGGTATTTGGATGATTTAGTGTCTTTTTGGACGAAGATGAAGACAAGGACTACTGAGCTACAGTCGCTACATTAAAATGAACAAACATTTTTGTCTATAACTCTAAAAAAGAACAATTACTTATGATCACTAACTAATGTTTTATTTTTGGTTTATTTATATAGAGCATTAAGGCAAATGGAGAAAGTGAACATCATGGAATTATATTTATTTTTAAAGTCAAAGGGGTTTTGCAGCTCCAAGGGTTTTCTATCATGTAGGAAATGGGTCCAAATGGCTCTTTGAGTTGTTAATGTTGCCGACCCCTGCTCTAGAAGATAAGTACAAGTGAATGTCCTACCAGGACCTTCTGTTCTTGTGTGCTCCCCTATCTTATCACATCCTCTATCTTGTCCTTCCTTCCGGCTCCAGAACTACACAGTACTTTTCTACATGAAATATTGAGTGCAAAGCAGATAGTGTGTGTGTCTTGTCTGCAGTGAATCTACATGCTATAAATATATCCAGACAGAGACAGACAGTCCCGGGCGGTCTGCATATTAACAACTGGAAAATCCCA
This sequence comes from Callionymus lyra, assembly GCF_982586985.1. Taxonomy (NCBI): domain Eukaryota; kingdom Metazoa; phylum Chordata; class Actinopteri; order Syngnathiformes; family Callionymidae; genus Callionymus; species Callionymus lyra. The sequence goes on from NC_141821.1 coordinate 28,142,301, forward strand.
TTTAAAAGCTCAGGTCTCCTAAAGTTTCCTAGTTTATCCAGGATAAAAGACTCGGTCCAACAAAACCAAAACAAGGGCCGCCACGCTCACTTGGCTGCACAATGTCCAATAGATTTGGCCTCTTTTGATGCTTGTGGTGTATACTGTATGAATACAAGCTTGCTGGGAGACTAATGCTTACATACACACATTTGTCTTTTCATTTGTGTATGGATTTGTCCTGCATTCAATGAACAGTCGTGAGTATCATATACAGACCTTTCAATGTGCATTTTAAGGGAAGTGACTTACTTTCATCAATTTGTGTTCAATAAAGCAACATCATGTTACTCTTTTGATATATATTTATATTTTCCTGCATTGTGCTGCCCGAGTAAAAGTTGTACTCGTGAAAAGCTCAAGAGAGAGAAAATAGATCGGCTGTGGAATAGACGGCCAGATGTGCACCAGGTGAGTTGTTAGACGCTGAAGAATTCCATAAACTTATGTGATAAATTAGTGTTGTTAACAAAACAGTGTTAAAGCCTCAACCCTTGTGTTATCTCTGGGTCAAGTTGACCCGAAGGCCCGAAGAGACAACACAAGATTATTTCCCCCTAAATCGTTTAGTCTTAGTTTAACGGATCTAAATTAAATACTAATGTAAAATAAGAGCGAAGAATACAAAGATTACAACATTGTTTTATCATCATCCACATGAGAGGCCATGAGGTTTCTAAGTTCATCTTAATAATGTGTTTCCATCTTCTACTTCTGAGAAAAGTGGATGTGACATGTGGCCTTGAGTAAGAGCAAGACAAACCCGTTTGGTGGAGGGGATCCTCAGACAGTCCTCCTGGGTGTTGAAGCCACAGGCCTGGCTGACCTCAGAGATGAAGTCGATGTACAATCTGTACTGAGTCTTTTTGCACTGACGCCTCTGGTACTTGCTGAAGAAGTCAAAGAAGCAACAGGGGAGGACAAAGTACCTGCAGTCGTACGATGATCTGCAAAGTTACATCACATAACAGGGTTGTTATTACTTTAATGCACAATAGATCATACAACTAAAAATTGAGAGACAATACTGCTGAAACCATGCACAAACACACTCAACAAAAAGGCACACTTAACAAAACTCATAAATTCATACCAGACCAGCAGTAAATAACATCCACCATGTCATCACTTTTACACCCCAAATAAACCTGTACTTTGACATACACTCATTAAAAAAAGTACACTAAACCAGAGGACACATGTACTGTACATAGTACATTACAGTTACACATATTACAGTTTTGTCATATGTGTATACTTGACATGTTACTACAAGTTAAAGCTGCAATATGCAAGATTAAAAGCATTGTTTCTGGCTCCCCCGGTGTAAAAACTGTGTAACTACAATGTCATTGACTCTCCGTTGACATACATAGCACTTGTAATTGTTCACAAATTTGACTATAAACCCACATCTTCAAGCTCAAACATACACACAAAAATGGGACAGTAATGAAAGTAAGGAGATCAGCTGGTGTGCTGATGACTCGCCTGGCTGCTATAACAGGGATCCATGGTGTGAGCTCGTCCGAGTGGTTCCCAATCAACCAGTCTGTATCTGGGAACAAGGAGCTCTCACTGGGAGTAATTGCTTTTTCCTGAAATAGCCAAGAGAAGAAAATCATGTGAGTGATGCACTGATTTGATTCAGATGTCTTTGTGCAAATTGGCTAAGAGTCTCTCACAATCACTGAAACACTTTCAGACACTTGACTGTCCCGGTCGGTCAATAAGCGTGTCTCTTAGTGCCTGTGGTGGACAAGTGACCGGTCCAGGAAGTCCTCTGCGTGTTGTCGGGTCTCAGCTCGTAATCATTATTTGTCCTTCAGTAAGAAGCCTACTTCACTGCCTTGCTAAAAATATACAAGCACTAAAACCTGTTGCAGATTGAAATGTACAATTATAGAAAAGGTTTTTTAGTGTGTTGGCCCATGTATACCGGATTGCATTTCTATGCATTTACCTATTTATAGACATATAATACATTTTCACTGTATACACAACATTTTCTTTTTTCAATCATAAGGAAATTAAAGCCCCAATATCTATAGTTAAAATATTGTGTCTGACTCCCCCTGGTGTCAAAACAGTGTAACTGTAATGTCGTTTGACATTTTCTGAGCATGCATAAGTCCTGACGTTTAGATATGAAAAAAATATTTCAATGAAAATTAAAAAATGTAACTTATTACTGCTTTAAAAGAAGATGATCACAGTTGTTCAATGTGTTTATGTGGTAAACATTCAACTATAAATATTCTCACAATCAAAACATGATTCTCAGTAATAACAATGTCCAAAAATTGGATGTTATAAATCGGAGACTTACAGGATTTTCTCATAATGACTGTAGGCCGCACTTGTGGTTTACGCAGAATTTCAACTAAACAGACATCAGAGGATCTATGTCCTGGATGTCTTCAATATAGGTTTGGTCCCACACATCATCAGACATAGAAGATCAGGACAGTGCAACGTCTTGCTCAGACAAATCGGTCAATAATAGATGAGCTGAAATGGAAGCAGTCAGCAGCCGGCTGTCACAACAAATTGGGTGACTCAGACCATATTTGGGGGAGGTTACATAAATTCATTTGAGCTTAGAAGGAATAATGACAGACGGTGCTCCAGAAAATTCCTCAAAAAACAGGAACAACATGTTCGGAGGTCGGACTTACAACTTAATGTCTCTGGTCTTTTTGGAACATCTCAGCTATGCGGTTAACACATTTGGTTAAAAGCATTTTAGTCATGTTTATTTTAAAATACAGCCAACTCTACGCTGCCAACACCACCTTGTTACTTTGTTACTTATTTTAGCACCAATCAGATAAAATATTCCTCTATATTTTTCTATTACTTTCTGGGGGGGTTTTCAGAGCATTTTCTTCTCATTAATCTATAACAGGGGGCTCAATATGTCGATTACAATCCACCAGTTGAATGCAAAGTGTTGCTAGACGCATGACACTTTAAGACAGATGCCAAAAGATGTTCACTTTACAGATAGTTCTTGCAAAATGAGTGATCCAGAGTTCGAGATTCCATTGGATCAGCCAGCTGTCAATCAAAACAGCTGATTAAAATAGATTACATTTGGATTTTGACAGATCTCTGGATCAAACTAATGAAATGTCCTGGTTGCAAGTCATCAGAGTAAAGTCATGTAATGACAAAAATATTGTAGGCAGATGTTCTTGACTTCGTTCTAGCAGCTTGCATGCTAAAAAGTCCGAGAACCACTTCTCTAGTATAACAACCTATAATTGTTAAATGAGCAGACTCTACGAAGGCGACAGCGTTAAACAGAAATAGCTGGTGGTTTCTCGTGAAGGGATAATTACAGTAATTGAAACTTAAACATGTTCACAATGAACTTCAACAGATTCTTAACGCTCACCTCCAGCAGCGTGTCAGGGCCGTACATGCTCCAGATCTTCCTCCTCCTCACGTCAATGCCTTTTCCTGGGTGCTGGAAAAGAACAGGTCACAAATGTCTTTAGTCGCAGTGTTACCGCAGGGATGTTAGAATGCAAGATGGACTGTCAGGGATTTTCTCCCGGACAATCAGAATGAGAACAGAGACAAGTGTTAGAATAACAAACAGAGTCATAATCCAGTTTTTACCACCAGCAAGGAGTGGAGAGGTGCATGTACACAAACGCATATCAAATCTTACCCTGACGCAGCAGAGGTGAGTGACTTATTTAGGTCACGACACGCCCATGATTTGACTTATAAGCATCAGATCCACATCATTGACTATAACTCATAGATGACGTTTTAAATTAGTATGTGTGTCATGAGGCGAATGACGGCAGAAGTTAACCTAGATATGGCTTTTTTTTGTATTTTGACTACATTTTTTCTATTATTTTGGTTAGAATCAGTGAAAGTAATGATTCTGACAGTTTTTCAAATTATGTTTTCTCTTTTCTGTGTTTCTTAACTACTGTCACCATAGCTAGAAGGTCAATTTATTAATATTAATCATTTTACGAAGTTGTGTATTTTCATGACATTATGTTGTATTGGTTTCAGCCAGTACTTCTGTGAATGTGATGACCCACCCCCTCATTAGTCAGGATGTGAACCAGCAGACCATTTCCACATCCCAGATCCACGAAGGACTGTCTGCTGGTCAGCTCTTTCTTTGTCCACTCCTCTGACCACAGCACCTGCATTAGAGTAGCATGTTAAGAACACTTTATCTGAAAAGTCTAATAGCAATTTCAAGAAGAGCACCCACCAGCAGGTATGTGGCGATGGCAACATCCTCATACACAAACTTTTCCGGATCTGTTACCTCTGGCCAAACCTTGAAAGGACAATTTCCAAAACGTATTTAGAAATAGAAAAGGTTCAGTAAAATATTGTCACTTTACCTGGACCATAGACTTATACTTCTCCTTCAGCTGCTGGTAGGTGATACTGTACTTCTCCACTGGCAGCAGCGACAAAGTGCTGGTAAATTCACTCTTCTTGGACTCTTTGGTCCAGCGCATCAGTTTTGGAAGGAGGTCAGAGGACAGCCACCGCAGTTTTGGGTAGACTGCATTGTCAGAAAACCAAGCATCAGGAGACAGAACATGCAGCTCCAACACCCTGCAGGGACAATCAAAGTGTTTTTGTAAAGATGCACTGCCACATGTTTAAACATGACATGGTCTGTCATCAACGGGTTTGACTTCACACTTATTTATATTGAGCATTATACACAAGGAAAAATTGGTTTTATTAAGTGATGTAAAGAATAAAAAGTATAAGGCTCATGTTTAATATTTGTATGTAACTAAACCCAATTGCAGGGCTCCTGTTCAGTGTGAACTTATTTGTATTACAGTCAATGTCTCTGATGTTGCTGTATAAACAAAAGCAAAAGCTCTCAATCCATGCCCTTTTTTTAACACATTGGGATATACATTATATAGTCACTAAATGGCTAAAGCCCAAAAGTTAATTTGGTATTTGGTTATTTACATTTTTTTCATTTCGACTAGATCAATCTGTTATGGCAGGATTCTTTTTAGGATACAAGTTGGATCTGAAACATTTCTTTTGTTATCTATTAAGGGTTTACTGATGTCACCCAGAGGTAACTGTTCTTGATCTCAGTGAGCAGAAACTCACCATTCTTCTCTGTTCTGCAGCTTGACCAGATAAATATTGCTCTTCTTCACAGAAACCCGACCATCATCTTCTTCAAATGGAATAAAGCTCACCTGCTGCCGGTCATAGTCTAAAGAAATATAGGATTTTAGAAAGGTTTGGAAGTATTGACATCAACATGAACCAGCTCTTGCCTTTCAACACGAGCTCTCGGTGACTGACAGGGCCATTGCTGCTCAACTTCGGTATGAAAGTCCTGACAGAGGAGCAGAGGGGTTTGGGTTCTCCGTCAGGTGGTGAAGGTGAAGGTGTTTCTGATAAGAAGTCCAGGACATCCTGGGAAAGTGCAGCTTCGCATCCATCCCCGAAGAAACAACTCAGCTCGTCTATGCGTGCATCTCTGCTCTCTGTCAGTTTAACACCACATAAACGTTTGTTTATGACGTGAGGTTTCTGTATCCAAACATCCACTGCGGCCCAGAATCCTTCTACAGGAGTCTTGGATTCACCAGTGGACTTTAGTTCAAACTGTTTCGGCATATCTCTGCCGCGAGGACAGACATGTGTTTACAAATGAAAGTCCACTTCCGGGGGAGGTAGGATGTTTTGAAATGTTGTTCTTCTTTTGTGAAATAATGGCCAGCAAAGAGCTTCTAGGTGCATACTGCCATCTGCTGTACAAGAATATATCGCATCCCTATCAACGTTCTACATATTTCACATTGAGATCCCACATTTTTGGGGGGGTTTAAAAACACACACGTACATGCCAAAAAAAACCTTTTTTTTTCAATAGCTTAACCTGAAGTAGATAACGACTGATACATATTTAGTGTGGTTGTTATCAATTCCACAATTTAATATCTTTGTGATATTATAGAGACCACTTGTTTTCAAAAATGTTCGTTCCATTTAAACATCTCCTTTTTTTATGTTAATCTGCAACTGGGTGCATAAAAAAGTAAAATTAACGAAAGATGTATTGGCTATTACAGCAATCAAACGCTTCCTATAATTGCTGACCAGCTTTGTGCATGTCTCCGCTGGTGCTTTTGTCAGTGCATAATATAAATAGACATGGTAATGTGATGCTGGGAGAGGCATTTTCACATATTTAGCAACTAGTCGGCCTCCACCTTCCCTCCAGCCCAGTGTTGTGTGTCTGCAGTCAAATGTCTCAATTAACTTAAATGGTGGAGAATGTTCAACCTCATGACGCACAGAGCAACTTCCCTTCCTCTACACCTCGCTCTCAGACTCACAATGCAAAAACCGTCCTCCCACGGTGTAAAGTAACACTAAGTGAACTTCAGAGTGACATCTAAGAACTGCCAGAATCCCTCAGGGACCACGGCAGCCTGCTAGTTAAGAGCCAGAGAGACAGAACAATAAAAAGTTGAGTTGAGTGTCCAGACGATCTGACAGTTGTCAGTGAAGGAACGTAAATAAAGTCGATGGAATATGATGCCCTGCCAGTCCATTCACTATTATACGTCATTAATCAAGTTAATAACAATTAAGAACCCATTAACAACAATACAAATGTGAGATTTCATAATAGAAACTGCTTATATATAATTATAATTTATAATTAATTGGAAAATTCCATCCTATTGTGTTTCTGTTGCTGCTGTTGCAGCTGGAATTTCCCCTTGTGTAACCAATAAAGTCATATCTTATCTTAACATTAACAACAAAAGTAACTTTATTGACAAAGACAATGATGACAACATTAACAACATCATAAACAAGGTTAACACTACTAACATGTTTAAAGAAAAAAATTGTGATAATCTGAGTCAGAAACGACAAGAAGTTATTCTCTCTATTCTATAGAAAACAAAGAGCTCTCCATGTTTATGTCAAACTTTGGTCGTGTGTCAAAGATCAAATGTGAAGAGAGGAAGGCGAAGACTCGCCTATCACAACTTTCCTTAGACTTTGAATCACGCTGTTGGTTTAGTAGTTGCTGATATATCACTGAACTATAAGTCACAAAGCAAAATGACTCCAGAACACTGAGAAGTAGATGGACGTGTGTGACGAAACTACTCTTGTTGAAGAGCTGTTACTCCGGGATGGGTCTTCTGAGTGGGAGGTGGGGTGGGGGTTTAGTATAGTACAGTAACAGGAAGTGCAAAGTTCACCCTGGTCCTCCTCACATTCAAATGTAAGAGCCACGTGAGAGAACCAAAAATCCAGTCCGACCTGTTTAGCTACTGCAGCTGAACGACTGCGACAATTCTCTTTATTTAACTCACTGCTCATAGCAAGTTTCGTCTGAGGAACTTCATTTTACGCTCTGAAGACAATGGAGACATATGAGTCATTGAACAACTATTCATGTTTTCATGAAAACTCACTCAAGGAATACGTTTCCAGAGAGCCATTTCTGATACATTTAAAACATGTGTTTGCACTGAAAATACTTTACCCTGCATGAATAATATATTTTAGGATAACCAAGAACATAACACAGTGAATTGGCATATTTATAAGTTATTGGAATAACTTAGAACTGACTCATCAGATGTGTTGTTTGGAAAACATTTGTATTCAGATGCAATTTTAACATTTTTATTTACAAATGTACATTCTCTGGTCCACAGTCATAAAGAGATAGGAATAATACATTGTATAGCAGAGAGTAAGGGCCAAAGGGAAATAATTGAGGGCCTTAAATGTGCCCCAGTTCTGACTTTTGTTGACATTATTCAAATAGATTAATTCAAAGAGGTTGTATCCATTTTAAGTTTATGATATTTGTTTGTATCTATTGATAGAAAACGACACTTAGAGCAGGACCAATGTAGAATGAATACAATTGAAACACTTACTTACTTATAGAGTGTGCCTTGTCGTGGGCCACAACAAAGCTGTGTGTAGGTCACTGAATGTCACTGACATATAGAGACCAGGCTGTGAACAGACGTATGCTACAGTATTCAAGGACTTTCATTGTTAAAATATGACGAGGCCTTGTTTAGACAGACACCTTTAGTGTAACAGGAACAAAAATGTAAGGAAGTAGGTGAATCATGGTAGATGACACAGGCTAACCTACATTCATTCGGTATTAGATTGGATTAGATTAGATTAGATTAGATTGACTTTTTACAGTATAAGAGAATCAAACGTTCTTTTTTATTCAGTAAAATTGGTGTATTTGTATTTTAATTTCTATAATACCACCTTAGTTGTTTGTTAGTCAGAATGGAATCAGAGACTCGTATTGCAAGTGTTGTAAGTAAGTAAGTAAATGTATTTGTAAAGCGACTCTCTAGACCAGGGTCAAAAAAGCACTTTAACAATCAAAAACAATATACAGTTAATATATATATTTTAAAAGGCCAGGACAGGAGTCTTAGGAAAAAATGTCTTGAAAAATGAAAAAACACAACTGGTGCCATTACAGAATAAAAGATTAAAATAAGATAACAAGCAAATAAGTCATAGAAAAACAGCTTTTCTACGGCACCTCGTCTGTCCCTATTAAACATAATATATGTCAATTTTGTCATCATGTTTTCTAATCTTGCACTTTTTAAGAAGTTCATTAAATAAGTAATGTATTTGTTAATTCATAGCATTAATAGTGATAAAGGAAGCAAAATGACAATCTGTCTTGACCTTTTTTTTACTGCTTAGTGTAAATAAAATATAATAATTTAATTAAATTTAAATAGGTATTGTTGAATACAAGTACAGTAGAGAAATGTCGAACAGACTATAGTTGAGTGGAGTTACCAAATAGCTCAGCTCTGCAGCTCAGGTGTGATCAGTTGGGCGTCACTCCTACAGGAAGTCATGTGGGCGGAGCTTCGTGCCGCAAACACACACAGCAGGTAGTTCAGGAACACAAAAGTGAGTCGACGACATGTCATCGAAGAGTAACTTGTTGAATAATCTGCGGTGAACACTTTCCCGGGGGGTCGACGGATCAAGATTTTTTTGGGGGTGACTTGAACTCTTAAGAACCGAAGCTGTGATTTACTGAGACGCGATCGAGTGACATCATGAGGTCTGTGGCAGGTGTGCTGGAGGAATAACAAGTGCAACTGTCGCTCACATTTGCACAGGTAACTCTTTTTTTATTAATTGTTATGTTTTTTAATAGTGTTTGGCTTGAAATGTTAGTCAAGTGTTTACTTAATAGACATTATTTTGGCCAGGTGTTTGTCCAGTGTTTTCAACGTCACTCACAAACACACCGAAAGTTTTACATTAAACGTGTATGACTGTTTCATATGTATGTTGCGTGGAGTTTATTAAGTGTTCATAAAAGTTGACTTGGCAACAATAAGACAAGTACTAATTACAGAAACACAAAAATACACATGAAAGATGAATAATACATGTTGTCATGAATGTATCTAATAATGATTGATCTGGAAACCAAATAAACACAAGATGGATTTAACTCAACATTTAATTGTATGTATTCCTTCCGAGTCAGAATAAAAAAAGGGAGGAAAAAGAAGAGACGAAAAAAGGTAGAGCAGGTTGGTAAATGTAAGTGTAAGAATGTGGTATTTAGGGACCATTAGAGAAAAGTGAAGGGTGTTGAGTATATGATGGAGAGTATGAATATTTGTATGTACAGGAATCTGAAGACCAAGCAATTGTGAAGGTATGGCTCAGAGAAGAGGACCTTAATAAGGAAGGACAGTACGTCTTGTGATGTTAAGTATCAGTGTGTCTTGAGGGAGAGAAAGGAGGTTGTGAAAAACGGATATTTTGGTGAGGTGAAGAAGAGAATGTAGGCAGGATGGAATGGGATCAGCTGAGGTCATACGAAGGAGCCAGAATAAACAGTAGTGAGACATGATTTGATGGATAGTTTAGAAATGGTAGCTCCAAACACACAAAGGTGTTAGAAGAAAGTTCTAAAATAGTTGGATGAGTCAGAGTTGAAGATGCTCGAGTTTTTATTGAAATGAAAAGACCGGATTAGAGAGAAGCGTGTCAGAGATGTGTAGAAAGGGTTGAAGACAAAGTGGGGTAGACGGGTGCAGATGGTGACATGTCAAACAAAAGTGGTAAAATGGAAGAAAAATGGTAAAAGATGAAGGAAGACGTCCAATGATGTTTATTGGTGTTAAAAAAAGAACACAAAGAGGGACTAGGGAGGTTGATCAAGGTGGATTGTTGTGAAGCAAGTGACACAGAAATTATGCAAATGTATTATCGAACAGCTAACTATAGATGGTATTTATAGAAACCAAGTAGAAGCAAATGGGTGATAGTACAGATACTTTAAAATACCAGAACTTTTTTTTATTGTTTTCAATTGTCTGACATATTTGAAGTAAGTAAAAATGATTAGGTATTACCATTAACGACAACATAAAAATGTCATGTTTATGACATATTTATTATTATGTACATGACCATTAAGTTCTTTAAATGAATGTATTGCAAGTCTAGATCTAAGCCGACTAACACTTGATCTTTAATAATGACCATATTTAAAAAGTAATGGTGTGAAAAATACTATTAGAATACCTAATGCATGTTAATTTGATAAATAATAAATAAACTTTGCTTGATAATAAAAAAGGGACTACGATATTTTTCAGCTTTCACGATCAAGAACTACTATTTTCTTAAGAAGTATTTGTTGATATTTTGAATACTTGAAAACAATGCTTGTATGCATAATGGATTAAGTCATAAATACGGCCTGAACATGGATGAAATTTATTGTATATTCAAACTTGGTTATAATATATATTTATTCTTGATTAACATATGTGTTCATTTTCACAGTTAAATCCATGGTTATGAAGTTAATAATAATACATACATACAAGACTTTGAATGAAATCTATTAAAGGTATGCTGAATTATAGACATGAAATCTAATTTAATATAAAGATTTCTCTATAAAAAAGTTCAATTAGAAGACTCCAATTAAAGACAGTATATCCATGTTGTAGCTAACATTTGTACTATGTATTGTACTTCCTAAAACTTGTCTAAGCAGAACATTAATTACTCAGGACACAATTATTGACCTGAGCACTCGATCAGGTTAAATACTTTGTCTGTCTGTGAGTTATTGGCTTATTTGGTTTCTAGTTTTTCTAGACCTGTCTTCATTCAACACCTCTGGGCTGTTGTTCTGCTCCGCAGAAATATAAACACCACACAACTGATATGGACATGTGACTTGGAGATGCCTGGTCTTGCACATTGTGTATGAACGTGATTACGATTTTAAAACGCCACCATCCTTAAAGTTTAGCGATATCTTGTTTTTCTCTCCATAACCCCAACAGAATACCAACATATTTGTGAAATCTGGTGCCAGGAAAAACCGTGTATTGTGTTGATTTGTTTTTTGTCTTTGTATCCGTACTTTGCTGGTGTGTTGTGCACAACTATTCAACTCACTGAGTCACACGGGAGTCTCAGCTTGTGTATAATGGTATTTTAAAAGGGGCAGTCTATGTTAGAAACCATCAGGTACAAGATTCTTGGCGGTTGTTTACCTAGATTAGCCACATTTGATATGACACAATCCGGTGGTGGGTGTCGATCCTTGTTGCCGTTGGAAGCAGGAATCTCTAAAATAAACACCAGGAATGTTAATAGGTTTATGTTTCATGAAGGTAAGGCCTTGAGTGTTCTTTTAGTTTCATAAGCGTTACCTTTGAGAGGATTTATCCAGTAGCTGCCTGGGTTAAAGATTCATCGTTGTGTACATAAAGAGAGTGACCACAGGGCCACTAGTGTTTACTGAAAGGTGGGTAGTCTTGAGGCCTGGGAAACGGATAATTGGGAGTTGTCTCTGCAGATAAATGCAAGTTGAGACCGGCAAGCTGCATCATTTTCATCTTATAAATACAGATGACAAGCTATTGTTCTAGTTAATGTTTCCCAGGTAGCTGACTGGAATGTTGAAGGACCTTCCTACTCCTCGCTGCTGCCTGAGATAAGCAGCAGATTTATGGTCCCTTTGACTTTAAAATCAAAATGCATTCTCGTGCTGCAGTGTGGATGTTATCTGTTCACGGCTAACAATGGGATGAAAGCCTGTGAATGAAAAGAATCGGCTCAGCTGTAACTAGAAACCTGACAGAGATAAAAAGGTTTATCCGAAACATATCTATCGAGCTGTCTATTAACATTTGCAAACGTGTGTTGTCAGGCTTAATCTAACACTTTCAGTATAACGACTTTTGCCCACCATTTTCAAGTAGGAAAATTAAAAATGTGCTGAACCCTATTATGGCCTATTTAGTAAGAGAAAGGTGTAGGTTTTGTATTATTTAGACGGTTAACTCCCATATTTCCCATATTTGTGATGAAAATCATGCACCAAGATAAATGAGTAAAAAAAAATAAATGAAATAAAATAAGCCTACATCAAACTGGTGATCTATCCTTCAACTCATGTAAAATGAGATCTGGTTTATATTGTGGGGTGTGTATACATTGGTATACTCCTTGAACATATACCATTGTACATGATGACAGTAATCCTCTGAACACTGTCATCAGTGAGCAGAGAAGCAGATGGAGTGCATGAATGCTGCTCCCATGATGCAACACCAATAGACTCAGGGACTCATTCATTCCTCGTGCTATAAATAATGTTAATCTTTATAGCCTTTTTCTTTGAATTATGTTCTTTATCTTTAGACTTAGATTGTGTCATCTTGCACTTTCTTTTTATAGAAACTTTGTTCTTGTTCTTGTTTTTTATGAATCTATCGTCTGTGTTGCTGTGCTGGCTGAAAAAGCAATTTCCCGAATGAGACCGCCAGAGGGATCAATAAAGTTTATCCATCTATCTACTTCTCACTCACTTCGAGAAAGATGGTGGAACAACTTCTGTGGCCAATTTCCCATTTGTTTTTGTCAAATTCACTTTTTTCTTCATTTTCAGATTTAACTCAGATTTTTGATGACTCGATAAAGATCTTTTGGAGCTGGAACTATTGTTGACCTCACACTTACACAATCATAACATGACCCCCCTCCTTGCTTATGCTAAAAAAGATAAACATTATATAGTGAGTTCGAGATGAGTCCTTTTAGCCAACTCAGCAAAATTGTTGTAACACATTACAAAAAAACATAATCCCTGTCCTAATGAAGATGAGTTATTTTAACAAGTTGGGACCTGATCTTTGGAAAACTAAGACTGTAAAAATGGATTGGATGGAATGAATCTAGATTTTGAGTGACTTTTTCTGATACGAGTTTAATGTCAAACTTTTCTATTCGAAGTTTTCAGTTCTTTCTGGTACATGAATAATCTAGAAAACAAAGAGAGACCACATCTGGGGGATAAAGACAAGAACATGACCAATGATCATGTATATTTAAAGTCGTCTCAGAAAAAGATCAATTATATCCCTCAGGTGGACTAAGATGTGGTCCTTTGTCACTTTAGAAAGTGGCAAAGCTCTAGTCTTTGATCTATATTGTAGACCTCCTTGTCTTAAAAAAGTCCAAGTCAAGCTTCCTATGATCACAAGATGTTTGTTTTTGCTATTAGATTTGTTTTCCATTTAAAAAGGGTATTTAGTGTGTAAAAAGAAACGGTGAAACGCCTCCAGACAACCTCCTCCCACTCATCCAGCCAGTGGCTCTTTGTTAGGTTCCCATGGCGATTCAATAAATCCTTAGTGGGGGCAGAAAGACCCCACTGTTTGTCAGGTATTTGGGGGTTTGTTATTGTGTCTGCACTGGAAACCCTTTGTAACATTTTTCTTCTGCTCGTGCACGTAGGTGGTTCTGCTGGGCCCTGCTGATGGACCAGGACACACAGTGGCTGTATCAACTCCTGGCTGAAGTCCAGTTGGAGAAGTTCTACCTGCGCGTGCGAGATGGACTCAATATTACCCGCCTGGACCATTTCGCCTACGTCAAGGAGTCCGACCTGGAGCAAGTCGGCATCAGCAAACCTGGTGTGAACCCCTTGTTTATCTCGATGTCAGATGAGTCGCATATAGTTTAAGATTTCTATTATGAAATGCATATTATTGAGTACACAGTTCAAGTTTTCTGGAGAACAAATGTTTTTTTCTGGTAGTTTATTATATAGAAACTCGTAGAAATTACTCTAAATTATTATCCATTTATCTTTAGAGACAAGATAGTGTTACTTTAATATTTAATATATAAAATGGGAACAATTAACCAGTTTAAAAAAATAAAAAAAAAAGGTGTGAAAAGAGGTATTTATGCAAACAATTTGAGACATGCTTAACATTTGTTGATCTCATTATATTCAAATCTCCAGCACAAAGAAGATTATGGGATGCTCTGAAACGCTATAAGACACGATCTCGAGCCGGGGTCTCAAAGGTCAGTTTGGGTTCATCATTATCATCGAGATAATGTTAATAGTTCCGGTGATGGAGGTCTGCTCTGTTCATGCTCCTTCAGGTGCCCGGTGGGCGGGGTCCGGAGGGCCCGGATCAGTTTAGCGGGAGCACACAAGAGACTACGAGTCGTGGTCTTCCCAGTTTGATCCAGGACAATGAACTGATTCTGGGAGAGAAGCTGGGCTCGGGGTCGTTCGGAGTGGTGAAGAGGGGAGAATGGCACACACCCACCGGAAGAGTGGTAAGAGAACACACACTCTGCTCACCCACAAATCTGCTTACTTCAGCACTATATATATCTTGAGATATTTAACCGCTATTACATTTACGATAGAGGATATCGGGATACATTTTTTATTTTAAAAACGACGACTTAATTGGCTCTAAGAATAACGCAAAAGAAGCAAAACAAATGGGGGAAAAAATGAATGAACATAGAAGAGAAAACGACAAAAGGAAAGATTCTCTCTCGACAAAGTTGCTGGACTAGTTACGTAACATCTGTCATCACTAAACTGGTTACAGTTTGTCAACAGTATCTTTACACGATACCACTCGTGTAACAAACTCACCTGTTTCTCTGATCAGAGAGGCCGCAGGCCTTCAGAAGCATAAGTAAAATAAATGGGAAAAGGAAGTTCCATAGAGTTCTTAAGCCTAGTGTTAACCAAGGGTCAAGGTGACCTGAAAGCAAATGTGTTTGTGGTATCCCTTGTGTTATGTCTGTGTCAACATAAACGACCTCCCTGACCTCCATAAATACATATGCAGTGCTGGAGATCGTTCACCTTGACCCAGAGACAACACAAGGGATCCCACAAACACATTTGTTTTCCGAGCTTCGGGTCTACTTGACCCTGAGCTAACACAAGGGTGAAGAAGAATGGCTACCTATTTGGCAGAAAATCTACAACGTCTTCCTGTATCTGGAGGGAGGATTGTCGGGAAATACTGTATGATTAGATTCTTTTTTTTGCACAAACAACTAAAAGCAGACATCCGATCAGCAGCTGTAGATCATGCTCACATTTTTGATATCTCACCAGGCTGGGAACTAGTTAGCAACCTGGCTGCTTGCCAGAAGACGTCTAGAGCGTAAGCAATATTTAGTCTCTGCGATACCTTCGGCAGTGAAATACAACCCTGGATATGACAAATATTTGTTTAAAAAGCAGCATGTAAAGAGGCTATTGTGGACAAAAATGTCATAAAACACAATCCCCTACAGTTAAAGAGTGGACTGGCATTATATGTTTTTAAAATGGAAGAGAAATGCGTGTGTATGTATATATATACTGTATATGTATATACTGTGTATATATATATATATATATATATATATATATTGGTTTTAGTGTCTCTGTGTGTATTCTGTACTTTGAAAGATGTGTAAATTTACAAGCAATCCTTAATTTCTTTTCTTTAATTCTTTTTTAAATTCTTTGGTGTTCTTGATATGTTTGTGTGTGATTTTATTTGGAAAATAACTAATATAAAACTCACCGTGATTGTCGACTTAATTATTTTCAAAGTAATCTGTTCCTTTTTAAAGTTGGAGACAAAAATGTATGTTCATTTTAATGTAGCAACTGGGGCTAAGTTGTCTTCTTCTTTGTCCAAAAAGACATATTTAAAAATACATACATACTTTGAAGTCTAAACGAGATAATTTTTTCTGGATTTTTATTTTTACATTTTAACCTTGTTTGTAGCGGAAGTTTGAGAATAAAAAAATGATAAAGACAGGATGTACTTAAATATTGCTTCTCTTTAAACTTTCGCTACAAACAAACTAAAAATATAGCATCTTATTTAAGTTTATTAGGAACAATTCCTCTTGTCGGGGCCTCAATACAAGATGGAGGATCAGTATAGAAGTATTTAGATGTTTTTGAGTGTCTTTTTCGGACAAAGATGAAGACAAGACCACTGAGCTGTAGCCACTGGATTAAAATAAACATGTTTTTTTTCTATAACCCTAAAAAAGAACAGATTACTCTAAAAAAAATAACAACACTTATTTGACATGAGAGTGAGTGTAAAATGTGTCTGAATTTTTGTTTGAAGTATCACTTTAAGTTTAATAATTAATTAATTTAAAAAAAATCCTTCACATTTACCTAACATCAACACCACATCCTGTAGCTCAATGTTCAGAAGTGACGTTAGCTCAGCCAGTTGGTCGGTCAACATTGTGTGTGAACTGAATTAAAGGTTTCATGTCTCATTCTCACCAGCTTCACGTGGCAGTCAAGTCTCTCAGAAGCAGCATGTCAAGACAGGCGGACACACTCACAGACTTCCTTCAAGAAGTGACCACCATGCAGTCCTTGGACCATCCCAACATCATCCGGCTTTATGGCGTGGTGCTCACTCAGCCGCTGAAGATGGTGAGAAGATGTTGTGCTCTGGCCTCCTCATTGAGACCAACAATCTTTGTTGCTCCTGTAGGTCACTGAGCTGGCTCCTCTAGGCTCGCTGTACGACACACTGCGCTGTCGCCAGTACGAGTACCCGCTGCTGCGACTGTGGCTCTTCGCTACTCAGATCGTAGCGGGCATGGACTACCTGGAAACCCGCAGGTTCATCCACAGAGACCTGGCCGCGAGGAACGTGCTGCTGGCCTCTCGGGAGGTGGTCAAGATCGGGGACTTCGGTCTGATGAGAGGTCTGAGCCAGGAGGCGGATCATTACGTCATGACGGCTCATAAGAGGATCCCGTTCGCTTGGTGAGGACATGGAAATAAAGCTGACCTTGAGAACCCATGAAGTGTCGTGCATCAGTCATGTTGGTTCATGTCATTCAGGTGCGCCCCAGAGAGTCTGCGTGTGGGCTCCTTCTCACATGCGTCAGACGTGTGGATGTTTGGCGTCACGCTCTGGGAGATGTTCACCTACTGTGAGGAGCCGTGGTTCGGCCTGTCAGGCAGACAGGTACGCACTCGCCGGCGTGTGTGGAATGTGCCGCCACACCCCATCGGATGCTCCGCTGTTATATCATGCTTTTTGGCATCTGCAGATCCTTTTCCGGGTAGAGCGAGAGGGCGAGCGCCTGGAGAAGCCGCAAGATTGTCCTCAGGAGATTTACTCCGTCATGAGGAAGTGTTGGGCCTGCAACCCGGCGGAGAGGCCCAACTTTGCCCAGCTGACCATCATGATGGCAGATGTGTGTATGCAGCATTAGGATTAGATGAGATTCAAAGCTCAAATTACAATCTCTCCTTTGCACATTTAGACCAAACCCATGGAGGCCCAGGCCGTGAGGGAGTTCTCTGAACCCAGGAAACTGCCACTGCTGCCCAACGACCTTGTGACCGTCATAGATCACGGGTAACCACCTACACTCACACACTACACTGCCAAGGTGGTTGGTACTAGGAACTCATTGTACATGAAAATGAAACCACCCACACCTCAGTGTCATGTACTGATGAAGTACAGAGCCCCGAGGTGATATGAACTTCATTTTGTTTATCTTGTGATATCAGTGTTTGAGATACTTGTGTCGTAACATACGAGTATTTCATAATATTAATTATATACTGATCATCGGCATCTTCCAAGTACAATACGCCCCATTCCTTACCTTATTCATCGACAAAAGCCAAAAGAGTTTTCATTTCATTTTCAGCTCATTTTCTTATTCCAAGGAAGGTTTTAAACTATATCAGATCTCTGTAGTAAATATTAAGCAAGTTATCTTTTAAAGAATGTATTTTAACTGTATATATATATATAGCGCTTTGTGACCCTGGTCTAGAAAGGCGCTTTACAAATAACCTTTACTTTATTTACTTACGTTACTTTTAGATGTCTGGCAGCAAAGACGATGTAAAATGAAAAGGTATAACTTTAAGAGCACCACTGTCATCATTTACTTTTAGGTATCAAAACCTCTCTACTCTCAGGAGAAGACCTTTCCCAATGCCAACACGAACACACTGAAATGATGAAGGAATCCAGCTAGTAGATAAACCAAAAAATACAGTTTTCAACTAGGAAAAAAGACTTGTTCGTTTTGTTGAATGAGACTTCATGAACTAAGTCACTATAAACCCTTTTTGAACATCACTACTGGAGAATATCACTGGTACAGATATATCTCACATAAAAAGATAATAGATATTTATAGAAAAAAATGTTTTTATGTCATCTCGGGGCTCTGTAGATAAACTGAATGAAGTGTTATTGTTATTTAAATCATATTATTTGTATTACATATATTTGAAATTTAAATAATAAAATAACCTCGGACAGAACCTGTAAATAAAAAAGGCGCTTTAGTTGAAAATTCGTAGTTTGCTCTCAATTTATGTTGACGGACGAGACATTGTCATGAATATGAAATACAAGAGGGAATGTGGAGAAAATGAAGTCCTACAACAAAGATCCTATCAAGTTAAAGAGATGAAATGATGGCCGTCCACTCTGACCTCTGCCGCACTTATCTGCTCAATGTCTACGTATGATTGACACTTCAGTATATCTCGCACCTCTCTGAGGTTCATTACTAACTATAGGACTTTGACCCATCATTGTGAACTGTACTCTCGAGTGGGAGGGTCAGGGCCATTGGTATTGTAAACTTTTATTTACAAGGCCATGCTTTGTCTTCTGCCCTCCCACATTACCTTGTTCTCAACAAAATGGGGGGGAAAAGGGACTTATGCTTACTCTGCTCCATCCACATGGACTATGTTACTCAAAGACCTGTAAACAACTGATCTTATTTCATTAAGCGATTTTTAAGTCCAGATTGAAAGCACTGGAGATTACTTTTATGAATTGTAACAGGATTTTCCTGTTTAAATAAAGGTTACATAAAAAACAATTCGAAGAATGTTTGGATAATGGACAGCTCTTTGGCACAGCGGTAGTAAGTGCTGCACCCTTGTGGCAAAAAGGTGACAATACAGCAAACCTTGCTCTTACTGTGTAAGTTCAATCCACAAGATTCATGTCATTTAATGTGTTGAATCTTCAGATTAGCTACTTCCATATCTTATCAGTTTCTGTCCTCTGATGCACAGTCTGGACATGAGTGAGTGGCGCGGTCAGAACCAGAGGACGCTTATCGTGGGCTGGTTTCCTGCCAGTATCATCATCCCAGTGGCACACATTCCACCAGCACCCCCGGTCAGCTCCTCTAAAACCTCCAGCTCCGTCATCGTGTCTAGCACCCCCCACATCTCCGGCCCCATTAAAGGCAGCCTGCAACACACGGGACACGGAGACGTGCACCCTGACCGCAGCTGGGGAACCCCGGAGAACCTTGACGAGTCAGTGGCGCTTCTTGTACTTCACCTACAAGCCTGATACCAGTCTTCTAGCTCGGGGGTCCCCAACCTTTTTTCTTTATTTGCAGCTTATAAAAATGGCAAGAATGAAATGGCACGGAAGAAACTTATAAAAAATACACTTGCCATAACACTACCCTGGCCTGGTTTCTCTTCAATAAAATGGTCCCATGTAGAGTATTTATGTGGACTTGAGAGAAACATCATGTGTGACCCGAGGCCCGGAAACAAATGCCATACCGCCCTGTGGTTGGGGACCACTGGTCTAGCTAACTGTGACAGTGCTAACATTCTGAACACGCACCATCTTTTGATTTGTTTGATTACTTGATACGTCTTACTTGTGCAGCAGCAACTCCAGGTCCGGTCCGGCCCGAGAGAAGGATGGATCCAACCTGCAGCAGATGGCAGGTAAGAGGCGGCGAGACGGTGCCGATCGAACATCATAAGTGACTCTTGAGGCTGTCTTCAGGAATGTCGCGCAGCCTGGAGTCCGTCCTGGGCGGACACCGTCCTCGTGCTCAAACGGTACCCATGCTCCGGGTGGACCAGCAGGGCCGGCTCATGCCGCCGGCTCACAGCGTGGTGATGCAGGACCCACGGCGCTTCAGCGAGGCCAGCATCGGACCCCCTTCCCGGCCTCCGCCCCCCAACGTCAAACGCGGGAACCCGAAACCTCAGAGGAGACCCTCGGTTCACCCGACCTCCGGCACCTCCTGGCACGCTCCACAGACAATGGTGCCTCCGGGACAGCCTCCTCCTCTACCTCAGTACCCCCCGGCGGCAGGGAACCTCGCCAAGATGTCCAACCTGGCCCGCTCCACGCCTCAGCTGGACGACGACACCGACGGCCGAGAGAGGCTCCGAGAGCGAGAGAAGCCCACTCAGATGCAGCACATCATCGCACAGGTGTGCACGCTACACTAGCTACTCCTCATGATGAAGTTGTGTTCTCACCTGTGTGTGTGTGTGTGTGCTGCAGGTGATGGAGGCCGTGCACGGCGTGACCATCGAGGAGGTTCGCAGTGCACTGCAGCGGGCCGAGTGGAACGGAGCGAGGGCGGAGCAGCAGCTCAAGGTGAGACAAGACCTTCTTCACCTGCGAGTCCTGGTGTGACTCTGTGTCTCCACAGCTGGAGCAGCTGTACTCGCTCAGCCTCTGCTCCAAAGAGGACTGCATCAGGATCCTCACCCGGTGCCAGTGGGACCTGCAGCTCGCCAGTCGCTACCTGCTCCGCTGGTCTCGGGAGGAGCGTCCGGGCGCCGGGGAGAGGGAGCGACCTCAGATCAGCGCCGAGCGGCGCGTGTGAGGGTAACCGGTGGAGACGATAAGACGAGTTAGCAGTTTACCAAGATATGGTTGAACCGTTTTTTGTATCGAAATAAATGTATATATTGTATTTGTAAGTTTTGTTTGTTTTGACTGTCTCATTCGTCTTTGAGTATGAATTTATAAACACTATATTTTTTACAGCATCAAAATCGAATAATTTCAAATACCAAATTCATTGTAATAAAGGAATACTCAGTCATTTACGCCCATATAATTCAAATTCCAATTAATATAAATAATTCATATCAGATTATTTAGCCTGTTGAGTTTGAGTCTTAAGTGATTTATTTTCCTATATTTCTGACTTAAGATCATCAGGTTCGTTTGCTTAAAGCCACGGAGACATTGTTTATCGATTATTCCATTAAAGAGCCTTTTTAAAGTTGCTCAACATGTAATGTTACGAGTGTAACAGCCGACGACATTATTTACATTCAAAGCAGCAGCTCGAATAATGATTGGTTACGATACCATCTTCTACCACATGGAGGCACTGTTGTACCTGACGCCACCCTTTTATTAAAGCAAATTATTGCGCATTTAACCGTTTAAAACTATTTTTTCAAGTAAGATTTAAAGTTGTCTGATACTTCGTAGAATATTTTGCTCAAAATGCAGTATTTTTTACACTTATACACATCATTAAAAGTCACTTTTTCCCTTGTGATTAACTGCGTTCCCTTAAAGAGTTAAATAGAATCTTGTATACGTTCCAACATATTTAAACCCAAAGGCCCACACAATGTTGATCTAAAAGTGTTGTTTTTTCCCAAATTGCTGCTTAAAAAAATGTTAACGGTTGTTTTTATGTTGACAAAAAAGAATACGATTAGTACAACATCACACAAAGTAAAAACTAATACCCATGTAAACAATAAAGCCTTTTTTATTAAAAGAGCAACGAAATCCTTACATTTAAAATTATTAATTATAAACTATTATAAATTATAAATATAGTCCTGAGGAATATAAAATATATATACTGTATATAAAAATACAAAATACAATTAAAAATAAAATTGACTAAAAATCGCTACTGAATACTCTCTCTTCATTACACGTTCATCATTTTATGTCCTCTTATTTGTCTCAGTAATTCAATCTTTTTTCTGAAATGCTTTCCCCAATAAAATATAAATATTAAAAGTGTTTTCCACATGTCCCATAACAACAAAACACATATTGATTCTCAGTTTACTTTTTGTTTATTTCAGTAATTTTACATAGTAATCAAATAGTTTCTAGAAAAACAAACAGTCACAAAAAACAACGATAATTGCTTGTGCATAGAATATTTGAAGAAAGTGACATAAAGTTGTGAACGTGGTCTTTGCATACAACTGGATCATGGAGCACAAGATGAAAGCACCAGTCGCCTGTAAAGTTCACAGTTGTTAAGTGTAGTGATGTCACCTCAAAGGGACAACTGGCATTCCCAACCACCTTTTTTCAAGGGGTAAGTTGCGTACACTGGTTTCCATGACAACCAGCGACTCACACATTCTATCCTTGAAGGTAGACGGTTTAAAAAAGGCAGAAAAGCAGACAAAAGGGCACTTTTGGTTGGAACAGTTACTCTAGAGGAGTACAAAAGATGCCCAGGTGTAAATATAAGACATGTTTATATAAAACACAGGTTACTAAATGCAGGAACATCAACTGGTTTCATTTTGTCTTCAAGGTCACAACAACAGCTTTTGAAAGTTTACATGAAAATGCAGTTTCTGTTTAAGAAGGATTTATATTTGAGTGATTCAGTTGCACGTTTGTAACTCTGGGCAAACACAGAAGAGAAGCTGCTTGTTTGCACGACAGAGCAGGATTGTTGCCGTAGCCATCGAAACATCCATCACTGTCGAGAGTGTGTGTCTCTGCTGGGACATCTCAGGTCTTTTGAAAGAGGGTATGAGGAAAAACAGGCTTCATCAGACCACTTCCTGCTCTGAGGCTACACTTCTGCATTACTTTGTGGTCCCTGGTCAGAATAGATGTCCATTGACTTCAGACCAGAGATGAAATCAAGAAATATGAGCTTGTTGTGACAGAACAAGGAAAGAAAAGACGATGAGTGGAGTACAAAAGTTTAAATTGCACGTGTGGATGACCTTGAGCGACAGATTCGCTCTACAAAAAGCATCTAATCAGTTAAACCCAGAGATGACAAATATAGAAGATGCACTTAAACTACATGTGGACATTGGAACGGAGCATCAATGTTGAGAAGACTCACTGGCAGGTTGTTTGGCTGACCTTGAAAGGCAACTTTAAGTAATGCTGGGTCTGAGGACGCACTTGGCCTTGAGACTACAAAGGTGTGTCGTCATGATGATGAAGATGGTGGTGGGGGGTTAGGAGAAGACGCTGCTGCGCTGGTTGGCTTCGCCCACCTTTTCGAAGAACATAAAGTCCTGCAGGAGACACACAAAGAATGTTTGTTTTTGCACACCAACGCTGTTTGGAGTCGTCTCTTACGATGAGGAAGCAGGCTCCCATCAGCACAGCCTTCAACTTCACGTCCAGGTCCAGAGGAAACTGGATCCCAAAGTTGTCCGTGTCGGTGAAGACCTCCTTCAGAAGACCGCTCCACTGTTTGCTGATGCGGCCGATTGGACTGGAACCATCTTTGCTCTTCAGCTGCAAAAGTGAAAAGATCCACATGTCACAATTTTATGGGATGTTTACACTTAAAATGTATGGTTTAGTTTCTAATAATTGACCCACAACAAGCTCTCTTCTGGAGTCCTTCTAACTCAATGTAAACCATAAGATAATCTAACAGTACTCTCGACTACGATGGCTACAAGAGGAACCAAAGCTAATAACACAAAACTATAGATAAAAATGAAGAAGAAAGGCACATGGATGTCGCAACATACACTTTATTGTAACTGTCCTTATGAAGCCTCTCAGAAAATTAAAAACACACTCAGTTATAGCTTCTATTGTTTCATTTATGGTCGTCACATCGCATTCATTACATTGGCGTTTTGGGAATGTACCGTAAAGTTTACCACATTAAAGTGCAACTCATGAGAGGAGAAACCAGAACAACTAATATGTTGTCAGCAGTTATGATGTTGTTGTTAAGATACGATCACTTTGTCGTCTAAGCCTGTTTGACTAGTGATGCTGTAATGAAAAATATACCTGCCTTAAGATGCTTCCGATTGGTTAATATTACATGATTCCTTCCGCCATTGGCTTGATTTACGCAAAAGTTACCCCTTTTTTAAATCATTATAAAATAAACGTATAGTACTAAATGGGTAAATAGAGGTGTGAGAAGTGTCAAGTGTGGCGTGGGAAAGGTTCAAATTTGGCGACACTCAAAGCGTGTGACTTGGCTGCCTGACTTCATTTCCTGTTCACATGACAGTTCACCATGTAACACACACACACACAGTTCTTGTGAATGATTACACGACAACCTTGTCTACGTTCCTGACATGAATCAGAAATGCGTTTAATTCTCGGCTACTCACAAAATGAGTTAAATGATGTTTTTACACATAAAAAATCCTGTTTTTCGCACCTCAAAGTTGACGTCCCCGCAGCAGTTGCAGGCGAAGCAGGGCCCCTCCAGCTTCAACAGGGTCTCTTTGTTGGGACCCTGGATAGAGAAGCGAGGAAGGAAGGGATGCCAGTCCTGCTTCACGTAGCCGATGGTGGTGCCGGGCGGAGCCTGGACCTCCATCTGTGGAGCACAGATCAGGTTACGTGCTATTGAATCAGGGAGGAATGTTGCTGATGAGACCCGCAGTCACGCTGGAGCCATCAGTGTCGCGGCGCATAATTGAAGTCATGGGTCTCATGGTTCCCGTTCGCTCGGTCATTAAAGAAGAATTTCAGAGATTGAATCGACTCGACTCACCACAATGACGGCAACAATAGAGCGAGATTGAGAAACATGTGTAAGTGACATGCAACAGTTGGTGAGTACTGTGTCTGACTGTGATCAGGAATCATCAGCTTCCAGTTGGACAGGAAAACCACTTCCTCTTGACCCCTTAGCCTGAACTGTTTCAACTTCCTTCCCTCGTTCTTTGCGGCTCACACTGTTTTTATGTTTCCTTTTCTACATTTGAACTTTCAGTTATCTTTGAACGCTTTCAGACTTTGATACTGTGTTCAGATATTGACATTAACATCGAATCATAAACAACAATAACATGTAATAATAATAATAACATGTCTAAGTCTTTATCTTTAGACTTAGACTGTGTCATCTTGTTCTTTCTTCTTGTTCTTATTTTATTTTGATTTATTTTTTATGCAAAATTGCTGTATTTTCTGTGGCTATTGGAGAAAAACTATTTCAATAAAGTTTTACCTTTCCTTACCTTGTTGTTCTCTATATTAATGATACGAAATGTGCTTTAGCTGGAAATTATATCTTAAAAAAATAAAAGTTTTATTTTAATTTGTTTTTATTTACCTTTAGGTGGGATAATATTTAATTTTGCTTTCTTTTTATTCACATTTACTATCTTTATTCTATGTACATGCATTATACTGTGTGTATGTAATAATTTGAATGTATCTATTAATTAAATATAATCCATAAAATATAGAATTCTTATTACATTTTAAACAATTAAACAACTGTTAATGTGTTTTTTCTTGGTTTCATAAGTGTCATTAAGGGGTGACAATGAGTTGAAAGCACAGGCCAGTCAAGAGCTACTGCTTGTACGGACAAAATCACAAATGCAGCTTTTAAAAAACGCAGCTACGTCCAACATTTAAAAAAAACTATTCTCTAATTTAGGTAAACATAGATCTGGGCAAAGTGCAGACCAGGGGCCACATATGGCCCATTTGACTGCAGCGCCTCCATCACCCGCTCCCAACTTTTGCTGATAATAAAGATTATAATGAAAAACAGTTTTTGAAGCAATCAGTGTTAACCATTAACAGAAGTGGTGGTTAAACATTGTAAGAAGTCACACTGAACGACTCAAGTATTGGACTCTTTCTTGTGGACAAACGTAATGGGCGCCAG
Organism: Callionymus lyra; assembly: GCF_982586985.1. Taxonomy (NCBI): domain Eukaryota; kingdom Metazoa; phylum Chordata; class Actinopteri; order Syngnathiformes; family Callionymidae; genus Callionymus; species Callionymus lyra. The sequence continues at coordinate 28,168,422 of NC_141821.1, forward strand.
GGCTTCTCACCTCCTGGAGGCAGCAGGGACACCAGCAGGAGACGCAGCGAAAAGGTCGGATGAGACGGATGACCTCGCGGTCCGTGTTGTCCTTGATCTTCATGTCGAAGCTACGCAAAGAGCCGCAGCAGTTCCTGGTGCAGCAGTCGTTCTTCTCCTTGGCCTTGTACATCTTCTGGCCCAGACTGTTCTTTATCTCATACTGGTTGTTGGTCTCGAAGCCGATGAAGGCTGCAAAGGTCGAAGGGAGAAGTGGGAAAACAACAAAGCCAGGGCGTGAAAGGTCATCGTGATAAGAACAGCTTTACCTTCCAAGAGCTCCACTTTCTGGTGGATGAGAATCTGGTCGATCTGAAACATCAAGAGAAAAAAATTGAAATCATTTACTCACATTTTTTTTCTTTTAAAGATTGATATGTGAATGGAAAGAATTCGTCCTCTCTGGACTACAAGGGCGAGTCAGTTTAAACTTGAAGTCCTCAGTGAGATCCACACCTACAAATGACCTCAGTTCCATCACATCTGCTGACCTGTGTGAGATACTCCAGCCCTGGTGGGACCCCGACAGGCACCACACCCGCGGGCGGCGCTGGCGAGATGGCCTGGTGCGGAGCACCATACTCTGGTCCTGGAGCGTGGTTCACTGGTCCTGGCTGGTACATGACCGGTTGGTTCTGGTTGTAGCCCATGTTGAAGCCTGGTGGAGGGGCTTGACCTGGGTCTCCATACCCTACTTGAGGAACTGGGTAAGGTGGCATGGAGTGTCCTCCTGGTTGAGGCACGGCGTACGGAGGAGAGGAGTAACCTGGGAAATAGACATAATTAATGCTACAGAGTATTTATCCACTAATCGACCATGATGGTGGTCCTGAAAACCACCTGGGCGGCTACAAAGGTTACTCTTGGTGACAACAACAGCATATTTAAACAGGACTTCACATATCAGATCTATAGAGAGAGGGAGAAGATAGTGACTTCCTGAAGAAGACTTTCAATGACTGAAAAGAGCCTGGAATAGGAGAGATGAGAATCACTCATGACAGAGAAACCAATACATCAGCAAAGTCAAAGGCAGGATATAAACATTGTGATTATGAAGATGGATTAGACTAACACTTGACTTGAACGCACTCACAAATAGCTTTAGAAGATCAACGCAACAGGCAAGTTGCCAGTGTCAAAGGAATTGCTATATTTATATTTTGTATATATATATTCAGAGAACTAAAAATATCAAGTTATCAATCTTGTTAACACAGTTGATGCTGCTTCATATTTAGCTACAAACATCTTATTCCCATGATTGTTGAGACAACAAACAATTGAAAAGTTAACCAACGACAATCGGTTATCTAACAACACACACATACACACACACTCTTATCATGGTCCTCCAGCTAATAATGCTTTTTTTTAATGGTTAGACACATAATGTGTGTTAAACATGGCAGATGAAAATACAATTCAAATAATGTTTTATTCACAATAGGATTCAAAACCGTATAAGAGGGGAAACATGTCTACTGACACAGGATGTCAGTAGAGACAAACAAATTTGGAAAATGATGTCAAAACACGATCTGGAGCTTTTAATCCATGCATTTGTGTGTTCTCGCCTAGACTAAATTGTTTATTTTCGTGTCTAAACAAGAAGGAAGTGTCTCGCCTGCAGTTAATATAAAACTCTGAATTCTACTGATGGTTCCCTCGCACACACTTCTGGACCAGGAGGAGAGAAATCCTTCCAGACTGTTGCTCCTAAGCTTTGGATTTCTCTCCTCTGGTCCTTAACCGTGTGCGAGAAAGTCGATTCTGACCCACAGACCTAAGAGCCTGAGCTGGGGTGTAAGTCTGGATCAGATCAGTGATGTAAGGAGGAGCCTGACCATGAATAGATCTGAAAGTAAGAACCAGAATTTGTAAAGTTGATCCTGAAAGAACCTGGCAGCCAGTGAAGAGTTTTAAGGATCGAAAAAATGTGAGTTCTTCTACTAGAGCGGGTCAGAATTCTTGCTGCAGAGTTCTGTATTAACTGCAGGCGAGACACCTCCTTCTTGTTAAGACATGAAAACAAACTGTTCCATCCAAGTTGATATAATAAACTAAAATGTGTTCATACAGCATTGAAGCGAGAGGAAAATCCCATCAAACATCTTTTAATTTGTTTTTTTGTAGTATAATAAATGGGAGAAAAAATGAGGAAAAAGGTCAACACTGAACAATAAAAAGAGATTAAGCAGTATAGTGAACGCTTTGGAAAATCTTAAAGTCCAAAGTATAACGTGTGCACAATCATTTTTAATTCAATTCTCCCGAATGTTGGAAAAATAAAAGGTACTATCATCATAAGAACACGTATATTCTATATAACCTATAAGGTACGTGGCTGTATTTACTACTACTACTGATGGATCATAACACTTCAGGGCTGAGCCAATAAGCCACTTACTAGCCTCGCACTAAAAGAGTTTACTATTGATCCTGCCTGGTACCAGTAATGTACTCCAAACCAGACAATAGTTAAATATAAATGTAGATAAAAATGAAATGGTGAGAAGCAGATGTTACATTAGCTGCTTCTGAAAATAATTGTATTGTTCTGGGATGCCAGTTCAAAGACAATACAGCCCCTTTGATTCCTTCTGGACTCAAGAAACCTCTTGTTTTGGCTTGTTCTTAGCATTTAAACTTGAATCACTCTAATATATATCAGCATTGGTGCTTTTTTTTGGTGCAAAAATAGTAGAATTTTGGAAAAGGGTTAGAAGTAAGAAGATAGTTCACAAGATTACAAACAGTTTTACTGCATTAGGTTCTCACTGTTGAGATAGAAATCATGAGAATGTCGACTCAGCATTACAGACCACCGATTCATTAGTTTACTGAAGTCAAAAAATAGAAAGGAGTACATTCAGTAGAATCAAAAGTAGACTTGATCAAGCTGATGAGGTGACTTTGCAAAAACACAGAGAAGTTCTAACAAACTTTTTTTATGTTTCTCCTTTAGTTTCAATGATGAAAAATGAGTGAATGTTTTCAGTAAACTGGTGAATCATTCAGTGTCAACATGTGACCTAAACTGAACGAAAAGGCAACAGTCACACCCTGACTTTATAACTGTTACAAAGGGGAATGTGCATGTTTCAACAGACCGCACTGGTGACAACCAAACATCTGTTGAGTTTTCCATAAAGTCGTCCTTGCTACAGTTACGGTATCTGATGCATTTATATTTGTATCATTCAACATAGAGTTGAATGATTTCAGATCAGACATGTCACGTCACCAAACTTTCTTTAGACCCTTTCTCACAGTATTGCCCAATTTTTTGGGGGGGGGGGGGGGGTTTAAGGCCATTTAACCCTTTTGTTATCTCTGGGTCATGTGACCCGAAGGCACGAACAAACCTTCCTAAATTCAGTAAAAATGTATTTAATTTCAAACACGTCTTCTGTGATCTTACATGGTGTATTTAAATTGTGTTCAGATAAACTAGACTCAAGACCACCTCAGTGAAGACAAAAAAAGACTCAAAATTAAAGTAGAAAAATGTTCACATTGATATCAGGGCCTATAATGGGGCCAGTGTTTAAAATAAGATTAGGAACTGAAATTATTATGCGTGTCAACCATTGTACACAGACTGTAAAGAAAGTCATACTTCTGCTTTTGCTCGGCCAGTGACTTGGAGTGCTAAAAAGACTTTGGCCCCATGTGTGATTGAGTTTGACAGCTCGGCTGCTATAGACCACAACAACAAATAATACAATGACAATATTAACATCAGATTTTACTTTATAAATGTAAGTTAAAAAGTTGTAACAGTTCATTTTTGCTCTTTTTAGCAAGAGTCAGTGAGTGTAAATGGTAGGGCATGAAATGCTAACTGCTAACAATTAAAACCTACGTCAGTCTGTGAAGAAGCACCTTTTTATTTTGTGTTTATCAAAACAAGTTAAATATACATTTACATTTTTAAGACTAATCTTGGTTCTCCGCTCAGATGTCTGCTACCTTTTCGAGCCAAGGTAAGGTTGGCAAGAATACAAATCCTTTTTTTTTAATGGGTGTATGTCAGTAAAGAACAAACACATAATATTAAAAAAGTGTGGCTGAAGATTTAAACACCATCCTTAGTTAATTATTGCCTTTATGAAGAGGTTTGTCATAAAGACCTAACATTAACATGAACACGAATTCAACTTGAATGTAGAGATTATTGAGTCACATGCAAGATTAGCCATTTGACGTAATTCATGACAGGAAGCAGCAAGAAAACACCATAACAAACCTTAAAATGGCAAATCATTATACGTTCACAAAACTATTGCAATTGCTGAATATAAAAAGATCAAATGTTTTATCAATTTAAGATGTTTTCCCGAGTATTTTAAACAACGTTCTGAACTGGTTCCAACCCGACTATGGCGAGCAAAACCAAACATTTGTTCCAACATAAACCTGTCTTTGTTTGTTATTCGATGTACTTGCAAATTCTCCATGACGTCGCCCATGATTAAAGGCTATTTATGATCCGCTTTTTACGATTGTCTTCTTTCAGATTAACTATACATAAGTGTTCAATGGTATCAAAATTCATTACACTGCTGACCAAACAGGTTTTCCACAGCGGTCACTCCTACAGCACCAAAGATCTTTTGTTCAACTCATACATGTCAAAGAGAAAAGATGCAAATAGAAAAGATGCAGGTGACTTTTGGTGAGACATCCGATTGCAAAACATGTCCTCCACATTCCTGAGTGTACAAACATGGTATTAAGTGAGGAAGCATCATCGTGTAGGTTAAACAGGGGTTGCTTTCTTGACCAAAACCGCCCCAAACCAAGAATCTTTCCATGCAGGGAGAGCAGGGATTCATGTTTTCCTTCCTTCAGATGCTTCATCAAGTTTCTCAAGTGTTTGTGTCAAGATAAAGAGTAACTTACTCATGGTGTGGATATCTGGGTGTTTTTATTTTCTTGGCAGGAACACTGCTCAGTCCACTCCCACTGGGGGTTTCTCCTGGAATGAAAAAGGGAAAGGGGGGGTGATCACTTGAAACACGGTGTGTACTTCACAGACTCACAAAAAAAACGGGTTGAACGAGAATTGAATTAGTGACACATCCATTTAATATCCCCCTCTATCTGAAGGAAGCGATGGGTGGGTGTGGCATGTTGTATCAGGTCAACAGGGCTGGACTGTCATATTTTCCAATCAGTCTTTCTCTTCCGGAGTTTTACTTTTCAATAAGACGCAACTAGTTTCCAAACCGCGAACGATCACCGCAGTGGTCACACATAATCTTAGGCACACACACACACTTATCTAAGCGGGTAATCCTCGCGGGAAAAAGTCATCGAGCTTCACTTACCAACGCGTTCTCTTTGCTCTATGTGGACAGAGGCAGCATTGAAGATTAAAAGGCCTCGAGATATGGCAACAAAGTCGGTCAAATCTTCAATGCGTCTTTTGGCTGTTTATTCCAACCTGTTTGTGACGTCTCCCGCGCTGTTCCCCCTCCCTCTCCGCTGTCTCCTCCCCCCTCTCCCTCGCCAGTGTGGAGACGTTGATCGTCGATCGTTGTATCTCCTCAACTTCTGCATCATCGTCCTACACAGCTGTAGTTCCTCTGCTTCACAAAGAGGGAGAGAATTACGCGTTGAAGGACAATCTGTAAAGCAGTACTGAATGTGATGATCAAACGAGCCACTAGAGGGTGGTGTTACTTAGTATTTACAGACTATTAAAATGAAGCTTCAAAATAAACTAGTTTAATGATTTAGTGTTATTGACCGGCGTCTTAGCACAACGAATTCGTTTTCTGTTCAGTCAATAAAGTCAACAAGCCTTCTGAGACGAGCTGCACTTTATCTTCATAAATAATTCTGACCGGCTCTGATCACAATAAAAACAAAAAAAATTCACTTATATTTGGGAATCACATAAGTGGAAGTCATGGCTCTTTGTGTTGTTAATTTAAAAGTATTTCCACCTAAGAAGTGGGTAGGCTTTGGTCCTGTAAGCTCTCAATACAGCTCCTTAGCACCTTTTGACTTAAGATGGAGGGGAGATAATGCTATTACCAGCTGCACATTATGTCAGAACGGTGATACACTCCTTCAACACATCTCCTTCAGAGAAGAGCCATGCTTCCACACACTTAAAACATAGTCTCCATATCATGACACATGCTAATTAAGTAAGTAAGTAAGTCATTTTTATTTATATAGCGCTTTTCCAGACCAGAGTCACAAAGCGCTTAAACAATCAAAACAATACTCAGTAAAATATAAACTTTAAAGATCAAGTTAATACTGAGAACAACACAGCAGTTACAGAAAATCATATATCAAGATATCTGTTTCTTTACGGTAAATAATAGCTTACGTGATAATTATTAAATACACACATGTAAACAATTCATTGATAATAGTTTTGCTTTAACTTTTTCATTTACTATCAACAGTCACCTCACCCCAGTGTAGAGGTTTGATCTTCCAATTTTCCAAAAGTGCTAGGTTTCCAGAGCACTTAGCCTGTGGTAGGAAGGCTCTCCACGGCAACAGGTTCTCTGGTGAGGGACAGGACAAAGATCGACTCCAAGGACTTTTATGAGAGACAAATAAAGGTCAAAAGGCTGCTCCACCCACTCTTGATAGCCTCCATACAATTAGCATCTAAAAAATAAGAAAGGCAGGTCCACTGACCACACACAGGTCACACCTAAGACTCTAGTCCCATCTAGATTTGACCGGGTGAGAGGAGTCCAACTGCTGTGGGTTTGCTCAAAGCTTACCTACAGATTTTAAGATGGATCCTCACTGGTGTCGGAGCTGGAGATTGGACCATAGGTTGCATGTGTTGCTTGTTTCAACAGTCTAAAAAAAAAACAATGCTGTGGGAAAACACTGTCCATGAGTAAATATACCACCAGAACATCTTTGGCTCCAGTTTGTTGTTTTTTCTTTAGATCTGAGTCCACACAGAGAAGCTGAGTTTTTAACCACGAACAGAGACATGTTCCGTGAATGTTTGGTAAACAGTCAGAGTTGTGCATGTCAGTGAGTGGAAACTAAACAAATGAAGAAGGATTACTGTAAATGTTAGCTTGAGGGACTTCTTGGTAAGTGTCCAATTCTTGTCAACGATACCAGTAATGAGTCTGACTTCTGGCCAATGACAATAGGACTGTACACTGTTATGAAGCGGTGTGTTGAAAATCAATTTCTCTTAGCCAGTGACATTGGTTCTCTGTCAGAAGAGAGAAGGAATTGAATGTCTACTGTGTAAATCATTATCCCAGTCGATTACCATTCCTATCATCACATCTGGTTGAAAAGTGTTTACTCTACACCAAGGCTGGACCCCCCACACCTCATACAGTGTTGCCAGGGGTAAGACCCTCTGATGGCTGTATGCATATTCAGCCTAAAGTCCAAATGTTTGATGAATCTATATACAATATGTATGGTTGTACCTGGCTTGAGACAACTATCTGTTGTGAGTTTTATTGTGACCCCTGAAGGCAAAATTTGCAATGTTTTAGGGTTTGACTAAATTGTAAGGTTGACGTGCTTGTTCCAAAACAAAGTAGGTATACATTCCACGTACTACAAAACTGCCCTGTTTTGATAGAATATATAAGTGGGAAGAAATAGAGTAACAGGCAAGCCATTTGAGGCAACTTATCCAGATTTTTCTGGCCACTACCTGGGTGTTTCCAGAATGTCCACCTCAAAGGAGGCCCAGAAGAAGACCTGCTAAAAAAAATTGTGTGTCTTTAAAACCTAAACGTTGCATGATTTTCCCTCAGAATGATTGGAGCAAAATAAATAGACAGATGAATAAATGCCTCAATCAGTCTTTATTGAAAAACTAAACCTAGTGGGTAGATAACATAGGATATTAACATTCTAAAATGGTTGGTGTAGAAGATGCCATTCTTCATCTCCTGCATCGGGCCTTCTCCCACCTGGATAAGGGCTTAGGGCTGATAAGGGCTTAGTTTGTCCTGCAACCCACTCTGCTGCAGTACAAACCGACACAGATACATGTAAGGTAAGGTGTGGATCCTGGATTGGTCTCCTGGATCTTGGACCATCTCACTAATTGACCACAGTACGTCAGGCTGAAGGACATCACGTCTGACACTGTGGTGTGCAGAACAGAAGCACCTCAGGCGAAAGTTCTGGCCCCTCTCCTCCTCACCATCTATTCTTCAGACTTCTGCTACAAATCCGAGCTGAGTCTCGTCCAGAAGTATGCTGACGACTCTGCCATTGTTGGATGCATCAGGGACAACAGCGAGGATGAGTACAGAAGTCTGATACGTGACTTTGTGGACTGGAGTGAGAGGAACCACTTGCACCTGAACACCTCAAAGACCAAGGAGCTGGTCTTGGACTTTGGGAGGTCGAGGACAAACCCATGTCTGGTGTTCATCAGAGGTGACGAGGTGGAGATAGTTGACAAATATAAGTACCTCATTGTGTCGCTGGACAGTAAACTGGACTGGTCCTGCAACACAGACCATGTGGTGGCCAGTGTCCTGTTCTATGCTGTGGTGTGTTGGGGTGGAAATGTGTCCAAGAGGACTGTCAACAGGTTGGACAGGTTGATCAGGAGGGCTGGCTCTGTGGTTGGACTGAAGCTGGACTCACTGGTGACAGTTGCTGAGGAGATCACTGAACAAACTACTGTCCATCATGGATGATGACAGTCATGCTCTGAACACTGTCATCAGTGAGCAGAGAAGCAGATGGAGCTCCTCCCATGATGCAACACTAATAGACTCAGGGACTCATTCATTCCTCGGGCTATTAGATTGTATAATTCTGAGTTTGTGAGCAGGAGCGGAGTGAAAGTATGATGTTATTATATTCTATGTTGATCTTTGTATCCCTTTTCCTTTGTATCGTTTCTTGCGTTATTTCCTTTGATCTATGTTCTTTATACTTGCACTTTGCCATCCCTTGCTCTTTGTTTTTTTGTTTGAACTTTGTTCTTGTTCTTGTTTCTATGAAACTCGCGTTCCTTCTATTGTCTGCTGTGAACCGGAAACCCAATTTCTCAAAGGAGATCTCCAGAGGGATTAATAAAGTCAATCCATCTTATCTATCTAAAAAGTCTCCTTGGAAGAACAAATTAGATTATTGAATTGTTGTTTATCCAAAGGTTTTGTGGTGAGACCATGAGACGCATTTTTTAGTCATTTTAAAAGAACAAGTTTAACATTAAAAGGTAACCGGTGCTGCTTCGGGGCTCGAGTCTATTTTAGGATCTGCTGCGATGGTGGGTACTTATAGGAAGCTGGACCAGGGCGGAGTGCACCATTGCGAGCACACACACTTGAAATCACACACACACACACACAGGAACATACGCATTCTCACATAGATATGGTTAAAATATGATATTAATGTTTGATTGTGAAGTACTTTTAAGCAGGAAAAAACTCTGGTTATATTATTTCAAGATGTGATAATGAACATATTAACACGCACATGTACAACAACCCACAGAGACACACACACACACACACAAAGAGGCTTCTAATGAGCAGTGTCTCTGATGGTGGTCATAATCAGCGCAGCATATCCGGCCCATGCAAACATGCTGTCATGGTTTATTTATGTGTGGCTGATCTATCAACACAGGCTCTATGTTGGGCTGGCAAACAGCAACAATTAGAACAGGGTGGGAAGCGAGGAAAAGTGAAAACGTGTCTGAACGTGCAGACAGTATGCTTGGACCTCTGTAGCCCACCCACACCCCATCCACTGACAATCTCTCCATCCAACCCTGCTGCCCTGTCTCCACTGTTTTAATAATGTAGACGGTGTGTGTGTGTAACTGTTTTTTCTAAATGTAATTGCTCACAAGTCTGAACCAAAGGTGGTTGTTGTGCATAGACACGCATCAACTGATTCAGGGGTTCTCTGTATCTGCACAAACAAATGTTTGGCTTTCACCGCAACACTAATAGTTCTGTAGTGTTTGCCTGGTAGTTGTTTTATTTAATGTTATCTGACACACTTACAATGATCAAACAAATGTTCCAACCTTGTATAACAGTTACTCTCTGTATGTGGTATGATAACGCTCCTTTCCAAAAGTAATTTACTTAATTCCAATTTTGATAACACGTCATTTAGACAAGTGTTTCCCAAGCACTTTATTATCTCCCTGTACTCGTCCGTAAACCATTTGTTACCAGGCCGCACATTTCATTTCTCTGTGGTTGTACTAAAAACCATGCGACTCTTGACACATCAGGGCACTTTTTTCGGCCAAGAAACAATTCTCTTATCCAGAAAAAACAGTGCTACGGCTCATTCAGCGTTATGGTGAAATTAATATTGATGCCCTTAGAATTTGTTCGTTGCACCAGTGTGGAGGTTGTGGATCCCTGAGTTAGGCTACTTTTGTTTACCTTTGACATATCTCACAATGTGAGAGCATTTATTTATCCCTCAAGAGGTCTCCTTCAGGAAATCGTTTTTCCAATTAGACACAGCACTACAGACGATCATTCGTAAAAATAAAAATAAGAACAAGAACAAAGAGAAATCAAAAGAAAGAACAATATGACGCAATCTAAGTCTAAAGATAAAGAACATAGATGAAAGACAAATAACAAAGACAAAGGATACAAAGATTAACATTGAGTAGAATACTCCACTCCTGCCCCCAAACTCAGAATTGTACAATCTAATAGCACAAGGAATGAATGAGTCCCTGAATCTATTAGTGTTGCATTATGGGAGGAGCATTCGTGCTCCATCTGCTTCTCTGCTCACTGATAACAGTGTTCAGAGGATGACTGTCATCATCCAGGATAGACAGTAGTTTGTCCAGTGATCTCCTCTCAGCAACTGTCACCAGTGAGTCCAGCTTCATGCCAACCACAGAGCCAGCCCTCCTGATCAACCTGTTGACACTCCTCTTGGACACATTCCCACCCAAACACACCACAGCATAGAACAGGACACTGGCAACAATGGCAGTGTGGTCAGCATACTTCTGGACGAGACTCAGCTCGGAGTTGTAGCAGAAGTCTGAAGTATAGATGGTGAAGAGGAGAGGGGCCAGTACTGTCCCCTGAGGTGCTCCTGTACTGTGGTGTACTGCACACCACAGTGTCAGACGGTCAATTACTAGTTAAACATCCATTTCTTTTAATCGTTTCTTAGTTTGATTTGTCTTTAAACTGCTAAATGTTCTCTGAAGGGGATCTCTCGATATTTTCTCCAATGTGCCACCATGTTCCTTTTCTTCAGTCAAGTCTGCTCAGTAAAAAGACGTACAAGTTAATGACAAAAAGCAGTTCTATCACAAGTTTAGGAAATATTAGGGAGCCAGATAGTTATCTGTATTTGCTTAATGGTAGGTTATCCCGTGGTTGTGCTAGAGTCCAAACCCCAGAGTTCATGAAAAACTAAAATTTTGTTCTTGCACATTTTGACGGCAATACTACAGAAATTGGCGCTTACCATCAAGGTGTCAGGTCCAAGAACAAGTTCGAGTTGGAAAGTAAATCCATTGTTTTTGCTGTGTACTCCATTATCATGGTCTGTATGTTTTTGGATTGGTGGAGGAAACTGAAGTAAAACCACGCTAGCATGTGCTAACCACTTGTCTTTTTCAGGTTTTGTTTGCCAAAATGCACCTCAATAAATCAAAATATGTGTGTAGTTTGCAGGTTCTCCCCTTTTTAGCATCGGCTTACTCCGGCAATTCCTCCAGTAAACACATACATGCATAAGGGAATAAACGAAGCAAAGTGAATTGACCATCAACTTAAATTTGGTACTTTCCAACTCCAACTTTTACTTGAACCTGATACCTTGTTGATTGGGAAATCCAGATAGTTTGTAGGTCTAGGTGTCTTTGTGTGCCCTGTGGCAGCCCGTTGACCTGTTCAGGGTGTCCCCCGCCTCTCACCCAAAGTAGCTGGGATAGACTCCAGCCACCTCTGTAAGGGAATGTGAAATATGTGTATTGAGAGCATGTTGTGAAGGGAGGAGGGAAGGTAGCCTGTGGGGGGACCTGAGGAAACCCTGCAAACAATCAAGTCGTGGGCAACAATGACGTTATCTGGCTCCATCTCTCCACAGTTCAGCCTCATGAAATTGTCTGCCACACAAACGGATGATGACAATAGTGGGCGCCGATGGCGGCACATGTAATTTGCCCGTCTGAGTGCGCACACAAACACATTAGCCTTTGATGGCAGCCCCATGATAAAAACCCACCCAGGATTGGAGACTACAAATACACCGAAGCCCACATCACTGCAGCAGAGAGAGCCTCGCCGTTGATCAGTGACATCCACTCACAGGTCAAAGGTAACAGAATGTGTGATACTCACTTGTGTTTTTTGGTCATGACATCTTGCCTCTCCTCAGATGCTTCCTCACAAGTGTGTACTTCCTCTCCTCGCTGCTTACCTGATGCTAGAGGAGGTCTCTTCATCAGTTCTGCCTCCTAGAATCAAAAAGGTAAGATCAAATAATCTGAATGTAATGATTTTAAAAGTTGAATTGAAAAGTTACCCTTTGAAATTAGGACATCTTCTTGCTGAACCAGGAGCTCCCACAAGACCTTGTGGACATCTCTGACCTCTCTGTCGGGGATGTAGGGGACACTGGCAGGGAGACTCACGGCCGGGCTGTTCATCATGCAGCCAGTGGACCTTCACATTCTCAACAGAATCCGCATCAATTTTTCCACAAGACCAATGAGCACAAGAGGTGAGAAACTATATTAACATTAAAATGGATGATTGATTATAACCACAATAATAATAATAATCTGTTTATAGTATAATAAATAAAAAGACGTGATGCCTATGTTGTTAACAAAGATCTGTCAGATAAGTTTGGACTTTGTTTTATATCTCAAATGTTTGTGTACACAGAAGAAAAGTGGCTCCTCTGGACTCCCTTAGCAGCTTCCGGATGTCTTCAGTCAGGAACAGAAAGGTAACCGTTTTATGTGTTTTAAAATAAGAACACCAAAAAAGGAAAGATGATATGATAAATGTGAGCAACATAAGCAGAACTGTTTTTGACATGACAATGAAAGATGTGGGAAATGACATGAAGTGAACCCAACAATTAAATGTTAAAAAGTAATTCAAATAAGACCTACTTACAGTTTAAAATAATTTTAAATCCAATTTTCCATTTTTATAATTAACATGATTTGCCTGTTTTCTAATCAACCATAATACCCTTTCAAATGAATGAATACAGTTCTATACATATCCATCTAGTAGCAGTCTAGGAGTCAACCTTAGCAACAAGTGTTACTTTTCAGGTTATCAATGATCATAAGATAATCACTATTGACACAGCCACTGGTCTGTTTATCTATATTGTACAACATCGTTGTAGTACTGGCCACCTTAGGCGGGTACAGGGAACCGGAAACATGCAAAATGCTTGTAAGAATTTTAAATAATAACGTCATGACTGATAAATGCATGAAGCTTTGTCACAAGGATGCTATAGTATTTGTATGTAATGATTTCAAAAATTAATAAATTAACAAACATTATGGCGCAAAGCATAAATAAAACGAAAAGGAACAATGTTCGCATTTTCTTCTAGTAATAAAATGTATCATTTTGTCTCTCGTTTCGGGTCTTTTCAGGGAGAACACGTGACCAAATGAGACTTCCGTCACTACGAGCGACTGTCGCCATCTGGTGGTTGGATCTGAAGGCGTTTTCTGTGTTGGTCCGGGATGAGTGAATTTAACGTCTATTTATTACGAAAGTATGCTTGAGTAAAATAAGTAAAAAGCATAATGTTTAACAACTAAATAGGAGCTAACAAAGAAGGTTGGTTCATCGATTGCTTAATAAAATGTTGTTTTACGATTGATGTGACATTTGCCTTTTAAATGATGCAATAAACTTGATTTCAGTTTATTAGCGCTCGTTTCTCAGGACTGTTTATCTGGAGATTGAGTGACAGCTTAAGTCAAGAGTCATTCGGCGGGGAAGGGTCATCGTAATTGAAGAGGGAGTTATTGGCGACCCCGCGTGGCAGAAAAGAGCAAGTGCAGGGTCACATGCAAATGGGTCATCCAGACAGTTACTTAGAAAAGAGCAACGTTAGTATCATAATAAAATGGTAGACTGTCGAAAATCAAATGTGTTTTGAATATGTTATAATGTTACGTATTGTTGCTTTAACCAGAAGAGACGAGAATAACTTCCCAAAGACTTTTATTGTTTAAGCTACAATTAAAGAAAACAATATCAGACTGCAAGAAAATATAGACTTTGCCTGGTTATTCATTTCTATCTTGACTTTCACATATGTACAGTCGTCAAAGAAGAGCAGGATATGTACAGAGTTTAAGTTGTAGAGTGCAACTGCTACTGGACTTACCAAGACTCTCCACAACAAAAGTACATGGCAGAACCAAAGAAAATTAAAATTAAATCTGCCACACTGAAGTAGCTCCAAAACTCTCTGTACACCAAACCTTTGTTCTCCATGCAGGACAATCTGGCATCCTTCCTCAGACGCACAACTAATGCTGCTTTTCCAATCATAGCTAAGAAATAAAACATGAAAATAGTAAACACATATTTTACAAACATACAAAAACAATCTTCAGGGCCACTTGAACAATGTAACACGGTGCCTGACCATTCATACAGCCACACTCATGTTGATGTGGTCACAAGACCAAAAAAAAGAAAAAGAAACATGGAACATTTAATTTGAAGCGTTTTAAAAGAAAATGCTGCTGCTCATGATTGCCCTCCAAGAGTGATCGACAAAGCAGACAAACATGTAAGCGCTCAGTCAGGGAAAAAAAACTGCATTTAAAAGTACAGATTTAATCGGCTGCAGCTTCACCACAGATTCATTCATCGACCACATTATAACTCACATACATGAAGAATGTATCTGGGTTTGTGTTTAACCTACTAAAGCAATTAGCAGTGTGCAATATCGTTTAGAAGCGAGACATGTAGGCCAATTAGAATTAAAAAACAAATCACTACCAGAGTGAAATATAGTGGATGTAGGCATCAGTGAGCACCACTGATGGAAAGAAAATAAGGACTAAACAAAAGATGAGCAGCCCCCTCCAACACACTCCTCTCCTCTACACAGAAGGGGTGACTTTTCCATCTCCAGGAGTCAAACGGGGGCTGTCAAGTGTGGGCATTTGTCCAAGACAAACCATTTTGAAAGACTTGATAACCTAAAAAATATATTTTTAATTTAAATTTTCCTTTTTTCCATGAAAAAATTAAATCTAGCAAATGTGCAGAGTCCTACGCCAAATATTGGCATTGATGGGAAATCAAACAGTCAACGAGCCGTGGTGTTGCAAAGCAAAAAAAAAAAAAGGGATAAATAAGATTTAGTGATTGTCAAAAAGGATCCTACCAACTGACGAGGTGAAAATTTAGGCTGATTTGGCAGGAGGCATCAAAGAAGAGAAAGGGAAAAGTTCAGGACTTGTTAGGCCTAAGGATCTTTTTTGTGTCCAGACCGGCGAGTGTCCCTGCACTTGTGGCAGTAAAAGACGTCGGGAACGTTTGATTTCTTGATCTTGGCGCAAGACAAGTGAACCCAAATGCGGCATTGGTTGCATTCGATCATGGGTCGACCGGCAAATGGTTTCCCACAGTAACAAGTGATCAAGTCCCACGAGTCGTCACCTGCGGGGCGGACAGAGAGACAGTGTTAGACATCAAGGAACACAGCTGTAAGCGGACGACATCATCTCGCTATAGGTGTAACACGTACCCGATTCCACCATGATGTCTTCATCCGCAATCCAGGTTTCCCCCTCGCTGGAGCTCATCTCTGCATCCCTGATTGAATCTTCTGGCTGAAGCTTCTCCTCAATGCTTGACGGGGACGTCCCCGGCACTTCGGAACCGTCTCTGGAGGGTTGAGCGTCTGTGCGTCTCGTCTCGGAATCCGTCTCGCTTTGAGCTGCAGAACTCTTGAGCTTCTTGGCTTTAGGCGGCTTTGAGTTTTTGCTGCGTTTAATGCGTGCCCTCTTCTCACCGTCGCTGCTGCCGCTGTCCGCCCCCATCATGGCAGAACCCAGCGACAGCTTTTTCAACTTTTTGTCCTTTTTGCGCTCCACTTTGTGGCCAGACTGGTTGTCGTATAAAGAGTCTTTGAGCCGCATCTTGTCCAGGAGAGTGCTCTCTGAGTGCATGCGACGAATGTTTTTGCCCTTGTTTGCCCGCGCTTTCCGCACAAACGTGTGGATTGTGTGGATGTCCGAGTTTCCGTCGGCCCAAGTGCTGCCCATGGAAGTGTTGCCGCCACCTGCGCCATCTGCCGACAATCCGGAACTGTGAGCAGAGCTGGAGGAGGTCGGTGACCATGAGCTCTCCTGGTGATGAAAAGAGGATGGAATTAGACGATTCAATATGAATGCAATTCAGCGAGATCCTTGTGAAACTGTCTCAAAAAGTTTTGCAGTCCTCATTAATGTAAAGCGGCATGTGTTATTGCAACTCGACTGAAAGTATGCAGAAATAGTGCATTAAAGCAGCAATAAGCAAGGTTTAAAAAATGGATCCCCTAGTTTCAGAACAACTGTGCAACTGCAATGAGGTCGTATCTCTGTTTCCACATGTGCATTTGTTTACAACAGCTTCTGGTTTTATCTTCCTGGAAACTTCTAAAAGTCTGTACCTTCTCTGACCTACTGATGTGACACTCAAGAATAGCTAGACGGATCTACTACAGGACCATTACAATCATTTATGAAAATGTAAACAAAGAATTTGAAAATGTAAAGAATAGCTGCTTTAGGATGACAGCGTTGCTTTATTTACATTAGAAACAAGTTTGTACAATATACAAGGAAAATGTAAGATTTTACAAGAACTGTGTAATATTGGACCAGTACAGCCTGCTATTCGTCATCATGGTAATTGCCGTGCAACACAACTCTCAAGCTGAACAACTATAGTTGGATCGAGATTGCAAACCACTTCAGGGATATGGTCTGTAAATCAAAAAATAGAAATACATTTGCGCTAATCAGGTTGCATTCTTCGTCAAGATTTTAGTTCCAATGGTTGCTCGGTGGTAGACAAAGGGTCCTTCATTGACAGACTTGGGTTGCATTTCCCTTGGTATTGAAAGACAAATAACCAAAAGTTCCTCTGCGAAGCAAATTCCTACATTTACTTATGCACATTTAAACACTAGTTAAATTAAAAATAAACATGCAGGTCTCAAGAGCCACTGGTACACATCGTCATAGGATGTAATATTTGCCCTCATTATGCCCAGCCCTACTACTACTACTACTAACAAACCCCTAACACTATGTTACAAATACTCACAATCACACTGAACACCACAAAAGAAGTTACACACAGAACAATCCCAGTCAATCCAAACAGCATCCAACATATGGTTGTTACTTGTGAAACTTGGATGCAAGAACTTTCGTATCATCTTGTCTTAATTTGAAGGATTGTTTTCCTGTGAGTAAAAACCTCCTAGAACAACGAATGATGCAAAGAAGTTGAAAAGGCTCAACTCAACTTCAAAAATAGTAGAAATTCAACACACCTCTTTTGGATTTGGTATGTAACCGGCATACGCCAGGACAAAACTACAGAACTTGTTGAAGTCTTCAACCGTCCTTTTCTTCCTTTCAGGAGGCTGTAAAAAAAAGGGTATTTTTTAATTTCAGAAAACAAGACTTGGCAGTTCAGATCATGATTTAATAATGAACAGGAAAATAGTGTGCATATTGTTATTATGGTTATCTTCATTAACATTATGCCTCTTAACAAAGTTAGCATTTGGTAGTTTGCACAGATTTATACAAAATAAATACATTGAAGTGAGAAGAAAAAAAACAACAACTCACCAGAGTTTCTGTTTTACATGATAACAGCGAATCTGAAAATTAAAGAAAATTAGTTAATTTTGGACATTTCTGAATGTTGGTGGTTACCACAATTGTATCAGCACAAATATACATCAACCACTTGTACAAGCAGTCACTGGAAGGCCACCTTCTTAATGTGGTGTTTGGCTGCATGACCAGTTACTCAACAGGGCACTCACTGATCTCGAGTCAACAGGTCTAGGTTCAAGAGACTCGGGTCATTCTGATTGCATCGTTTCTACCATCTTCCCAATCCTTAGGTTTGGACATGTCAGAACAAAAAGAGGACTGTCTCGTCCAATCATTTCCAATTTATAGTTCTGTTAAAGCCTTGTCAGTTTTTAAGCCACACCACCGTATATGTCAACACTGTCGACTATTTCACGTAGATTGGTGTGAGTATAGTTATTCTGTGTCAGATGTGCAACAGAAAGTTCAACTTCTACCAGGAAGTTGTGAGCAGCACAATCTTACTGGCCATAGTATGTTTGGCCAAAGGACAACGGAGGCTTCACAGAAACAAAACATGCAAGGATGGCTCTTTGTCGGGCACTGTGAGGCAGTTATCACAGAAGATAAAGTAAGAAGCCTCCAAAATCTTTACTGGCTTCTTCAGTGGCTTATACAACAGCATTTACAAACCTATGCCTGAGGTAAACGACAACATTCACTAGGACATACAAAGTCATTTAAAAAAAAAAAAAATCAGTATAATGTTGAGCTTTAAAAGCGATGCTCGGGAAAACAACAACATTATTGATTATGTGAAAAGAAGAAGACAACACTGAAGACCAATATAATTGACAGTTTTGTCTTCGGCACAAGAAGGTGTAGCTAGTTCTCGAGGAGGTTCATATCGTAAGACGTTAACATTTGAAATGCATTCTCGAGCCTTTTATCTTATCTCGAATAATGCGCTTCTTAAACACGCTTGCATTTTTGGTGGATTTGTAAAAACAAGACTAGGTAGAATTAAACTTGATCTCGCGTGCTAACGCTAGCTGCTATCTACTAGGGAAGCTAACAGCGCACAGAATTCTGAGTTAACAAACAGCAACCGGCATGCAGGGAGAGATAAGTGGTTATTCCGTCAATTTAAAGCATGGAAGCTACAGTTTGGAAGAGAGAATGTCGGATCGTTCCAGTCATCTGAGGAAATACGTGTTAGCAATTAGCTGCTAATCGCGCTGGCTCAATATGTTTAAGCTTAGTAGCGCCTCTCAAGTTAGCTTAGCATCGCAACAAACCGGGACGGTGTTAATATACCAAAAAGATGGACACACTTTAGACATATTATTGTCGTAATCGTTTATATTTGGAAAATGTCAAGATCGGTTATCGTTTCCGTGTAATAACTAACATTAGAAGCCTTTTTTCCCTCAAGAGGATTCAACGGTGATATTACAACTATATCCCAACATTATCGATCGAAACTCCGATTACCTGTTGCAACATTAACCCCCATTTAATGTGAAAGCTTAAATATAAATAATCATTTTCGAGGAGATGTGTATTTTGGTATACGCAATCGAACGTAGCATCAACGTTAGCTCGAACTTATTTAGCTACCATACTGTTTCCGTCATCTTCGTTCACGAAGGCCGTGCTAACTTGCACAAAAATGCTTTAATATCGAGAAAACATACCTTGGTGTTCGGACATTATGTCGAGCATTGTCGTCTCATCGATGAGGCCTGGATCGCTCGGACAGAAGGGGCAGGGGAGCTAGCCGAGGAAAGGCGGCCGTCGCACCGTGCCTTCGCCCGGCGTGGCTGCACCTTACCAGCGCGGAAAAAAATCGGCAAACAAATGTGCAGGTGAAGGACGATCTCTAAAGAATCTCCAGTTTGTGTTGAAGTAACACAATCTCTTCGGTAGAATCCAAAAAGGTCCAGTGCGAAGTGTCGCCGATACTAGTCAAATAAAACACTTCTTTCCCACTTGATCGGTGTTCTAACGATGTGCCTCAAACACCCCTTTTCTCCGTCGACGCATTTATCTAAACAGATTTTAAAAAAACAGGAATCCCTCTTTAAATGAAGTTGTCTCCTCTTGTAGCGAGTCCACTACAACACAACCGAACTGGCTTTAATTCCGCACGGTCCTCACTGAGCGCGGCAGAAGTCTCTTGAGTCTGGCAGCGCAAGAATTAGACGTGAAGCATCTCGGGTATTGTAGTGTGTTGCGTAACACCACACGTATTTGCGTCGAATGCCAGTCTGCTTAAAAAACTACACCCCCCTTCTGTCCTCGTAACGAAGCTATTCAGGGAACTCTACGCTTGCATGCTACGCATATTTTTTTCAAATATACGATAACATTTCAAGGAAAGTGTAACTTACGGAGCCCATGTTGGACGCTATCGTTGGGCACAACACGTATATTCCTCTTTTAAGTATTGGCTCGAGGGGGGTTTGTTGTTTATATACAATATGTTTGTATATTAGCCGGTGAACATAGCCATGCTAAGTAGCCAAGGCTAGCTACGTTTATTCGACCATGTTGTCCGATATAGTGCAAGGAAATGATGTAGGGGGGATTCTTATACTTGAAGGTAAAGGTATTTTCACATAAATGGCTGTTGTATTATGACGTTTGTATAAACATATGACCTATCTACAATTTACTCCAAAATATTCGCAGATTCTGTAAAGCGTTGTGGTCGTGATCTTCTCTGGAGCTTCATATCGTCTATACTTAACAGGTATTCAACATTTTCACATCTGTTTCTCGACTTTATGTTACTGCAATATGGATATGGAACATTTTTTTTATTAAATGTATTATTTCGGCTGTGTTAGGGATGAAGCAGTCCACGTGTTTTGCTTCGACGACAGTGAAGAGGAGCTGAAACGGGGATTGAAACTGTCACCCATTCAAAGGTATGACATTTGGACCCAAAACATATTTTATATTTTGTTATAACATTTTTTAAATCTATAATAACACGACGGTAGAGTGAATTCTCTCACTCGCAGGAGGACAGATCCTCCAACAGTTGGAGGAGTTTGTGAACAATACTAGTAAACATGTGAGGGAAACATGGTACTTCAGATGAATGAATACTGTGTTCTCTTCATGAGTCCCTGTATCATGTCTTTGTTGATATTACTTACTAGTCTTAATGTAGTTATCGCTTTAATAGCATCATGGTTGAAGAGGGTGACAAGGGTAATGTAGTAGGATTCATGTGACATTATTATTATTATTCATGGGTTATGTTGTTTTATTTATTTCTTAAGTAAGTATTATTAAGTAAATCCTTTTCCTGAAGGATGAACAGAACTTATTAACTAGGTCAAACTAATAACCAAATTAATATTCTGTACTTTATTTATTTTCAATGCCAGGCAGATGCCCAATTAAAAACACGCTTTGTGTTGATCTGGAGCACATTTAGAGCAAATTAAATTATTTTTTCCAAGTAATGGGTCTTGCTAGATAATGTGCATCAGATGTTGTGTCTGGAATATCTTTGGATATTTGGTTCATTGTATTATACTTTCATTATAAGACTCTGAAAAATATTTTTGTTCTTTGATCCCAGGCTACATGTTCACAATGCATTTATGGACCCACTTGGCTGGACCGATCACCCCGAGTTTACAGTTGACCAGTTCACAAATGAGAAAATAACACAGCTTATAAGGCACACATCTCAACCAGTGACCGTAGTAATCGACTCACTTTCATGGATCTTGAGGCATCAGACTCCCATGGATGTTTGTAAGACTATTCAGCAACTCAAAAATGGTAACAATTAAATGTGTTCTCTAACTATTAAACAGCTTAAACTAAGTAACATATTTCTTTTCTATGGTGCATTAGGAGGAGCTGTTAAAGCTGTTATTGGACTGCTACACGCTGACATGCATCAACAAGGTGTCATCGGCAGTATCCGTCACCTGGCTACCACGGTTGTCAGTGTAGCACCTGGAAGGAACAGGGATGATGCTGGGGCTAAGATAATAAGACGACTAAAGTCTGGTAAAGTCATGCAAGATGTCAGTGTCGAGCGAATGTTGGATAGTCCTGCAGAGGTTTGATCTATGTGCTTAGTTTCTTGTGTATTTATTTTCAGGATGATTTTTTTTCTATCAGTGAGGATCTTACAGTGACAGTTCTGAGCAGGGACAGCTTTCAAGGATTGAAAAAGAGTGATGTGGACGAACAAGAGGTTTGTGGAAATTATATTTATATTCTGTTAATCTCCATTAATTTGAAGCCCTATGAAAGCAATCATTCTAAAATCCTTAATTTTGTGTTTTAAAGAGAGACCCCACCGCCAATTTGACGTTTAATCTGCGGTTGTCTGATAAAGAACGTGAGGCGAAGGAAAACCTAGCACTACCATTTGTTTTCAGTCAACAAAAGTGAGCAATATTCAGTCTGTGGCACAGTTATTGCACGTTTAAACTCAAAATCTGTCTCCCCTTTTTCAACTTTACAGACAAAAGGCCCTGCTACAGTCGGGTCCAGGTTCAGGACGAATTCTCTATGAGCCTGATGCGTATGATGATTATGACCAGGAGGATCCAGACGATGATCTTGATGTGTAGGCTCTGAAACCTGTGGTGCAAATAAATAAGAGTCGCTGATACCCCTTTGCCGTTCCAGATATGACAATAAAGAAATTGGTGAAATCTGTTTTACAGTGGTGATATGGTATACTGTGTGACATTATCTATATAACATGAAGTAATTAAAATAATTATTCAGGCTTTTTCAGAATCTTTGTCGTTTTTTATTACAGAAACACTTAAAGTTAAAATAAAAAATATGACTGTAGTTGTAGATTTTCAGTATATAATTATGTCTACTATGGTGACAACTAAATCAATATACATGTAATGGTCAATATTTACTGTTTCTTTGTTTTACCCTCTCCAAATTATTAGTTTTCAGTTAATATTAAAAAAAAGATGAAAGATGAATATAGATTTTTTTTTAAATACTGAAAGATTTTTACCAGTCATGGCTTTTTTATCAACAAACAAACGAGCCATTTTCATTTTTGCTCTTGATCAAAGTCACTCTGCCATTAATGCAATACATAAAGTTATATTATGTCACTAAGTACAAACCATTCGAGCAAAATATCTGATGACCACAGCTCTACATCATCCAGTGCACGGCCATTAATGGGCTTCACATGGATGTTTATGGATGCAGCAAAAACTTTGGCCAACTTTCTTTCACTTGTTATCAGTCCCAAGATAATGGCTGTTAGGGTTGAACTTTGACATGTCCCCTCCGAGCACAAACACACAACATTTATATGCGACTTCCTTAATTAGACACTTTGTGTATATTAGAGGCGGGGTTTGTTTTCATTGTATAATCTGCTTTTTATCGTTAAAATGAGACTCATAACTTTTTAAGAAGAGTTTTTAGTTAACGCGCGCTTGTGCTCGTTCGAGTCTGTTTATTTTCCGTCCACGTGGACGTGCTGCGCGCGACCCTAGGATTCCTTGCGGAAGTGACGGCAGAGCGGAGATGGCGGCTCGCAGTTTCATTCCGGATCTTAACTGGACTACAATCTGATATTATCCGGTGCTACTGGACTCTGGGGAACTTTTTAAATTAGCCATTCATCAGAGGCGCTGCACAGTTAAGTTACTATACACTGGTGCTCGACAACGAGCGGACCGAGCGGTTTAAGTGGGATTTTTTTCGGGCTCAAGGTGGTCACCCTGTCGAGCTAGCGGTAGCGCGGCGGCTACTAGCCCCGGAGCTAGCTTGTCAACGAGCTGCGTGTAGCAGTCCTCACAGCAGCTGCTGCGACCTCTTTTTAAACCAAGTGTGTCTTTCAAGGAATCCATCCGAAGAACCCGGTGTCACTAGTGTACAGAGTTCGGAACTCCCGTGCTTGCTGGTTCGACAGGGATAGCCAGTGTGGCGGCGTTGGCAAAGAAAAAGGACCGCCACTAGCAAACAAGTTCGAGATCTTCTCTCAGAAGGAGCCAAATACGTGTCGACGACAGTGACGTAAAGTGAAGTTTCCTCGAGGTCTCTAGTGTGCTCGTCACCATGTTGAAGACCCGTCAGTGTTTACTTGGTATCCGCACTTTTCTCGGTGTCACGTCGAGACTATGGGGGTTCATCATGTACATCCTCA
The DNA here is from genome assembly GCF_982586985.1 of Callionymus lyra. Classification (NCBI taxonomy): domain Eukaryota; kingdom Metazoa; phylum Chordata; class Actinopteri; order Syngnathiformes; family Callionymidae; genus Callionymus; species Callionymus lyra. The sequence continues at coordinate 28,192,451 of NC_141821.1, forward strand.
GGAAGTACCTACGAACGGTGAGTCACTAGGTCACCCTTAGCTATACACACGTGTGTGTGTGTGTGTGTGTGTGTGTGGTTAGTACACCTGTGTTTCCAACATTATTATTGTGTGTCTATGACAGTCTGTTTAAGGTGATCGTCACATTTGTCTGCCATACTCTATAAAGTTAGATAAGCAAAAAGCCACCACCATGTGACTAGTTCTTTAAACAAGACGTTTATTTTAATAGAATAAAAAAGGACATCTGCTACTTCATGAGGTGATCCATATGGAGAGGACCGTTAGATGTATTGCTACTACACCCCACCTGCCCACACTGTTCATCAGTCAAATAAATGGTCCATACTAATGTCCTTAAAGTGTCGATGACATCCAAATTGGTAATTTAAACGATGCCCATTCATCATTTGTTCTGAATAACTTAAGTGTTTTGTGCCGGTTCTATTTCTAATAGATGCCAAGTCATATCACATGAGTAAGTGTAAATTTGTTTTGACTTGTTTTTTGTTTATTCAGCACATCAAAGCATGTATCCTTTTTAAGATGGGCCATCAAACCAAAAGTCATTAACAAAAAAAAGGAGTTTCTGAGGATGTTGCCATCTTCCCTAGGTTTTTGGGTTATTAAATTGGGTATGAAGAAAGAACACCCAACACCAAGCTTTTGCTTGTGAAATATGCACAACATAGACAGTCTTAGTTCTTCTTTCTCTGTTGCCTGAATGTCTTACAGACTTGTAATGTTTGGTGCTGTGTGAATTTGTTAATGCAAAAACATGTCCTGTCAAACCAGAACTATGGTACAAGTAATTAGCAAAATAAATATGGAAGCAGTGCTCCAGTTTTCCAACTGCACATTAAATACATTTTCTAAATATTTCTTCTTGTTTTCAGAAATGTTTGTGGGAGTATATAAGGCCTCTTACTAAAACACACTGAGCAGTGTTGAGTGTTTTATAAACTTGGTTATATGGTGTAGAATGTGTGGACTTTGAGTGGAAGTGTGTATCAAGCAGACAAGCTCAGGAGGTGTGTCCTGTATGTGGCAATCGTCCTCACTACGCTCACTTCCGTACATTGGAGTGGTCGCAAACAACAGCAATGGTTCAAATAATGAATTGTTTGGCAAAGAATAAGTTTGGTGTTCCCCGTCTATTTGTGTAACTATTCATTATATGAATGTTTTTGTCTACGTCTATTAATGAATCGAAGTGACCTGATGTTTAAAGCAAAGCGTATTAGATTAGTAAATGGACATGATTTGTTGTAGTCTGATAAACTCACTTGCCCCCTTCAACTGGAAATGTAATACCTTTGACTGTTGACATTCAAAACGTGTTCGATTTAGTTTGCATTTGTAAAGGTTTATTATGTTTACCCTGCACCATGAAAGTCATTATTTTTGAATGCACTCAATCTAAGATTATTGCCTGAATCTAAACTGAAGGCTATCATGGTGAAGTTCAAGTAAACATGAGATCATTAAATTGGATTATGAATATTTTCACGCGTCATAATCTCTTACCGTGGTGTAAACAGTCTGGGCATTAGAGCTGTATGATGGTTCTGCAACATACAGTGGTGCCCAACTTGACCTTTGCAAAAAATTATATTGTTAAATAATATAAAAAATATGTACTTTATTGATCCTCTAATAACAATACTGGTGGGGTGTTGGATTCAATTTTTTTTTTCTTTAATGCAATTGCATTTGGCAAAATGGATACTAATGGATATCTTACAATATCTATAAAGAGGGTTTTTAATATTGTTAGAAGTTGATAAAAAAAAAAAGTTAATATTTTAGTCAGATACAGTTATGCTGAATGCTATCTTTACATGTAGACAAACGGTTATAGTGGGGTGTCTACCTGTGTTGGAGAACAGTGGATACTGCCACCAATTGGCGAGACACAAATCTGATAGGGCAGGTGGTAAGGAGGCCTTATGGAAGGGTTGGGCTTTGCAAAGTTCACACTTATTCAAAGTATTCAAAGTCATCCTGTAAGTCTCTCTTGCAGTGAGAGCCCCATGCTTCGCTGACACCCAAAGACAGCTGGGAGTTATAAATAGCACTAAGGAAGAGAGTGGAGCCCTGACAGGAGTGGACCTTAAAGTCTTCTGAAGCCATTGGAGTAAATTTATGGTGTTGATGATGTTGAAGTCTACTGCTTCTACTTTTTTTCACCTGAAAATTAGATTGATTACCAATAATGCACTTTGCTTAATCACAAAACGACTTGTAAGACAAACACTGTTCTTTGACATGGAAACACCTTGACAAATGGGAATAAGGTCAGAACTTTTAGCAAAGGTACCAATGTTTACCAATGCTCTTTTGTTTTACTCTTTGATAATATTTAATTTGGGCCTTGCAGAAATACACCCTGCAGTCAACAAAAACGTGAAGACTGCGTTAATTTGATTTTTTTTTTTCAATGAGAAACGAACAGGAGCCTATGCCAGTTTTATTAAAGTCTTTCAATTGACTAATGTTTTACTTTTGGTTTTCCTTGTATTTTCAGATAATCCAATATCAGACAGTGCGATATGACACCTTGCCTCTGTCACCCATCTCCAGAAACAGACTAAGTACTTGCTTTTTATATGTTTGTAAACTTACTTTAGATCAAAGATGCAGTTCTTGTTGCACTTGCTTAATCCTTTACATTTAGGATCCAGAAACAACCAACAGTTATGCTTGGTCATATAACATTTTGACGAAATCAAGAACGGAGATTTTGTACTATTGCAGTGATAAATCTAGACTTGATTAAAAAGCATTTTGATCAGGGACCCAGGAGTCTTACTAAGCTGACTCAAGTGTCCAATATAGATATATAAATTACCTTGCTGAGGTTGATTGCATACAAATAAGTTAATTTACATATAAACGGACAAACTTCTCTTCTGTCATTTTAGTCGTGATCAATCAAATGTATTCTACATTTTAAAATTGAGACATTGATAAAAGTAGTAGCTGTTCGCACTAATAAATATTGCATTTTAATGCTTTTTAGATGCAGTAAAAAGGAAGATTCTGGTCTTGGATCTGGATGAGACTCTGATCCATTCTCACCACGATGGTGTCCTCAGACCTACAGTGAGACCTGGGACACCACCAGATTTTATCTTAAAAGTAAAGATCCCCGTCTACATTTGTGCCATTTTTGTTGTTGAATAACCACTTGCTAACATTTCTATTTGTTTCCTTTCTGACAGGTGGTCATAGATAAACATCCAGTTAGATTCTTTGTACATAAAAGACCACACGTGGATTTCTTTTTAGAAGTGGTAAGTCTCCTTTTAGTTTTAATTATTCATGATTTTATTTGTGGTGCTGTATCTTGTGTTGGTGTTCACAAATTATTTCTGATGTCACTGATCTTGAACTTCTCAGCTCCTGGTACTGATAAAGACTGTAATTGTTTTTTTTGTGTGTGCAGGTGAGCCAGTGGTATGAGCTTGTGGTTTTCACAGCAAGTATGGAGATCTATGGCTCAGCTGTTGCAGACAAGTTGGACAATAACAGGAACATCCTGAAACGAAGATACTACAGACAGGTATTACTTCAATGTGCTATGTTTTTATGTGGACCATCAGGGCTACACAGTGTTTTTTAGTACAGTGGAGTTATTAGCCTGATATACGTGCATATATATGTCTGCATAAGGAAACTATATAACATCCTTTCAGGGTCTTGTCATCCAGCATTCTTGGTAATCTTACTGAAACAGGCACCCGCTCAATTACGACAACCTCGGAGAAAATTAGATTTTGTTTTTATTAAGCACTTTAAAATATTCTCAGGTACTTGACTGAGAACAGAAAAAACATTTTTTACTTCGTTATTTTTATTTCATCATATCCATCATAGCCTTGAAGAGCTTTTTCAGGTTGATTTTCCTTCAGATGGAGTATTGTGTGTAAGGTTTCAAGGCATGTTAATAATTTATTAGAATTTGAAATAAGGGTGTCGCATGCGTAGCAAAATGTGGTAAAAGTGAAGCACTGTGAATATTTTCCGAGTGGACTGTATTTCGCTCTTAACATAAAATGTATATTTTATATAGTCGAACAACTGTTTTTGTTTAAAATGTCTTTTTAAAATTAAAAAATTATGTATGCAGTGTTTAGGCTTCTGATACTCAAAATCTGTTCATTTTAATTTTTTCTTTACTTAGTTGTCAATAGTTCCTGGGATGAAGCTCACGTTTCCCCCAAAAAAGAAACCGCTGTAATCTGTTAATAATAAGAAATAAAAGTGTTCATATAAGAGTGTTCCTTTAGCTTTTTCTTTAGATTAATATCTAAGTTACAGCTCAGTTACGCATATTAATAAACTAGTTAGGTATTTGTGATCAGTTATCGGGGGTACTGGATGGAGATTAAGGCAGATTTCAATAGTGAAAGACATCTTTCTCACATTTTACAGAGGCCTACCAGTATCCAAATATTAAGCTATTAGGCAAACAATCATGCCTAGTATGGTGTGACCAATTTGTTTACTTAATGTTGCAGACATCAGCAGATCACTCAAATTTGAATGTCATGCAGCCATTTATGTTATCCAGAATAAAAGTCGATCCTATCCATGGGATGGAGGGACAAGTATTGTTAAGGCTCGTAGCTGCATTTTTGTTGCGAACAAAAGCATCCCTACTTAAACTCGATGATGTGTAACCAGCTGCCGGACTGCTTAGTGCCATACTTGTGCCCGAGCTCACAATGTGTGTTGTGACTAGAAATAATGAGTTGGAAGAAATGGAATAAAGATTGCAAAGGAAATAGAAAATGTGGAACCTGTTCTTAAAGCTCTTCTATACCAATAATTCAGTGGGACATTCAGTGACTTCAATATTTTTGTTTAAAGATTGATCTGATTTTACTTTCCTATTACATACCATAATATTCTGTGTACCTTTGATACCTTTCAAACCGATCTAAACATACGTGACAAGTTGTTTTCACTGATTGTGGTGGTTTGATTCTCTTCACAGCATTGCACATTGGATCTAGGTAGTTATATTAAAGACCTTTCTGTAGTACATGATGACCTGTCCAGTATTGTCATTCTGGATAACTCGCCTGGTGCTTATCGTAGCCATCCAGGTAAGAAACTCGCACACCTGCATGCATTTGTAATGATGCACTACGCTGCAGCCATTCTAGTCATGTACGTCGGCATCATAGTCTTGAATATGTCTTTATCCAAAAGCATCACTGCAGTTAACTGTTGGAAGAAAGGGAGTCATTGTGAATTCAGTAACCTTGTTTTAAAGCTGAACCTCTCAACACTTGCTTGTGTGTTTGACTTTAATGACTGTCTACTCTCTGCCCACTAGACAATGCAATACCCATTAAGTCCTGGTTCAGTGACCCAAGTGACACAGCACTTCTTAACCTGCTGCCTATGCTGGATGCACTAAGGTAAACGCTTCAGTTTTATTTATGTCATTGTTAAATATCATAAGTGAAACCCTGACCAAAGCTTTTTACCACGTCTGCTATTAAGAAAACTTAAATTGCAACTGTAAATTCCGGTATTATCGAGCTCAACTGAATGTAAGCTTCAGCAACTACATTAATTAATAAATAAGAAGAAAAAGAAGAATGTGTACATGTACAGGCCGCACCGGTCTATAAGCCACAGGTGTTGAATTGTTGAAAGTTTAATTTAATTAAGAAATTTAAATATTTCGATTAGAAAATGTGCTTTAGCCTGCCACTAAAAACACTTTCTGGAGATTGAATCTTGTTTACCCTAACCACACCTACTCTACTGTGATTGGTTTAAGCATGAAGGTTTGTCACCACATCAATCCCAGAAGTCTCCACCTCCAAGGGACTTGTTTTATAAACAAAGAGGGGTGTGATTACAGTTGGCTGGAGGAGGAGTGAAGCCATTATTACGTCATAATGGACTCCGCTCTCGTAACCTTTTGTGCGCTGAGATTTCAGATGGGGAGAACTTTATACAGTGATGAGCTCAAAATGGAGCATCGTCATGATAAAAGACTTCAAATGTTAAACTTTCTCTCCGAAATTCAGTAATTCTGGATTTTCATATTAGTTGCCCTTTGCCCTGATACCAGTAATCTTTTTCAATACCTCAATCCTTTCAAGTACCATTGTTAAAAAGAAATGGAAGCCTTCACTCTTAAGTACCAAACTATTATATATTCAAACAATGTTGAGCAGCCTTCAAGTATAAAAAGACATACGTTTTCATATTTCTGGGTCTCGGCTCGGCTTGGCTGCAGTCTCTGTCATTCGACTTTTACTGTAAAGGGGAAAAATTATGAGCATAAATAACATGAGCGCATCAACACTCATGAAACGGAACATAATAAGATGCTTCCTCACTATATTGTCACATTAAGGTAACATAATGTAACATTTACTTTTCTTACTTGGAAGATACTGCGGGACAGGATTTAAGGCTTAATTAATTACTTGCTTAGAAGCCATTCTTTTTTAAAGTAACACAACACGCACTTGCGCATATACTGCCCCCTGCTGGTATTGTCATTTGTTACATGTCGCTACGGAGTTGGTACTGAAGTATACTTTTTGTGCTGCAGGTTCACCGCTGATGTCCGCTCCGTCCTCAGTCGAAACCTCCACCAACACCGGCTCTGGTGATTTTCTGGCTGGAGGGGGGTTGCTGCTTCCTCTGCATCCATCCACCTCCACCCCCCCTCAGATGCCCGCCATCCCTCTGTGAGCCTCTCAGACAGGTCCTGCTGAGAAAAGGGTTGCGGGGTGTGGGGGGGGCTAATACATGAACAGTACTGGATCACCTCAGCTAGAAACTTCTGAGGAAAGAGGAGGCAGCTTTCCTTCTTCGATCTTTATCTGGTTTTGTTGTTTTTTTTTCCAATACAAATGGAGCCTCTCTGCCTTATTGCTCCTGATACTGACTTTGAATGGAAGTTAGTCTGTGACTAAGCCGTCTGACTTCATTTGCCCTTTTTAAAACATTTTTGACATTTGGGAGATATGGAGATGGAAAGATCAGCATAGCGACGGACAAGTCTACCTTTTCTACTCTCCGTCAACTCCAGACCTTGCACTTCAGCAGAAAGCTCTTGTATTCACCATCTTCACTTCTTGAGACAACCAAGAAGATTTAAGGAATCAACCGTTTTTTTTTTCCGACCAACCTCATATACCTCAACAGTGATTGTTTCTTGAGGTACTTTTTTGAAAAATGTTCAGTTTCTCATTTTAAAAATCCGTCAATCTAAACAAAAGTTAGCAGAGCTCTTTTTTGTAACATCAGCAGCCTAATATAAAACAAACATTTAGCCATCAACCAATCCTTCGTCTATGTTGGTCAATGATCAAAGCTGGACTTGAGAATTGTATAATAAAAGAACGGCTTCTCTGAAAACGTGGACTGCCATGAGGCTTATTCATATCTAATCATTTGACCGAGATGACTCGGCTCGCCCACTCGATTGAACGCGGTCTGCACTTAATTTTTGTCTTTCGTTTTTTGTTGCAGTTGTTTTTTCAATCAAACTTCCAGCCATCCGGTTTAGCTCTCCCAAACTGTTTGGCTTCATCTGTTAAACTCGTTATTTGAAAATGCCTTGAACGTTGGTCTAGTTAAGGCTCTCGGAAGCTTCTTCTGCTCCGTCTCCCGGTCTGTGTTACTAATAAAACACTTGTCAGTATCGACCCCCGGCTTTCCTGCTTGTCTTCTGTTACAGTTTCTTTCTGCCATGACATGCCTGTTGAAGTCAAAGGTGATTTATCTGGGCAGAGATTGGGGTCGTGGACTAAATTTCAGAATTTACTGCCCTCCTGTTGGGGTGGAAGGCGAGAATGCACTTTTGAAAGTTCATTGACTAAAGCTGTGACCCTTCAGTACACTTGGTCACCTCTAGTCTTTTGGGTAATTGCAGCTCTAGATAACTTTATTTCAACAATCTGATAACGGAGATTTCAACACTATATTAATGCTGACAGTGAAGCTCAGGACCAACGTAATTTACGAAGCACAGGCTGCAAGTTAAACAACTCTTCGGAATTCCAACCCTGGCTTTTCCAGATAAAAACAGATGATTCTGATATCATTTATTTCTCCACACCAAACATATATTTTAAAGGCAATTATTAATTTAAGTAAATGATGAGAATGCTGCTCCTGGGAAAGTTATGTAAGTTGATGCTATATTTGCCATGATTCAGTTGTTAATCTAATCTTTATTTAATGTCTGCAATGTCCATATCCTTTAACAACTTTGGTGCAGGATATGTATGAGGACAGTGGCAAGTTAAGTAAAGATTGAGCTGAAGAGAAAGACAATAATGGTGGTCAAAGTCAGTTTGCCAGTGTGTTTTTTTCAATTTAAACTAGAAAGGAACCATTGTGATCGCAAATTTTTTATGGTTTGCATAGAGTTGTATTGTATTTTTGTTTTCTTAAGGTTTAATCGCAAGAGGAAAACCAATGATGGTGAAGGATTGTGAAAAATAGGAAGAGAAAGGGTTGGTTTAAGAAACACTTGACGATGAATGCTTTATGTGGAGAGATTTGACTGAAGTTTAAAAAAAAAAAAAGTAAATAGTTTTCAGCACATTAGATGAGAGCTCTGACGCTGCTAACATTATAACTTGTGAATAATTGGGAATGTCACATGAACTAGTGCCTACTAGGGCTTTCTCCACAGTCCACGAGTTTCTGTAATGAATATAGGCTTTGAAATGTTTAACAGCCATTCTTGTATACAAACACCTTAAATTTAAACAGTTTAAATGTATTTACCTCTAAAAACCGACGGATTCTATATGTTATCAACAATGCCGGTTCTTTATTACTCTTATTCTAGTATTTATTATCTACTTGATGTTCACAAGAAGACTTTGTTGCCTTTGAACATGTCACTAGGATCCAAAATGACTCCATATGAAAGATCTCTATAAGGGTAAACTGGGTGTGGTGCAGAACCAGAACTAAATAAGGGAATCGGTGAACACAGAATCTAGGCTGAAGCGTCTGAAAGTGGGTTCGCTATTAGGAAACCATGGCAGTGACCACATGTTTGCGCTCGTTGGTGCGACAGGAGCGGAAATTGCGCAACAGCACTTTATTTGAGCACAGACGTGGAACCGTCATTCGAATCGACCCTAAGTTTCCCTTATCACAGATCAGTCTGTAATTCTGCTTGTATCGTTTGCGATAAAGTGATGCCCCTCGAATCTTCGGGCTCCTCGTTGCTGGGCCGCGGTCATATGACAAGGACAGATGCCTTGTCACAGCCCGAGGAGGTTGACTCATGCGCAGCTAGTGATCAAAATAAAATAGTGCCGTGAAAGGTGGAACTCAATTCTTAGAAATAACGCTCTAAATTGCTGCATAAAGTCAACAGCTCCTCTATGATTTGTTCAATTCATACATTTTATCCACATTGTAGACGCCAAACGTTAATTTCTAAGATAAAATTGCACCATGCACGACGTCATATTGTTATTGTATCCCTCCGCCCCAGACGCACTGGAAAAACAGCTGTGAGCTAGTCTTTAGCATCGTTTGTTGTGTTCGACTGTGTGTCAGCGGTTTGAGCTTTTGCTTCGCCTATCTACCCTTGTTCAGCCAGGAGTGACCGACTCGCAGTCCGTCATCTCGGTCAATCATGAAGTTCCAATATAAAGAGGAGCACCCTTTCGAGAAAAGGCGATCTGAAGGCGAGAAGATCAGGAAGAAGTATCCGGACAGGGTGCCTGTAAGTAAGCTAGCGTTAGCACTGCGCTAACGCACTGAATGTTGGATCTTGAAGTCGTTTCAAATCTGTAAAAAAACAAGCTATTTATTCCAGTTGACTTCATGTTATGTTATAGATTTCTGATTTCCAGTTAAATGAAATTGTCACGGCTTAAAAACACAATCGATTATGTTGGCTTTGGCCTCTGCAATATGAGGCCAGTTATGTATGGGCGTCATTTTGCTTTCGAATTAGCTTCTTTATTGTAGAGCAGATCCTAGAAAGACGTCAACAAATAATGTATATTTTAGAGTTTCTTGAACATGTAACGTTAATGTGTCCTTTATGTCGTAATGCCCTGCCTGGTGGGTCTTAAAATAGTCAGCGTCAACAACCTTGTTTACTTCCTGCGGCCTGCTCTCGGTGGATAAAGAAACCCTTCTATTGCCTCATCGAGCAAAACATATTGATCGTTTAATTGTTTTTGCGGATTATGATAACACATAAACACATGAAGGCCTGAGTTATGTCGCTAAATGGATCCATGTTTACTGCGTAATACTCCGCGACACTACTATTAGTAAGTAAGTAATAGTTATTATTACTCGCTATATTTTTCAACCTGACACCGTTTCGTTTGATAATTTAAGTGTTTGGAATGTCTATTTTGCTGATTTATATAAAATGATGCCAATGTTTTATATATATATAATATATATATATATATATATATTCAGGATACCTCGCTTTTACCTACGATCTGTACGTTATATCATCTGTCATATGTATTGATCGACCAGGTTGTTGCAACGACACAGTTATTTTGTAACGTATTTCCCAATACAGGTTATTGTGGAGAAAGCACCCAAAGCCAGAATAGGTGACCTGGACAAGAAGAAATACCTCGTCCCTTCAGACCTGACAGGTATAAAAACAAACAGAGATCTCTTGACTCACAGGTGGAATTGCATTTTAAGAGAAGGTTCCAATCACAAAATCTTTATTTGTATTTTCATTTTAATCTTTTTGGATTCAAGTGAGCAAACAAGCATTTACTTTTAGCTTGTACTTTAGGTTGTCTTCTTCAAGTAATTTAAATATGCTTACATATTTGGATCTTTTTACTTTTTTATTCAATTTAGGTAAACGGGTTTCTTCATGGATATGTATTAAAATCTAATGATTTCTAAGAGTTGCTCTTTTAGAACTTTTCGAATGAAAGGTAATCTGTTAACAAATGGTGTCTTCTAATGTAAAACCATGAAGATGGTAAATTTGCATTGGAAATAATAATGCAAGGTTAAACCTTATTTTCACGTACATATTTAGATCTTTGCATTGTTTAACCATCTATCATTGATGGTATTTACTCAATTTATTTAGTTAAATTATGTTATCAACATTGTTTATCTATGCGTGTAATAATTATCAAAAGAAACAACAGTCAGACTGAAGAAAAAAAAAAGGAATGACCAAGTTACATTTATTATTCAAGTTATGGCTACACAGATAATGTTACAAACATGACACAGAAATGTCATTCATCGTGTTCTTTTATTTGGTGTGTTTTAGTGGGCCAGTTTTACTTCCTTATCCGGAAACGAATTCACTTGAGAGCTGAAGATGCTCTCTTCTTCTTTGTAAACAACGCCATTCCACCCACCTCAGCAACCATGGGTCTCTTGTACCAGGTAACCGCCGCTGACATCCTTTTGGAATGTTTTCAAACCACGTTGTCTTTTGCTCACAGTGTCGTCAAACTTCACTTTGTCTTTCAGGAGCATCACGAAGAGGACTTTTTCCTCTACATTGCCTACAGTGACGAGAGTGTGTACGGGAACAGCCAAAGGGAAATGTGATCCTGCAACCTTTTCCCTTCACCCAAGCACCACCCCTCCTTCCCCATCTATCTGAGAACTCCACCGATCATCAGTCAATTCTTAACACACACATACTTAGCAGCTTCGAGTTCTCGGTTTAAATACGTCAAATGCACCTTGGCCAGCCACACGTTATTCTCTTAGTCATGTATGTCTTCATTTGCCTCCACTTTGTATGTTAACAACACATTGAAGTCAATTGGCCAGTTGTTTTTACCATTCAGATAATTGACCAAACGGAGAGATCGATAAGAATTCTAATATTGACAGATATATTTTGCTTTCAGGAATGAAACTTGGTGCAGTTTAATAACTAGTAGGGAAGAATCGTGATTGGTAATTTCTAATGGTTTGCATAGAGGTGTATTGTATTTTTGTTTTTAGTCGGTATAATTCTGGCAGTCACTATTTGAAGGTGTGTTTAATGTCTCCAGCAGTGTAAAGGGTAGCTGTTTATCAGCAGTTATTTCCCAAAGTTGTAATGAGCCATGGCTCTTCAATCTGTCATGTTCTTGCTCTTCATCTGAATTTTCATTGTTATTGAATGGGAGTAAACAATCATCTGCTTTATCGTGGTAGGACACTCGTGCTGACTGCTCTTATAATTGTTAATTTTAGAGGCTTGATTTCTAAAGGTATTGTAATGCTGAGTGCAATTTATTTTCTTTTTTATGTTTTGTCTTTTTTTTTTTAAAGGTATGGACCGTGTATACAGCTGCATTACTGGATCTTTCTCTCCACTCATGACCATACATGATAAAATGTGATTAAAGCTTTCATGTTATTCTGGTCTTTATTCAATGATACTTTGGTACAAAAATAGAAAATATGAATATGTTTTGTTCCTGTGGAATAGCAGGGCCATAAAAACCGATCTTGACCAATATGCATGCCCAATAAAGTAAAGGAATACCAACATTTTCTAAATGAGCGATAGATGCACGTGACGGCTGTCGTAATGGTTGCTCAAGGACTGCAACTCCCAGACTGCACCGCTCACCGGAAGCGCTCACATCTCGGTCGTCACCCGGGCAGTCAAATTCGGTCTGTTGGTGTTTTGTTGGATAAACTTTGGGATGTGTAGGGTTTAAACCGAGTGGCCTTCTCGCTTCCGACCAGTCACCAGTGAGGAGACATCGGTAGAACAAAAGAACAACAAAAGTGAGTGAAACTTTCATCTCTTAGGGCAAGAGAAACACAAACAGAAGCTGTGAGATGTTCGTGCTAAAGATCGGCTAGCTGCAGGATTTCAAATCATGAATTATTTTTAGTGAAATCTATATTTTACAAATCGTAGAATACTCCATGCATCGATACGGGCATTCATTATATATACCAAAGGTGTTTTCAACGAATAATTTTGCAAATACTCGATGCTAACTGAGCTTTTAGCTTCGCTCACTTAGCATTCTGGCCCGCTGCAGAATCTCTTTTCCTGTTGGTTCTAACGACACAAACTTAGGCGCGTTTGCTATAGACACGTTAAAACATTGTTGTTTCCCAATTCTTCATGAACCCGTGTCTCTGTATCAGCTGGCACCACCGCTTCCAGTCACCATGCCCGCCCTGCTCGAGAGACCGAAGCTGTCCAACGCGATGGCAAGAGCGCTCCATAAACACATCATGAGGGAGAGGGAGCGCAAGAGACAAGGTGGGTCATTTTCTACATTCACAGCCGCTTTGAAAGGATGGCACTCATAGTCTGTCCTGTCTTAAAATGAATTAGGTTTTGCAAATAAGTGTGAAGTAAGAAACAACACACTCAATATAATAACGGAAACAAAAGAAAGCAGAGGTCTGGACAACACAATTGTATTACATGACATGCTCAGTAATTACATTAGTCGTGGCAGTCTGGCTAGATTTATGGAATGCGAGGTTTTTTTTTAAACTTTCCTAAAGTCAACTAAAAGCCTCTCTTGTCTCAAAGATGACTGCTTTGTTTCGTCTGTCTTTTTACTCGCTGTCTTTTATTATCTGCTCATATTCTTTGGCATAATGCCTGATGAAGTTAGTGATGTTGAATCTTGGTGAGTGACTTGCAGCTCCAAACATCTGTGTGATGTCAGCGCAAATATAGTCATTTAACTGTATGCATTGATGCGTGGATCTGAGCATTTTCACCAATATCCGACCTGACTTCGAGAGGCTCAATCAGATCAATACCAGTATCAGATTTGTGCGTCCCTACTTTTTAATCCTGACTTTTATTCTGTTCCGATTTAATTACTTTCCTTTTTTCTAGTGTGCACTGTCATCCCACAAGCAGTCTCCACCATTGTATTGAAGAGTTTGCTACTGACTCCTTCAAGAAACATCTTAAGACCTTTTTATTCGTGAAGGCTTTCCTTAATTTTCAGTGTTGTCTTGACCTTTTAAATATATATTTTATTGAATATTGTTTTAATTGATTAAGTGCTTTGTGACCCTGGTCTGGAAGAGCTCTACAAATATAAATTACTTTCTTACTTTTTGCTTTTAAAAAAAAATGTTGACATACTGTTTTGTTTTTTTCTTTTAATCACATACCACGTTTAATTTCCTATGAATCCCTTCTGCTTAGGGTAAGACGCGGGGAGCAGCCTGTCACAGGGCACACAGACAAATAACCTTAACTTGCTGACTTACAAACGAACATTCATGCACACACTTACAATCGACCTCTGTATGTTTTTGGAACCTGTGGTAGCAAAGGGCAACCTTCTTCCTTTAAGGCAATAGCGCTAAACAATATGCTTCTGTGCTTCCAATCACTGTTATTTGTTTTATTTTTCTCACTATTGCAAAATAAATCTCTGTCATTATTTCTCCACGACTCTAGTTTCAGGGAAAGGCGACACGATGACATTTCTAATCCACTTGATTGCATAAGAAAGTGAGAGAGGACAGGGTGTGTACAACATCGCTCTGATAACTTTTGTCTTGTGGTTCAGAGGAGGAAGAGGTAGATAAAATGATGGAACAGAAGATGAAGGAGGAGGAAGAACGGAAGAGAACAAAAGAAATTGAAGAAAGGATGTCATTGGAGGAAACCAAAGAGCAGGTTTGTGTGGCGAGATGATTGAAAGAAACGATCTAAAAACCGTTATCAACAGATGTCTTGCTTTTTGTGACTTCAGGTGATGAAGATGGGAGAGAAGCTTCAGGGACTTCAGGAGGAGAAACATCAACTCTTCTTACAATTAAAGAAAGTTCTGCACGAGGAGGAAAAGAGACGCAGAAAGGAGCAGAGGTAGAGTTGCACAGTGGAGGGAAGTTTGATTGACATTAACATTTTTTAATTCCTCTATAGTGACATCACAACTTTGACGTCAGCAAGCTACCAACCCAGTCTCCCCATGCACGCAGGACAGCACCTGCTGAGCATTCAAGGTCGGGTCCCCTCCATCGTAAGTAGGTCTTCAGAGAGGTATTCTGACCCCTACCTACGTCTACCAGGCAATCCAGTCGGCCACAGTCGGCCCGGTGCTCTTCTTGGAGAACGAAGCAAGCAGTTGTTCCCTACAGCTGTGATTCCTGTGAGGGAACACACGAGCTTCTCCTGGCTGGTCCTGTTAAAGCTGTTCTGTGACGCAAATGTTCTTCTCCCAAGACTCGCCATTACCAGACGCCCGGTTTCACCACGAGCGCAGCCGAGCACGGACAGTTCAGTGGCGGCCAGGGCGTCCATGAACCTTATGGGGTTCAGGCCCAGCACCCCTCCAGCTACGCACCTGGACCTTCGGTGCCAGTCAGTTTTGCCAGCAGCTCTCAGATCCGAGGTACGTTCATGGATTCTTCACAGGCTGAGGTGACCAGGGAATGAATGTCTAGTTTTAAGGACGTCTTTATTCTGGCGTAGATCTCCAACAATTCAGTGTGTGCACACCTCAAGTACCGTTCTCTCTGGACTATAAAGTGCACCTTAACATGAGCAGCAACTGAATTTAAGAAGAAATCATTTTCTCTACCATTAGCTGCAAAGGTTCAAGTGTTTATAATGAGTAGAGACTTATGGTCAGGAAATCCTGTTACTTTTGTATATCTTACTGTCTGACAATACAAGCATCTCATGGTCAGAAGTTACTTCTCCCCAGGGGCCACATTTGATACAGTGGCAGTTATGAGGGGTCATCAAGCAAATATCGGAGAGCGAAAATAATGAAATCAAGTAATTTGATGCTTAATTTGCGGAAAAAACATGTTTTAAAATCGTATGTTGTTATTCACTTAAATATTTTAAGGATCTATAAATACTGATACAAAGATGACAGAAGACTAGTACTGAATAAACATGATAAATACAAAATTAAATGGTTTATAAATGATCTTTGACCTTGTCAGACAAGGTCTGTCCAGGTCTGTTTCATATGAACCTTCCTCCAGCAACTCAAGACAGCTCCACCATTAGTGTCGCATGTTCTTCCAGGAGCCTCTGCCTTCCAGGCCATGCAGTATCTTCCACACCAGCAGCCGGGCTACCCTGTCCACACCCACTTCACCTCTCAGCCCGGTCAGTCCTTCCTCTATGTTGATGATTCTGCTTCTTCTTCTCTGGTTCTGACCCGTCCTCTGTGCTCCCTGCAGGGTACATCCCCGGTGCAGGGATTCCTCTCCAGAAGCAGCTGGAACACGCCAACCAACAGTCTGGCTTCACTGATGCCGTGAGGACACCTTTTTTGCTTGGTTAGACTAGTGGATTCCGATGGTTGACATGTTTTATTTCCCAGAGTGCTTTGAGGCCAATGCACCCCCCTGCCATGCACCCCTCTGCCCCAGGACTTCTGCCCACACCCTCCATGGGTGTCCAGATTCCCACTGCAAAGGTGATCCCTGTTCAATGTCAACACTCTAGTGCTGCCATCTAGTGTTAATATCATGTCCTACGACTTCTGCGCTGTAGTTGTATTGTTTTTCATCCTCAATAACTTGCGGTCCTTGTGTTCTGCCAGGCTCAGTTCCAGAGTTCTCCTCAAAGCGCGTCTCGCCACAGCTTCCTGCCACACACGCAGGCCGGCCAGAGGTTCTACCATCACGGGAAATAGCTGCTTCAACATCCTTGTTCACGCCTTTTATTCAGTCTGGTCTTCGCAGCTGGTTCTTTTAATAACCTTTAACTTGTTTCCCAAATGACAAAATCGTTTTAATTTTTTGCTGGTGCTGCCAGTGCGGGAGATTGTGATCTCTAAATGTTGTTTTAACAGCTCTTATTTTAGACCTGTGGTTGCCTGAGTAACATCAAACCTGTATCGACTAATGGTTGAATATAATGCAACATGATTAAAGAAACGTCTTCTTGCCAAAACACCATCTACGGTTTTCATTCGACAAAACAAAAGCAGCTGTTTTTTTCAATAATTTTCAACAGTCTTGCCTCGTGTAGTACAACTCTCTAGCTCTCATTCACCACGTAACTTGTCTGGACAACTCGCTCGGAGAGTCTGTGAGTGTCATGTGACCACTAGAATGTTTTACAGCAGTGGGTCAGAGAAAGTGTTTTCATATGAAGTACTGAGAGACTGTTTCCAAGTTACAAGAGGGACACAGAAATAAACACAACAAACCCTTTGTTCCGTAAGCTAATGTACATGCAGTATGTGGCCAATGGAAATTCTAAGACATTGCTGTTATGTTGTTCTGACACTGAGAGATCCAGAAACACTTTAATTTTGAGTGACACTTGCAAGAATTAAATTCATTCAACATCTGAAGTTGTTCTGGGCCTTAATAAAATGAAGAAATACAACAGTGAAGAGTCTGTCACCTTTATTCATAGGCCTTGGAGACATTCTACACAGTTTGGATTTGTCGTATGAACAAAGTAAATTACCAAACTGCTACAAAGTTGTTGGGAGTACATTAGCGGTACTCTCGTCCAGCCTCCTACTCCAAATGGCCAAACAGGTTCTGCTCTGATGTCAACAATGAATGAAGTTCTGGTTCCAACAGGGTTGTATCTCTGATACTTTTGGATTAAAAAAAGAACAACCTGACGTTCTTTGTGCATCGACATTTGAGCGTCATAGACTAACGTGATGAAAGGCGTTGTCGACTCATTCAGAATCAAAACTTCAGCTGAAGGATGCAGGGGGAAGACTCAGGGCCCTGATAGTCCATATTCTCATAGGTAATAGACGGCCATCTGCACTTTGACCTATATATAGCTTTTTACACAAATGTCTGCAGATCTGTGTATCTGTTAATGACACTTTTAATTTAAAAATGAACCCCAAGGAGGGCAAGAAAACTGAGGGAAGGTATGAAAAAAGAAAACTAGAGGAAGGATAGCATTGACGAGGCAACATCCCCTCCTTTCCCAGGTCCAGTGCATCTGGTGCTCCTGCAACACAGTTCAAGGCGACGGGATCAGCAGCAGGGAAGTGAGAAAGCAGACAGGAGAGGTTCAGAAACGAACAGGCGTGTCAAGAGTTCACAGCAAACACTGTTTAGGAAACCACATTCAACTTTATTATCCGTGGACACTTTATTCTACAGCCCACTGCTTCAGCGGAGGATTGATGAACATGTAGCAGATACAGCAACAGACAACGGAGGCTGATTCTTTCAGGAAGTATGTCAACATATCAGGCTGTAAAATGAAGTGCGACAGGACCAGCAGCACGAGCAGAGACAGAAGCGTCGGTACATCAGATGCTTGGTTAAAGAGGCAGAGTGATCCACTGTTTAAGCATTTGCTGTTGGATCTACACAGCCAAGACACCTCTGTCGTTCAGGATCAAAAGTTGGGTTTAGCTTGTAAAAAAACTGATTCGATTTCATGATCACATGAGACGTTACTATTTGATTAGGTGAGAGTTATGTTACCATGTTCTTTCCCAAGGTTTCACATACAGGTTCATATTCGTTTGGCTCTCCTCATTATTTACATAGTCAGTTAACCAGAAAAGATTGAGTTTTTTAATAAATTATAGCTTTTTTTGTCATTTTAAAATACAATGTGAAAGACAATAATATACTACCGTATACTAGAAACACATACATCAGATCAGTGATCCAAAACATTTGTACTTTTTCATAAATAAAGAGTTTTTTTTTTTAATTATTTAGTCTCTCCACAGAGAAATTGCATAACCCCTCATAACCAATTGTTTTATTTTGAAAAACCTGAAACAGATTTCATACTGTTATATTAACTTCAGGTAATATTCATGTTGCTCTACATAGGTCAAAAGTGCTAAGCGCTTATGCTACAATATTTGATGTCTTAATTCAAAGCAGTTTCAACTCAGAATTCATCACAATAGAGATTCTTGTTTGCATTGTGTGGGTCCATGTGCTCACCACGACACATAGCCACAGTTTTGTTGTTCATTCTGCCCACTTTAACAGCAGCATGCAGTCGCCCCGCCCACACCAATATACACAGGGGAAGGTGCCAAACCATTTTGTAAACGTGGAAATGGACAACACAGACCCCAACATTCAAGCAGTTACACGTGAAACCATAAAGTGACAAAGTGGTTAGGTGGAGTTGCTCCTCCTGTCAAATGAATCATGGCGGCACACACTCGTACACACACCATACAGATACATTTGACATGATGCACACATATACACTCCTCCTCAGGCAAGTTCGGGTCAGGCGGAAGCTGCTCAGCTGTGGCTCCAAATTTACCTGCAAGGACTTTATTTAGTCACGTTCTTGATGCCGATGGCAACTTCTTCATCCATTGCATTTAGAACAGTGATCTGAAAGAAGAGTCCAGTCAGGAGACGGGCTTTATATATGACACGTTGAGAGTCTCAGAACCGACCATGATTTCTTCTCCGGCCTCGTTCTTGCTCTCGATCTCTTTGCCCAGGTCTCCGTCTGGGATCTTCAGGTCCTCTCTGACCTCGCCGCTGTCCTGAAGCAGGGACAGGTAGCCATCTTGGATTCCAATCAGCTGCAGTGGGATAAAGTCACCATGTTGAGGAAAGTCATTTGAAAAACAGAATAGCCCAGAAGAGTTTAACCCCCAGAACTATCACCAGTCAATTTATTTTTCTTTTCTTAAGGGAGGGTGGGAATGCTATTATTTCTGTGGTTTCAGATTGAATTAAACCAAGACTAATAATCGATATTAAATGTAAATGTCTATATCCAAAACTTGGATTGCCATAATAATTATATATCTTAATGGATCTTTTGTGTACATTAGAAAGTGCTCTTAAATTATTATTATAAGGTTCATATACTCGTGAAAGAAAACATTTAAAAATCGTCTTTTACACATTTTTTTTTACTAGATTTAAAATGAAAATGTAACGTTAAGGTGAAGAATCAACACTTGGAATTATATTTACCATTTTTATATAGTAATCGGATTAAAGTGGAAGATTTTAGATTCATGGTTTTGGTTCTGGTCTAATTACACAGTCTCAAAAGTAGGAAAGAAAAGTGCGACTGAATCACATTCAGTGCCTAATAAACTGGTTCCTAGTACTATAAGGATGCAATATTTATTTTAAATACAAGTATATTTTGGAAGTATAACATACAACAGTATAACAAGTCACACGTAAAAATGACTATTTGTTGCTATAAAAAAAACAAGCCGACCTGGTATTCTGATCTCTTGATGTTGGGGACGTCCATGTTATGGGTGGAGGGACAGATATCTTCATGCTTCTTTCCAGAGAAGATATCAATACCAACCATGTGGACCTGTGCAGGGAACACAAAGAAGTGTGTCAATGATTATATTACCAACATCATGACCACATGTCAAATAAATACAGCGCCATCTCTTACCTTGGCATGTCCATGCTTGCCGGTCTTTGAGGTGGACATCTCAACTATTTTGCAGGGTCGCCCTTTGAGGACCACAAAGCCGTTCTTGCGCAGAGCTGAGCACTGCATAGGGTAGGTGGCGGACGCACCAGCATCACCTGTCTGGAAGTCAAGATCCAGGTCTGCCATGTCTGCTGTGGAGCTGCGCACAGAGAATGTCAAAACATTTGAACATTGAATTTTAAAGGTACTTATTAGACTCAAAACATCCTTAAATTGTCCAGCACTGGTTAACAGTTTTAAGAATTTAATTTGTGTGTACTCAATTGGATTCTACTTAGTGCCAATATAAGTTATGCTTCAATTGAAAACTCCTAGAACACATTTCAGCCGACGGTTGCGCACAGGAGTCTAATTTTAGCGGCAGAAACATGGCACCGGCCACCAGAGTCGAACCATTGCCGAGTGCATTTGCCAGGAACGGAAAAGACATCTTTAAAAACTAATTTTTCCCTTTTAAACAGTTTTGTTTTTGTAAAGCTTGTTCTTGAATGATGTTAAGAAACCACACACGATCTTAAGACTATTGGCTCACTTTATATTTACGTTTTATATTGTTAAAATACGTACGAAAGACAGACTTAATTTAAGAAACACTACCGAGAGATCTGTGCGTGAGAAACTTTTTCCGGGAGTTGTTCCGCCCAGTCCTGCCCGCGCTGGTGGCGATAAATAGATATGAATGTCGATTTATCCCGTGGATTTATCTCGTAAATAAACCGGGTTTAGTAATAATGCGCAATAATAACATAGGAAGATGATAAATAAGTATAAATAAAAGGTGTAGTTTCTCGCACTAGTTTGCGGCCTGGTGCGTAAAGAGCGTGCGTGTCGTCAGGAACGCATTCATGCGCACTGACCGCGGGACTCAGGCCGAGGCCTGTCACTCCATCTTTCCCAAACTATCCCACGAAAATCCTCCAGAAACCAACTTTTTTTTTCTGTGACCCTCCTTTTAAAAAAAAAGTGGTAGAAGTCTCGCGAGTATCCTCTGGTGCACGAGCGCGTCTGAGCTCCGGCTAGCGTCATGACTAAGCTAATACTCGTGAGATGGCTGCTGCTTTTTATCCACGTTTAAACCTCTATTTTATTCAGAATTAAGTAAATAGATATTAATAATGTTGGGGCTTTTTGGTTTCCTCGTCGGCGCGACAATAACACGAGTTAAAGGGGACAAATCCACGCAAGGAAAGGATCTCAGGCGCAAACACGCCCCGTCAGTTTTGGAGTCCAGCTCACCTTGTTGATCAAATATCTTTCTTTCTTTCTGTTAGGAATCTCTCTCTTCCTTCAGACCAGTCTCCTCCACGGTGTCGTTCCTCTTCAGCCTTTTTTTTATCGGGCTCTCATCTCAGTGAGTCTCCTGCTGCCCGACTCCTGCTCCTGGATCTGCAGGTACCGACGCAGGACCGTTACAGTCCGCTGCTGGGCCGGAAAAAGAACAGCTGCCCGGGACCTCGGTGTGTAAGAAGAGTCTCAGTCCAGCAGCACTCCGCCTCTCAGTGGGTCTCCTCCAGCCGTCAGCGCTGCCCCCCGTGCCCGCATCCACCCGCTTCCTGTTGTACGCCTTCAAAATAAGACGAGTTTAATTATACTGTTCAAAACAAGAGTGTTGTGAATATCTACACTTTTATGTCGTGTTACATTGTTTGCTTCGCATCTACATTAAATAGAGCAGGTTTTCTTTTAGGCATGGATACATTTATTTTCAAACTGAGATATCAGCTGTGGAATGATAATAAACCTGTTTTTTTTTAATCTGGAACTGTCAACACTAGCTTCAGACAGTAAAAAAAATGGCTGCTCAGAACTTCAAAATAAGAAAGTTGTACCAATAATACCGTATGTCTGTGGTATATTACTGAAAAGGGCCCCTTTAACTATTCATTATTGAATGAGGAAGTGTTTGTGTGTAAACACACATAGTTTGTCTAACTGGATATTTGTAATCTTTAAATAATATAACAATAATTTGTAATTTTTAATAGATAATCTGGTTCTTGAAAAGTTGACTTTCTTGACAAAAGGGAAAATACATGGCGTTTATGCTGTTTGGACATGTTTTATTTAGTTAATTTGGTTTA
Source organism: Callionymus lyra (assembly GCF_982586985.1). Lineage (NCBI taxonomy): Eukaryota > Metazoa > Chordata > Actinopteri > Syngnathiformes > Callionymidae > Callionymus > Callionymus lyra. Next base: position 28,214,903 of record NC_141821.1, read on the forward strand.
TAATAAGACGTTTTTATTTGTTCAGGTTTTTCCTTGATTTTCTGGAACTCCTGTTGTGTTATCAGTTTTATCTTGATCTTTAAAGTATATGTTTTATTGAGTATTGTTTTGATTGTTTAAGCGCTTTGTGACCCTGGTCTGGAAAAGCGCTATACAAATAAAAATTACTTACTTACTTAGTTACTTATAGTTTCCCTGTTTTTTTTGTTTTTTTTTGTATTACAGAGAGTTATTACTGTATTGGGGTGGAGGTGGGAAAGGGGAACTCATTTGGGGTGTTTTATGTTCTTTGTATTTTGATGAATGAAAATCAATAAATAAAGAATATGTATGAAAAATTAGACCATATCTATCAGGAGCTGTATGTATGTATCTTGACTCCATTCCAACTTTTTCAACGTTCATTCCTGCAATTTTATTGTAGCTGCAAAACCCTAATAGGGCCCCATCCTGGATGAGGAGTGACAGAGGAAGGGCAGGGCAGAACGCACACTTCATTCATAAATGAATGTCTTAGTTACACCCTTTGAGATTTGTCCGACATTTGAGATTGCCAAACTTCCTAATCTTTGTTAACGACGGCCTTTATTATGCACATTTCCCTCCCTGTGGCTTCATAACTAGTGGCCTGGCTGAACATGTCAGAGACTCCAAGATATATTTAGAGCCCTGAAACTAGAGTCCTATGACCTATCTGCTCATGCTGGTAGTCAGAAGCATGGCTGACCCAAAAAGGAACACACAATTCCAAAACTCCAAATCTCATGTTAGCAAAGCACTGTCTATCTGAAAGGACCCTATTCTTTTGTCTGTTTTAAATGTTGAACTATTATTTTACTCTGCTCCGCCCCAACCCTATATTGTTTGTGATTGGTCAGGTGCTTGAGTTGAACTGGGTTGAAAATGAAGCTGTTCAAAATAATAAAATGAATATTTTTGCATTTAATCGTATATAGACGTGGGGCCCTGCACAAATAAAGCTAACCTACTTACTTACTTTAATTGCAGTTCTACTACTTAGATCTCATCATTTAGGAAGATCACTGGACAAACTCATCAACACATGAAGCTAACATGAAGGTATCATGACATCTAACTGAACAACGCAAAGACCCAGTTCTCATACTCTATGTACTTGAGACCTTGGATAAGTAAGTAAGTAAGTAAATTACATTTGTAGAGCGCTTTTCCAGACCAGGGTCACAAAGCGCTTAAACAACCAAAACAAAACTCAATAAAATATCAACTTAAAAGATCAAGATTACACCAAGAATAACACAGGAGTCTCAGAAAAGTCTCAAGGAAAAGCCTGCACAAATAAAAAGGTCTTAAGATGTTTCTCGAAGGAGTCAGTAGACTAGAGGGAGAGGAAGATCGTTCCAAAGCTTAGGAGCAACAGCCTGGAATAATATTAAAATTAAATAAAATTAATGAAATGAAATTAATGACCCAACCAACAGAAAACCATATCATAAAGTAGATGGGCTGGACTGGACTTGCTTGTGCACCAAACATTGTGAAATGTTTCCTCAAAAATCAAAGCATGTAGCTTGCATCACATCTACTTTTGAAATTACATTTTCCTCAGGGGCCACATACTAATAATACGATAAATTATATAAGATAATTTTATTTAACTCTTCTTTATATATCTTCTTTTTTTATCTAAAAAATGTTTAGGGTTCAAGGTAAAAAAAAAGTGGGGAAAATACCTAAAAAAAAAACAATATTAATATATTTAGAGACTAGCTGTGGGATAAATAAATACAAAATAAAATGGTTAGGTTTGACCAAGGCATGTAGTAAACGTAAGCTAAAGAATTACAGAGTGTAGTTTCATTATCAGTAAATGTGTGAAAGTATTTTCCTCGCGATTGTAATTTTTTTTTAAATAAAAATAAAAATACTCGTAAAGTTTTTTTATCGGCTGTTGGACTTGTAAGTCATATAAGTAAAACTGATAAAATAGTCAGTTATTTTTTTAATTTAAACAATACATTAAGGACCAAACCCCTAGCTCTCCTTCCGTCTTCTCTCCTCCTCCCACTCACCTGTACGTCCCCAATTTCCGGTGACGCTCGACTAATCACGGCGAGGCTGCAGCGACCAATAGGACTTAAACCCGGGGTCTCTCAGCCGGCGCCGGTGTTGAGATAAAAAGAAACACTCGTGCATGACTGAGGTTTCCCGAGTAGCAGGAGGGAGGGGACGCCGGAGAGAGAGAGAGCGAACCGACTGCGAGCATGACCGACGCGGAGGAGAGCGCTCCACCATCGGCGCCGGATGAGGAGCAGCTCCAGCCAGAGAGGAGGGTCATAGGTGGGTCAACTTGTGGGTCACTGAATATGGCAACAGTTTTCACCAAAGTGTTCACAGTGAGCCTCAATAATTCTTCTTTAAAGTCTGCTCACTGGTTCCTGTCGAGCCTTACACGTGTGTTCAATACACAAAATTAGTCAGAACCAATGATCACATGGCGTTTGCAATGGCGCATGCGTGAGTGCCGCAGGTGAGCATGATTTTTACAAGGCCAGGTACTTGTCTTTTTCCTAAAACAAATTGAGTTTCTAGGACTTTAAGGCAGGTATGTTTGACATCAAGTCAGTAGCAGGTCACTCCCAAAGTATTTACATCTAGTTGGAAAAAAAAAGAAGAAAAGCTTGACCAACAAATCAAAGTACTATGTTTTTATTTGTGTGTGTATACATCTTTTTCTCAAACTACTGCTACCGCTGTTGTCACAGCCACCCTTGTGCAAGGCACAGTCAAGTGGTTCAATGTCCGAAATGGCTACGGCTTCATCAACAGGTACTGACCAATGCCACGTTATCTTTTGCCTTGACTGTCAATAATGGACGACTGTCTCTTTTTTTTTAGGAACGATACCAAAGAGGATGTGTTTGTTCACCAGGTAACAAGGACGACGCCTGTCCCGAGCTTTGACCTGTTTTAAAAATAATGCGTCTTCCCAGACTGCCATTAAGAAAAACAACCCGAGGAAGTTTCTGCGCAGTGTAGGAGACGGGGAGGTGGTAGAGTTTGATGTGATCGAGGCGGCAAAGGTAAAACATGTGAAATAATTTGTTTTGCAGAAATCATAGATCTCTTGTTTTGCCTGGCAGGGCTCTGAGGCAGCAAACGTCACAGGTCCTGGTGGCGTTCCTGTCAAAGGGAGCCGTTACGCTCCGAACAAACGCCTCTTCCGCCGACGCCTCTTCCCACGCAGCCCTCAGCCTCCCAACGAGGGCGAGGAGACGGAGAACGGCGAGGCGAGGCCTCTGCAGAACCGTCGCCGGCCTCGCAGACCCCGGCAGGAGATGCAGGATGTGAGTGGAAACATTAACCAGGAGCAGACTGAGCAGGAAAGTGTGCTACAGGAAGTGATGTCTCTGTTTTTAGGTTTGAGACTTGAATCTGCTACTATTTACACTGAGTTTTTAGCAACCATTTTTACATGTAAAAGTTGTTTGGATTTGTCAGGGAGAATCTGCTGAGCAAAATGACAAAACCGAAGGGGACCAATCACAAAGACCCCAACGGCGTAGGTTCTGGAGGCCGTATCGTAGGTGAGACTTCATACCGCTCTGGATTCTGCTGCGGAGAATCTTTTTTTTCCAAAAGAATTTAACCAATAAAAATGGTAAACAATCTGCTACATCTTTGGCTTGTCAGGCAGTACCGTCCTCGTCCTACACCTGATCAACCAGGAGATGGCGACCAAGTAGCAGACACGGAGGACTTGAAAGAGGAGCCAGAGACGAATGGAGATGTGACGGATCAGAAACAAGCTCGTCAGGCGAGGCGCCGCCGGCAAAGAAACTCTGAGACCTCTCTTTCTAAAGTCAGTGGTTATAAACTTTTTTTTTATTTGAAGGCTGTCGTCACTTCCAGTGAGCATAAAGTGATCTGGTTAAAGAAATGTTGGCGATTGAACTAGATCTGGTTATTTAGGATATAATTTCTTACAATTGTCAGTTTATGGATTTTAACAAGTATATTTCCTACAGTCCTTGTCATGTGTGTTGAATTTACCACTTCTGGCTTATTCAATCTTACATGGTGTAGAGATGCAAGGAGGGGCTGTTACAGCGATATTTATTAGCTACAAATTTATATCGCGCTAAAGCAAAGTATGATAAAATTCCATTTGTGTAGTAATCACACAATCAATCACGATTGAACTTTTTCTGTATTGAAGACGATTTATAAGGTTTTAGTTACTGAACATGTTAGTTTGTCTTACTGGAACCTTTTGAAATGCAGCCTTGGTTTGAAGGTAATCATTACACATATTGTTAAGTTTGTTGCTCATACATGAAGAAGTAAGAATTGAAGGATTTGTCTTATCCTGGAGGTAGGTTTCCAGTAAACTTGTTTTTACAGAGTGAAAACGAAAAGCTGCCGTCTGAGCCTACAAGTTCCCCTCAGCCCTCGAAGCCTGCAGATGCTAAAGCTGCTTCAAAATCTCAGAAGTCTTCTCCGAAATCTTCACCAAAATCCTCCCCCAAAAGCTTCAAGTCAGAAGAGGAGGTAAGCCGGTGCATTTTAGTCATTGAGATGTTTAAACAAAATGTATTTTGGCCCCACGCTGAAGGCAGCAGGGATGATATCGGAGCCAGCATTAGCGAAGTGATGTGGAGAGGACAGTCAAATGGCCCTTGGCAAGAGGTGGGTTATGGAGTTTTGAATTTAATGTTGGGTCATGAGTGTGTGAAGATGGTTCTTAAACCTCTTTGGTACTTGTTAGGTACAAGGGTTGGAGGACTGGACTCTTGGACCACGTACACTTCTCTCCCCTCCCAGCACTCCCCCATCCTCAAGTCCACTCTCTCCTGTCCTCAAGAGTATGATCGTGGTGCAGGGAAGATGGAAGGTTGTGGCTGTATAGTTAGAAATGGAAAGCCAAAATGGGAAATTTTGCTGTGCGTCTCAGTTCTTTCAATCCCCTTTCAAAATAGATTTTCTTTGTCAAGATTGGAGACGTCAAGTAGTTGTTAGAAACTATTCTTGATTTTTATTTAATTTTAGATTTATTTAATGTGGGGAAGCCAAGCAAGCGAGGTTGGTGGTGCATTTTGGGAGTTTGTTTAGTTTGATTACCACCAATTTAAATCGACTACGCCCATTTTCTCAGTTGTAGACAGACTAATGTTTTTGGGGGGTTACTTTTCTGTTTGGAGGGGGTTCTGTGCAATGTCATTATTGTCGTAATAAATGTCTGCAAACTTCAACCCTATTGTCTTTTTACATCTGGACTGTTGGATCTGTTGGGATGTGATGCATGTTTAAAAATATGTTGCTTCTGTGCAGAATGACTTATGAATGTCTTTTTGCACCTTGTCGATAAACATTTCAATAAGTTGGTTCATTACTTATTTACATTAAAAATATTTCCTCTAATGTGATCTTTCTACTTCACTAAACTATTAAATGCTTTAAATCTGCATGCATTTGTACAAGTAAATAAAAGGGTAAATCTCAGTCAGTCATTAGAAAAGCTGTGATTAAATGGATTAGGAAATGAATAGTTGAATCTACTTTATTTACATGGTTAATTAAATATTCACACATATAAATACCATTTTTCAATTCATAGACATTTCACACAGTCAAAATACACCCCAGTTCAAAAAAAAGCTTATGACTTGTACAAGTTATTGTTGTATGGAAAATAAATTGTGTGCGTTTTGTTTTAAGCATACTTGTAATGCCCTGAACATCTCGAGGTGTTTCCTACTGCAGTGTGTTGAGCAAAGAAAGTACCCGTCGGTTCCTAAATATGTACACTGTGTAATTGGAAGTGCTTTTATATGGACAAGTATTCTGTCTTTCCCCAATCACATCAGCACTGTTACAGAATTTGTTGCCCATAACCATGCTACCAGTTACTACTCCAATACGCTTCTTCATGTCGTTCATATCTAGCTCTACCAGAACTGGAGGTTGTGTTGAACTGACAATAATTGTCATCCTTCAAAGGAAATGAAAGTATGTCGTCACTGCTGTTTGTATGATCCTGGGGCATGATTGATGACCGACACTGACCAAGGTTTCATAGGATGGTCCTAAACTCTTTTTGCACCATTAACATTTGTTGCATTACGTCTGTCAAGCAGACCAAACTCGACTATTGAAGATCTTAACATCTTTGCTGTGTTTTGATAAAGTGCAGGAATTTCTGTCTCTCCGCCCATATATACATATTCCGCATTGCCATGGAATCAAAATTAAATCCTACCACACTGGCCCACAAGTCTCTTCTGTGCAAAGGAAACGGCTATGACACTCATTATCCAAAGGGGTCCGGAGCGAGGCAACTCTATTCTTTGGAACCCATTGGATAACCATGGATGAATGAGAACCTCCACGTGCTCATTCCCATTAGTGTCTGTGAGTCAGGTCCCTCCAGCCTGCATTGGCCTGTTATGGCCGAATGAAAATAAAAATACACTGCAGTGTGAATGAATGGTACAATAATGTGATCAAAGACTTTTGGAACAACAGTGAGTGAGGGTCCCTCAGTTATCATCTTGAATCTCCAAGCATTCCATTTCGGTGGAAAGCTTTTCCAAGCTGTTATCTGTGTCCATTATCATTCCCGCAGAGGGCTGGTGGAACCCTGCTGTTATTTGGTCGAAGGTCCTGCCCTGTGTCTCAGGTACTCTGAGAAATGTGTAGATGAGGAAGAAAAGCAGCAGTGCAGCAAAGATGAGGAACACGTACGGCCCGAGAAGATCCTGTGGAAGTTCAGAAAGTTGCTTTATATTCTGATCTGCTGCTGATTCAAGGCGATCTTACTGGTTTTAATACTTACAGCGACATACTGGAAGCACATGCCAACAATGAAGTTAGCAGTCCAATTGGAACAGCCGGCTACAGCCATGGCTGCCGGTCTGGGGCCTTGAGAGAAGAGCTCGGCTACAAAGAACCACGGGATTGGACCTGGACCCACTTCAAAAAAGGCCACAAACCCAAAGATGGCAACCATGCTAATGTAGCTCATCCAAGGAATGTTTTCCTACCAGGTGATGGAAGATGTTTCACTAACAAGACAAAACTTTTTGTGGCTCTCTTTTTAACTCACCAGCAAAGCAAGAGCGATTGTCATTATGACGGCGCAGATACACATCCCTGCCAGACCCAGCATATGAAGTGTGCGCCGACCCATCCGCTCCACAAAGAAAAGCTGTAGTGAAAACAAGAACATTAACCTGTTTAATTTATTAAATTGTTTAAAAATATATATATATTCCTCCTTTATACTGAATATAATTCTCTTAACTTGCGTTATCAACTGTTGTTTATTACTCTATTAATACAGCACTGCCCAACATTTTACTACATATGTCTAGTCAAAAGTATTTTTGTATTTGGCTCTCGTGTTAAATTGTGTATTTGCATTGTCATGAAAACACTGCATGTGCATGTGTTTCTAAAACAAGAGAAAAGTTTTATTTTGTCTTAGAAAAATTGATATGAAAATGTTACGTAGTGCTGCTTTAAATCACAATTTATTTAAAATATTTAAACTATTGTGTGCATTGCATCCAAGGGCGTTCATCCTGTCACACAGTTTGGTGAGTGGTGAAAATGTAACAGAGTAAAGCTTTGCTAAGTTTAGTTTTTGGATGTTTATACCAGGTCTAATACTGACCGAGACGATTGTGAATACACAGTTAACCACACCAGCTCCTATGGTGGCATAGACTGGACTCTCGACCCCAGCTTTTGTGAAGATCCCGGTGGAGTAATAGAAAATCTGGAGAAAAAAGATGCATGACATCAACATCTTCAACCTGAAGAAAAGAAGAAGCTTTGATCCCATCTTACAGCGTTGATCCCGGAAAGCTGCTGAGAGAGTTGCAGTAGGATCGAGATGATGATCGGCTGACGGTACATCGGCGACCGGAAAAGCTCTGGGATAGAAACTTTCCTCTCCATGTCCATCCTTCTCTTCTCCTCTTGCATCTCCAACAGAATGTTGTCCACGTCCTCTCGACCAGTCAGCCTCCTCAGGCCTGTGGGAGGTGGAGGTAATGTTAGAGTCAAAATCGAGACCAACACTAACTTTAAAACTAAAAATCTTTAACTGGTTCTGCTTACTTTCCCCCCTCTTTAACTCCCTCTGGTTTAGGTAAATATAAAAAATCCTGATCACTGAAATAAACCACCTGTCTAGTAGTCAGACACTGATAGAGGGGATGGTTCAACTCACCACTCTTGGCATGACGATCCTGGCATCTTACGATGTAGAGAAATCTGGGACTTTCAGGGCAGAAAGGCAAAAGTGCCATCTGAAGTACGGTCGGGACCACAGTTAGACCCATCAGGACAGGCCACAGCTCCTTACTTCCCAGTAGTGACTCCAGGCCAAGAACCTGTCGAGAGCAGGAAACTGATGACAGATTTGTTCTTCATCCAAACATGAGGTGAAAATGTTACCTGAGCAAAAAGAATACCAGTGACTATAGCCAGCTGGTGCAGCGTGCCAAGAGCTCCTCGTAGACTAGTGGGAGCAATCTCACCGACATACATGGGGGTTAGACCTGAAGCCAAACCTGTAGAGACTCAAAACAGTCAGAAAACCTGTTCTGACAAAGGCCACTTGGAATTAAACCAAGTCTCTCATCTTACCACAGTAGGCACCAATGACAAACCGTCCAAGGATCATCATTTCAAAAGACCTGCACACCTTTGACAACCCCATCAGACTTCCACCAATGAAGGCCAGAAGATTATTGATGAGCATAGCTTTCCTCCTGCAAGCAGATGATCCTCATCACTTCTTTTCAATGACAACAATAAAATCTTTTTTCTATCCTATCAGGGTAGTGTCACATTAAATGTCATTCTTATTTGGAAGGAAAATATTTTGCGGGCCCTGATAACACCTCATGGATTTCACTGAGGACACACTCGTATCTGTTTTCTTTTTCTAGATAAATCACCTTTTAGAGTTTTAATAAATGTAACATACTTTTCTTGTTGTGCAGTAAGAGACTAACAGAAAGAAAAAGTCATTAATATCATTCTATTGATTATGACTGTCTTGAAGGTTTTGTTTTGAATTAGATGGTTATTTTCTATTAAGTAACATTTAGCATGTGACTCCTAACTCATCAAGGCACTCATTTTAAGTCGAGTTTGCTCAAAAAAATAAACCTGTAATCTATTGTAAAATTGTTTTATGTCTGTGAATATAAGGCCCACATTAAACCGGTCGGCGCTGCAAATAAGCCACACCCGCCCACAATTAAACGAAAACAAAAGACCTTATCTATGTCACGTTTTAACATGAGATATTTACACTATACCATTGTACACAAAAGATTCTTTACACTTTTTATTCAATAAATAAGTTTGTCTCATCCATCACAATTTTAGGCGCATTATCTATTTCATTTTCATGTAGGTCAGGTCAGCCTGATCGATCACTTTTAAAAGCGGCATCATATGTATTGCATCATGTGTATTTTCAAGAAAGTCGTTCAAATCGAATTGTCGTCTTCCCAGGCTCACTATCTCCTCTGTCTTACTCTTGTGCTTCCTGCTAGAGCGCCTCCAAGAGGCCGTCAAACATAATTATCTTTAGATCATTGTATAAGCCTAGGGTTCAAAAATATCAATAACCTTGTTTGCCATTTCCCATCAGGGTAACTCTTCCTGCTCAATTTAGAGACTTCATGACTTTCTTCTTCCTAGTCACGAGCCCCACTGAACAGATAACTGGTCTATTCCAATGCCAACACACTCTTGTCACTACCCTGATTGAAAATATCGGATTTCATTTGCGTCTCTAGAATTTAGTCGTCAGACAAAATCCAACAAGTAATATCCATGCCACTCATTGAGCTAATATAAGTAGTTCTCCTGCCAAATAAAAGCACATGTCCTATTTTACTCCAGCACTCTTCGTACCGAGGGCCCGAGGGCACCCAGTTCAGTCTCGCCACCCATTTGAAACACTACCTTGACCCAAAGCAGCCAACTGATATTAATATTCTACTTCAGTGAGTGGGCTGCGGTCCAAACCAGCTTGTGTTACCGCAAGGAAATGTGGGTCATTACAAAACTTCTTTTGATCACTGATAAAGCTGAGATGTTTAAGTGTATTTCCCCTTTAAGGTAAATTTATCGAGTATAGTTTTTACTTACTGCTATATGGTGAGTCAGCAGTTTTGTTTATGATGGGATTAACTCAAGACTACTGTCCTTCTAGATGTTCTAGATGATTCTCAGATTTAGTAGAAGCTTCAAGAATTCAAACCATGGACTTATAGTACTTTTACTACATATAATTGATCTTCTGCAATAATGATGACCTAAAGAATTTCCCCTAGTCATGAGACACACGGTGGCATTTCTATCTAAGGGAGGATTGGAATACAGTAACCCCAAATTTCCACTGCATCCGTCTTCATTCCGTTCCGCTCCGACTGACACAGCAAACTCTTGCCCACTGTTTTAGTTTGAAATTCACTAGATGCTTTCCTGATCCGTTCCTGGTCTGTCTTCGATCCGTTGCAGCGCTTCGTGGAAAAGAGCTGGAGTCGCAAGATCACAAAATCAAAGGAGATCTAAAATCTTGCGCGGGATTATGGAATTTGCGTAGTATTGGGCATCTCCAGAAGTAATCACACACTCCGATGTTGATCTGCAGGTCACATCCAAAATGTTGTGTTCCTTTCAACTCCAACCATGTGTGAGTGGAATCGGATGTGACGTAATGTCTACGAAGTGATGTTTTACAATTTGGATTTTGATTATTGTGTTTTAGTTTGAAATTCACTAGATGCTTTGTACGTTTCACTTCTTTTGTGGTGCGATCTAATCGCAGTGGATTGATGCATGACGGCTGCGTCATCCGGCAAAAATAGACCTCTTGCGTATTTCTGCCGGACGCCAGAGCTAAGACGGAGCTGAGACGTGCTGCAATGCACGTGGTGGAATAACTTTAATCGACTTTAATGAGTCTGAGTTGGTCCAGGGATCGCAGCGGATTGAGAACGAAGCTGAGACGGATCCAGTGGAAATTTGGGCGATTCTTGATATTAATGGGCAGCTGTAAAATTCTACATTTGGAACTTAATACTGATTCATGCAATACTGTAAGACTCTTAACTTATTTTGTTGGATGAAATAATTCATCAATTTCCTACCTTCCCAGCCACTCTGAAACAAAGCCCACACAGGATGAGGAAACCATCCCACCAATGGAGAAAATGGCCACCGACAGTGACCAAAGAGACGTGAGGACCCCTGGAGGAATGGGCTCTCCATACCTGTGCACCCATGTGGAATTATAATCCTGCTCAATGATCTGAAAAAAAAACAGTGAAACATACCATCATTAAAAAAATGTTTGTGTAATTAAGACAATACTTTGCTATAAAACCCAAAGTGTGCTGGTGAAATCACACATGCGTTTGTCTGAGTGGAAAAGACAGAGTTTTACTAAGAAATTATGAGCTTGAATCTATTCTTACAGTTTACTATATGGTTTCTTTGTCTTTACCCAAATATGTGGGCTATTACCATCCGAACTGGCCTCTTGACGTCCCTTAAAAACACTGAAACTAAACCTGTTAAATACCTCAAAGATATTTCCTTCATTGCTTGGTTCTATACAAGTGGTTATACTCTTTCTTGTATTAGTGCTTATGCTACTGGTCTATTTGGCTTATTTAAAGTAGACCACCCCAACCTCATCCACACCTACACCCACATAAAGGTAACCAGCAGTATAAGATGAATTAACTGTTTGATTTGCCATCTTCTTCTTGCACAAGTAACATTGATGTTTTGACTTAAATAAAATACAGTTCAGATACAAACTTGAAGCAACAATACTTTACATTTTTACATGAATTCTTTATTTATTAATAATTATTTATAAATACTGTGAGACTTTTAAGCAAATTTAAATGTATCAGGAGGATAAGACCAGAAACTGACCAAACACTAGCTTTTATCTTGTTATATAATTAAATGTTCATGCCCTATGTGGTAATAGTGCTACAGTGATTCAACAATATTCTGGGGCACTCAGAAACAATATTTTTTATCCTATATATTGCTGCTTTAACACCACAGCTCTTCCTCCTGTTGTTACTATTTCAACTTCTATTTCCCCCCTTTTTGAAATATTAATGCTTTATAACACAGAAATAAACAGATCAAATCAAATGTACTTAATAAGGGAAGAAGAAAGAAATATCAATCTTCTAGCACCAAACTCAGTAGCTAGTCTAGCTTTACTTACAAAACCACAATTTGTATTACCATTTTAAATTCTGACACATTTTCCTAAACTGACTGTATGTGTTCAAATACCACTAAAATGAGTCAAACATTTTTTACAAGTATATACTAGTGATGTCCAGATAAAACTTCCTGAAACAGTGTCATAGTAGATCCAACTAGGTGGCTTGGTTTCAAAATGATAAAGAGATGTTCAAAAACAATAGAATATGAAGCAGTGAAATCCATCTGGTGGACTCTGAAAATAATATCACTGCTTCATCAAACCATAAACCACCATCAACTTATTACTACTACATACAGTAGCACCTACTATAGTAGTAGAAAACAACTACTATTCTTAAGCTTCTCTTGATTTTAAAGCTTGAAGAAGTTTATTCAAGGGGTCGGCCACTTTTAATGTGTAGACACCTATTTAACCCTTGTCTTATATAAGGGTCAAGGTGGCCCAAAGGCCCGAAGACAAATATGTTTGTGGTATCCCTTGTGTTGTCTCTGGGTCAAGGTGAATGACCATCACTGCATATGTATGGGGGTACTACAAACACATTCGTTTTGGGGCCTTTGGGTCACATTGACCCTGATATAATACATATAAAATATATATATAATATATACAAAGTAAGTAAGTAAGTAAGTAATATTCATTTATATAGCGCTTTTCGAGACCAGGGTCACAAAGCGCTTAGACAATCAAAACAATACTCAAAAAAGTACACACTTTAAAGATCAAGATAACACCGAGAACAACACAGGAGTTCGAGAAATTCAAGGAAAAGCCTGAACAAATAGAAACGTCTTAAGGTGTTTCTTAAAGGAGTCAGTAGACTCCATCAAGCGCAAAGAGAGAGGAAGATCGTTCCAAAGCTTAGGAGCAACAGCCTGAAAAGATTTCTCTCCTCTGGTCCTGAGCTGTGTGCGTGGAACCATAAGTAGATTCTGATCCACAGACCTCAGAGCCCGAGCTGGGGTGTAAGGCTGGATCAGATCAGTGATGTAAGGAGGAGCCTGACCATGAATAGATCTGAAAGTAAGAACCAGAATTTTAAAGTTGATCCTGAAAGAAACTGGAAGCCAGTGAAGAGTTTTAAGGATCGGAGAAATGTGAGTTCTCCTACTTGAGCGGGTCAGAATTCTCGCTGCAAGTAAGTAATATTTGTATTAAGACACACTCAGAGCCACAAAATTAATTTGAAAGATAAACTAAATATAACACAGTTAATAGCCGCCAAAAATATATTATATAAATAAATAAAAATAAAAAAATGTAACTATATTGTATATAAACTATTTTATATTATATATTATAATATATACATTTCAGTGGAACTAGCTTTACTCAAAACTACCAATTGAAAAAGTAAAATAAATGGAAGTTAAGGGCGTTAACTGTTCACACGATTATTTTTGTCTCCAAACGTCTTCTCTCTAAACTGCAGGAGCTGAATCAAAGGTGTGAAGAAGCCGTATGGGCTGAAGACCCCTGGTCTATACTATACCTTTACTGAACTAAACGTCCAATTCTGCATCCAATGCACTGATACCAGTATTTCTCCTCACAGAAACACCACTTCACTAACTGTCTTGTGCTACTGTAGGGTTGTGTTCTACCTGCTGTGGAGCATTGATGACGCCAATGTTGTATCCAAACTCCAGAGATCCCAGAACAGCTGTGAAGACTGAGAGAGCGAGGGTTCCAGTCACTGTCTGGGAAAAAGGGAATAAAGACACATTGAAATCATCTCTTCTTTATGATATGGCAGCGGACGTATTGACAGTTATTCTGAGAGCTGGTCATGATCACTTCCCCTCGGCTGCTGGTGACTGAATGAGTTTGGTATCATGGCAACCTCGAGTTACCTCGAGTTTCCCATCAGGCCAGTGGCAGCTGTCTTGTTGGTGACAGACGAGCAGACCCTTGAGAGCCTCTGGACCCCCCCCCACCCCCCCACAACCACCACTAAGTCTGCTGCTGCAATCTCACAACTGTTGGATTCCCCTCAGTGCTCTTCATTCATACATGCTGAGTCAGACATTAGCCACATAACCCACATTACCAGCATCTCTAGATTCTTCCCTATTCTCCAGATTTCTGGGGGTAGTCCCTTGAAACCTTTTAATTTAAACATGTCCAAATAATTTGTACCAACCTCCTCTGAGTATTAACCACATTCTGATCCAGAATGTTCATGCAGATTGGTTCGACGAGAGTTTTCCTGTCTTCCACTGGTGTAGCTGCAGAAGAGTCGTGGGAGGACCTTTGACAAGATCTACTAAGTTTGTCCTGGGAATGTGTCTCTACCTGTCAGTTCAAGTTCATGTGGCCCAGGCAAGGGACATTTAGGGAACTCTTCCCAATTTAGTGCCTTCGTGTGACTCAAAAATGATTGAAGAGACAAAGTTTAGTGACCTTTCAACCACTTTTTGGTTTGCACGTTGATGAGTCACTGGTAGGACTTGGAACATTTGTTCAGTTCAGCGACATGCCCACTCGACCTTGTCTGTGACTCATGAAAAGGGCACTTTAGTGTTCAAAACAAAGGGGCGTGTGTGTGCGTTTGCACCTCCAGTTACACAAGTAGGTTAAGCATTAGAACTAAAATGTAATGTGCATTTCGTTTTTTAATGTTGCACCTGCTCCTGTAAATGTAATTTGCAAGACTTCAAAAGTAAATCGGATAGGTTGAAACCAACAAAGAATTAAGTCCGGGACAGGCTTTGTTTATATGTTGACAAAAAAAGAACCAGTCAGTCAAGGTGACTTTCTTGGACTGGGCTACAAGAATCTGATCTAAATGTGTTCTATAGCTCTTTTCAAATATCTGTTGTTTAAGAAATCTATGTGACATGAAAAAAATAGACAATCATTCAGAAAAAAAATGCTCTGTGTTATCTCTCCTCTTGTATATACCAATTTATTTACTTGAATACCTTTCTAAGTTGTATTTTAGAGAAAAAAAAAACAGAAAAGAAACAGACCAACCTCTCCTCCGAGTTGCTGAAACCCGGACGGCATGACTTTGGCTGCTCCAGTCACCCAGTTGCTGGTGACAAATGTGCTGCCAAATGATTTGTGGAACTTCCTGAAATAGGCAACAAGCCCCGACCTAGTGCCCTAGTGCGTTGAGAAAAACGAAGAAGGCGACGGCTCCTGTGTAGTCCGTATTGAGTTTGTGTTGTGTTGGTCCACCTGGGTGAGAATGACACCAGATCGCACGCCTCTCTCTGTAGCCATGCGGGTGGAGGGGATAGGGGGGAAAGTGGGAGGCTCCACGCTTGATCTTTGTAGGTTACCACGGAGGTCGGAGAGCACGGCAGGAGCCATGATGACCTTAAAAGCAGCCGATGGCATGACAAGAACCCACATCAACATAACCTATAAGACAAGAACAGGGGTTGTTTTCATGATTAATATTGTTTTCTCTATGTGATTACAAACATGGCAACACGACGTTTACTTGGACAAAATTTGAGTTATTAGTTATGAAATTGTTTTGTTTTTTTTACTTAAGATAAGATAAAGATTAGGTCAAGGTATCCGTCAATAAAAAATGACAAATTAATAAAAACGAAATGTTTAATTTTACTGAAATGATGGGACATTAATCCAGGACCTCAGACGCACTCATGATCATGATGAGTCAACACTTCTCCGGCAGTGGAAAGTGGCTGGTCTATGCTCAATGGTTGCTATTGTCCACGTTCCCAACATCGACAAATCCCTTTCTATTTCAGAGTGCATGCCAAAAGAGTCATGCACCCTACAATACAGCTGCTTCCTCCGGTGTGGGGCAACAGGTGGTCCCTAAATTTAGGCTTCACTACCTGGATTACCAATGTGCGCGTGAGAAGTTCAAAATAGAGCCTGGTGAGTCCATAGTTGTGATTGGAGGGTTACAATGACACATAGTCATGGAGAGCACTTTCAATAAGGAGGTTCCAATTGAATCGTTTTAGCTCCGCCCCTCAGACGCACCCCCAAGTCAGGCTACTTTTCCCTTTAGCGGGGTCAACTTGACACTGGTGTCTGAACCTGTGAGTGTGTGTGTGTGTGTGTGTGTGACTGTGACATCAGAGAACACTCTTGACAGGTTCACGGACCAAGTGTTGACGCATCAGTTTACAAGCTGGAAAAAAGTATCACATGAATTCATACAGTGAGAGCCAAGGCGTGTTACAGAGCCAAAAGAAAAGATGACTTAGAGTATAAATCACCTCTTAACACTTGGGAAAAACCAAAACACTGTTTCAGCGATTCAAGGTCACAATTATTGTGACATGTGTTGGTCGAAAACCGAAAAGTTTACCGGCAAAAGGGAGGTGTGTCTGCGCACGTGCCCGTGTCCTGGTGGTCAGGTCATCTGGTCTAGAATCACGCTCTCGTAAAATGAGTCCCGTGACCATGACAGCTGTTGAACTGGACATTCAGTGAACGACACTGTAGGGCCCTTAAGTATGGGAACAATCATGAGTCAATGTATATTTTAAGGGACATAAAACTTATTTTTGAAGATATGTATATTTGAATATAATTAATATAGAAAAGAATAGAATATTAATAATACATTATTATTATTACCAAAAAGTGGTCTGTGGTTGGTTTTTTTTCTTCTTAAGAACGTTTGTATCAAACATTCGTATGACTCATATTCCATTTAAAAGTATTTAAAACATATTATTTTGGAAAACAAAGTGGCATCCTGGTTAGCAAGAATGTTCGGCTTTCAAATTCAGATGGCGTCTAGGTGGTTGGTTCCATTTTTCTAATGCTTGTTTTGTGTGTTAATACTGTTTCTTTTGAGTCATATTCAAGAGATGAGTTTCTTATTTTTCAAATGCATTGTGTTTTATCCTCTTTTTATCTCATTCGTATTATTTTACTTTTACATTTTGTTACGCCATCACAACAAATCCCAGTGTTGTGTTTACAGCCCTGGCAATAAAAGTTTTCTGATCTGATCTGTGCTGATTTTCTTCTCATGATTCAGGCAGATGCTGCAGAATTCACCTGTTTACTATTTCTTTCCATGTTGCACTGACTGTTTCTGGCACTCATTTTGCATAATTAATTTGAATACTGTTCTGTTTTTTTTATTCCTTATATTTCTATTTCCTGTATACATTTGTATAAAATAAAGAAAACATCTTGAACACAACAGCAGGGGGAAAAAACCTTGTATACTGGTGATATAGATACTTGGCCAATAAAGTTGTTTGATTCTATTTAAGTCAGGGAAACTCTAACCTACTCCCACATTCCAAGAATATACGTTCGTTAATACGTTAAGTGCCAGTATTCAATATGTTAAATTGAGCCTAGAATAATAAATAGTATTTAAAATGTATTAATTTCGCCAAGATATGACGACATTATGCTAGATTCATGTGCAGTTGTTTTTTTCATAATTAGCTAAATTAATCACGTAAAACCAATATATTTGCACAGAGTATCGCCGTAAAAATTATTTTCTGTGAGTGAAATACGCGTTTATGGGAGTAGAGATAAATTATGAATTACATGCATGTTTTTTTCCCACTAACATCTGCAACTGGTATCGATGAGAGTAGGCTTTACCCACTATTTAAATAGCCCTTGAACGCAACATAAACGTCACTGTTTTTAGGGAAGCTGCTCTCCCGCTGACAGCGTGCGCTCGTTTGCTGGAACAAAATAATCCAAACTCCTGTAAATCCGACTCGTCTGTCGACTGAGGTAGAAATTTCATTGTGTTTGAAGTTTGTGTTTCGTAATTCGTCGATTAGCGCTGCTAGGAAAGTTTTGCGCAACGCAAACTTGTTTAGGGGGAATTCCGAAACTCATAGCTAACGTTGTTAGCCACGGAAGCTAACAAAAACATCGCTGGCTCAAATCACTGCGTGAGTTCTCGCCGCACAAAATGTGTTCCTGTTGAAGATACATCGATCAAAGTGGATTGTTACGCGAATAAAACTCATTACAATTATTTAAATCTAACCTTTGGTACGGCTAATGGTGGCGGCTAATCTTAACTTTGTGTAAAATGAAAGTTGAATGTGTTTTTCTGCGATATTCAGTGCAAATAATCGTACAACTAATGATAAATTATTGGACGTTATAACCATCCACAGCTATTTAGTGGAAGACAGTTGTGCACGATAGCGCATAGGCCTTGTGATCGTGTGTTTCCTGTGCCAATGAAGGTAGTCGGTAAAATCTCGATTCAAACTTCTCTTGATAAAACAATGTTCAAGAAGTGATCAAGCTGTTATCAGACTCTTGTTTACCAAAAACGCCAGGAAAAAATGCAGATGAAACAAGTTAAATATTTCACCCCAATATACCCAGGCAGAAACAAAGACTGCCTTGTTTTATCAAGAGAAGTTTGAATCGAGATTTAACCGACTACCTTGGTGTTTCATTGGTGCAGGAAACACACAATCGCAAGGCCTATACGCTGTCGTGCACAACTGTCTTCCACTACATATTTGTGGGTGGTTATAACATCTATTAACGTATATTAGTTGCACTGAATGTTGCGGTAAACTGGCGTCTGATAACAGCTTCACCATTTCATTACTATGTCTATCGAAATGTGTAACGTTTTCATTAAAATTTTCAGATTTTCTCTTCCTCTTGCCTACCGCCTGGGCCGGTGAGGATGGACGATTATAACCCTGAGGCGAGCCAGAGCCTTCCTCTGAGCCAGGACACGTTTTCTGCATTATGGAGTAATATTTCGAATCCTCCCGAAATCCCCTGGAGAGCGGAACAACCGATGGACGACATTGTAAATATATTCTTTCTTCTTTTAGGCCCGGTCGGTGGCCACATTTACTTTGCCAATGACAATTTTACAATTATGTCACTTCTATTCTATTCTTTCTCGGCAAGTGGTTCTGCTTTTAAAAGTTATAATTTGCTTTTTAAAGCAATGTTTCGCCCCAAATCCAAACTTCACTTCTACATTTTCGAGTAATATGTTGCTTTTACAGTTGCATGCAAAAATGTATGTTCGTTTTAATGTAGCGGCTAAATTATGCATTTATCTCTGGGTCAAGGTGAACAACCTCCACCACTGCATATGTATTTCTGGAAGACGGGGTGGTCGTTCACCTTTTACCCAGAGACAACTTAAGGCTTAAAAACTTCCAAATACTACTAAGGTCATCTTCTGTGTTGTCCATTTGTATTGAAGCCTCGATGTGAAGACTTGTCCTGGAAAACTTGAATAAGTCTGTATATTTTAAGTTTGTTTTTAGCGGACGCTGCTGGGCCATAAGTCTAAATCTTCACTTGAAATGTTCTCGAAATGTTTTCGTTCCTCAACTTGTGCAGACGCTCAACAGCGAGAGCGCTGCCCTGCACATAAATTTGCACCAACATTATTCTTACAGAAGAGACACAGTCTGTTAGATTAGTCTAACCGGCTGGAACTTAGTTTGTAGCTGTGCAGCGCGCATGTCTTCTTTACTTTCAATTTACACGGGATTAGTATTATCACCCGACGTCTGTGTTTGGTGAACACTGCAATCACTCAACCCTTAGTGAACATGAGGGTGAGTAGAAAATGAGTGAATTTTGATGGAACTATCGCTTTAAATGGTAAATCAAAATATACCTTTCCTTGTTCTATGCATCATTGAGGAAAGTGTAATGTACATTTAATATTTCTCTCCTTTATGTCTGTCATAAATTGAGTATTCCTGGATTCTTTTTTTTAAGATTTACATGCTGTTAACATGTTCTGTACATGCATATAAACGGGCTTGAATTAACCTTTTTTGTCAACCTTCTTTGTTGCAGTTTTTAGACGACCAATCCCTGGCAGTATTGAACTACTTTAGTTTGCCACCGGAGGTGTCCCCTCAAGATGTTGCTGCACCTCAAGCCCCAACGGTCCCCGTCACCACCGATCATGCAGGCGAATTTGGATTTGGGCTTCAGTTTCAGAAGAGCGGCACTGCCAAGTCGGTCACCTCGACTGTAAGCAATCCCAGGAACAAACTTTATTTCCTACATTATTGCATGCAAGTCAAGAACAACGTTTTTGCAATTTGGTGAATATTTAGATTGGTTGATTGGAGAGAATATTTATGATGGAGCGAAGTGTCTCAGCTGCTGCTCACACTCTCCATCATATTTTCAACGAGAATTGCAAGGTAAGATGGTTAATGCACTAAAGGCATTTGAAAGAATGAACCAGCAAAAGGAGGATGTGCCTCCGGTTCAGACATCTGTCACTTGTCACGATTTGATACGTTGGCCACTGATTTAATTCATGAATCTAAAAATAAGGCCATAATTGGAATTAAAATTACATTTCCAAACGTCTTTTAAATGTGATCACATGACACTTAAGATGTTATGTTGGTTTCAAATCTCAACAAATTAGGTTTTTAATTAAATAAAGGTTACCACTTACTGATAGACATACAATCACGATAATGGAACTAACGAAACCGTGACGTAGTTTCAGCCTGCTCTCACAGTACGCTGCAGTTCTACTGTAGCAACTTCACAAAAAATATTTACATTGCGCAACATGGGAACGATTACATTCATTAGGTAGGTAAATGGAGTATCAGGCAATGTGTGCTATAATACTTTGTTCAAGCAAATTGAAAGTCAAGTTTGTTGGGGATTTAATTTTAAATTGTATTCAAGTCTTGAAATTAAGTTGCCTTATGTGGGAGGCAGCCTGCTATATATGATGTTTTAATTTTCAAGAGATGTGTTCGATTTATAGTCTGCATATATTTATTTTGCATACTTTTTTTTGGCCAAATATTTCCCTAATAAATGCAAAGAAAAACTAGTGTTCTAAAGGACCGATGATGTGTAATCCTCATCAAAGAATTTCCAAATTGCATAACGTACACTTCATAAAATAAAATGGAGGGCAGAAATGGACGTAAACCACAACTGCTTTTTGCGATTATTCGGTTTTGTTTTTGGCTGGTTCTAAATTGACATTCATTTTTATTGAAAGGCTAATAAGAAACTAAAAGCAAGCTAGTTTGTTTGAGGAGAAGGAATTTAAAATGTGTTTTTTTATCTTTACAGCATTTCTAGTAATCTTCATTACAATATTGATCACAAACTCTTTTTTTTTTTTTCCCTTTCGGACAAAAATCATGCAGCATCTGAGTTTATAGAATGCTTGCTCGACCACTAAGTGAAAATGAGCAAACGTCTGCCACAATGGCCTCTCTTCAGACGAAAGCTCAGCAGTTGTTGAACAGTGAAATCTGCATGTATTTGTTTCACTTTTCTCTCCCAGACATGAGTTGTGCACACTTTTGTTAGTATTTAAGTTAATAAAATATAAAACTAAAAAAAAAAAAATCGGATCTGCTCAGATTAAATCATCCAGTGAGTGTTAAAGTCATTCAAACAACTATGTAAAAAAAAAAAAGTCTTACCACAGAACTCTATGAAATAATCTCTCGAATCGCTCCTCACTCCATTCTTTGTTGAGTCCAATTCATTCTGGTTGTTCGCTAAGTTTTAGGTTCAAGGGTGACTGCGTTTCAAGAGCCAATAGCATCCGTGTTTCTTCAGTGACTCGGCAAACATCATGCCGTCGTTGGTCAGTTTAGGTTAGGTTAGGGTGATCTGAGCTGCTAGTCCCGCCCCTCAAGGCGCCGGTCTCTGGGAGAGCCGTAGTCTGGCTTCAACTGGGTCCTGACATGACGGGACATGTTCCTGAGCTGCTTTCCTGTCCTCACCAAAGATGGATAAACGGCTTTCCACAGTTTTGCAAAAACTCTTTTGACGTGAGTTACTTTGCAGCAGAGATCTGATGTCTGTCCTCTTTCATTTTCAGTATTCGGAGCAGTTGAACAAATTGTTCTGTCAAATCTCCAAAACGACTCTCATCGAAATCCTTGTCGCAAAGGAGCCTCCCCTGGGGGCCGTGCTCAGGGCCACAGCCGTTTACAAGAAGACGGAGCATGTGGCCGACCCGGTCCGTCGATGTCCCCACCACCAAAATGAAGACTGTAGGTCTATCATCATCTTTGTCTGCCTGCTGAGCATCGGTGCGACCTGAAGTGTCTCTTCTGTGCAGCTGCGGAACACAAGAGTCACCTCATCAGAGTGGAGGGGAGCCATCGTGCAGCTTACTTCGAGGACCCCTACACCAGCAG
Organism: Callionymus lyra; assembly: GCF_982586985.1. Classification (NCBI taxonomy): domain Eukaryota; kingdom Metazoa; phylum Chordata; class Actinopteri; order Syngnathiformes; family Callionymidae; genus Callionymus; species Callionymus lyra. The sequence continues at coordinate 28,237,292 of NC_141821.1, forward strand.
GCACAGCGTGACCGTGCCTTATGAGCCTCCACAGGTAAGACCTTTAACTTGGAAATAATCAAAACCTTTAACAACTGTATGTATCATCTGAAATGCTTTTTATAGTTTAATTTTGACCATAACCTGGAAGTTTAATAAAAACAATTTGTTGATTTATTGTGATTCATAATCATCATTTGAATATTAATTCTTATAATTTTAATTATAGGAGTTTGTGTGTGTGTAATGGCCGTTGAATAGCATACAGACTCTTTTTTTTATACAACTGTGGTGTCAAACTCTGCAGCTGTGAAGGACTGTATGGTGATGGCAGTTTTTAATCTGAAGAAAGAGGTGGACTACTCGATATGCCACCCAAGAGTCTTGTATCTGAGAGAACATGGAGCTTCTGACCTGTCGAAGAGCTCCAACAAGCCTACATGTGATCTAACTTGCACAGAACCAAGTCTTGCTTCTCATCTAACAGCTGGGCTCGGACCACACCACCATCCTGCTGGCGTTCATGTGCAACAGCTCCTGCATGGGTGGGATGAACCGGCGGCCCATCCTCACCATCTTGACTCTGGAGAGCCAAGAGTGAGTTTTGTTCTCCTGGCGTCATCTGCTGAGGTCCAGAGGTGTTGAAGGTGTTCATGTTCCTCTGTCTGTAGAGGCATGGAGCTGGGCCGTCGCTGCTTCGAAGCTCGCGTCTGCGCCTGCCCTGGTCGAGACCGAAAGACAGAGGAGGAGAACAGCAGGAAGACTCCCAGTGGAAAACAAACAAAGAAGCGCAGTAAGTATAGTTTAACAATCACATATATGAACGTTTTTGTTTATGTTTCGGCCTTCAGTCTGAAAGAACCTGTCCTTTATTAACAAAATAAACTGGTTTGCTTTTTTTAAGCCCACTTCTTTTTGTGTCTGCTCAGAGGTTTTCCACTGGAGGTGGATCTCATGATTCGATTCCCATTGTTGGGATATGGTGCAAAACTATTTAATTCAAAATCATTTCTGAATTAGTCAAATTAAAAAAACATCAAACAACTGTTGCACAAAGGCTAAAGATTCATATTTCTTAGTCAGTACTTCATAGTAAAAAAAAAAGCTGGTAAATAAAAGTTGTGACCACTTGAAGCTGGCAGAGAACTTTGTGTGTCCGTTGATCTGCAGCTGGCGACATACGATCCACGAAGTCCAACCCTTTTGATTAGAATACTAAGCTTACTCATGTTTGTGTGTGGATGTTGAACACAGTGATCATTCTCTTGTATTGTTTAACCTGGACTTCATCCCTGAACCTAAGCCTTTGAAAGTTAGGTCTCAGAGGCGTGTCATCTCAGACGATACTGCAGACAGTTTTTTTGCTATGTTTGACCGTCTTTCCTTTGATGACTGCCCAGACGTGGACAGTTTGATTCACTGTTTCACTGATCATTGTGTTGAAATACTGGATCAAGTGGCACCTGTTAAATCGAACTTGAAAATTCAGAAAAAACAGTGCCCTTTGACAAATGAAGATCTCCTGAGTCTGAAGAGACTTTGTCGAAAGACTGAGCGTCTCTGGAAGTCCACTAAACTTGAGGTGCATAGACTTCACCTCAGGGATCTGATGACTTCTTACAATGAGATGGTAGAAACTGCTAGATCTGATTACATCAGAAAACTGGTAGCAGCAAATAGGAATAACCCCAAAGTTTTGTTTGACACGATTAATTCTCTCGTGTCTCCTGCTCCTCAAATCACGCCTGTCTTCTGTGAAGCTGACAGCAATGCATTGTTGAGATTTTTCATTGACAAAATTAAATTGATCAAAGAGAAAATCTCTCCCCCTTTGTTTGGAACCCCTACTGTCTCTGAGCCCCTCTCCTCCTCTTGGTCCTCCTTCACTGCTGTATCTTTGGGTGATATTTCGGCACTAGTGAACAAGATGAAACCCTCCTCTTGCTCAGATGACGTCCTTCCGTGTAGGCTTTTTATCAAAGTATTTGATGTAATTGGCCCCTGGGTTACCAATATGGTGAACCTCTCCCTTTCCACAGGGGTTTTTTCCCAATGCATTTAAACATGCCATTGTGGAGCCTCTACTCAAAAAACCAGGCTTAGACCCAACTGACTTCAGTAATTTCAGGCCTATTTCTAAGCTCCCTTTCTTGTCCAAGATCTTGGAGAAGGTGGTGTCTGAGCAGCTGTCTTTGTTCCTGGATCAGAGCGACATCCATGAGAAGTTTCAGTCTGGCTTCCGTAAACATCACTCTACGGAGACAGCTTTATTGAAAGTGTCCAGTGACATCATGATGTCGGCTGACTCTGGTAAATTCACTGTTCTGGTTCTCTTGGATCTGTCCTCAGCCTTTGACACAGTTGATCACCAGATCCTGCTGAGAATACTGAGGGATGAAGTGGGACTGTCTGGGTCTGTGTTAGAATGGTTCTCATCTTACCTTTCTCGGCGCAGTTTTAGTGTATCTGCCAATCAAATGAGGTCTGAATCGGCAGATCTGTTGTGTGGAGTCCCTCAAGGTTCTGTTCTGGGTCCTTTATTGTTTTTGCTGTACTTGATTCCCCTCGGTAAAATCATTCAGAGATTTCCAGATGTTTCTTATCACATTTTTGCTGATGACATCCAGCTCTACTGCTCTTTTGATCCAACTGAGCCCCAGAGGCTGAACAGCTTAGTCAATTGTTTGCTAGACATCAAACAATGGCTGAGTGAAAACACTCTACAGCTAAATGTGGACAAAACTGAAACACTGGTGATTGCTCCTGATGATAAGATTCCAGGGTTGAGTCAGTACTTGGGTGACTTAGGTCAGTCTGTCAAACTGAGCCTGAGAAACCTGGGTGTTGTATTTGATAAAGACATGTCTCTTGTTCGACATTGCAGAAAACTAACCAGAAACTGTTTCCTTCAACTGATAAAAATCTCTAAACTTGGGAAAATGTTGTCTGAACATGATCTGGAGCTTGTAATCCATGCATTTGTTTCTTCTCGTCTGGACTATTGCAACAGTTTGTTTTCATGTCTTAACAAGAAGGAGCTGTCTCGTCTGCAGTTGATTCAGAACTCTGCAGCGAGAATTCTGACCTGCTCAAGTAGAAGAACTCACATCTCTCCGGTCCTTAAAACTCTTCACTGGCTTCCAGTTTCTTTCAGGATCAACTTTAAAATTCTGGTTCTTACTTTCAGAGCTATTCATGGTCAGCCCCTCCTTACATCACTGATCTGATCCAGCCTTACACCCCAGCTCGGGCTCTGAGGTCTGTGGATCAGAATCTACTGATGGTTCCACGCACACGGTTCAGGACCAGAGGAGAGAAATCTTTTCAGGCTGTTGCTCCTAAGTCTACTGACTCCTTTAACAAACCTCTTAAGACGTTTCTATTTGTTCAGGCTTTTCCTTGAATTTCTCGAACTCCTGTGTTGTTCTCAGTATTATCTTGATCTTTAAAGTATGTACTTTTTTGAGTATTGTTTTGATTGTTTAAGCGCTTTGTGACCCTGGTCTCGAAAAGCGCTATATAAATGAATATTACTTACTTACTTACAGTATCCATCCTGCTGTGCTGACCAAGGTGGAGGCACATGCTCTATGAGTGAGGCTCCTCGGTGATGAAAGGAACTGAAATAATACTGAAACATTTCTTAACAAAGTTATCCATCAGAACACTTTACTGAGAAATGGAGATGAGACTGAAAGCTTGGCAGCCATGTTGCTGTAGTTGAAACATTACTGCATACATATGTTGCAAAGATATAATCTCTGACTGTACTGATGATCTTTTGTCCGCCCAGAGAGCGCCGCTGCAAGCACTGAGGCCAAGAAGAGCAGATCTGCCTCCAGCACAGAGGATGACGAGGTGTACACGCTGAACGTATGTACTAATTTTCTTGATCTGTTTTGCTTCATGTATCCGCTCACTTCATGATCTCTGCAGGTTCGAGGAAGAAAGAATTATGAGATGCTGAAGAAGATCAACGATGCTCTGGAGCTGCAAGATAAAGTGTAAGAGTCCTGCTGGCTACTGTACTGTGGTGTGTGATGCATGTCATCAAACCTGTCTTTTTATCCATCACCAGAAAGAACAAAAATACTGTCAAAACCGAGATGCCGTCCAGTGGGAAGAGGCTCCTGCAGAGAGAGGAGAGGAGCGACTCAGAATGAAGATTCACTCTGATGCCATTTTCTTTAACATACAACTTTTTTTCTACTGCCGATTACGTTTTTATCCGTTTTCGTTCCTTGTCTACTACTTGGCCATGTTTTTATACCAACTTGAGGCAACACTGGGGGCTATGGGTCGTTTCTGTTAGACCATTTTTTTTTCTATTTTATATTTTTGCATGCATTCCTTTTTCATATTGACACGGATGTCAAAATAAAATCTAATCATGAAGATGTCGTCATTGGCTTGTATTTCTCATGTTATTCTGTACGCTCATGTTTGGAGTGGAGGTTCTCAAGAGGAGTTTCCTTGTATTTTAACATCTATGTTTGTGTGTGTCGCACAACAGACTTACGCACACTTAATGGAAGTTGTCTTTTTTTAATAGATGGTTATAACGGGTCAATTTCCTTACATTTATGGTGCCTAACTATCGTCTCTGACTTGTGAAGCAGGAGGTAAATGTGTGTCAGTCAATTACAATGACTGATGCGTTGGAATTGTTGTAGAAACATTTTGATGTATCAATTCTAGCTCTATGACTAGACACTGGTGTTCCGTACAAATGTACGACATGTTCTTGAAAATACAGTTTGCAGATAATCTCTTCCCACTGCGGGAGAATGACACAATGTTTTTGTTGGCGCCATGGACGGAAGGAAAATAACTTCTATGAGAAAGTGTGGGATTCTTTCTATTTTTGAAACTTTTCCTTCGATCGTATATACATAATTATCTGAAACTCTGCTAATATGAAATGTTTCCTTTCCGGTTCATTCGCCCCGTAATCTCCCGTGTACTCGCGCACGTCAGATTTAAGCCGCAAGTGTCTCCGAATCTATCGCGGAAGCGTCGCATTGTTGAATCCAGTGTGATTCTGTGTCTGCAGAGAGACGATCGCATTTTATTAGAAGATACCAAAGATTGTTTCGGTTCAAAAGACGCTCATAGGCACAGTGACAACAAAAAGGTAAGATTTGTTTTACAACACGTTATTTTTTTTTTTTACCTATTAACGCGGAAATAATGAATTTGCCGATATCCAAACCAACGTTACCTTCAAAGTTATTTTATTGTAATAAACCGTTTTTTTTTTTCAACCACATTGAATTAAGAAGAGGCATGTCGACGATTGCACACACTTTCAACTTGTCAAGTTTGTTATAAGACGCCATGCATCTTTGAATTTGGTCAACAAAAGTTGGTGACGTTTGATTGAGAAACGAAACTCATGTTTCACTGCCATGTCCGGTTCTCCCTCGCTAATACAGATGTGAAACCAAACCACATGATCAACATGTTTTATCTGTATTCAAAATGCTTTAATATGTTTAACCGATTGAGAAAATAAATGCATTTTTTATTTGAACCTTTATTATGCAGGTTGTTAAAAAAAATTCAAAGTTTCATGACCTGATGAGGATTCGTTTTTTTATTTTCACTATTCCTCTTTTTTCCGACTGTCCCTTTTTGAATCAATATCAAATATATATTATACAGTATATATAAAGATGAACAGAAATCATCAGTCAACAGAAATGTAACAGTGAAGTGACCCTGGGAAAACGTTGGTTTAGGGTTATAACCTTCTCCTCAAAATCCTTTTATTTCTACAGACTCGAAAATGTCCAATAAGAGTCTTCAAGTATGTCACTGTGGATGGTCCAAAGTGACAAGTTATCAGGGCCTGAGAATTCATCAGGGAAAAAAAGGATGCACACCGAATACAAGCCAAGAAAACGACTATTCAATGTTTTCCTTGAGCTCTCCAAGAACTGCGCCGACGTCTTTGATCAACTTGGAAAATCCTCTGCTGGACCGTTTGATTTACTCCACAGACGGTGTGTAGTGATGCAGACAACTTTGTCTGAAAATAGATGGATCAAAACGTACCTCTCTGCTTTACCTTTAGTATTTTTAGGATCATCCAGTCTGCATATGTTTCAGGGACCTGTAGCAGGACTTGTTTTGTTTTAATAACCACCAAAAGTGAGGTTTATCTTTGTCACACAGGCCCCCCCAGTGACTGGAGCATCATGGATCAAATGACTCATTCGGGTGTGGCGGGAAACGCCCAGTCATCAACGGCATTGTCCACAATGAACCCAGGCTTTCGGAATGGTCCACCTTTGCCCCATCTTCAACACAACTTACTTGAGGTGCCTAGTTCAGATTATTTTCGATGAACAGTGTCCATTAGAAAATGGCTTAATTTCATGACAAAATAATTTAATGTTGTTCATGATCGGGCATTTGTCACCGAAAGACTTGGAATTTAGGTCTATCATGCACTGTTTGTATGTTTGACCCTTGGAATTTCAGTTTTAATGGATAATTACTGTATAGTCTGAAAGATATAACGTAGAAAAAAATCTGGATGGTCTCTTGACACATCAAGAAGCATGTCTCAGTCATGCAGTAATACACAATTTCAAAACAACTGCACACTAACGAAAATGAGTAAAAAAAAAAAATACAATATAATAATAATGAATTTAGCTTTATTAGGTTTTATTACATAGTTTTTTATTTTTGCTACTTTATTTGTGATTGATGGCCCCTCAAAACACCCACTGTATGAAATGTGGCCTCCAAGGAAATAATGTAGCCCATAACTGAAGGAGAGGGACTATCTCCAGCCTATCAGACACCACCCAGTGTTGCCTGCTTGCCTTGTTTGCTATCAAACTAGCATCTGTCTCACGCAACGCAGTTGAAAAACTGGTTTTAATTTACATTTAATTTGGCTAAAATTGACAATTGTACTGGAGCACATTAAATGGAGCTAGAAAGTAAAAAAAACAAACAAAAAAAACTAAATGATTCTTTCAGGGTTTTTTGCATAAAAATAAAGTAAACTCATGCGGACTTTTGCAACAGCTCTGATCATCAAAGTTTTTACTTAACAATGCCTCAAATCTTCTTTTTCTCTTTGCTAGAATCAATCCATCACCTGGAATCCTACCTTAAATGTTGCTTGTTTAGATGAGTTACAACTTGTCATATCAGGTTTGTATCTTTTCTGAAACATAATTTGATAGGATTGTTTCCATTTATCAATACCTTCCATCCAGGTCTTCCTCTATACCAACCACCTGACAACCTCAAGATTCCCTCTTCCCAGATGACTTTCCTACCACAGGTACCACCAAGAATAATTTTTGGAAATGTTCAGTACTTCATTAGGTCTTCGTAATGTCTATTTTTGTGGTTGTGGATTTACTTACTCGAGATAATTCTCATATAATGACTCTCATTCTCATTAATTATATGCATATTTTTCTTTTACCTCAGGTTTATATCTTTTCTTTTCCTTTAATTCTTAATAATTAAAAATATTCTTATCACTAAAAAACTGCCTTCATCTGCTTTTATGTATCTACAGTGCAGCATCAAAATCTTCACTTTTCAAAGTCTGTTTAATGTTTTTGTAAACAATGAGCTCTGGGCTTTGAAGGAAGGAAGAAGATCTTCTGCACGTGAGGAACATAAGTATGTTTAAACCACTTCCTTTGCTGTGGTAGATGGGTCTCTTTCAACGTCCAAGCACTCAAACTGTTGCCTCGACCTCAGGCCTGAAAACAGCTACAGGCGGAGCAGGTAAGATGTTGTCGTGAGTGTAAAAAGAAATGTTCTTTTCATCTCTTCTTCTTCTTCTTCTTTCAGAGAACCCACAAATAGAAGCTGGTAGAACGATGCTTCCGTACACACCTGCACCACCGGTCATTGAAAATTTCCTTGTTCATTTTGAAGAAATATTACCTTTACCATTACTAACATTTTTTAAGGAACCATAAAACAAAACACACAGACCTAACGAAACATGTTATGATTTATTTCAGGAAACACCGACACTAGATGGCGCTGCCACAACACACATGTTGAAGAAGAGCAATTCATGTTGGTTCTTTTTTTTATTATATTGTGTTTTTGGTTATATTTATATATATATACATATATATATATGTATATATATATATATTTATGTATATTTTTTGAGGCACATGTAAGTTCACTGAATAACGAGTAAATTACATACATCCCAACAGACTCTCGAAGTGAGGCGAGTATCGTGGACCATAGGAACCTTCAAGTCCTGATGGAAAACATGTCGACTGCGAAAATAAATTCAGGAAACAACAGCCACATTCTTCCCAATCAACCTAATCAAGAGATTGGAAGATCGACACTGGATGATTGGAGTAAAACACAGGTAGTGTTTATGTTGAACCTGCAGCAGACCTTTGAATGTGCCTCTACGAGATGGTGCTTGTTAAGAGGAAGCCTTTCATTTTGTGCATGACTTGTGTTGTGTTGTTGATGTTGGTCAGTTAAGTCCACTTTTTGCCTCACTCCATAGACCAGTAACGGACATATCTTATCTTTCTAAAAGTGTCAACAAATAAATATGTTAACTCTGCGTAAAACACCTCAGTGTTGAGCAGCACCTGCTATCTCTGAAGGCTTGTGACACATGATGAGACTTCATTTTGAAATAATAGAGGATTTTCTTCTTCTGGCCAGTAAACTGATGATAGATTCTTTTATTCATGATTTTACCAGGCGCTGATGTCAAGGGACCTGGACCGTCAACACAATGCTGACAATTCAGAAGCTGAAATACAGAACTTAAGTATGTTTTACAAATTGATTCTTGTGTGCAAACTTTGAAAATGTGTTTCACATCCTCAGCTTTTCAAACCCCTCAAGGAGATCCGAGAAATGCCAACAAGGTTGAACCAAGCCGCAGAAGGCTGGACTTCTCCGCTGACCAGCCAAAGGTGGAAGAACGTCCCGATGTTAACCTTTATCAACACTTTTCTGTCCTGACATCATTTCTTTATGTTGATGCTCAAGGTCGCAGAACAACTGACGAATGATGTGACATCACGTGATCAGAGAGAGAAAGAAAATGAAAAAACTTCTCAGAAACTCTTGAAGGTATTTAAACCATTAAAACCATTCAACACTATTTAAGTATTTTAATGATGTAGTTATTGGCAAACGTTTGTATCTTTCAAAGGCCAGACAAGACCAGCTGCGAGCCTTTTTACAACAAGAGACCCGAGGCAGAGAAAAGAAGCTGGTTGAAGTCAGATCCACAGTGAAAGATTGCACTGTAAGACGTGGAACATTAGAAATTTGACGAAGACACATTTGATGAAAAGCTACATGACCTGTAGGAGCATTTGGCAGCCGAGTGGTCGGAGATCGACGCCGTCTTCTTGGAGGTGATGAAGATTGTGGAGGACTCGTGGCAAAGAGCTCTTCAGCCTCTGGAACAACGGTTAGTCAAGTGAGGGAGAGTGACAGCGAGTGTGTGTCCTCTTTTAAGAGTTTTCCACAGTGTTATCATGGTGTAATATCAACTTTATATTATAAAATAATGATGTTTTTAGGAGTAATTTAGTTTTTAAAAGCTAGCTTTTGTAATATACTTTGCGGTGGACTACTACCTGATGACTATAACTCATGCAAAGCATCATGGGATAAATGACCAGGACAACCTGGAATAATAACAAGGTCAGTAGGATTTATACTGACCACACACTCAAAGTTGTGTGTCAATGTAAGAATGAAGGCTTGAAACAAAAACTACAAAGACGGCCCCCTGCAGGATGAACACGAAACTGCACATTTGTAAATATTTGCATGACGTGATCTTGTATTGTGCGTGAGTACTGCAATAGTTCACTTGGCTTTCATGGCTAAATGAAATATATTGTCTAACCCTTCATTATCAGGAGAATGGATGTGGAAAATGATTCTTCAGTCGTGGTCCAAACATTATCTCAAGACCTCGGAGATTTCAAAAAGAAGATGGAGGAAATGGAGCGAAACCCTGTTCAGGTTGGTCTGACCACAGTCTTATGGATCAGGCTTCATACTGTCCTCTTACACCTTCTTACCACGAGATGTGTCTTTTGCTGGAACATCCACACACCAGGTCCCCTCCATGAAGACCATGAACAAGTCCAAAGATTGGAAAAAGTTGTCGGTCAACACCAAGGTCAACTTTGGGACTCTGAGAACTACAACATCATCAATGATGGATCAAATAAACCAGAAGTTAGAAAAGCTTTCTAGCATTGGTGAGTCCAGGGATCTTTGTTACTTACACTGAGACAGAATCTAATCGTATTTTCCAACAGAAATCAACAGGATTCCTTCATTTGAAGGTTGGTCTTGAATCTCATAATTGAAATTCTGAGTCACGTAAAGGTCATGAGGTCAAGCCTTTTTTTTTTCTAGTGGACGTGAAGTTGGACCCCGAGACCGCACACAGTTGCCTGGTCGTTTCTCCAGATTGCAAGAGCGTACATGATGGAGGAAACAAGAAAGAGGGATCTGAGTCCCCAACTAAGTTCAGTGTCTTCGGCAGCATTCTAGCATCAAACAGGTTCACCTCGGGCAAGCACTACTGGGAGGTGGAGGTCACCAACAAGACCGGTTGGGATCTTGGGGTGGCTTCAGTCAAGGCCAATCGTAAAGGTCAGATTTCCCTTCAGTCAGACAAGGGCTATTGGATAATAGTGCACTACGAGGGCAACAAATTCGCGGCTATGTCCGTTCCCCCCACCAGTCTCTCCCTGAAGGACAGACCTGAGAAGGTCGGGGTGTTTGTGGACCATGAAGAAGGTCTTGTCTCCTTCTATAACGTGACACATCAGTCCCATATCTACTCCTACACTGGCTGTTCCTTCACAGAGGAGATCATGCCCTACTTTAGTCCACATCTCAGTCAGAACCAGAAGAATGCTGACCCCCTGATTATCTGCTCCGTAAAGAAGTAACTTTGACAAGAAATCCCTTCACATGATCGAACAGAAGCTGATGGTATTTCAGAGTATAGTAATCATTTAGACTTTCTTCTTTTTGTTGAAGTATTTTTCCAGTTCAATCAAAATCATTTTATTCTTCAAAAGTAATCTCTTAATTTTTCATCAGTAATGTCAGGTCTGGGGGAAACAATACCAGGACCCCCAGCAGTGTAAATAAATGCAGAACCAATAATACAAGTTAATACAAGTTAAATTGCAAAACATCATTGAACAAAACTATTGTAACTATAATTAACTGTGAAATATTTTTATAATGTAGAACAATATAATCTTAACAAGCTCTTAAAATAAAACCATTAATCATTGATTTAGGTGGAAACAAATATTTCTAAAGTTGAGTTGACATCATTTGCATTGTAATTTAAGTGAGGCACCTTAAAATAAACATAAAAACTATATTATATACTGTTGATAGTATATTTATTTCTGTTGTTTGCATCTTCCTTGTTTCTTATTTAGTCACCTTAATCTGGTGGGATTTACAAAATCAGAGACGACAACAAAATTGGTTGTGAAACCTTTCTCTTTCATGGTTGACAAGTGACCAGAAACAAATAAATGTCATGTTTTAATATTCAGGCTTATTCAGATTCTTTGATCATCCAAGTTGAATGTTTGCCAACATCTTAAGACTGTTCAGTGGCTTCATCATCTTTGAAGATGTTCGATTAAGCATTTGCTTCTTCTTCTCAGGTACAAAAACAGAATTGTAATTTTAATGAATCTTAGACACAACGATGAGGATCACTCTTTCAGCCTCTTGTCCAACGAATTTAATTTTTTTTTCTTGTGTTTGATTCCTTCATTATATTTTCTATGGTTGTTAAAAAATTCAAAATGTAGGATCAGGAACGGGTCCTGTGTCCTGATCTAATCAATGAGATGTGATGTCTAGAAAAAGTTTTTAGTCGTCGTCGTCATCGTCATCGTCATCGTCGTCATCGTCGTCGTCATCATCATCGTCATCGTCATCGTCGTCGTCGTCATCGTCATCGTCATCGTCATCATCGTCATCATCGTCATCATCGTCATCATCGTCATCGTCATCGTCGTCATCATCATCGTCATCGTCATCGTCGTCATCATCATCGTCATCATCGTCATCATCATCATCATCATCATCGTCATCATCGTCATCATCGTCATCGTCATCATCGTCATCATCATCATCATCATCATCATCATCATCATCATCATCATCATCATCATCATCTGGGTCAATCTTTCCGGACAAAACATCCTCAATCCACTGCTCCAGCTCGTCAGAGCTCGGCATGTCATCCTGGTCGTCCATTTCCATCCAAACGCTGTCGGCCTGATCGGGAAAAATATGTCTTGCGTTAGATCACGTTTATACATTCCAATAAAACTTTGATATTGCCAAAAGTTGGGTCGTACATCCTCGACATCAACAACACCAATCTGAGGAGAGGACAGGTCAATGCCAAAGGTCTTCTCCCAGTAAGGAACCAGCTGCAAAGCATAAAGAGTCAGGTAAGTTCACCTTAGAAACAGACGAAAAAAACAAATACTGAAAATTTGATACACCAATTGTGTGTTTTGATTTGCTTTCACACCGTAGCTTCTTACCACCACTATATTTCTCATCCTTATCACCGTAACAGTCTTAGATTCAGAGTTAAATCATTAATCCTTGTAGGATTCCTACCAGAGGGAAGATGTCAGGGTCAATCCAGATGATGCTGAGGTTGGGGTCGTCTGTGTTTTCTCGGGCTACTTCCTTGAGGATCTCCAGAAACTCAAAACCGTCTGGAAAAAGTGTTTATTCAAACATTACATTTGATTTCGGTTGAGGCCAAGAAGTTACATTTATATTCTGACTGTCGCTAAGGGCTTATAAACCAATTAAAACAAATAAATAAACAAGTTAATATCTTGTTAGAAAACATGTTAAAAGTCTGTGATGTCATTACACGGAAACTCTCGTATACTATTAAATGAATATGGTTAGGCTCCTCTCTTTTTTCTCTTCTTCTCTCTGTCTCTCTTAAAGCTGTTCAAAGCAGACAATAGTTCCTACTGAGTCTGGTTCTGCTTGAGGTTTCTGCCTGTTTAAAGAGTGTTATTTTCAACTGTTGTTCATTGGGATTGTGACCTGTTTTTCTTACATTTGAATTAAATTAAATTTGAACTTCTCAAATATCAACTAAAGGAATCGTCATTTGGTCATTTTACATTTATTATTTTTCATTTAAATATTTCATTGAAGAACAGAACTAATCTAAACTACAAAAACCCTCAATGAATTATGAAATCACCAAATTAACAAATCTTTATGAATCATTTCATATGTATATATTTCTAAAAATAAATATATATACCGGGGTCGTCTTCCTCAGCAAAGGCCACAATATGTTCTCCATCGATGTCATCCTCCTGAAGAAATACAACTATAAGAAATCCTCACGAACTAAGGAAAAACTTTATTTTAAAATCTTACCCAGATCTCATACATGCTGTGAGGCTCAAGCTTTCTCAAGGTTGGTCTAGAAGACCAAACATAGTGCATGAAAATATGTGTTTGTTTAAACATTTTCAGAAGGATCCATGACTGAATAATTACACTGTAAGTTTGTATTCAAGAGACAGGTCGTGTCCACATAAGAAGTGAGCTCTCACCGATCATGCTCTTCAATATACTCCACCAGCTCATCCTCGGTGTACGGTTTTCCTGGAATGGATACAGGCTCATCCATGAAGGGTTCGTAGAAATCAACTTCATTCATCTTCAGTTTCAACCTCCTGGCGATCTAAGTCAACGCAAGAGTGTGTTGGTGAGTATGAAGAAACGACGGATGGCCACACGCGCTGGATACCTTTGGATCAAATGTGGCAAAGAATTTGACGAAGGGGTGGAATTCCTCAGCAGCATCATCGTACTCAATGAAATCTGAAAGGAAAAAAAAGAGGAGACATTTAGATTCAAAGACATACCAGAGCTCCGGCTTATATATGGAATGATTATGTTCGCCTTGAGGACGTCAGAGAGTGAACATACGAGAAGACCTTTCACTCTTGAAGTAGCCCACCAGTTTGATGACTTCGTCCAAATTGTGGAAACCCTTCAGCTCGCGCTCGTTGTCGATGATCTCGATGGGATCTTCAATCACCTTCAGATAATCACAAACGCATCAAACTCTGCAGTCAGAGTTAGACTGAAATAAAAGCACTAAATATAAAAAATATAGTAAGTCGAGCAATAATCAGTCATGAACGTCTGACTACTAAAGTGCTCTTAAAAGCCCATTAAATACTTACATCGTAGATGAACTCGACTAGAGTGTCAGCTGCCAGCTCTCCATCGTATTCAATGATCTCGTTGTCAGCAAAGATGTAAATGCTATCCACCTCATCCAAGCCTGGGGTGTGAAAAAGAATGAAAGATTCAACATAAATCTTTGTACAACAAGACAAGAGTCAAGACAAAGCTAGCAGGAGATAAGTGGCCCATAAATACATGGAGGACTTTTGATCTTAAGAGACTCAACTATAGACATATTTGGCAGGAAGGTAAATTGAATCTATAAAAATCAGTAGGATAAGAAGGTGGAAAATCTAACATGCAAATGGAAAGAAGGAGAGATTTGACTAAAGTTGAAGGGGATATTCTAACAAAAAATAATCAGAAAATGAGATAAACATTGAATGACCATGTCCTCTACCCACTGTGGGATTAATAATGTAATCTTATTTTATATTATCTTATCTTGTGAATCTTATGGGGAAGACAATCTAAAGTTTATTCTAAAAAGAATATAATCAAAAAAGAAATCCATAGAAGATAATTAAACATTTATCTGAGAGAAGACATTACATAGATAAAAGCTAAAGAATGAATACAACATCCACCTAGAAGAATAGGGTGGAATCCAACAGGAAAAACAAAAGAGATACAATAAAACAAATCTAAATGAAGAGGAATTATATGACGATGAATCTTACTAACGTCTTATTTTAGTGTCCAGTTTAAGATGTGATGCTCTTCATCAACACTTGAGGGCAGAATTGTTTTATCTACCCTCAATAGTTCCTTGACCGCAACATAGTTATTTCGGATTCAAATGTTAAAGAGCAACTAATGTGTTGATTTAAGTGTGTCTTAAATAGATGTTGGACTCTATTGTGCTCATAAGTATGTGTCTGTTTGTACAAAACTCTCTTTTCATTGAAATATTTACATTAGAAAATGTGCTTAAGCCCCGCCCACTGAAACCATTTGGTTTTTCTCAAGCTTAAATCTTGTTCACCATAACCACGCCCAATCTACTGTGATTGGTCAAACATCAAGATTTGTCATCGCAAATCAGCAATCCAGGAAGTCCCCACCTTCAAGGGATTTGTTGTATTAACACAGTGGGACATAATTACAGTTGGCTGGAGGAGGAGTGAAGCCATTATCAGTTCATATTGGGCTCCACTCTCGTAACCTTTCGTCTGTTGAGATTTCAGACGAGGGAGAACTTTATAAATTTAAATTTAAAGTAAGTTAAAACATGGTCATGATGAGGGACTTATTGCATCTTGGAGATGAAGACTTGTGAAAACATGCGAGTTAGTCAAGAGAGTTGGTATTTGGTTATTAAATGACATATTCTGTGAAGCCGTTTATTTTCTTCAAGTTAATTTTGAGTTTCACATTAGAGTAACTGTAAAGCCAGATGGACGACTTACCTAGTTTTTTGGCAACAGCTTTATCCTGCTTTTCATCAACCAAGCCAAATCCAATGTCTTCATCATCAAGGTCATCCAGCACTTGAGCTGCAAGCTGCACAAATAAAAGAAACAACATTAGTCGTATAGCATCAAATAATTATAATAACATTTAATTAGGAACTTGTTTATGAAAAGCAAAGACTGTGTGTGCCAGATAAAAACATTCCACTTGAGCCTTCAACTCTAGTAATCCCAAGCATTCCAATTCTCTTTCACGGCCTTAAAAGCAAAAGCTTGGATTGCTGCCTTGCACTTTCTAAATCGGAGTGAAACCAAAGCCAACAATTGACAGCCCTCGTAGCCGGCCTGTGAGGAGCATAGACAGCAGGTTCTAGAAGAACAAGAGGAGCAGAACTTGAGCTCGCACTGTCGAGGGGAAGAGACACTGTGACAGGTGTGGAGGACGACCGAAGGAGCCAACATTGGGCCCACAGAACAAGCTTAAGGATTCTATGAAAGTCAACTAGAGTGTACCTTCTGCACAACATCAACACAATCTTGTTTTATTGATCCCAACAATATGATCGACTCATCGGCTCCCTCTGCCTTCCAGCAATATGTTTGAATCGAGACTCGTCTTGAGATTTAGTTCGTCCCCACTTCCACTGTCATACAAACACTTTCACCTTCAAGTCACATTAAACTCCTTCACATTTAAATGCAGGGAAAAAAACTCTTTAGATTATTTCTAAACATTGGATAAAACCAGACATATATTCATTATATTCATTATATATTCTGTAGTGCTTTGGTGTTAAATAAGTAAGTAAGTAAGTCATTTATATTTGTAGAACGCTTTTCCAGACCAGGGTCACAAAGCGCTGAAACAATCAAAACAATACCAAATAAAAATATATACTTATTAATAAACATACAACTAACACAGGAGTCTCAAGAATCAAGGAAAAGCACAAATAAAAATGTCTTAAGATGTTTCTTGAAGGAGTCAGTAGATCATCAAACACAGAGGGAGAGGAAGATCGTTCCAAAGCTTAGGATGACTTAAATGTGAATGAATGGATGATTTTAAACAATTGCACACATTCTGTTTCGTAGACAACATATTATATCATTTTTTGCTACAAGCCGACAATTTCTACTGGAATCATAAACAGTTATCATCATTTTCAAACAACATTTGATGGTAATCACACAATCTTTCAGCTGATATTTATTGAGAACATGAGCAGAAAAGAAGAACAGTTTTTATTACTTCAGTCCCTCATTCATACGTTCTATTTCACTAAGTATTTACTTCCTACTTGAGCTCATGGCTTTGGTTCATTTATTATTAATGTTAAAATATTCAGTTTTGATTATGTATTTTTGATCATTGATGATATCATTATGTGTGTCAATAAAAAGATAGAAGCAACAGGCATATTTCAATTTGAGTTTTCAGATATTTTATTTGATCTGTGTCTTGCGAGATCAGATCAGGTTTAAGAAGTGAGTACTGATGTATACTTATCTAAATATAACTCCTCAAGACACATATGACTTTCAAAAGATCTATTCATGGGAAATGTTGCAACAGGACGATGTATTCTTCAGCCAGTAGGCATGCAGACATCATAGCGTTTGGTCTAAAATCAAAACACGGACTAGAGGTGGAGGTTCTGGCTCTCACAGGGAGGGAAGCAATGCAACGGCATGTTCACATGTTGAGTCTGTGTTTCAATCTCGTGCAGCTCTAGGCTAAAGAGGGACATTGAGAGCAGTTCAGTCTCCAGCACTGTGGTATTTGAACGAGCATTCTGTTGAACTCAACTGCAGTCAAGTCGAGAGGATGGACAACAATCGGCACAAACTGCAGCGAGAGAGTGTGTTGGCAGCCCAGCTTTTACAGAGTACAACAGGCAGACCGTAACATACCTGAAAGATAATTGCTGCTGGAGCTGAGATCAACTGCAAGAAGAGGCAACGCTTTAGGTGATGGGAGTGGGCTTGATGGGAGACAGGTTTCAAAACAGACACTGGTGATTGGACAGGATATTTCAGGTTTGATTGTAAGGTATGCTGCAGCCTTTCCCCCATACAGTCAGTGAAATATTAGATTTGACTGATTTTATGAAGCTTTAAAACATTCTCGCAAACTCAACAACTCACACACATCACAGAGCTTTAGGTGTGCACGACAAGCTGCTTACTATTCTGACAACAATATGTGGCGTTCTAAACTAGACTCTCTCTACATCCCTTCTCCATTACCACTGAGCATGGCCATAACTGGGACACCGGGGTATTTTTAAAGGCAGGGAAATTGTGGTCGCAGGTTGTGATGCGTCCACCAACCCAAATAAGGACACACAATGAAGAACTTTGTCCAGCAAATAGGACTAAAGGAATATAAACTGAGGAGCAAAATCTAGTGTAGGTAAAGTTGATCAAGTGTGCTAAATAGTTACCACAATATCCGCATTATGGCAATTTTCCAGGTAAAATGTCAACGCTTTTTATTATCGTAGTAGCAGCGGATCACTACAATATCTAAGTTCAGATGTGGGCTTGTGTCAGCTTGTCCTAGTGGCATCAGAGAATCTGGTACTTGACGTGGAAGCAGGTCAACTCAGACACTTGCAGCTCCTCACACTCTCAGGGACACTTGTCAAGTTTGTCCTTGTCGGCCTTCATTTAGCATCTTATCATCAGTAGACGACTCAGTAAATCTCAGGGTCACATTCTTGAAATCTTCCCACAAAGTTGAACTGTCTCCACGCAACATTGTTGAATATCTTTATATTTATCTGGATCACTGGTCTCAAGGAGGTCCTGAAACTTCAGGCATGTGAGTGAACAGTCGTTTTCTATAATGAATTATAGTTGGGATAGACTTAGAATGAAACTTCTGAGAATTACGTCTCTCGGTCAAATAATACTTCAGCGACATTATGGAGCAATTGATCTACCAAATGTACCAACACAGCAAAAATGATTTAGTATATTTTCTGACCCACACGTCAACAATGCACTTTACTCACCAAATGACACTGCAATTTATTTTACACCTCGACCTTGATCTGGAAAAGTCTTAGACTTGGTCTGTCTTTGTCATGTCTCGACTGATGTACTAGTCAGAACTCATTTTTCTCAATAATAATTTATAAAGAGAATCCTGAAGAATACTTTGTAGAAATAAAGCAAGATAGTATTTCCACCATATAAACAGCATCATTCTTGTCTTCCTTATTTTGCATTTTTTTTAATTATTATTGGAAAATAATTCTGATTCGTACTTGTGTAAAGGTAACCGTGGCCCTCTCGACTGTCTAGATCAGCAGCAACATTTAGTTATGTAACCCATGGCTGTGTTCATAAAATATTAATTCTACCCTGGCTGACAGACACACACAAACAAATTATTAAATCTCCAACTTGGAGCAGAATCTTCATATTTCAACTTGTTTTTCTCTTCACGTCACAGCACGGAGTCATGGGAGATATGATGATGACTCACATAAAGAGCTTTTGGGAAACTCAAAGGCTCTGATTTAGAGGCTGAATTATAAGCACCGAAGCTTTCAGGACCATCTGTGAATGAGTCACTTCAGCAGTAATGAGGTTCATCGTAAACATGTCACATCAACATTTGCTGCTCTAAGCCTTTCTTCTAATATTCTGACGGATTAAACCGAGTTGCATTTACAACATATTGGATCTTAAACTTTAATTAAATTAGTTACTTTTCAGATATGATCCACCAGCATGTATCATAATTATTTTTGACTTTTAAATCAAGCCGACCACGTCGAACAATTGTGAGCACGGCAGTATAAATTCAGAAATATACAGTATATCACTCGTATAACAAATGTGTGCTGGTCATGAGTGCTTGGTCTTATTTTTGACAGGCCTTCAATATTCAGACATTTCTGACTTAAATCCCCCAAACAGAGGAAGTAATAACAATCCAGCCTCTAGAAAGAAGTTTTAATGATAACTTATTTTCAAAGCAGCGTTTGACTGATGCAGCTCTACTTGGGCAAGAGAATCCTGAAAACCTCAAAAATGTTGAGATCATTTTGAGATAAAACGTATAAATCTTGATTTAGAGGTGTGACTGGTTGACATACTTTATGTAACAACTGTTGACATCAGCACATTTGCAGATGGTCGTCAAATGAGTCAAGATAAGGCCTAAGTGGGCACTGACCTATCAACCAATAAATCCAATGTTCAACACTTATTTTAGGAACTCTTAAAATTCAATCCTGGTGCGTCTGACAGCTGCTTATCAGACCACACACCCTAATGAGTGTCATTGGTGTCCTTGTGTGTTCAGAAAGGCGCTTTTATAAATAAAAATAATTATTATTATGTGAATGAAAAATTCTAATTTTAGGTGCTTCTGCCCTTAGTTTATAAAAAAAAATGGTCTACATTATTGAGACTTTACACTCATTAAATCTTGGTGGGCAATTACAAAAAAAGATCCTTGTTTGTGTGCATTATATAGGGAGTGTAGACCGAGATTTATATTATTTATAGTAGAAAACATACCTGCCACCATCAGCACCAAAACAAGTTCTATTCTGTTCAATTCCACAAGTGCCGACCTTAGGTAATCAACGATAATATAAGAATGAGACTCTCTGCATCATTTTTCCTTAATCCATTGTCTTTTTTTCACCACACCCGAGGCACACCTGAACTATGACCTGCTGTTTACACCTACAAAATCCTGTTGAATAAAATAAATGCATAAAAGAAAATAGACAAGTTAACAATATAAGTTAATGCAATCAACTTCCTCCCAGAGAACCCAAAATTGCATTACTTTGTATGTGTTTTAGGTGTACACGTGTTTAAGTACACTTAATCTTCCCTTATGTTGATTTAAGTGTGTCTTAAATAGATCTTAGTCCTCTATTGTATCATCAGTATGTGTATGTTTGTGCAAAACTCTCGTTTAATTTAATTGTTTACATTAGAAAATGATATTAAGCCCCGCCCACAGAAAAATGCTTGTTTTTTATGGAGATAAAATCTTGTTTACCATAACCACACCCACTCTGCTGTGATTGGTCCAACATCAAGGTTTGTCACCGCATGTCATCAATCTCAGAAGTATCCACCTCCAAGGGACTCATTGTATAAACAAAGCTGGGCGTGATTACAGCTGGCTGAAGGAGGAGTGAAGATATTATTGCGTCATAATGCAGTTGGGTTTTAGTTGAGCAGCATCGACCGTGAAGTATTTTAATGAATTGTTTATAATCATCATCATAATCATGGCACATGAAGACTTTGCAACTTGAGTCTGCAGAGATTTAATTTGAATCGACTTGAAATGAACAAAATGAGATACATTAAGTGTGAAGTAAATATTGTGTGCAGCGAAATAGAAAACAATGAATAGATTGAAAAAGAAAAATTCTGTACTTCTTTTCTAAAATATCTTGTTCTGTAAAAAATAGTTTGATGAGAAACTTCTACAGTACTTTGTGCAAGCTGCATGCAAAACATATAAATCATAGATATACTGTCAACCAATGTATACGACAAGATAACAACAACAACAACGAAAGCAAATCTATTTTAAGGTCAAGTGCCACTAATGTTTAATCATTCATTCAAATAGTAGAAGAGGAAAAGGACTATAATTAGAGACTATGATTTAAGGGTTGCGAGGTTAAAAGGTCACCATGACCAAGATAACTTTGGGTAACAAGATCACATCCTGAAGTAGGATGTAAAGTCTTATGAATGTGATTTGACTCCTTGACAAGTTCGCAGGTTGATGAGTGATGGACGGGAATGATTGACATGTATTGTGCTGCCAGTGGAGAAATTCGACTTTACATCCCAAACAATGTTTTGAGAACCGTCAGAGAAAGTGGTTTGTTGAAAACAATGATTAAAGTTTCAGTCTGGGGCCAAAATAGAAACAAGACAAGCTGTCATTGAATAAATGTCATTGACGGTAAGAATGGAGACGTTCTGAGCACTCGCTCCTTGAAATAGCCTTCAGTGATCCAACCTTCTCCACATTGTTCTTACAGGTCATTGAACTGTTAAGTGTGAAACATGCTGCACGTTGAAGGTGAGGAAAGTAAATTATTGCTTGGTTGCTATAGCAACTCGTTGTGCCGTTTAATGTACGCTCGATACAAATGGTTACAAATGTTTAAAGACATGTTTGAGAGGAAAAAGCTGCTTCTACACAGGGTCTGTAAATCTCAGCGCTCCAAATATGAGACCATGAAAAGGCTCTATTGACGTTTGGGTGGTGTCATGGCAACCATGAGTGAAGAGCAGAAAGAAAGGCGTGATAATGAAGCTAGACTACGATCCCAGCTGCTTGCAGTGACACTGATTGATGCCGAACAATACACACCTGGTTCTAAGACTCCTAGGAAATATCTGTTGCTGCTCCAAGATCTTTGTCTGAGGTGGATGCACAATAATAGATGGAAAAGATCTACAAGACAGTCTGAAGCATGTAAATGTTCCATTATATTTTGAGATTCAATCTAAATTATGTGTTTAAATGTTGTCTTGAGAGCAACTATGCAGAGAAACTAATCCTTTATCTTGTGATGTAACATCTGTGAGTGTAAAGTCAAAGGACCAATTAGACACCAAATGTTTGACAGAGCATACTGCAAGAAAAGCTGCAGCCCTCCAGGGTGAGAGTCTGTCAGACTGTTGAATAAATAAAATCTCATCCTGTCATCTATTCATAGCAGGAGCTATAGCCATGCCCTGTAGCCTCATCTGCTAATATTAGGTCCGATTGTCCCCTGTCGTACATCACGTTAATACTGGATCGTCCATTATTGTAAATGGATTGATTGAAAACACTTTCTTTCTATTTTTGTCTGAATTGTTCTTGTGACACAAACACAATTTCTCTGTAGGATAAGTGTGGTGATGTAAGAACCGCGGATTTCATTGCAGACGAGTGGAAGTAGAAGATTGTCTTTATATCAGGGTTGAGGAATTGATTTACTTTTATCAATAAAAGTGTCCTTTTAAATCAATCAAGAAAATATTTGTAATTCAAACTTTGCTGTTAAACCAGATGTAAGAGGCTACAAAAGTGGGAAATATTAGTTTTTTATTCATTTTTTCATTCCAGCACTACTCTGTATATCAACTATACAACTATGTAATATATATGTTTAGATGATGGTCAAACATTTTTGACTTTCTTAGATTAAAAAACAAAACTTTCAGTAAATAGTGGTTCAGCTTTTAATGATCTTTATTTAGTGAAGTACAAATCGACAAAAAATTGAACTAGAAAATAATATTTTTGGCATCTTTATGGTCTTATTTAAACTCTTACTGAGTTGACACACATCATCTGGTCTGACATATAGTCCGAAGCCCTCCATCCATCCCAGGGAAGACTTCAGCTTCTTGCAAGGCATGCATCTCTGTGAGCGGCTATTTACAGCATGGACTTATGCAGTGTAACATACACTGGGCTGCTGTAAGAAGACACTGCTGCTGCCAAAGCCCAGGATTAATGAGTCAAAACACTGATGTTAGAGGCCAGATCGACCAGTGATGAAGACCAAAGAAAAATGTAAATAAAGTGAAAGATGACAGTGTTGTGATTGGGATTCAAAAATCGTACCACTTGTTTATTAGGTTTAGGATGTGCATAGAATGAAAAAATGTCAAGAAATAATAGTTCAATTATTATTTCTATAACGTTAGTTCATTCATATCATTATCATCTCTAAATTGTTTATATGGCCGACTGGACTGCTGTCTCAAATCAAATGACCTTAATTTTCCTGTTAATGGTCAGAACCTGAAGATGCCAAGGGTGTTTAAGATAAGATAAGGAACAGAGACACGTAAAACCGACGTTAATTATAATAATAATAATAATAATAATAAGGGTTTAATGAGAGAACAAATGCAAATCAAGCATCCAATATTGACAATAACACAATCAGACTCAAACTTTGTGTTACATACAGTTCAGTAAATACTACATTTTTTATGGGTGGACATGGTCTATTAAAAGTTTCTTATAATTACAATGACAAAATGACTTTTGTATCTGTGTTTGTGATTTGATAAGACAAAGGCAGCAGTCTGGTTCTTTTGTGAATATAGTCATAACTGAACCACTTAAACAAACATCGTTGATTATTTACACTTTCACACATTTACTTATATGTTAATTTAGCAAACAATTTGGTTAATTCAAACATAACACAACCATTAAAAACTTAAAATAATTAAAGGAACATTACATATGAGGTTAGACGGGTAAGAGTGGTTTGTGGAATACAATTATGACCTCAAAGCAACTACAGTCTTTTGTAGTTCGATCCCAAATCTCATCGATGGGTATCAACGATGCACGACAGGAATACTTGCTTCTTTGTCAATCGTTGACATTTCAAGTCTTCTGCCTCCATCTTAACTATCTCAATCATTTTTACTTTGTTGCTATCTGCTTACAATGTCGCTAAAACATCTCCACATATATTGTCAGGGAGGAATAAGAATGATGGTTAATGCTAATATAGACTTTACGAGTGCATGAGGCTTAAGACATTTTTGTAAAATCATGGATCATCAAAAGCTTTCATAGACATGGATCTCTTCCATGGACCAACGTTTGGGCCTTAGATTAGTGTAGAAAACGGGCTTTAATGTTTCAGCCAGTGAGTGGATGACACACTTCTTAGCCTAAACATAATTAAATACATTCATTATACTTATACATCATGGCAGGCAGGTTATATCAAATGATACTTTACTTGTTAATCCAGTAGAGGATTGGTCATGAGGACAGGGCCTCACATTTAAATAATAATAAATAAATAATCACTTAATAATTGAAAAATTTCAATGGCAAAAAGGATCTATATTCGATATGTTTAAACTAGCTGACATACCCGGTGTTTCCCATGAAGTTAATTTTCAAAAAAGAATAACCCCCTAACGCCACCCAAGAAAATTTTGAAATGAGGGTAAGTAGTGAGAATTATGGGCAGTTCAATGACAAAAATTAGCTAAAATCTGAGAAGTTACCCTTACTTAGTATGTTGTGCATGTGGTTTAAATACGCTGAAAATTTGACGCTTTTAAAATTTCAACTGGTCCCTTGATCCAGTTTCCCTCACCCTCATACCATCACTCATAGCTCAGTCGTCTATATGAGGGGTCCCCAACGTTTTTTTGCACTACGGACTGGTATTATGTTTAAATCATATTCACGGAACGACCATCAGATGAAAACAGTAAAAATAAATCGCATAGAGTTTGTGTTTTACTCATTTTCACTAGTTTACAGGTTGATCTTTGGAATAAACTTGACTTAAACAAGCGCCTTGACGTGTCAAGAGACACAAGCTAAATTTAATTTGGAGAAAATACCATCTTTTTGTCAAAACAAAACACATTTCAGACAATAATAATCAATAATACAAATTGTAATTCTTTCTGTACGGCCCAGTAACAAATGCCTCACAGACCGGTACTGGTCTATGTCTACATGATAATAATAAGCAGTTTGGAAGTCAGGCTCGCCTTTAATCCGATGCGCCTGCGTTTCATGTGGTACAAGGCACTCAAAAATCTGTCAAAATGTTGGTAACCTACGAAGCCTTTGACGCATAGAAGTAGGGTCTCCTGGTCAGGAGCATCCTGGAGTCAAGGCCATCTGTCATACAGTCGAACTATAAGTGCGCCTTATTCATGAAATAGAACCCGTTCATTGATAGTGAGTCTAATGGTCCAAAAAATACAGTAGATGAAAACTTGAACAGAGGGAGGCAAACTACCAAAGTCTTGAGAGACACCTACTCATCCCTGATCAAACCAAATCTGCTGAGACACTGAATGATGAATGAGGCCATGAAACTGAATGATGGAGCTAAACTCAAGCCAAAGCTTTATCAAGGAACCTCCAGTTGAACTGGAACCGAATGAACAAATGATTCTTTGGACTCAGGTGTCATGCTTTGGTGGAGACCCACCTCTAACGCCAGCTCCTCAATCTGGAACTGCTTCATGGCACTGCGATTTCCAGCCACATGTCTGTGGTAGTAGATCACCATCACGTCGTACTTCTTCATGATGGACTTGTAGTTCTTGGAACTGAGAGCATGGACGCGGTCTTTGCCATCATACTCGGGGGTTTCCAAGCCCTTCTCCCCCCAGGACAGGACCCCCAAGGAGAGGAAGACCGCCAAAAACAAGCAGCTCCACTTCATGGCTACCTGCTGGTCACAACAGTGGCTCTTCTCAGAACCGTAACTGCCGACGGTGGGTCAGAAGAGAAGGAAAATGGTCTTCAGTGGCGTGAAGTTGTCCCTAACGGTAGTTGGTGTAAAGCAGGGAGAGTTAGGAACAAAGTTCTGCTTCCTGTCCCTACCAGCAAGAGAAGAGCAGGTCCAAGAGTGGCAGCCTGTCTTTAAAAGTGAGCTGTGACAACGTCACCAACCGGAGGTGGAGTCGAGGGTGGGGGGCTAGCTATGAGCCCTGGTTCCACGCCAGTGGGGCTTCCAAAAGGTTGTGTGCATGGGAGGAGCCTCGTTTATGTCGGGCGACCACCTGTTTGATGCCAAGGGAGTGAGAGTTGGTTGTTTGGAGAACCGGAGATACTCTGCTGCTGTCTTGGAGGACCCAAGGAATGGATGGATGTACTAGGAGAGTCTGGTGAAAGAAGAGATCCAAGATGCCATTCCCATTTTAAGATTTGCAGGGCAGCTTAAGTCTCTAAAAATAAAGCATCCTCTGGACAACAGGCTGGATAAAATGACTGTTTTAGAAGATCATTGTGGAAATTCCAGTTTAGCAACTAAGTGTATCCATTATTTCTTTCTTTTTATGATTGGATTCTTCTGAATTATTGGTATTAAATGTTATTCCACGATTGAAACAACTCAAGACTATAACTGGAGTAAATAATGAATTATTGTCAAGAATTACCAGAATATTCTAGAATGTTGTCTTTAATTTTCTTTCCCAAATTGTTCTTAAAGTTTCATTTCTGACAAACATTATGCTTGTTGATATTTCTAATCAATTTCCTGAAGGACACCTCCAGAGGGATCAATAAAGTTTATATATCTATCTATATATTTGGTACAATCAATGACATGTTAAAAGAGATGTTTATAAAGTGAAGCATGAATGTCTACACATGTGTTCTTTGTCTGAGGGATTCATACATGAGAGAGTGTTATGTAATAGTGTCTATTACAACTATTGGTTTGGAGGGAAAAATGTTCAACTATTAATAACAGGCTGTAATATGATCCCTGAAGCACAGACGTGGTAATATTTTTGGCGTGCTGTCAAATAGGATTACAAAGTTAAGTGATACATTTTTCAATTAACTTGAGTTACTTCCGTAACTTTGTTTAAGTTGGAGCTATAAAATATATTAATTTATGTAAAGACCATACGAGTGGTTGAAGAACTATTTTATTGCAATGTCTTAGAAGTCTGTCTTGTAGATTTTGAAAACTGGTACAGTTTGATTTAAGTTAAAATGTGTTATTTTTCAGTTGAAAATGGTTTGATTACAGTTGAAATGTGTTATTTTTAAGTTGAAAATTGTTTGATTACAGTTGAGATGTGTTATTTTTAAGTTGAAAATTGTTTGATTACAGTTGAAATGTGTTATTTTTCAGTTGAAAATGGTTTGATTACAGTTGAAATGTGTTATTTTTCAGTTGAAAATTGTTTGATTACAGTTGAAATGTGTTATTTTTCAGTTGAAAATGGTTTGGTTACAGTTGAAATGTGTTATTTTTCAGTTGAAAATGGTTTGGTTAC
This sequence comes from Callionymus lyra, assembly GCF_982586985.1. Lineage (NCBI taxonomy): Eukaryota > Metazoa > Chordata > Actinopteri > Syngnathiformes > Callionymidae > Callionymus > Callionymus lyra. Next base: position 28,264,768 of record NC_141821.1, read on the forward strand.
AGTTGAAATGTGTTATTTTTCAGTTGAAAATGGTTTGATTACAGTTGAAATGTGTTATTTTTCAGTTGAAAATGGTTTGATTACAGTTGAAATGTGTTATTTTTCAGTTGAAAATGGTTTGGTTACAGTTGAAATGTGTTATTTTTCAGTTGAAAATGGTTTGATTACAGTTGAAATGTGTTATTTTTCAGTTGAAAATGGTTTGATTACAGTTGAAATGTGTTATTTTTCAGTTGAAAATTGTTTGATTACAGTTGAAATGTGTTATTTTTCAGTTGAAAATGCTTTGATTACAGTTGAAATGTGTTATTTTTCAGTTGAAAATGGTTTGATTACAGTTGAAATGTGTTATTTTTCAGTTGAAAATGGTTTGATTACAGTTGAGATGTGTTATTTTTCAGTTGAAAATGGTTTGATTACAGTTGAAATGTGTTATTTTTCAGTTGAAAATGGTTTGGTTACAGTTGAAATGTGTTATTTTTCAGTTGAAAATGTTTTGATTACAGTTGAAATGTGTTATTTTTCAGTTGAAAATTGTTTGGTTACAGTTGAAATGTGTTATTTTTCAGTTGAAAATGGTTTGATTACAGTTGAAATGTGTTATTTTTCAGTTGAAAATGTTTTGATTACAGTTGAAATATGTTATTTTCCAGTTGAAAATGTTTTGATTACAGTTGAAATTGTTATTTTCCAGTTGAAAATGTTTTGATTACAGTTGAAATTGTTATTTTCCAGTTGAAAATGTTTTGATTACAGTTGAAATGTGTTATTTTCCAGTTGAAAATGTTTTGATTACAGTTGAAATGTGTTATTTTTCAGTTGAAAATGGTTTGATTACAGTTGAAATGTGTTATTTTTCAGTTGAAAATGGTTTGATTACAGTTGAAATGTGTTATTTTTCAGTTGAAAATGGTTTGGTTACAGTTGAAATGTGTTATTTTTCAGTTGAAAATGGTTTGGTTACAGTTGAAATGTGTTATTTTTCAGTTGAAAATGGTTTGATTACAGTTGAAATGTGTTATTTTCCAGTTGAAAATGGTTTGATTACAGTTGAAATGTGTTATTTTTCAGTTGAAAATTGTTTGATTACAGTTGAAATTTGTTATTTTTCAGTTGAAAATGGTTTGATTACAGTTGAAATGTGTTATTTTTCAGTTGAAAATGGTTTGATTACAGTTGAAATGTGTTATTTTTCAGTTGAAAATGGTTTGATTACAGTTGAGATGTGTTATTTTTCAGTTGAAAATGGTTTGATTACAGTTGAAATGTGTTATTTTTCAGTTGAAAATGGTTTGGTTACAGTTGAAATGTGTTATTTTTCAGTTGAAAATGTTTTGATTACAGTTGAAATGTGTTATTTTTCAGTTGAAAATTGTTTGGTTACAGTTGAAATGTGTTATTTTTCAGTTGAAAATGGTTTGATTACAGTTGAAATGTGTTATTTTTCAGTTGAAAATGTTTTGATTACAGTTGAAATATGTTTTTTTCCAGTTGAAAATGTTTTGATTACAGTTGAAATTGTTATTTTCCAGTTGAAAATGTTTTGATTACAGTTGAAATGTGTTATTTTTCAGTTGAAAATTGTTTGATTACAGTTGAAATGTGTTATTTTTCAGTTGAAAATGGTTTGGTTACAGTTGAAATGTGTTATTTTTCAGTTGAAAATGGTTTGGTTACAGTTGAAATGTGTTATTTTTCAGTTGAAAATGGTTTGATTACAGTTGAAATGTGTTATTTTTCAGTTGAAAATGGTTTGATTACAGTTGAAATGTGTTATTTTTCAGTTGAAAATGGTTTGGTTACAGTTGAAATGTGTTATTTTTCAGTTGAAAATGGTTTGGTTACAGTTGAAATGTGTTATTTTTCAGTTGAAAATGGTTTGATTACAGTTGAAATGTGTTATTTTTCAGTTGAAAATGGTTTGATTACAGTTGAAATGTGTTATTTTTCAGTTGAAAATTGTTTGATTACAGTTGAAATGTGTTATTTTTCAGTTGAAAATGGTTTGATTACAGTTGAAATGTGTTATTTTTCAGTTGAAAATGGTTTGATTACAGTTGAAATGTGTTATTTTTCAGTTGAAAATGGTTTGATTACAGTTGAGATGTGTTATTTTTCAGTTGAAAATGGTTTGATTACAGTTGAAATGTGTTATTTTTCAGTTGAAAATGGTTTGGTTACAGTTGAAATGTGTTATTTTTCAGTTGAAAATGTTTTGATTACAGTTGAAATGTGTTATTTTTCAGTTGAAAATTGTTTGGTTACAGTTGAAATGTGTTATTTTTCAGTTGAAAATGGTTTGATTACAGTTGAAATGTGTTATTTTTCAGTTGAAAATGTTTTGATTACAGTTGAAATATGTTATTTTCCAGTTGAAAATGTTTTGATTACAGTTGAAATTGTTATTTTCCAGTTGAAAATGTTTTGATTACAGTTGAAATTGTTATTTTCCAGTTGAAAATGTTTTGATTACAGTTGAAATGTGTTATTTTTCAGTTGAAAATGGTTTGATTACAGTTGAAATGTGTTATTTTTCAGTTGAAAATGGTTTGATTACAGTTGAAATGTGTTATTTTTCAGTTGAAAATGGTTTGGTTACAGTTGAAATGTGTTATTTTTCAGTTGAAAATGGTTTGGTTACAGTTGAAATGTGTTATTTTTCAGTTGAAAATGGTTTGATTACAGTTGAAATGTGTTATTTTTCAGTTGAAAATGGTTTGATTACAGTTGAAATGTGTTATTTTTCAGTTGAAAATGGTTTGATTACAGTTGAGATGTGTTTTTTTTCAGTTGAAAATGGTTTGATTACAGTTGAAATGTGTTATTTTTCAGTTGAAAATGGTTTGGTTACAGTTGAAATGTGTTATTTTTCAGTTGAAAATGTTTTGATTACAGTTGAAATGTGTTATTTTTCAGTTGAAAATTGTTTGGTTACAGTTGAAATGTGTTATTTTTCAGTTGAAAATGGTTTGATTACAGTTGAAATGTGTTATTTTTCAGTTGAAAATGTTTTGATTACAGTTGAAATATGTTATTTTCCAGTTGAAAATGTTTTGATTACAGTTGAAATTGTTATTTTCCAGTTGAAAATGTTTTGATTACAGTTGAAATTGTTATTTTCCAGTTGAAAATGTTTTGATTACAGTTGAAATGTGTTATTTTCCAGTTGAAAATGTTTTGATTACAGTTGAAATGTGTTATTTTTCAGTTGAAAATGTTTTGATTACAGTTGAAATGTGTTATTTTTCAGTTGAAAATGGTTTGATTACAGTTGAAATGTGTTATTTTTCAGTTGAAAATGGTTTGATTACAGTTGAAATTGTTATTTTCCAGTTGAAAATGTTTTGATTACAGTTGAAATATGTTATTTTCCAGTTGAAAATGTTTTGATTACAGTTGAAATTGTTATTTTCCAGTTGAAAATGTTTTGATTACAGTTGAAATTGTTATTTTCCAGTTGAAAATGTTTTGATTACAGTTGAAATGTGTTATTTTCCAGTTGAAAATGTTTTGATTACAGTTGAAATGTGTTATTTTTCAGTTGAAAATGGTTTGATTACAGTTGAAATGTGTTATTTTTCAGTTGAAAATGTTTTGATTACAGTTGAAATGTGTTATTTTCCAGTTGAAAATGTTTTGATTACAGTTGAAATTGTTATTTTCCAGTTGAAAATGTTTTGATTACAGTTGAAATGTGTTATTTTTCAGTTGAAAATGGTTTGATTTAAATCGACAATTGATTGACTGTAGTTAAATATTAGTTTGATTAGTTGTAAACTGTCTTTTACAATACACTTTTTTATAACAGATAAACAAATTGGTTGAATACACTTGTAACGTGTCATACTACAGTTAACATTGTTGAGTTAAAATTGAAATAGTTTGATTACATTATAAAATAATAAGATTGTTTGGGATTGTATTCAAAACAAAACATGTGATTCAAAGAGCAAGATTGTTAAAAGTAAATACACTGTAAACTGACATAAAGGACAAGAGTAGATGAGACACATTCATATTGTGTCACTTTTAACTTTTTTTTAATACACGTGTTATTTATTTGTTGTTGCACCACAGAGGGGAACAGCGCCCTCTTCTGGTCCTTGTACTCACAAACTCTCTTCACCAGATCTCGACCCTTTGTTGTCCATCCTTTTTTTTTTTTTAGATCGACTCAAGTAACA